>NC_137422.1:21962283-23162283 GCF_964374335.1 Astatotilapia calliptera
GCTGTCAGGAAGTGGGAATAGTAGCATATGTTTCTTCCAGCATGTCAGTTCATGAGGGGGAAAGGGGGGATGGGAGCAAGCTGTTGGGGAAAAAAACTCCCAGAGAGCAGAGGGAGAGAGAGCTTTTACTGAATTCCGTTTTTGTGTGCTGACTGCTGACGCTGCAGAACCAACTCACAAACTGATGAGGGAGGGGAAACGTTCCCATTTCAACCACTAAAGGGCTGAACCTCTTTCTGGATGTGCTCCTCTTAACCCAACCAAGTGATTATCTGTGCTCATAATCGAATCCAGCTTACATTTTTATGGCAAAATATCTTTCTGAAGAAAAACGCTCGCCCGTGTCCTCGTGAAGCTTAAGCAGCAAGCGCCCAGTCTCCTCATATCTAGTCTAATGAAACATTCTTTCCAGATTTGTAAAAGCACAACTGCAACAAATCGAATCCAAGTAAAAATAAATATACCTCAACTTTAAAATCTAATCCTCTTTCATCAATAAGCTGACATGGATGTTTTGTGTCTTCTGTTATGTTTTGTAGGAACACTGGTTCTCTGTTGTGGTATGCTATGGTTGGTAAAGTGATACTTTAATCAGTCTTTAGAGACAGTGTGGTTTTCTCCATCATGCTTCCCATCCTGTGCATGCGCCTTCCTCCAAACATTGCAAAGACCAAAAACGTTTGAAGAGCTATAATAACATTATATCAGCGATGCCTGATGGAAAATGTTGGGCTTAAAATTTATAAATATGAGCTTCATGAAAGCCTATAATGCATTTACAATGAGCACATAAGGGCTTTGTAATATCTTGTAACATCTGTCATCGTCAACATGGGAATTAAAAAAAGAAATATGCATCTGGATGAGAATCTATTGAAATTCACCAAATTACTAACAACCGAGGACACATCTGGAATGGGAATAATTAAAGTTAGTGTGGTGTTTAACTGCTAGGACAGTGAGTACTGACAACATGGGTGATTTATTCTCAAACCAACTTCTGAGTCAACCAAAGCAAGTGTCTATTAAGGCTTCTGTTACCACAGTTTTGTAGTGAACAATATTTCCAATATTATACAATTTGTTTATGATATTTCAAGTAACTGCTACTCTCTATTCTTACTAATAATCTCACTTCTTGGTGCTTTCTAATACATCAATACACTCATCTTAGACACTAACGCATGAATAATTTAATTAAAATAACTTTTTTTTTACTAAGTAGCTTTATTTTCTTTACTTTTTCTATAACTCTTTTTTTTTTTAAATAAAAGCACCATCTGAATACATCTGACAACAAATGGGTAGAAAATCAGGCCAGCTCACAATCATTTATCAGCACTTTTCCTGTGATGTTCACAATATCAGCGAACTGAGGGAGAAGAAAACAAACACCTTAAACCTGAACATGAACTGCCTTATTAAAAGCATCAATGTGTCAGAGTTCAAACCTGTGGAAGAAGAGCCTATTCTACATTTCAATTTCAATTTCAATTTTATTTCTATAGCACATTTAAAAGTCACAGGTACAACAAAGTGCTTCACAGACGAGCCATACTTGCAGGTTTACAGCAAAAGAAAACAATTAACAACAAAGAAATACAGTTATAGGATGGTAATATTGCAACAAGCACGAACCGGGAAGAAATTAAGCTAAGTAGTTTGAAAGGCGAGCTTAAACAAATGGGTTTTTAACCGTGATTTGAAAGATTGAATAGTTTCCGACGCACGGACATCAACCGGCAGGCTGTTCCAGAGTTTTGGTGCAGCAAAAGCAAAGGCACGATCCCCCTTCGTCTTTAGTCGAGACATTGGTTGCATTAGGAGCCCCTGATTAGAGGATCTGAGTGCCCTTGGAATAAAACCATAAGTAAAATGTATATCTCCATTAACCTTTTGATTATTAAAAATTCCAGACTTAGCTCTTATTAACAGAGAAACAAAATAACAGCTGGATTCATTTGCCCCGCCCATACTTTGAGACATATTTAAATGCATTTAGAGAGGAAAACTAATTTTTTTTTTTTTTATATCTTGAAGCTGCTGAAATTGCTGAGCATGTCTCACTCTGCGGACAAGCATTAATGCTTCTTTTCTGCAGAAATTACTCCACTAACAATGTTTTTCCACAGGGCTTTTTCATAATATGAGAGCAAATGTGTCTTCTGGATGCTGATGATTAGCTGAGGGAAAACAAAGTAAGTCAAGCAGCACAAACAACACGCCGAACCTGGCAACAAAGAATAAAATGAGTTTAAACTTCAAGCCCACTCTCAAAAGAGAGGGAAGAGTGTCTAAAGGGCACACAGAGGCTCTAAAACCATCACTTTTAGCCAGAAACTATGTAGCTGAGTGTTGATCTGCATCTTCCTTCAGGTCATCCATCCAAAACTACTGGCACAGGCTGCTGGCACACAGCACTATCTAGACGGATTTACAACAACTTTAAAAGGATCTGAAAGAGAAAAAAAAACAACAACCCCAAACTGGCTTTTACCTTCTTGTCACTTTTTCCAGCGGCACGAGCAGTTTTATCTTTGTTCACCCGTTTCGAACAGAATAATCGGAGTCATTTCTTGCTCTTGCTTTTCTTGCAAATCTGTACAAATTTTTATTCCAATGCTTTCTTAAACATGCCTAGTAAACTGCAAAGCATTATTAATGCCATCACTCTTCTTAGAAACTTCCCTTAACTTGAACTTGGCGGCTGAAAATGACAGATGTATGGCGGCTAGATAAAGAGATCATTCAGGTTCGCCAATGCTAAAAATATCCATATGCACACTTACATGAACACCACATACACACACTGCATAGAAATGCTGCGAATTCTTGTACATATTGTAAATGTATTCTATATGCATGTGCACGCTGTTTGCATTTCGTCATTTCATTGTTTGAGTAATGTACTTTTTAATGACAATAAAATTGAATTTCACCTAAACTAACATATAATTTGATAAGTTAAACATTACTTGTTAACCCTCCAGCAAACAAGCTATAGTAACTATACTGATTGAGTGGGGTAATTCATGACCCCATAATATTTTATATGCTATCCATTTCACATAAAACGTCATCATAACAGTAGGGCTGAACGATATATCGCATTTGCGATAATATCGCGACATGATCAAGTGCAATTTTCTAACCGCAAAGGCTGCGATTATACTCTGGACATGTCCAAATTCATGGGCTGCATCCTCCTGAGGCCGCATTTGTAGACCGATTACGTCACAGCGACGCGCCGAAGGCTGTCCAAATTACTACCATATCCCAGAATTCATAGCGCGGCCCAGCCAAACTCCAGTTTCCAACAATGGCGGCCGCTACTAAGTTTTAAAATTACTCATACTAATCTTTCTGGGTCACAAAATAAACTTTTAAAATATTTTCAGGCGAGAAAGTAGTTGTGTAAACATCAAATATCTGCTTGGTTTATCAAGATATCCCATATTTGCAAAAGTGCTTCGACGTTTTCAGAGGCGTCTGCTACCCACCAGCTCGACAGCTAGCCGGGAGCTCAAGGGTTACTGATGCGGCCGAGAACGGCACAACTCCCGGCACATCATTTTCAGATCACCGCGGAGTTTCGCTGCTCGGGTTAAACGTAATATATAAGTCACTTAGACAACCTAAAAATGTTATTGTTGGGCTTTTTTCAGTGTTTTGTTTGTTCGTGAGTAAATCGGTTTGGCTGAGATTAAAGTTATTAGATTAGATAAAATAAAACTTTATTAATCCCCCGGGTGGGTTCCTCCTTGGTTTTCACACAGCTGACTAAACGTCAAACAGAAAACTTATTAAACAGAAGTATGAGACAGTCGAGAATTTACACCAGTGTCTGGTAGAGCTGGGCGATATGAGATTTTTTCATATCACGATATGTTTTTTTCATTTCAGGCGATAACGATATCTATCACAATATAAGCCAAATAACTTGTAAGAATTTGTAAGATTTAAATGTGCTGTTGCTCACAAGTAAAATGTGAAATAATCAGCAGCTTGTTTTTATTTAAATATTTATTTCCCATAATAAGTTCAACAGGGTAGATGTACTTAAGGAACATGAGACTTTTTCAGATAAATAAAGGCAAATATTGCAAACTACACAAAAGGCAGCCGCTAAAGCGTTTAAGTTTCAAAATAGAACAAACGAAACAGACTAAATTGTCAATTCCACTTAGAAACAAAATATTAATTCTAAAAATAAATCTTAGTTTGTTTTACAGAAGAACAGACAAAACTGACTAACTTTTGTCAATATCAAATAAACTGAGAACTAAAAGGAAATTCTCAATCTCTCCTTGTTGTATAGCTGAGCTTTTCAAACAGTTTTAACAGTTACTTTAGTCTGACAAAAGCCGAATGACGAATTAGCCCTTCCAGTCAGAGACTGAGGCTACGTCCACACGTACACGGGTATTTTTGAAAACAGAGATTTTCCGTTTTCGTTTTAAAAAATAATCCCGTCCACACATAAAGGCAGAAATGAAGGAAAACGCTGCTATGAACATGCCAAAGCAGCAGGTGGCGCTAGATTCCTAACCGTGCAGAAATGTTGGCCAATCAGAAGTCTAGAAGCCTCGGTGGGAAAAAGTAAACAAAGCTGGGGCATAGAAGCAGAACCGAGTCGTATGTGTGGAGGGACAGTAACTGTGTGTATATGTAAGCATTTAAACACTGCAGAGAGTAGAATTAACAGTAACAGTATTGTAGAAATTCATTTCACCGAAACAATAACGTGGCGCACAGTGTGACGCATGCACCAGTTTATTGTATTTCCAGACTTGCTTTCGGCACAATTTACAGTGCACGCTACTCTGTTTTTTGTCAGACTTGAAATAGCCGAAATACCTTCACACTACGGAACTTCTATGGCTCTTCCGTTCGACAATCTCTCCGGCATTGGAACCATCATCTGTTTTCTCTTCGGTCACACTCGGTTGATTTTTCTAGTCGGCACACTCATTTCCTCCATTACCCGCTGGCTGCTTCCCAAACAAACACACGTGCGGCTTGGCACTTGTGCTGTACGTAACAAGTCACGCGACGTGACGCTGCGGCTGTGATTGGTTCAGCTCTGCGCTACTTAATTTGGATTGGCTGACCTTTTTTTTTTTTTTTTTAAGAGGACAAGAGCGGCGAGGTCTATCGCGATAGCTTAATTTCTCTATCGAGTAAAAGTTATATCGCGATACATATCGTTATCGTTCTATCGCCCAGCTCTAGTGTCTGGTTATATTTTAGATAGCAAGAAGCAGACGGCCGAGTTTATTAAACTCCACCGAGACAGCGGTGACGCTAATCAGAACTAGACCGTCCAATTTCACGCCTTTAAACTTTAAAGGCGTGTTTGTGTGTGTGTTTATACAATTGCTATTATGTTTGCACTTTATGTGTAATGTTACTGACTGCAGAGATCAGTAAGATGTGTGTATTTTTTATTTACCGTATTTCCCGGACTACAAAGCGCACCTAAATATTAGCCGCACAAGCTAAAATCAGGGGAAAATCCTGTTTTGTACATACATTAGCCGCACCTGACCAAAAGCCGCAGGTGTTTCAATGTTGACTTATCATATGTAAGAGAATATGCACAAAGGGAATTGTCAGGAAAGAGATGGCTGTTTGGAGACATCACTTTTATTAATATTTTGAAAAACAAGTTATGGGTACATATTTGCACATGTAGTACATAACAATAACCTACAGCACACCAGAACAATAGATTCGGCCTACCTTTTAGGCTCAGGTGCAGTGACACAGCTTTAACAAGAAGAAAAGTCAGTCATTCACCATCTTTCTCTTCTTCCTACGCACTAAAACCACCAAAGTCCTCTTCTCCAGTGTCGGATACAAACAGGCTCATGATGGCTTCGTCATCCACTCTCCGCTTCTCTCCTTCGTTGTCACTTTCAAAACCAAAGAAATCCTCATTGTCAGTGTCAGAGTCGAACACCCTCAGAAGGGCCGTGGCGGTGTCCTCCTCTCCATCATGCAGCAGTCCAGCCCTTCAAAATCCGTTGGTGATCGTGGATGTTTTCACACTTTTCCACGCTGTCAGAATCCACCGGTGGAGTTGGGCATAACTTGCTTTTTGGGCATAACTTGCAAGTTTATCGCCGCTCATCATCCACGACTCCCGCTGAACGCGTAGTGCTACTTTGAAGTTTGTTTTTCGCGCTACTTCGTACGGCACTACGTTGCCTGGCGGACGGACATGTGACTAACATACCACTCTTGAACCCCGATCCTTCCGCCAGGCAACGTAGTGCCGTACAACAGCGGAACACACAAAACAAATCGTCTTACGATATGACAAAAATCACGGAAAATCCATAGAAAAGCCGCACCTGACTAAAAGCCGCAGGGTTCAAAGCTTGTGCAAAAAGTAGCGGCTTATAGCCCGACATTTACGGTATTAGTTTTATTTATTTAATATTATTTTTTAATTGAATGACTGTCTAGTAGTTCACAGATGTCGAAAAACTGAGTGTGGCAAAGCCACTGATTTTTTTTATGTATATTTCTGCAATCTGCACATTGTACTGACTTTCATTTTAATGTTTACACCAGGGTTCCTTGTCAGCACTTTATGCTCAGATGTTTGTAAGCTAAAAATAAACTATTGTGTATGTTCAAATATACTGTTGTGATTGAAGAAGTTAAATAAAAATGTCAGTCATCAATTCATGCATCACCTCATGTCATCATAACAGAGGTCTGTCTTCCAGGAAAGAACAGTTTAAAATTAATGTAATATAGTATTGGCCATACTATATGATGTATTGCTTGTCTTTGTTTAATAATACAGAAGACAAAGACCTTAAAAAATAATCGCATATCGCATCGCAATCGCAATATTGGGGCAAAAAATCGCAATTAGATTATTTTCCATAATCGTTCAGCCCTACATAACAGCATGTCCTTTAATGTAGCAGCTCTTCTAAAACTTTCTAAACAATAAGCAGTCAACATTTTCCATCATTTTTATCCAACAATGAATGAATCAGCCTGATTGTTTTCATGATCACTTTGGCTGTTAAAGCATCGGCCTCTTAGCCACAGGCCACAGAAACACTTGACCATGTAATGATGTAATGTTAAAAAGCATACATGTATTTCCAAGGTGATAAATGACCCCACTCAATTTTCCCCATTTATCTTGCCACATCGATGGGTCAGTTTTTGTAAAAACTATAAAAGATCATAGAAGCAGACTGAAAAATTCAGGGTAGGAAACTTTTAGAATTAAAAATATCAGAATGACCCATAAATATATGGCTGAGGTCATATATGGCCCCGAACAGTCACATGGAAGTTTATATGAAGGGTGGGTTATCTGACTGTTTTATATCACAGTGTGGAGGTAAACAGGATGCTTTTAAAATCAACTAAGCAAAAGTGTTATTGGTTGTGACATAAGGAGAGAGGTGGTCAGGAAAAGCACAACAAGTCTTTTAACTTAAAAACAAAACTGAATGAACGACAGCATGGTGACCAGCATGAAAGAAACATCAAAGCTCTGAAGATGAAATCAAAAATGAAATCAGAGTGAAAACAGGATGCATTAAGAGATTTTTGAGCTGGCTCTCTAGCCCTGAGATGAAATGACCGCATTTTTTTTCAAGCTACCACACAGATAATTAATCGTATGAGCACATACATTCAAACTAAACCTGCAGGCAGAACTGTAGTCCATAAATAAAGAAAAGATACACTTATAGGATAGGTCGTCCGTGGTCTTTAGGCCAAATCGACATGTTTGGACCCATGAGGTTTCAAACAGGTTATGTGAAGCTACATGACACTCGAATGTGACGAAACACAAATAAACCTAATGCCCTTATCACCAGTGTGCTGCCAAGATCTTTCTTTCAGTGTAAATGAATGCTTTTATAATGATTAAATGTACCATAAACTGCTGATGTGCAGTCTGACATGTTAGCAAAATTGTTTGAAAACAGTCAGTTCTGAACAAATACACCGATGTGCTGCAGCTCAAATTACCTGGCTAAACTGCATGCAAAGGACTAGATAGTTTTGCTGTGTGAAAAATGTGAATAATCTGGCAGTTGTCAATGAAGACGGTCTCTTAGTGCCTTAGAATTTGAAGACTAATTACGCCTGTCAAAAGAGGGTATGAATGTCACCCGTAGAAACACTTTTGGCTTACAGATAATTGCATACTTCTGTCTTTGCAGGGTGTACACCATAGAAATGGTCTTATTTGTGAGATGCAGGGTAAAGATGGCCTGCAATGCAATAAGTGAATGTGGTAGCTAAGCAGAGTAGTAGGTGTGACATGGAATTATGGGAAATTACACTTACTGCAAGATTACATAAACCACTCACCAAGCTGGAATTCAGCTCCTTAAATTAAGAGAACCCATTTCACCCATCAGACAGAGCAAGGTAATGAAATAGCAGATGAGAGGTCTCAAATGTAATTTTCCATGTGGAGTTCTTTTGTGCCGTTATCTCAGAGGGTGCAATAATAATTCTCTGAATGACTTTTGTGCACCCCATAATGGCCCACAGTAGCTAAGGCCACAGTGTGTAAAACTATAATTACCATGTGATTTCAAAACATTTTTAGCATGCTGTGAAGACATATTCTGGCCCCTGCGTAATTATTACAGCAATGTTAAAAATATTCCAGGCAACACGCAACTAACTATGAACATTTACAAAGACAGACGTTATTGAAATTCCACATTCAGTCATTAAAAACAAATTAATTACCTTGAAGAAGGCATGTTTGTGGAATGAAGTCTTTCACAGCAGGCCTTTGAGGACCTTGAGATACAAAACACACTAAAATAAAAACTAACCAGCTCGAAGTGAAGTGGATGCATGCACTGACTGTTCAAAGTTCTTTCAAATCAACTAAAGGGTTGCAACCCAAGTCCAAACTCTAAGCGGAAAAAAGGGAGGAATCAAAATATTTAAAGGCAACCTTACGAAATAATTAAAGAATCCGAGTGGGGTTTTCATTCAAGTTTAATTGATAAGTCTCAAAAAACATTTTTAAAAAGAATAAATAATATCAATTTCCAAAGCTTTCTTATGCTCCCTCTGTTATTGGCAAAGACCCAGTGTTTATTTCTTGCCTCTTTGAACTTCCAAGCTTAAGTGCTGTGAATCTGTCTGCTATCATCTCTCTCAAATCTGAGGTCTTCATCCCACTACCCAGCAACCATCAGGCCACTGTGGGATCAATCTTTGTTTGAGATTGATTTACAGGTTCTGTCAGAGCAGCCCTCTCTACCTGCCTCAGACTGTGAAACAGGTAAAAACAACAACATGATCTGGACAACATCAGATGCGTCGTCAGCCGAGAAAAGAGGCAACGCTAAAGGTCTTCCACTTGCACAGCAGAGGGAAAATTGACTGTAAATCTCAGAGACAAAAATCTCTCCTTCTGAGGACACATCCCTGCTCTGCCAGTAATATCAAAAACATTACATATAAACAAAAAGGAAAAAGAAAACACAATTTACCATTCAGACACGAAACGTAATGAAAGCTCAGGGGACATTTGCCTATCAAAAATTTGCAGTGCATACCAGACGGCATACACCCATGTCAGAGTGGTGTGGAGTGCGAGAGGAACACATAAAGCTCAGGAAATTAAAGCTGTAAATAAAGGTTCGTCAGATAAAGGATCTCCTGACAGTTATGAGAGCAGAGCAGGCAGAGGGCTGGCTGCTGGCTCATCCAGGACGCGTGCGGACGGGCATGAAAAAACAAATCACAGTGATGAGCATGAAGGCCACCATTTGCATTTGGCGCTGCCAATTCACACCGACTTTCATCTCTTTTCTTCTGCATCTCCAGTCTTCATTTGTCCCCTTATATACGTTTCTCCTTTTTCTCTGTTGTCATTTTTTCCTCTCCTTGACAACTCTTGTATACCACACTGGACTCCCCCTGTCAATGAAGGTGTCCAAAAAGGTATAGAAAGTGTTGACAAGCCAAGAAAAATGTAACTCAAATGTTCTGTCTTTCAATTTTACAACAGTCTTTTGTCCTGTGACGGCTGGGATGGGCGATCTCCTCGACGATACTGAATGGATGGATAGATTAACCCCATCCATACAGAGATTGTATTCAACAGGTAAACGTTTTTTTATTTGATGCTATGATTTTGCGTCAGTGGGAATTTGTCAGGTTTTCTTAACTTTCTTATTTAGCTACATCCTAAAATGTTCTTTTTAAAAAGTTACATTTTTCTTGTTCTTTACAAATGTCTAGGATTAATGCACTTAGACTAAACCATTTAGAAATCTATACTTCTTTCATTGCTTATTACAAGGAAAACACTACAGTAAGATGCAGTCTTCCATATTTGTACACCAGAAAACAAGAACAGGCTAGTGTGCGAAGTCAGAAAAATCTTGCAGTTGTTGCCATGCAATGTGAATACAGGCGAATCAGCGTTTTTGTGTTTTCAAATATTTAAAAGCAAGGAAAAAATTTCCAACAACTGGGATTGAACTGACGCCACCAACAATCAGCAGTGGAGGACAATTTCACTGACGGTGTTCGAGGGCAAATGGAGCTGTTTGGTTTAGCTTCACTTTCAAACAGTAGTAGGAAAAAAAAGGCGAGAGCTTGGAGAAAAGTGAGTCAAAACAGAGGACTTTACAGTAAGATATGAATATATATCCCTGTAATTTGATTCCAGCTATTGGTTGTACTACTCAGGGGTGGGAGTTTCTAATGCAGCTGCATTTATGTGAGTATTACTTTGGTTTGGTGTGAGGGCATGAACTAAGACAGTTTGAGTTTAACCTTGTCTTTATTTATGTTTAAAAATACTGTCACTACATACTTTCTCGTGGTTTACTGAAAGCTGTATTGTTCGCTAATAAACCCGCTTCCATGTATTAATGATGTAATTACAATTAAACACCTCCTAGTTGAAAATGTCCACTATTTGGGCCAATTCAAAAGACTAAACAGACACACACACACACAAAAAGTTTGGACCGCACTGCTCTCCACTGCAGCATCCTGGCTCAGATTCCAAACTAATTTACCGGGTACAGCCCGCATATTAATGTTGGGAGCTTGCCTTCCAATCTACGTGTGCCTTCTCTGAATCCAGGGCACCTCGAGGGCAGAAAAAGCCTGGCTGATCTGTGTCAGTCACGACACTACTACAGCGACCATCGAGGAAAGGTCTTGTGAGAATTTATTACAAGAGGTACCTGGGGAGTATGAACAAAATAACCCACATTTGAATACATGCCACAAATTATACACAGTTTCAGTAAATGAAGTGACAGTGCGCCTTTGTTCCATGGATTTCCTTCAACTAGCGGAGAAGCCGAACACCACTGCCACTACTATGGTCGGCACTGAGAAAGGAAGTTGTTGAAGCCGAGATTTCCTGCTTTCATTGCGGTTAAGAGCAAAAAATGTTTATAGTGGTTTCAGAAACTGACTCATGAAATGATTCAGAGTACATATTGCTTTTTGTCTGTGTTTTACCATGAAGCAGAGCTCATTTGTCTTTTTTTTCCCCCTGCTTTCATATAAGAACTCCAGACAAAGTCCAAGTGTCTAAGAAACACATCAATAACGAGCGGTTATGACACCGTGAATTCTAAATGCCTTTTTCCAGAACTAATAATTGAGATTGCCATATGGTAAGCATTATAAGACTGCAATATTAAAGTGGTACGACTTCAAAGGGTGAGAGAAGCTCAATCATTTGGTGCTTTATTTAAAACTACAAAGCCTGAGACTTGCCTTGTTCTTTTTGAATGAACAGACATCTGCTACTACTCCGGCAAAATGTAAGTAAACTTAAACACAGCCTTCCATAAGTAAGGAACGGGGGGGACTGTGTTGCACTAAGGTGGTTGACAGGGCCAAAGTGCGTTCGGTAGCTGGCAGTCATTTTATGGCTGCAGTACTGAAGCAGATTTACTTAGATGACGTCAGTGGCTTTGAGCCAGCTTTTCCTTTTTGGTGGCACTCTCCGCTGGCCTCAGTGGGCCCTGCTCAAACTGCTGAGCAGCAGCGCATACTCTAAAATTCCCTTTCTAGACCAGGGTTTACCTCAGGGCACACACAGTCTGGAAGCCTGCAGGAGTATCCTCTTTTTAAAGGGTGTTTTGACCATGGAAAACGCTGATGTTTTGATGCGATTCAACTCCTGCCACACATCACATCTAATTACACAATTAATATCTCCGTGTCTAGATTCAATTACAGATCAGAGATCTTTTTCAAGCCTAGAATTTTCATAACAAAAAAAATAATAATAATAGTGTGTATTAGCATTTCAATTAAAAATACGGGACACATAATGTGATCGCATTCCCATGAGCATCTGCACAGCCACAAATAGAAAGCATGCCTCGTTGCACTGTTGTTTCTACATGTATCCCTTTTTCATCTGTACTTTATACAAATGGAAAAACAAACATACAAAAAAAAACGAAAAAGAAAAAAAAAAACACCCAAGCATGAACGAGAGCATGTAAAAGACAAAATTTACGTCTATGGATAATCTTTTTTTTTTTTCCTTTGGATTTGCAAAACATGACCCTTTATCTCAACAACACACACACACACACACACACACACACACACACACTAGTAAACAACAACTGCTGGAAGCCATAGTCTATTTTTTTGCGAAAAATAACACAAAAAAAAAAACGCTGATCGTTATTACACTGTGTCAATGCCACTGAGGTACCAAATAACTATCACCATGAATTCAGGTTGGGACTACGTGACTACATGTGGGAGTGCCGAAACAGTGAACTGGTTCCAAACTGTCCATCCTTCAGAATCCCCCAGCCTTCAAGCTTATCAATTCCAAAGCCTTTTCTTTATCAAAATAAGCCATTGCAAAATGCCGACATCAAACTTGCGGCCATGGCGCTTTTTCCCCACATGACTCGCATGCAAGCTCTCTCTCTCTCTCTCTCTCTCTCTCTTTTTGTAAATCTTTTTCTAAACTGCATCGATACAATCTTCCACCTCTATCCGTGATCATTTGTAACCTAATGTATGATTATGGCTCTGTTTGCATTAGGACTCTAATAAAAGCTATTTATAAATCAGATGGCATCCAAGGAAGCTAAAAACATTGATGCTCTGTGGCACAGAGTACACAGGAACTTCTCTCCAGCAGTCAATTAGCAGTGACTGTATCGCTTAATGTGCTATTAATCCAAACAGTCAGGAAGCATTTGAGATTATTCTCAAACTGAACTGATTATTGTAGTATCAGTGAGTAAAGGCAGACCCGGTGCTTCTTCTTTAGCGAAGAGGGCCTTTCTGTTCTGCATCACTCTCGTAACCTCGCAGGCTGGATCACCACAGGTAACTGCAGTTATAGCTGAAGTACAAGTGTCATGAGTAATTACGGTCATATTCCGTCACTATCAAGGCTTCATGGGAGACTGTGTATATGCATGACACCAGGCTCAGCTAGACCATTCATCAGCGACAGGGAAAATTTAATTTTTGAATTCATATATACGTCATAGTTTCTTGTAGACTGATGATGTGACAAGTGCTCAGCCAAAATTCAGCTCTCTGAAGGTCAACAGAAGAAAAGAAGAGTCTCACTTTGCTCCAGAAGTAACCCTGTCCACTGTGCTTGACAAAAGCACATTATTCTGTCCTCACTTCACAGCAAATAGACCACACTCTCTTCAGTCCAGTCCTACCCTCTGACCTCAATAAGGCAGCGGAGAGCAACAAAGACAATATAGCCAAACAACACTACTCTCAATAGGATAATTATCTGCATCTGCTTAAATTTCACCTTAATATGAGCCACACAATCCTTACATGCTTCCTGGGCTAATTCCAAATGTTTAAAAAGTATAGACTGATGCTGATGCACTGAAAAACCTGGCTGTGTGCTGCAGTCTAGCGATCAACAGGTACTGCTTTCTCAGCACTGTGGTGGTTCAAAGCAAAAAGGGAGTTTAAAACCTGCCAGTTTCATATGTAAAGCTTCATTGGGTCAAACAAAGACAACATCCTATTCTTGCACAAATGTTATGCAGGCTTCCGTCCAACAGGTCCACTGGTTGCATAAGCTGAAAACAAAGCATCTTTTTCAATCCCAGATTTTTTTTCTTCCAAGCAAGCAGATTTATACTGTGACGTGTGTGTGTGTGTGTGTGTGTGTGTGTGTGTGTGTGTGTGTGTGTGTGTGTGTTACACCTCACTGCATTTAAACTGTTTCCATTAAATTATAGCAGCCCTTTTAGATTAATTTAATAAATAACAGTCTCTTTTTCCCGTGTGTTTTCGGCCCTTTTTTTGCAAAAAGTTACACCGAGTTTGCTGTGAGAAAATGCTTGTTTTACATTGCGAAAAGCAGAGTGCATGTGCGCTTGTTATAACCAGCTGCTTTCACATTAAATAGTGGAAAAGGTGGAAAGAGGTGGGAGGCTGTAAGTGCTTCAGCCAGAAACTTGTAGTAGCAGTAGTAGCAGTAGTGATGGAAAGTGGATTTTGTTCAACAAGCTATTTTTAAAGCTTTGGCAGGTTTTTTTTCACCCATTTTCTCAGTTGTCGCCTCTCCTGCAAAGCTTACAATAATACAAATCAGCTACTTTGACAAAATTAGCTTTTTCAGGAGGCAATTGCTTCGTTATTTTCCTAAAGCTGATCATAAAATACTACTGAAGCCAAGTGATGTCAAGAGAAGTGAGACACAAAAAGGGCTGGAGATCTCACGAGAGAATAAATTAGAAATTTCTGCAAAATTATTACAGTAGAAGCACCTTCACTGACTTGTGTCAACACTATCAGAGTTGTGTCAACTGTGGTCTGAGGACCAGTTTGTCCTCAGACCACCAAATGCTGAGTAGACAACAAAGTGGAAACAAATCAAAGTATTTTAGTGCAACTTGAACCTAAGATAATGAAAGCTTTGATCTAATTCTCATCGCTTTCTCTGTATAAGGGCCGTGTTCCCATCCAGGGAAGTCCAGAAAAAGTTAAGTGGATGAAATCATTGTAAGGAGTAAAACTCCTCCAGCTGGCCTGCAGTTTTAGCTGAGCAGGCATTTCCCAAATTAAAGGAAGGGAAGGGACAACAATAAAGGAAACCCCATAAATGTACACAAACTCCAGCTGCTAATTCAAGATCCTTTTTAAAGACAATTTTCATTATTAAAAGCGACCTTTTAAGGCTATTTTAAACCACAGTAAAGCGCTCAAGTGACCAAAAAACTACATATTATTACAGATTTTTTTCAGCTTGGTAGTTTTGGAGGCATAGGTTGGCCCTGGGGCTCTCCAGAGGAGCTTTAATGAAGCCCTCAAAATGAAACAATAAAAGGAGTTTGGGTTAATCTTTCCCCTCCGGTTCAGCAATCGGTTTCCTCGGATAAAGTGACAACATGGAGAGCACCACACCAACAAACCTTTGAAAATAAAAAAATAACATAAAAATAAAAAATACTTACACAAAACTTAGATGACGATTCGAAAAAGCACCGTCAAACGCGTTGAAGCAACAAGTCTCGCCACAGTGTTTTCTTCTTCGAGGTGGTCCGAAAATGCTCCGGTGAAATCTCCAACAACTCCCGGCTGAGCCAACTACGGAGAGGAAAACAGCAACGTTTTCAACCGTCATCTTGTCCAAAAACTGTTATTCGTGCAGTGTGTTTTTAGTTCATCCCGAATCCCACTGCGAGTTTCTGACAATCTGACACGGGGGCAAACGGCTTCCGAGGCTTTTATAGGGGCGTATGACCAGGCTTCTTTTCAAAAAATGTGAAAAATGTCAAAGATTTTCGCTGCTGTGTCAAAGCCATAGGCTACAACAGTGAGTGTTCAAAGTGAGCACCCTGTTGCAACAGCGGCCATCTATCTCCGCGAAGGAAACAAACGACCTAACGTTACTTCACGCTGTGGGATAAATATTAAACAACTAAATAAAGCCAACATTTTTAATACACTGTGCAGCATTTCCAAAAAAAGAGAAAGAAATACGTAAACTAACCCACCCCCCTCCTCCCCAAATGAACTGAAGTCTACAACCCACTTTGAATGCCTGTAACTACCATTGAAACTTACCTCGTAATTGATATCTCATATAAAATTGCCCCTTTCTTTTGGTAATGTAATGTTACTGGGTATTTTGAATACTATGTCAAGTTATTCTGATGTTTCTGGGCCAGCCAGGAAGGTGTAGGTGAATCGCTTCGCGCACTGACAGAGATGCGAAGAATGCTCGGAATGAGAAGAGGAATGAAATGAACGCAGGGAGCGAGTTTGCGCCGGGGCGGAGCGAGAGGTGGCGTCATCCCGAGCCCAGCAGCCAGCCTGGGCAGCAGGCAGCAGCAGCGGGGACAGGGAGGGCACTGAACATCCCAGCAGAGGGGAGCTGACGCCTTCAGGGACGCGAGGAAAATCCGATTTCACAGTTTCGCAACCCACTGGTCACACAGTTTCAGACCTCAGGCATGTCATGCTTAAGCCTAAATGATTTTCAACAGGTAATCTTAAAAGGCAAAAATGGTTTGCGGCTGTATAGTCTTTACAGTGCTGTGCAAAAGTCTTGAGCCACCTGTCATTTCTTCATTTCTCCCAAGGAGCCAGACTTTCTTGTAATTTTTAATGTGGTATTGCGCAATAACTCTTCAGGCTTTCTGGAGGTTTTGTGCAGTCTTTCTTTGGGATTTTCAGTTTCAGTCTAGTAGTTGTACCTGGCCATTTTCAGAGGAATGTTTATTTGTAAGCCACCTAATACAATTTCATACTCGAATAGTAAATCATTCGAGTATGAAAAAGGCGACTAATTCAAGGGAGATTCAGGGTTGTGTCTACACATAACAGACAGCTTAGAAATAGAAAAATAAATCCAGCAAAGACCTGACACAAGACCCAAGAGATACATCTTGCCCTTTAGTTTTCCAAAGCCTCATCAAGAAGGTCTCAATCGAAGTGTGGCTGTCAAGAAGCCAATTTCTGAGGAAGAGAAATGAGGAGAAAAGGCTGAGGTATGCCAAATTACACAAGAACTGGCCCGAAAGTCAGGGGCCACAGGCCTCATGGAGTGATGAATCCACATTTGAAATGTTTGGTTCAAATCTGAGGAAGTCAGAAGAGAGGTATACAAGTGAGTGGCTATACAGCCATCTGTAACACACAGCAGAGGAGAATGTCCTTCAAGGAGATTGGAGAACTATGACTGACGACTACTTAAAGAAATTACAAGAACGCTTGCCTAAGAGGGTTCATGCTGTGTTGAAGATAAAGGTGGTCATACCAAATATTTACTTTCAAGTAAACAGTACAAACTCTTTTCTTGACCTACATATTTCCATGTGTGTTTCCATACATATGTTAATAAAAGGCAGTAAAAGGCTAGCAACACATAAAGAAACGAGGGATTTCACTATCTAATCTGTTTCTGTGATATTGTGACATATCATACACAGAACCAAAACAAAAAGTTAAAGTCAGCTTTATTGTTATTTCTGCCATATGTACAGGACATATACAGAAAAACATTGTTCACCCGGCCCATGGTATGCAAACAAAGACAAGCATTAACAATAAATAAAAGAAAGAAAAAAATTATCTATACAAGAATTATGTATATTGCCGCAGTCTGTGTACATTACAGTGCCTTTCAGTGAAACAGTAGACAGTGAAAGGATTCAGTGGTTTAGTTATAATGCAGGGGACATTCAGCTGCCACTGACACAGACACTGCAAACAATTAGAAAGCTGTTCTGTGTGGATACATTTATCCTTTAATAAAGAAAATCTTTCCTGATGGGGTATCATCTCTTTTCCATCTAGGCCCCACAATGGGTCACTGTCAGCTGCGGATCTAGAAAATTTTACGTGTGTGTTTGGGGGGGGGGGGGGGGGGGGGGGCTGAGGCAAGAGGGCCCACATGTAGATCCACCCCTCGTCACTGTATAATTTAAGCTTGAAATTTATACAATTGCTCCCACACCTTAATTTGACTCTTCATATAGATTTTTTATTAATTTATCAAGCACCTGTGTTGGAAATGTGATCAATGATATCAACAAATTTATTTCAAATATAAACAGTCAGTGCAAAATGCCTAATAACACACGTGGAAATTACCACTGACACTTTCCGACATGCAATGATTGACAATTCAGCATCAACCATGTGGTGTGTCTGTTCAACAGCAATATAGAAACATGGGGCGGGAGGTATATATTATTACCCAGAATGAAAATCCTAGTGCTTTTGGATCATGGTGGAAAAATAAGTAGATGAATAAAAATGCAATATAAGGAAACATGTTAAATAAACTGCAATTTCATATAATAAAATATAAAATTCTTATATGCACTTGCACGTAGTACCTTTATGTGGCTGTTTTAAATAGTAACACACCACTGCTGCGTCTCCCTTAGATTTCCATGATTCTCTCAAGCACCATTTCTGCAATATTAGAAAATAACTACAACAGAGCCACCGCTGTGTGACAAATAGTGGGCATTTACCTTTACCTAAATGCTTTTCTAACAAGGGACATTTATGGTTGCTACACAGACACCACTGTTTTATGTCGTTCCAGCTCACATACAGTATATAGTGATCCTTGATCCTTGATACAACACTTAGACGTTATTGCCTGCCTCCAAATCAGCCATTGCTAATTCTTTGAAATGCATTTTTTTGTTTATTTCCCCCTCCCTTAATATCCTGTCTCTTGGATTATTGGACATTGTTACACCTTTATGTTATCTGTACTGTTTAAGAGGAGCTATTCAGAGGTTATTAACACCATTCACAGTATAATACAACCTAAAAACATTAGACTTATTTTCAGACAACAGCTGTTATCAATATACAAATCCAGTGTGTTTGCTACAAACCACCACTTCAGCTAAGATTTATGCATTTCAAGACATGTTGTATGCTCAAACTATAGGCACATTTTTTGAAGGTGGAGTCGGCCAGATTTACAAGCGACTGCAAACAGTTATAGATAGAAAACAAGGTGAGAGACACCAGCACAGACATGTCTGAACAAGTCATCCATTAGGAGCTAGTGTTCTGACACCAGTCCTTCAAAAGAAAGGGATCTATGAAGATGAATGACTGCTGCTCTGAGGACATCCATCAACACCTTTTAACATCTGTCTGTGCACGTTTAGCAGAGAGAGAGATACAGTGAGGTGAATGATTTGAAAGGGGGCTTTATACCTTGTCATTTTTCTATGCTTTTTTTTTTTTTTTTCTTTTTACAGCTGTCCTTTGTATTTCATAATCTGTTGCACTTCACGCATCACACTTGGAATAGCTTAGCTTTAGCCACATTCAAAGCAGTTGATATTAAATCAGCCACAACAAGGACCTCTGGAAATTATGAATCATCAAAAGACAGGCGTGTCTAAGAAGTGGCTAGTCAAATTTTTAAAAAAACAGCAGCACGTAACTTCAGGAGCTCATAAGATACAGCTGGTATTGTTCAGAAGCAGCATTTTAAACATGACCCCAAAGGAATATATGAATTCCCGAGGTTTTCACCTCTGTATTTACAGTACAGTTGTACAATTCTTTCATTGACATGTGATGTGAAGGTGAAAAAAACAAAACAATGTTTGTTTACTCCAAAGCACTAGTTCATTCACAAGTCCCACCAAATTATTTATGCACCACACTGCCAGAGGTTGTGTAACAGGGTGTGGCCTCGTGAGCGTGCCATACAGGTGGCAAATAAGACAAGGCAGATAAACGTATCAACAGGTGATGAAAGAGTTAAGTAACATGTTCAATTTATGTTTCACTTAGAGATGGCTGTGCAAAGTCCTTGCCAGTGTAAATACACAAAACACATTTGTCAGCTTTAACTCTTTAAGAGCAAAACTGTTGTGTCCCATTTGTTATCTTTTTTATACGCCAAGATCCTTTGTAGAATTCTATAATCTACTGTATTTAGTATGGATTTTTAAATTTTAAAAAGTGTTTTGATAATAAATACATCCAACAAAAGTAAGATTTATTCCCTCTTTCCTTTTTTGTGTCCCAATTCAGAGGTCATATCTGACAGCTGTATGGCTCAAATAACCTTTTACTCTTTGGACTCTGTTGAGCTCCTCACAACAGGACCTATGGATTTATACAGGACCCTCTTTACTTTTGTTTTTGTTATAGCACATATTTTCAAACAGCCAGGTTAACAGGGGGCATTTTTATTCCCAAATAGGAACAGAAATGGGTTAATGGGACTCATGGGTGTCATGAACATGCTTGCATTCAGGACTGCATTAAGACTGTAAAAACAAACACTTTCTGTCTGTACAACATGCCTCTGTTTTCAGGCCTTTCTGTACTGATTTGATTGCCAGTGAAGAGCAGTGTTCCTTACTATAAATAACTAATGAGCATCATGGATCCAACACCAGATCATGAATTAGCCTGGTGCTTTCTTTAGAAGTGATGGCTTGCAGGATGTGTCTCTTCGTGTTTTTCCATTTGTAGTGATTACACTGTTGATCATTTAAATAATTAATTAATCCTCAGTAATGTTAAGATGCTGCCTCCAAATGTGCACAATGTCTGCGTGTAGCATATGTGTCATTGTTAACGTGTAGGCCGCAACAAAGGACAGAGTCACGCCACTAATTGAATAGGGATTACTAAGGGTTTATTATGATGATCATGATGTGTGTAAGTCCGTGTCAGTGGTGTAAAGCGGTGCATGGATGAGTTGGCAAATATGTGGCATATGATAGTTGTGCAAAAACCAAACCAAGATAATAACTAGTGCTGTGTGGTTCTGTAAATGTTGGCACTGATCTTATACCAAGTAAAGACAGGTCCAGTATTACCATACCAATAGTGGAAAAATAAATCTTTAGGCTTTTCATGTATTTTAAACTGGATTTTGTTGTGTTTTTGTAGACTTGGAATCTAAACATGTCTGTCTCTAAAGCACAGTGGGTCACCTTCTGATATTTAAATGTGCTGAAGGCTGTAAATATAATAGATGTTACAGTCATCACAAAAACATTCATGTTTTTCATAGTGCATATTGGAGGTATATTTTTTTCATTTAACACAGTTTGGTGGGCTGCATCCTCAAGTTCAAGGCTACAAACAAAGTATCCTATTGCGCTAGTATTGATCATGCATTGGTATCGGTACTATACGATATTTTGATCAGTCTGTCTCTAATAATAACCTCAAATGAAACCATGACCAAATGGGGGTGCTGTGGCATTGAGGTGGTGCAGAAATGGTCACAGGAAAAAGGCCTCAGAAGGTGTGGTTGAAATAGAAATGCAGAACACTTGCCTGGTGTCCTGCATTTCCAAAAGTCTCTTGCATCATACAGGACACTCCTGAAAAACAAAGCACACACACACTAAACCCCACAAAAAGCCTGGGGCGGTAACAGTTATGCATTGCTTCAACTGAACACAAGAATTAGGTTTGTATTATGCTTTTGTATTATGCTTTATTATGAAATTTCAGGTGCATGACGTGGGCTGCAGTGATGTAAAATCTGTAATCTTCGTTTTTAATCTTCTTACATTTTTATCAATGTAAATAAAAGCATAACACAGCCTAAAGTCGTGTTGTGTTTCTGTGCATACAAAAGTCTCTCTCCTATGCCTCTGCTCTCACTCTCAGCATTCACGCCACTTTAAGTTGAAATACTTCGGTCAGAGGACTCTTATTCGTAAGCCAATTTGGGAGCTTGGGGACACCGTAGATAATAACTTCTTAATCATTAAACGCATGCTTCAGAGAACACCAATCAAGTGCTCTGACCCAGTGAAGCTGCAGTTTTCTCTACTGCAGCCTTCATTCTTGTCTCCTGGCTTGATAAGGTTGGTCTGTGCTGTGGCATTGCTTTGATTTGAGCCTGCTCCCTCTAAGGGAGGCCATGGTGCAATAGAATGAGCCTGCTTTAGTTTATTTTACTCCATATCTGTCCTGCTGCTGCCAGTGACTGGCCTGGTCTGGTTCAGCTTGGCCTGCAACCTCTTCTAATCAGATAGCCGAGTAAGGCCAGGTGCTTTCCTGCCTCTCTGCTTTGACTGCTCAGCCAGCCCTACTGATTCACTTTATCCAGAGATAAGAGAAGGACTAGAAAGGGCCACTTACTGGTTAACTGAAAAGTTGCGGGGGAGCTACCATCTCCACCAACAAAGTCTCTGAATATTATGCTGCATTTGTGTTTCACTGCCTGCATTTGCTTTTATACATACTTTATACATCTATGTGAAAGAGTACGCACAACCAGAGGCATCTATGGCAAACATTCAGTCCTCTATTTACTGTATGATGTACCATACTTCATAGCCCTGTTTCAAAGTTCCTCTCTTTAGGTCTATTTGTCACTACTTTTATACAGTTAAAATGTTCTAGTTGTGATTTGTATCGCTTTATAATTTTTTTTCTACTATTTATATTACTTATCAAAAACTGCACCAAATTACATTAAGTGAAATAAAATTGAAGCATTATGTGTAAGACTCGTATCTAAACAGGTTTTGCAGACATTATCTCTGGTTAGAATTTTAAGATGCCAAAAATGGAGACTAAAATAATAATTACATTTTGCAGGTTTGCAATCGCTATTTTTCTTCTTATGGCACCTTATTTGTAAATATGTAAATATGACAACACAAAATTGAGCACAGCGTAAAATACTTCCTCACTGATCTGTATGAATTTATAATAACAGATAAAAGTAAAAGCTGTAGAAAGCAAATATGTAAATATGAGTGACAAACTGAAATGAATGCAGTGATGGAGATAATTACATGACACCCCCTTTGTTCTCGTTTCTTTTTTTATGTTAGGGTCTTTTCTCTTTGCCTGTGCCACTCTTGCAACCCAGATTTTACTTGTAGTACATTGCATGTATAGGGCATCTTCTTTGATGTGGACGTCATCTGCGTGGCTAACGGAATATTTAAAAAGTACTTCGAGGTGTAAAAGTAAGTATAAAAAAATATGTACATGCCAATCTTTGTGTACTTCTCTCGGGACAAAGATGCCATTATATTTCAGATGAAAGCTGCAGATTCTGTACAGAGAATTAATTTGTAAAAATCCAGATTTACACTGTCTGAACTTTACTTAATGGCCTGTACTCCACACAGTATCTCCAGTGAGATTAATTATCTTCCCTTTTGAATGAAAAGACTCAGACTTCAGCTGGTTAATTATTCCCCAGTCTGAAAGCCACAAAGCTTAGGTTACCATGGTGTTCCCCACTAGTCAAAATGAGACATCCTTTCAAACTGAAAGTTTGAATCACATGTTTACTAATCGCTTGTAAGCCAATATGTGAACATTATCTAGATGGGTGTTTTAAAGTTTCCAAGGATGTTATTCAAACTTTTTAAACGATCCATAAATATGGTGTTTTGTGTCAACAAATATTATTGTGGCTGCTATAAAAACTGAAAAATAGACAGGCAGGATGTCAGTGGCATAAATCACAAGACACTGAACTTAGAGGATGTAGTCTATTGTTTGGGTACGTTTAAGCACCACAGATTATGGTTTTTAAAAAAATCATGGTTTAGGTTGAAATATATTGAATACGCAACATCAGTCCTGTATGCTGAAAAATACAGTCAAAGGAATCCAGCAGGGCTGGACTGATAATCTGGACTACCAGGCATTTTCCCGGTTGGCTGACGCACTTCTGGGCCGATGGACCGCCCATAATAGCACTGACAGCAGCCCATTGGCTTATTTTAATTACTGAGATTTGACTGTCCAATCAAGTCTCTTAATGCAACTGGCCCCTACCCTAACTTGTAGATAGGTTTAGTGCGGAGGAAGTTGTGAAAAGGTGGAGATGAAAACCTAAGAAGCTAAAAAGGTGTCAAGTTAACCAACATGTTAGCTGCTGTTAGCCGCTGCACCATGAGCAGTAGTACCAGCAACAACTAGTAAGGCCTCACAGTCGCAGGAGGCTCCTGCTGCTAGCACCAGCTGTAGAGAAGGGAGGAAGATGAAATTAACGTAAGAAAATAGCTGCAGGGCCGTAATTCGGAAGAGAGAATGATTCAAGGACATTCAGGTAAAATGAAAGCCATTGCTAATAGTTAAAGTGTCGCTTTTAATTGTTGTCACATGTTGCATTGCAGCTAAGAATAACCCACAACAACTGTACCAACCTGATTAAAACCTAATTCAATATCTATAATCAAACAAAAATGAAATCTGTACATAATTTCTTTCTTTGTTGTTTTTAATCATGATGGGCCACCTGGGCAAAAATGCCAGAGCCCTAGTACCTGGTGTGCTAAAATGTATCCATGTGCACTAGTATGAGAGTAAGACTAGTCTCACAATTAAGACAAAAGAAAATACAAAAAATTAATTGCACACTGTGGTATTCCAACTTTGCACCACAAAAAAAGCAAACCCACCATCCCTTTTTAAAGAGCAGGTGTGCAACCTGTTGATTTTTCCTTTCTCTTTTGCTTGTTTTTAGCCCAGCACAGCCCCTCTTGCAGTGTGTATCATAACTAGCAGTCGAGAACTCCTGGTTTACATTTATTTAACCACAATTGTAATAAATAAGGTGTCTACAAAGTTCCTTTGTTGTCTTTTTTCATATTATAGATACTGCTTCACTTTCGTCACCATGGTAAATATAATAGTGCATCTCGACCATGTTACAAAGATGGGACTGATACCTAAAAACATGCTATCTCTGTCATACCATCCACTGATAAATTCACAGCTTTCAACTCAAAGGTCGATTAAATACTGTTAAACTGAGCTAAATTGACATAATGGCCATAAAGCATGCTGGCAGGGTGCCATGCTTTCACAGAGTCACTTTTTGCCAATGATAATTTATTTTATTACAGGAAGATAAAATAAATGTCAGTAACAGAACCAGTTGCCCACCACTCTGGCCATTAAACAGGACTCCCTTTAATAGCTGGTAGGTCTGTGGTTGACCATCAGTAGACTTAATAAATGAAAATCACTGCATGGAGTATTATACATTTCTGCCCTGCAGACCAGTAATACAGCAGGAGTACAGGAAGTATTGGCCATTGTAGCTGGTCACATTTAACAAACATATGTCCATACGTTTTTGGACAATGAAATTTTTGCCTCTGCACTACCAAAAAGGTTTTTAAATTAAAAAAGATTTAACTGAAGTTCAGACTTTAAGGTTTAATTCAAAGTGTTGCATTAACTATTTAGGAATTAAAACTATTATTAGACATAAAAATGTCTTCAGAGACTCAAAAGGAAATATAATTATTGTTTTTAATACTTGAGACACAAATTGCCTTTGGGGTTGTGTCGGGAATGGCGCCCAGCATAAAAATCTGCCACACCAAACATGCAGAACTGCCCACTGTGGTGATCCCCCAGGACAAGAGAGCAGCATAAAGTAGCTTTTTTCAAAAAACAAAAATATTTGAGTGAAAATCCCTTGCAGTCAATGACTGAACCCATGAGCATCCCCATATGTTGTGCTTCCTCCTTTACAATGCTCTGCCAGACCTTTACTGCAGCCGCCTTCATTTGCTTGCTCGATTGTGGGTTTCTCTGCATTTCGTTTTGTATTTAATAACTGAAAAGTTGCTCTATTGGGTTGAAACTGGGAGGCTAACCGGGCCATTGAAGAATATCCCAGTCAATCAGACAATATTTTTTACAGTCAGAGTAAAAATATTGTAAAGACACATCAGACCACATCAGTGTTTTTAGTTCTCATCGTAAAGTGCACAACAACATCACATGATATCAAACATTTCACCAGACAGTTCCTCCAATTGCTGTAGTCACATATAACATACAGCACGTCTATGCTTTTTTACTTCCTGTTTTGCTCTCTCGAACGCGTCACATCTGCAAATTCTGCTCATACAGTCATCACAAACTGTTTTTGTCCCATCATTCAGTCCCATCAAAGTTTAAAGACCAAAGGCTATTTTCAGCTGTCTGACTTTGATCCACAACTAAGAGAATGAGCCAAATGATTTGGCTTCTTAACACTTCTTTCCAGTATGTATGTCTTACAATAAATTACTTTTTTACTGTTTCTTTTAAAGCCTTATGTAGTCTCCTAGCTACATCTCTGATGTCTTGGTACAGTATGTGCCAGTACATACTGTGAGATCCTCAGGCAGATGTCTTTTGTCTGTTCCAGGGTCGCAGCTGCAAACCCCCCTTGGCTCTGGAACAATCTGCCAGATCGGTGAGTCAGTATCATCTTTTAAGTCTGATTTTAAAACATACTTTTATTTATGAAAGAACCTCCTGCTTTTACTTAAGCTTTCTTTATTTTCTTTAGGAATTTCTGTAACTTTTCTTATCAAATCATTTTTTGTGTACTTATAACGTTTGACATTTTTGAATTTTTTATTATGTTGAAAAACTGTGAGTTTTTTGCCCTTAATAAAGATCATTTACTGATCATACGGTGTAAAAGCAGCAGATTTAACTCGCTTTTACTGCAGCTGCTGCACCTGCTGTGATAGGATTTCATAAACATTCATCAATAACAGAATCAAATATTTAGTTGTTTCTACACAAGCCATGAATCTAAATCATCCTCATATGCAAACATACCATACATACATACAAGTGCATAGTATGCAGAGGCCTAACAGATTGTGAAGGAGAGTGATAGCGAAATGTGTCACTCGTTGGAATTAAGTTGTCACAAAATCCTCACTAATGCAGTTCCAACTCAGATATGCCAGCGCAGCTGTTTGGGTGTTTTTATCACTATTAAACAGTGTGAGTACCTGCTTGTAGCCTACAAAGCTCTTTATCTTTGTGGCAGCTCATTTCAAAGGCCCTGCCAGCAGGACACAGACATTAAAGACAGATTGTTGCATAACCAATGTTTAAAATGTGATTATGACCAGATGTGCACTCAGATTGTATCTGAGGCGGAGGATTTTGTGATATCGCACAGATGCATGTTTTTAGAGCAAAGCTTTATGTCCTGCCTCTCGAAAACAATCAGTTCGTGCATTGTTAAATTTCTGCCATCTGGCAAAAAAAATGAATAAATAAATAAATGTTGGGGTTTGAATGAATTATCCAAATGTATATATATATATACACATATCTGTTGAAATTATGCTTGTTTGTTTGTAATGTAGGAAAATTGTTTTAAAAGGTACAACAACACAAAATCGTAATAGTAATTTGGATGCATTTTCAAAAAATACTAAACACAAATATGCATGTCCAAACACAGAAAGCTGTGCTGTGATTTAAAAGGTCTGATAGTGGCAGAGAACACAGGAGAATAGGATTTTATAAATTCTCTTGTTCTGGAGGCCTAGCACAAATCAATAACAAACGCGTCATACAAGTTCACAAACCTAAAAGACACAAACTACTCATGGTCAGTGTCAGCGTTACCAAACGTGTCTTTTTTAGGGTGTTTTTCTTAACTGCTGCCAGAACTGCTGTTGTAGCGCATAAAGGACAGACAGGACTATGGTCTTAGTATGTGGAGAGAGGCTTATTTGATATGAATACTGTGGTATATAAAGGCAGATACAGGAGTGTAATTACATCTAATGGCTGGAAATGCTCCTGTTCAAGACATCTTGGCGTGTAATGCCTGATTATGGGTGATCATTTTCTGCTTTTTGGAGAAAAAGCACAGCATCTAGGACCTGGGCTTTTTTGATGATAGTGGTTCAGAACAATGGGCTATTGAAATGTATTGTTACTATCCCAGCTTAAATGTCAGAGGATAAGGTTGGAAAGAAACTCCAAGGCACGATTTATACTAGCGTCTTCAAACAAAAGTAAGAGCAGCTGATATGATGCTGTGACCTGGAACTACCGTTGAGTAGCATTTTATCATGGACTCAACCATATACATACTCTGGCTACAAACTCAGGAGTTTCACCTGCAAAGAAATGATTTATTCCCCCTCATCTACTGTCCACATATGACATGAAATGCTAATGATATTTTAAAGGAGAACTGCCACACAAAAAATATCCCTTCAGTGGTTAAAAGTAGGATACACTAAAACAGAAAAAAGCCAGGGTTTATTGAACTCTCCATCCATTTTCATCCGCTTATCCAATTCAGGTGCCCATCCCAGCTATAGGACGAGAGGATAGGACGCAGCAAGGCTAACATAGAGAGAAAGACAACCTTTTATACTCACATTCACACCAATGCCATAACATGTTCTGTCATAAGTGTGACAGAACATGCTGCAAGTAGACAGCATACATAAGTTTATAACATTGTAGCTAGAGATAAACATGGCCCTTTGCAACAGCAAGGATCTTGGACCATATATATATATATGTGTGTGTGCGTGCGTGCGTGCGTGCGTGTGTATATATGTGTATATCTTTAAAGAGGAGTAAAGGTGCCCAGGTTCAGTGACTGCAAAACAAGCCCCCATCATCACCCCTCCACCTCCATACATGACAGCTGCTGTGAGGTGTTTGTGCTCATATGCTGTGTTTGATTTATGGAACTGTATATTATTTTGGTCTCATCTACCTAAGAGACATTATTTAGTCAGATGCAACCCTTGCAAACAATGTTCCTGTAACAGCTGCCATAGGGCGAGGATGATAGTAATAATAATTATAATTATTTAGCTCAAACTAGAAGTGTATAGAGTTGTCAGTAGACCACCCTCACTACAAAGAGGGCATGTGAAGGTACTCTGTGTGATAAATGAATACATTTGTGGCTATGTGGCTAAAAAGATTATTCAATTAAAGTCAAGGAGAAATGTAACTATTTGTACAAGTCTCTCTTTGTAAGACTATGAAGTCATGCAAAACAGAAACCTAATGACAGACAGCTATCACTGAGGACCTGCTGAACCAGCTGCTGAGGTTCATGCTGCTGGTTTACGGTCAGTGTTTTTAATAATGAAGAGCAATCTCTCCATAAAGCTGTTCAGGACAAAAAAATTGTTTCTGCTTGTGAGTTTATATTGTTGCGTATAGTTCAAAGTTCGACTGAGGACAAACCTGTTCTTCTAACACTGTACACATCAGTAAAGCTAATGGTCTTCTTTTATGTTTTTCATCATAGTCGACTGCATTTGATGAATTGTACATCAACTTATGAGCCATGCAGGAACACAGAAGAGAGAGGAGAGATTAAATAAATAATGGCATTTTGATCAGCCCGCCAGAAAGGCCAGACGTGAACAAAGAGGTTTGGAGAGCTAGATTTAAAAATTTGTGTCAGGGCTGATGGATATGTGGTCATCTTCTGCTTCCACAGTAGAGGAAGAGGCATGCTTATGCAGCCAAAGCCCACATAGTCCAGCACCAAGCCAGCACCTCCTTGCTGTATTGCGCTAATCTGATTTGCTTTTAACACTGAAATTTGCCTTGAATAATTAAGGAAACTAAAATCTCATTCATACAGGAAAAGCTAAGCTTTGTGTGTTCTTTTAATCATTCAAGTGATGGAGAGCAGATGGTATACATCAAGTGTGAGGACTTTCCGTGCAGCACTTTCATTTATCTATTTATCTATCTACCTACCTACCTACCTACCTACCTACCTACCTACCTACCTACCTACCTACCTACCTACCTACCTAACTACCTACAAACTGAAGCAAAAATCACATCCAGCTGCATATTTCGCATTAAAGGACAAGCTGCAGAGGCTCAATTTGAGCAGGTTGATGGATTTTTTTTGGTTCAAATAAAGGCAAAAAATTTTGAAGGATTTTGTTTTGCTGAAGGCTGTTTTGAAAATGCAGTCCCGGATGTTTGTGTTATGCTTCGATCACCAGTTAAATTCGGAAGAGGCACCATACGATTTGTTCAAGGATATGCCTCAGCCTTTTGTTTTGTTTTTTGTTAAAACATTCAGTTAATAAAGTGTACACTGCTTATTTTTGAACTGATGCGAAGACATTTTAAAGAAAGAAAGAAAAAAGGAAGTCCAGTTCTTGGCTGCAAAGCAGATTATTGGGTGAATTTAAAAAATGTAAAAAGAGAGAAATTATTAATTATGTGCATCATAGTTTTCTTTTAACTATTTTTTTACCACCAATTAATTGAATTTTTCCCTTTCATTCCTTAACATTCCTGCTTCTTTGTAGTTCTGTAATTAAATGAATTAATTTCACAATTTGCAGATAAAGTTTTGATGCATTTGGCTCTATATATTCTGAGGCTTGGCAAATGGCAAATACCCTTTCACTACGTTTTCCTCCTTACAGTTTATTGATGAACTGTAAATTATTTTGCATAATTTGATGAAACTGAATTTCAGAATTGCAGACTATGAAGTAGGAAAAATGAAATCCTATATTCCAGGTTTATTAAATAACTGATCCAGAAACAGTCTGAATAATTTTAACATTGAACAGATTGAAGATCACATGTCCCTAAAAAAAGGAAAGAACTATGCAGCATGTAGTTTTTCAAGATACGTGAGTATTAAGTGCAGCGCTCCAACTCCAGTTAGGGAAATGCTTCTTTTTCCAAAATTGATACAAAAGCTGTTCAAGCCTGGTTTCTGGTCTGTGATGACTGGCTCAACACCACCTACAGTATATAAACTCAGCTTTGGCCTGTAGATTATAAATTATAGATGAGATTGAAAACAGAGTTTGGATTTTGGATTTTATTTAAACTCTTCTAGCAATACGAGATAGGACATTGCAAGTTTCCCACTCACTGAGCAGTAATATGTGTATACCATGTGACTTTGTCCTGCCATGTGATTGTGATTTAAGACATTATGTTTTTCTAAAGGGCATTTCCTATTGGCTTTTATGTGTCTCATCAAACAGGCAGAAGCAGGATACAGACACAGAGGAGCCTCTTTGAACGGCAGCATCGCCGCGCTTAAGACAACAAGCACTGCCTTAAATGCATCTCTCAGTGTCCTGTTATTTTCTGTGGGAAAGTCAGACTGGACCCAAGATGCTGCTTATCTGAGGTTTCAAATTTATTGGATTAGTCTGTTTTCTTACATATGACAATATGTAAGCCATAGCTTTTAGTTCTTTTGTTGCGCTGTACCTGTTTGAATCCTTTTTTTCTGTGATGACAGCAGCTTCTTATCAATTTTCAATTTTTTACTTCGAATTCCTTCTCAATAACTATATTAAAAATGTTGAAAGTATGGGGAAATCTTCTAAAATGACAGCTGTTTGCTCCACTTCGTGTTGTAGAGGTGGATTTTCTTCTCAGAGGAAATGTAAATGTTCAGATAGTTTATTTACTCTGGCAGCCTGGCGTATATCTCCTCCGTCTGGTGAATTGCGTTTGACTGTTTAAAAGGATGATTTGCGTGAAAGGGCTAAAATAATGGCATTATATTTTTAGATTCATCTCGTCCCGGCTTTGCTGTTTTTTTTCATCAACTTTCACAGCTTCTGTAATTTCAGTGCAATTTCAGGCTCTGATTGCTCTGTTGCTTGAATGCTAATCATTGCTAGTGTATAACTTCATTTCTTTTTGGCTCTTTATGCATTTAAGGAAATGTCATTTAATAAAGAAAATGAAAAAGTTCGAAGAGGTTTGTAAACAGATTGCACTCCTCAGAGATGCGCACACAACAACGACGCGGGGACGTCTGCTTCTGCAGGACCGTGCTTTACAAAACAACTCTTCAGAGCGCTGCACCCCAGCTGCCTATTTGATTTGATTTTTTTTTTTTCATGAAAAAAAATGTTCTGTGCCTTTATGAGGACATCTTGGCTGACATTTGTCTGAGCGTAGGCTTTTTTTAAAAACATTTTATCAAAGGTTTCTTTCAAATTTAATTGAAATATTTAGTAAATATGAGTTGTTAATACACCTTGACTCCTCAGAGCTGTTTTTGATGTTATAACAATCACATAAAAATAATTAAATTGAGCTCTCTCAAACAACTCTCTTGGAGCTTCAGCAAGTAATCACATACTGAACATATTTCTGCTAATGACAAAACCCACTGAAGCTTATTATGTGACCTTAGTACCTGCGCTATTGTCCGTGTCCTGTATTCAAGTATTTTGTGTGGCTAAAAGTGTGTGTGTCTGCGTGTGCGTGTGTGTGTGTGTGTGTGTGTGTGTATTCTGTGCTCACAGTACTTATGGCTGCAGTATTTATATTTGTGTCCGCTAGGGGGCAGCAAAAATGACACACACTTATTGAGCAGCACTCAACTCCTTTAAGGTCTTTCACTCTGATCCTTATGAGCAAAATTATAATTTTACTCTTTTACTTTTTAAATGTTTTTGCTTTATTTGAATGTGTTTATTGCCTAATAGACTTCCGAGAGATCTATCTGATTTTTTTATCTCCTACATTTGACATTTGAAATCACTTTTTTTCATAATTAATTTGTTTCATTGTTTAGAATTCGCTTTAGAATTAAAAACTGTTTTTTTGTATCACATTTCCACACAAAAACACAAGATAAACATTTTTCTATGGCCCTCAGATTTTTGTTAAAATGAAATGTGCAAAGAGTTTTAATTTAAACATGAGAAAAGTGTGTCAAACCTAAAATAACCAACAAGTTTCAAGAAGTTTATCTTCTTCCCTTACCTCAAGTCTAAATATGAAAGTTGACCTGACATGCAAACAGAATTTTATGACATTTCAATGATCTTGTTGGCATTTTTTTTAAGTGTAATATGTTTTTATTTTCAACGAGGGAGAAAAACAACATATAACTGTAAGATGTTCCTGCTAGGTAGACCTGGGCAAATCAGAAAGGATCAGAAAGTGACCTAATTTATATGGCAGTAAAACGTCCAAAGAAAAATACAAAAGAGTTAGTGAAATATAAAAATAAAAATAAAATATGTAAGGAACGCATGAAAACCGGAGAGCAAAGCAGGGGAGCAAAATAAATATGAATGAAGGACAAATACTAAATACAAAAACAAGAAAGACATTACATGATCCAGAGGAACTGCGTGGACTGAAGAGGTGGGAATAATAAAGCCAAGATAGAAACCAACAATAACACAAAAAAGAAACGAATCACAGAAATAATAGTCAACAAGAAGTCAAAATGTGCAGAAAAAAATTCAAAGAACTTGAATTTTCACTAATATAAACCAAACCACCAGACTGCAAACCACAAAATCATAGCAAATTCCAGAGATCACGATTCTTCTAATCTGTATAATTGAATGTGTTTGTGTAAAAAAAAAAAAAAATCACATTGCACACACTTTATTACTCCAGTGGGCCATTCTGACCCATAGCTATGGGGCTGATTACTGATAATAAGACCTATTCAGTGGACCAATAACATTCAGTGCGAGCTCCAATCGAAGTATTTTCACATTCCTTTACAACATTTTCACTCTTTAAAATTCAAGCTCACATAAAGCTCTTATTTTTTGTCTATGCGGAATCGCTCAGCTCTTTTTTTGAAAGCAGGGGTTTAAAGTGCTTACAAAATCTATGAATATTCAAATAAAAGTATGTTAATTCAACATGTTTTATACAAAGAAAAAAATGTCATCTTTAAAATGGGATTAAATACTATTATTATAAAGTTATTCATAAATGATAATGTCACGGTGCCTCTCAAATGTTCAGTATCCATCAAATTAAAGATTCTCTGACTGTCAATGAAGCCTCTACAAAGCAAAAGTTCCCCATTTTTTCCTGTGCAACAACACACTGACCTTCTCTGTCCTAAAATCAATTTACTCTAAATTACTTTTCTGTTCCTGTGTAATGGCTCGTGTCCATCTACTGTTGTGGCTTATACCTAAGTAATTGCTAAGTAGTTGTGAACGTAGTCTTTGCCCTTTATCTTTTAGTGAAGCAACATTTAGAAGAATAAAATTCCACATAGTGATATGTAAAAAGAAAGCTTTCAAGGGATGCAAGTATGACCTTACTATTTCCATAGGAATAAAGAGGCTAAGTGATAACTAAATGCACTTGATTAATTGATCCTCAGTAAGTGTGACCGTCTGTATAAAAGCAGATGTTTTGGCAGTTTGCTGGTCTGGAGAATTCAACATGTCTGTGAAGCACAATGGCACAATGTTCCCAGGAGTGGACGTCTTAGCGAATTCAACGCAAGGTCAACGTTCAATTTCAGAACTGAGAGAAACTGCAAAAAAAAAAAAAAAAAAAAAACCCCAAGAGCTACATCTCAGGTCTCAATTAGTCTGAAAAATGTGGGACAAACAAGACAAAAGTGGAAATGTTTGGCCATGATGCACTGCACCAAACACAATGTATCAGCACAACCTCATACCAACTTTCAATGTTCTGGGTTTGGACACCTTGCAGTTGACAATGAACTTCTCTGTATACCAGAGTATTTTAGAGTCAAATGTGAGCTGTCTGTCTGACAGATGCCAAAACTGAGTCAAATGATCCAGAGCAGAGCAGCGTGTTGCAATGACCCAGCCAAAGTCCAGACCTCAATGGGATTGAAATGCTGCAGTGGGAGAGCTGTGTATGAATAAATGTGTTTAAATCTCATAGAACTGAAGCTACGTTATAAAGAAGAGTGAGCCTGAATTCCTCCACTGATAAAATCACACAGAAAAGGATTGCTTCCAGTTTTTGCTGCTAAAGGTGGTTCTACAAGCTACTGAATCGTGCAGAGTACTTAGTTTTTCACAGGGCTTCAAACATATCTATGAAAAGCTGTTTTTAAGATTGCATACATCGCTTGTCCATCGCCCACGTCTTACACACCACTCTCAGCCACGTGGACAAGAAACAGGGTAACTATGTGCGAATGCTGTTTGTTGATTACAGTTCAGCGTTTAACACAATAGTGCCCTGCAGACTGTTCACAAAGCTGAGGGATCTGGGACTTAACAGCCGTCTGTGTGCATGGGTGTTGGACTTCCTCACTGGCAGAACTCAGGTGGTGAGGGTGGGCAGGTGCTTCTCCAACAGCATCACCATCAACACAGGAGCCCCTCAGGGATGTGTCCTCTCGCCACTGCTCTACTCCCTCTACACTTCAGACTGTGTGGCCACCCATGGCTCCAACACCATTGTGAAGTTTGCTGACGACACAGTGGTGTTGGGTGCCATCTCCAACAACAATGAGGCGGCCTACATGGATGAAGTGAAGAATCTGGCATCGTGGTGCCAGGACAACCACCTCCAGCTGAACGTCAGCAAGACCAAGGAGCTGGTGGTGGACTTCAGAAGGGGTCAGCACAGAGACTACAAGCCCATTATCATCAATGGAGCTCCAGTGGAGAGGGTGCAGTCCTTCAAGTATCTTGGTGTCCACATCTCCTCAGACCTGACATGGACTGCCCACATTCAGGTCCAGACCAAAAAGGCTAGGCAGCGCCTGTATCACCTACGACAACTGAGGAAGTTCAGGGTCTCTCCAAAGATCCTCAGGATTTTCTATACAGGCGCTGTGGAGAGCATCCTCACACAGAACATGACATCGTGGTTCGGGAACAGCTGTGTGAAGGACCAAAAAGCTCTCCAGAGAGTGATCCGTACAGCAGAACGCTGCTGCAGGATTGCTCTCCCCCCGCTTCAGGACACCTACACCAGGAGATGCCGGACTAGAGCAGCGCAGATACTGAAGGACCCGTCCCATCCTGGCAACAAACTGTTCCAACTTCTGCAATCTGGTAGAAGGTTCCGCATCTTCCGGGCAAGGACAGAGAGACTCAAGAGGAGCTTCTATCCCCAAGCCATCCGTGCCCTAAACACACACACCCGCCCTCTCACATCATCTATAATTGACTGAGACAGGACTCTTCCAGACACTAAACCAAGGCACAATGTACATTTCAATTCCTTTAATTTTAAATATGTTTATATTGTCTATCCTGTAAAATAGTCAGATGTCTATTCATATTAATGTACAGAATTCACCTGCTTGCTGCTACTACTGCACATTCACCCAATGTATATACTACATATATATATATACGATTCTGCCCCCTCTCCCCTCTCTCCTCCACGGTCTCACTGAACTCTGTCACACACACACACACACACACACTCTGACTCACTCACTGGCCTGCACCAGTTACCAGTCACTTTGTGGAGCATTGGACTGCCATTACCTCATAAGACTCTGTTGTTACACTATCTCTTACCGTACATTACTAAATCTCCATTTGCACTATTTGCCTATTTGCACTACTCTGCCTGGTTTACACCCAATGTCATTTACCCATTATATTGTATATTGTATAGCTTTCTTGTTATATGTAAAATTGTATTGTATTTATTTAAATTTTTACTTTTTAATTATTTTACCTGCATTTTTTAATCACTCTTATATTTAAATGTTCATTTGCTATTTTATCTAGGGATTGAGAGTAACGTAGTTTCTATTCTCTGTATGTCCTGTACATGTGGCAGAATTGACAATAAAGTTGACTTTGACTTTGATAAAACAAAAAAACACCCAGCACGCCCCTGCGGGCGGTTTATCCTTCAAGCTCGGGTCCTCTACCAGAGGCCTGGGAGCTTGAGGGTCCTGCGCAGTATCTTAGCTGTTCCCAGGACTGCGCTCTTCTGGACAGAGATCTCCGATGTTATTCCCGGGATCTGCTGGAGCCACTCGCCTAGCTTGGGAGTCACCGCACCTAGTGCTCCGATTACCACGGGGACCACCGTTACCTTCACCCTCCACATCCTCTCGAGCTCTTCTCTGAGCCCTTGGTATTTCTCCAGCTTCTCGTGTTCCTTCTTCCTGATATTGCTGTCATTCGGAACCGCTACATCGATCACTACGGCCGTCTTCTTCTGTTTGTCTACCACCACTATGTCCGGTTGGTTAGCCACCACCATTTTGTCCGTCTGTATCTGGAAGTCCCACAGGATCTTAGCTCGGTCATTCTCCACCACCCTTGGGGGCATCTCCCATTTTGACCTCGGGACTTCCAGGTTATACTCGGCACAGATGTTCCTGTACACTATGCCGGCCACTTGGTTATGGCGTTCCATGTATGCCTTGCCTGCTAGCATCTTGCACCCTGCTGTTATGTGCTGGATTGTCTCTGGGGCATCTTTACACAGCCTGCACCTGGGGTCTTGCCTGGTGTGATAGACCCCAGCCTCTATGGATCTTGTGCTCAGAGCTTGTTCTTGTGCTGCCATGATTAGTGCCTCTGTGCTGTCTTTCAGTCCAGCTTTGTCCAGCCACTGGTAGGATTTCTGGATATCAGCCACCTCCTCTATCTGCCGGTGGTACATACCGTGCAGGGGCCTGTCGTTCCATGATGGTTCCTCGTCTATATATATATATATGTATGTATATATATGTATATATATGTATGTATGTATGTATGTATGTATGTATGTATATATATATATATATATATATATATATATATATATATATATACATATATATATATATATGTATGTATGTATGTATGTATGTATGTATGTATATATATATATATATATATATATATATATATATATATATATATATATAAAATGTTCTTCCTCTACACCCCCCCCAATTTTTTGCACATGTCGAGGAGCGTGTCAGGCTACATTTCACTGTGTGTTATACTTGTATAACTATGCATGTGACAGATAAAGAACCCTGAACCTTGATCCTTGTTCTTTTTAAAGTGAACATTTTTTGGCTTCACTGCTGTGTATTTTTTAAATGACACGGTCTTCATCTGAAAAGATGAACACACTTTTTAAAGCCAAGGACTTTTTAGTTCACTTATCTACTTTTTGCAAGCATCTTTTTTTCATTTTTCGCTGAGCAGTCAATGGCAGCTTAACCTCTGAGACCTACAGTTTTCAGAGGCATGAGAGAGCACTTTGCTTTCGAGATTGATTAATGAAGAGACAGAATGTATTGTGTACATCAAAAACCAGATGTAATTCAAGTTATTCAAGAAAGGCAGAGGTTAGTACAAAAAAAAAATTCTACATTTCTGAGAATATTCATGAATATTCACTGAAATGCAACAGGCTTCTTTAAAGGTGACATGCTATGCTCATTTCCAGCACCCTCCTTTGAATTATGTCTACCGGTGGTTCTTTGCAAACACGATTCACAGTTCATTATGTGTTTTACACTGGATCTTGGCTGCCCATTGCAAACAGAAGGTGTGAACAGCAGGTGGCTGAGGCTGCTGTGCTCACAGACAGAGATGAGTTAATAAACATATTTATGATATTAGATACAGAGGCAGTGGTGGACTTGTTTAATATGAGCATTGTGTGAGTGCTCAGAAGCTATATGACAAAAAATAAGGAACGGTGTAATAGGTCAGACTTAATTTTGCCATGTATATATATATTTATAGCAGCTTTAATTGCTTTATTTTTAGTTTGTTTAATGTTCTTTTGTTGGACTGAAAAGATAATGCCTGATATTAGAAGTCGTGCTGTCAGAATCACTCTGGCCCATTATGACATGGATACAGGATGTCTGGCACCAGGATGTAGCACATTCATGTCCTGTGGGTTGTAGAATGGCTCCTCTTTGGATCCTGCTTGCTCTTGTGCATCCTGCAGCACAGTCTGATTAGTATTTGGGAAATTTGGAGGCACTACGTATTTGACTGGCTTGCAACAAAGTTTAGGTGGCTGATGTGAGTCTAGGGACCCAAAGTTTCCCAGCAAAACAAAGTGTACACCATACCGACTGTATGTGACCATCAAGGTAGAAAAACATTCATCATATCAAAAGTTAGCAGTCACTACTGTGTATTTACTCTGCAATAGAACCTGCAATAAAACTTGAAGTCCATTTTTAGTGATGAGTGGATGAGGTGATGGCTTTCTTCTGTGGCGACTTCTTCAAGTCAAAGAAAACAGACTTTTAAAAAGAAATCTGCACATGCCCGGCTGTTCTTTATAGTCTGCAAGTTCAACTGATTCTGAGTAGAGAAAAACTAAGACATATCTAAGAGATCTTTGTACACTTTTATGCATGCATGAAAAAGCTGGGAACAAGAAAGAAAAATAGCATTAATTTAACAGCCGTTTTTTCAGCGTATAGTGTTGTGTTTGTCATATCGGCACTAATAAATCAAAGAAAAGAAGTCTGCTTCTAAATCTCATGAACTGAACAAGAGAATCTCTCTTTAACAGGCATTACCGTGTACTGACAATAATAAGAAAATGTGCCTCATCCATCATTATCATCCTAAAACAAGCTTTTAGAGGCCGACCAGCAAAGAGACATGTAAAGGGAAAGATATCACTTATTGAGAAAATTTGTTAGTTTGTTGCCTGAGACTTAAGGTGTAGACCTCAAAGGGATTTAAAAAAAATTCTTATTCTTTACTAAACACACAAACCAAAATTACTGATGAGACTAATATGCATGACTCTGGCTCATCCACCATGGTGGATTAGAACGTCAGTTGCTTATCTGTGCCTATACCACAGTAGGACTAGGAGTAAGGGATATGATTATTATTAGTTAAATGAACAACATTTCTCTCAAACGTTAAATACGTTGGTTTGAAAACAGATCGTAGTTCTTTGCCCCTGTTGTCAGATCATCATGGAAAGGCTTCGAGAATAATGCCTTTATTACCAGTCTGATGTGATGCCATCTGGAGCTGGAGGTTTTTGAAGCCTCACCTTCCGGCCGCCACTGCCAAATTTTAGGTGTAGCTCTCATGGACTCATTCTACAGTAACTGCATAAACACATGAGTCAGCTGTGTGCTTTTCCCTTTCTTCCACAGAGGAGGAATCACGGTCACAGTTTGGATGCTTGTGTTGCTTGCACTTCAGGTATGTCGCGCAAGTGGTGGATAACGTAGCATTGAGCTGCCCATCTCCAGCGGAGACGGGAAGAACAGGCTGAAGAGGTCTTCCCAGAGTACTTCTCTTTAAATCCTCACTCACATTTTTTTTTTTTTTTAAATCAAATACATCTTTTGATTTAATTGATACTCATTCAAGTGACAACTCTTGCCGGTCTGGAGCTGGAAGGGATATTTTTCACACTCCCCAACTCCTGTAAGGAGACGCTGATGGAAGCTCGCCTTTAAAATACAACATCAGCTCAATGAAACATAATTCCAAAAAAAGGGTGCACTGTTAAATGTTGACTTTAGAAACATTTAATCTCACCTCAAGGTTCAATATGTACAGAAGCTATTCTGGAGCAACAAAAGCAACACTTTTTCCCCTCATGTTTAGATTAAATTTGAGTTGGAAATGTTACTCTTCACCTTGAAAGCAGGAGTTTATTTGAACGACTAAGGTATCCATGAGAAGAAGAAGAAAACACTCCAAAAAAGACTAAGACCTTGTGGTGAGATCGGAATAAAAAAAAGTTACATGAACTTATTTGCTCTTTGCTTCTTTGCAGAGGTCTCAAACCATGCTGAATTAGTACTAGTTCATTCCCAAAACTGTTGATTAGTCCTGACCTTAGCTTAGCTTAAACTTAGTGTCACTTCAAAGAAAATATTATTTCAGCACTAAAACCGCTGATATGTGATATCAGCATCTACAGCCTCACATTGATGCAACCATGCAGGTGATCACCTTTAAAAAGTCATTTCTCCTAACCACCCGATTGTCTCACAGGCTTCATAAAAGGCGTCCGCTGAATGAGAGGAAAAGAGAAGCACGAACTGATAAAAAAAAATGACAACATGAAGGCAAATAAACACAGCACAGTGCACAAAGATAGAAAATGTTTATGAAAACGATGCACAATACTGACATTCAGAGTTAATGCTGGCACCGTTGTGCATGTTACAGTTTGCTCGACCGTCAACTTGCTAAACAGAAGCAAGTCCAGTTAGTTTGCTTGAAAACTGTTCTTTGGTATTAAAAAACAAAACAAAACATGTTTTCCACCTGCACAGCACGGAAAATAAGATCACACGATTCTGTAATTTAACACAAACTATAAGGCAGCAGAGAGCAAAACACAAACATAGTGTCATCAAACGCTCACGATAATGCCAGACGATTTTCAAATCCTTAAAAATTACTCTAAAGTGCTTCACGAGCATCAATAGATTGTCTAAATAGGAAGCAACTATGTGGCTTCTAGTCAGAGAGGTTTACAGTTGATTGTCCGACATCGTGCTTTCAGATTACAGCAAGAGCGGCAAGCACATTCAAACGCATCACAGCGTGCTCACCGCTTCTATTGTCTACAGCAAAACGGAAAATCTCTCCGTTCCGGTGGAGCCACCCTGTGCTGCTGACCCTGTGTTTCCTGTTTTTCCTCAGTTAGACCACATATTAACCTGTTCGGTTATTTTAAATTTAATTGCGGCTATAATTTTACCACATTTCTATATATTTTGTTCTGAGTGAACAGCAGATGGCAGCAAAGTTGAACTAAATATCTAAAAGTATTTAGGACAGTCCATAGTGTCAAATATCCTTTGGTGTTATCCAAAAAAATAATAAAAAAATAGTTGTTGAGAGTAAACAGAGAGTTTGTTTTATAAAGTGATAGTAAAAAAACCTGCTTACATGACTGTTAAAAGACATGCCTGCATACATATTAAAATGTCTTTAGTACATATGCATAGTCAAATGAAAGCCTGCCTTGCAGTCACTGTTAATATGAGAACAGGCTTTTGTCAAATGTGACAAATGTGTCTGCTGCTACATTGATATGGCAGTTCTCAAAGTTAAAGTGCATCAAGTTAGTCAGTCATAATCCCAGTTAACTGCAGGGCCAGTTTCACGAGTAAGTTTGTAAAAAGTTAGCCTAATAGGCTCCAATGTTCTGATCATGGCTTGTTTGATTTACTTGCCTATTTACTCTTTAACCTATGTGTCCAATATATTATAACAGTTCACTCATCAAACCCACTGCAAAATTATTTGGTGCAGTTTTCCTTGCTTGACAAACTACCCCAAAGTAAACTACTAAAAGTAAACCAAAATTCTTTTTGCATAAGTAGCCTACAGTGTGTCTTCTTTGGCTAGTGCACACCCAGCACACCCACACATCTAACATCTACCTACAGTGTCATCATAAAAAGTAAGTAAACATCAGGAAGGTGCTTGTGCACATGTACAAAATGATAACAGGTTGAGGACGCTGCAACTAATGAACTCCTCGGCCTCTGGTTTAATGTTGAGGGTTAAATTTTTGCAGCTGAAAGTCTAGATTATCCTCTGCCTGATATGTTCCTGCAGCCAAAGCAGTAAAGGCTCTAAAGAGCTCGGCCCATCAGGCACAGCCTCTGTGTACATCTGCAGCAGTACTTCTTGTAAAACAAACAGCAGTGGCAAGCTCATGCTCAGTAGCTCATACAGCAACGTGTAGTCCTGTGCGTTGTCTCTCAGGTGGCCGGCAAAGGCCCGTGCCGCATGACACGCGCGCTGGGACAGATACCGGGGGGCGTTGCACACAGCACGAGTCACACTCAGAGGCCAGCTCAGCTGTTTCCTCATGAACGAGCTGAAGGTACCTGCTGCGGGTTCACTCTGCAGGTCTGCCGGACTGCTGGAGGGGGTGATATCTTCATCAGTAGGACGCTGCTCCTGAATGCTATCACGATTCTAAGAAGGAGGTGATGGGAGGAGAAGTTAGACACCTTGCATCCATCATTGTCAGAGGAAGGTGGATAAATACGCACAGGTCTCACTGAGGGTAGAGAGAAAGTCCTCCGTATGCTCGTCCCATTGTTCCGCTGATCAAAATGCAGTTTGCAGTAGAGTTTCCCTGTAAGATCAAAGTGAAGGTCAAGATGAGCCATTTCAGTTATTCTGTGCCATGTAGGTAATATGTGGCTACGCCATTTGGAGAAGCATACCCTCTTCAGAGTGGAAAGCATGCGCTCCCTGTCGAAGAACAGAGCTGCAGGTCGAACAGCGGAAACACTCCCTGTGGAAGTAAAGCCCCTCGGTGCAGATCCTCTCCACCATATAAACACGCTTCTGACACGAGTGACACTTGTCACCCGACGGGGGAAACGCCCTTCGTACTGAGCCGCCCTGGGAAAACAGCAAAATCATACAAGTGAATTTTAGATCTGTCACTATAACTGACACACTGAGGCTGAGTCTCAGCTTCCTTTTCAATGATCCTGCCCTTATGTACTTACTTACTCATGTGTACCCACTGGTTGTAATAATTGATGATTATAATTACCTACCAGGAGTTGTTCCTTTATACTCTACTAGTGTAACTCTTGCTATAATATCTGGCTGTTATAACGGCATCCAATTTACATATTTTTCTCTCTGGCCTGCAGCGCTCCTTTTCCACCTCCAGCAGTTTCTTCCCAAGCTACAATGAAATACGTAAATGGATTAATCCTGTACCTTTCAGTAGAAAAGTCGGAAAAGGTAGCGTCAACACACAACAGTGACTGTGCAGATGACCAATTTTAGCTTTTCCGTTGTTTACGTTCCCTTATGCTAATTTGGATTGTAAAGTTGGGGCTGTTCTGACTTTCTAAACTGGACTTCCAACTTCCAACTATAAATGGTGCACACCATATTAACACTACAGGCCAGGAGTAAAACACATAAACTGGATATTTGGGGGGGTTGAAATGGGCTTTTTAAGTTGGAGACAGCTTTTTGGGGAAGGGTGGAGCAGAGAAACCCTAACAGTGAAACCACAAGAGTACACACTTCTGTCCTCTGAGGACTGCCAGTAATTAAAAGCAAAGGGCAGAAACAGCAGTTCAAGCAAAGCTCTCATGCAAAGCACATGACAATAATAGAAATCTGAGGTTAAAGTACTTCTTTTTTTCTATTGAAACAAAGAATAAACACACTAGAAAACTAATGAACGATGGAGAGCACTGCAAACATGCCACAACTGTGTCCTAAAACACGTGCAAATGAGGACACTTTGAGGGGCAGGGAGCACAGAGACACACAGGATAGTGTGGGATCACACATCAAGCTGGAGATATTCACCTTAAGTACATCAGAACCGTTTCCTGGGAACAACCCGCTAAGGTGGATGGCTTTTTCCTTTATACTCTTTGCATGAAACTCTCTAACCTGTTGTGTCTGAGCTTTTTTCTGCAGGATGGCAAAAGAAAAGTCATCAGTTCATCCAACAACCCTTTTTGTGTGCGCAGGCAAAATTAGGCAGACTAATAAATGCTTAATAAGCACTGCGCACGTAAGTGATGACAGACCTTTCTATCGTCTTCTCAACGAGAAGCAGGATTCGACAGCTAAGTGTCTATTGTCAAGAGGAGAACAAAGACGTCGCAGTTTGAAAAGCCGCCCTATTATATTAATTTCACACCTGAGTTGATGTAATTACTCAAACTGTATGGGAACAGAAAACCGGGATAGTCACACAGTCCTGGCAGAGAAATGAGAGACTAGTATATGAGTTCAACCAAAGTCATGAATGAAAAGGACAATTACTCATTTTCAGATTAGACTAAAATAATGATGTAATTTATCTCAACATTAATAACACAGGCGTGGGTAAAATATCTGAAGCCAGCAGCTTAAAGGAACATTTTCACATAGCGGCTGACCTATATTTGAAAATACACATGTCCAAAGCAGTCAGATTGGACATTAAACAGTCTCTAATCAGTCAGTTCCATAGTGTAAAGTCTGTATGATGTCTGAACAAGAGGCGACACTTAAACCAATCAACATGTAAATAAGGAAAACGTCACACAGTTTCTGTGGCTGATTCTCTTGACATTAGTCAGAGTTTATGTGTTGAAATAGCGTCATTGTTTTTACAATCTCAAAATCAGAGGCGCGTCAGTGGACCATTCATGTCAGTCTAGAGGTGGATCCAGGGGGTTAGCTTAGCTTAGCATAAACAGTGGAATGAGGAAAAAACATCTCGTGAATTCATATCCTGTTTATTTATTTATATCGCGCCAATTCACATCAGTCGGCTGGAGAATCTCACATTATTGGAGAAAATCCCAACAATCAAGCAACTCCTCTATGAGCAAGCACTTTGCAACAGTGGGAACAAAAACCTCCCACAGAACAGCTGTAAGTTCTAATATCTTCCTGACTCTTGCCAAGTCAGAAATAAATCAGAGATTGTGTCTGTTGGCAGTCCAACAAAAAAACAAACTAAGTTGCGTGTTTCTACCCCTGCGCTCACTGTTTATGCTAAGCTAAGTTAGCGATCTTCTGACTCCAGTCATGGACAGATTTGAGAGTGGTAATAATTTGATAGCTAGTTAGCAACAGTCTGATAGCTCTAAAAAATAAATAAATATGGATTTCAAAACTTTTGTAAGGGATCATAAAAAAGACTAAATTAAAGGCCAAAAACTTCCAACAACGCTAAATATAGCGTTAAATATGTAAGACTACTCTTGCAAATTTTTGTCAGGCTGGATAATAAAGGGGCTGACTTCACCATCAGACTGCATATTACACGAGCCTAAATGTATAATCAGAAAATGATATATAATCAACATTCACTCCTTGTTGAGAAACGCAACAATCACAGTGATTTAGAAAGAGGACAGAATGAAAAAACAGACAGAAAACAGGAGTTAAAGAAATAAAAGAAGAGGCACTGTTCACCTCAGAGATGTGTTCGTCCACCTCCTTGAGACGATGGAGGACTCTTGTCATGAAATGGACTGCTGACTGACAGGAGGAAGGAGAAACAGGGGGCTCTGCACCCTCCAGCTGAGGCTTCGTCTCAGCATGCGCTAGATCGACATGTCTGAGCTTTACTACAGAAAATGGATGTGGGGGCTGAAGCTGGGGTTTGGGCAGAGTCTTTGGAGGCAGGCGGACTAACTGTTGTGCTGCTTTTCTGATACTGACTCCAAACTGAAAGGGACAATGAACATGTGAGCTCTTATAACTCGTCACTAAGCAAACAAACAACGAATCCTTTGTTTTTGTGTGCATCCACTCAGAGATCAGATACTGTAAAAAGCCATACGGATGGTTTCAACCCATTAACTAAAAATAATCAGCCATTTTAAAGCACAGCACAAGTTTTCACATTGATTTCCTGCCCCCTTGGCAGACATTAGTCATGCTAGCACAGTATGAAAATCAGCCCGCATAGGTAATATATCAATATGGGCCTGTTTGCTTTATGTTTTCCCAGAGTTATGTAACCATCTCGTGGTCATGCATGTGTAAGAAGAACCTGTTTTTAAAGAAGATTTATTTGGGGGATGCTCAAGAATTGGAAAACCAGCCTGACATCTGAGACTGCAAGTCAGCAACCGAAGACTCAACGTGAATGAAAGAATTTATGACATTGCTGACTGTTGCTTTTTGCTGGTTTTTCAACAGCTCAGCTAATGAATGCAATGCTTTGACTTCAGCAGTGGCTGAATAGGACACAATGGTTTTTTTTTTTAATCTCATTGGCTACGACTATTCGCAAACATAATAAGCAGCCATCTTGGAATGTAAGTAAATGTATGTGAAATTCCAAAAAATGTTCAAGTGACTTTAAAATTTTAAGTTTTTCTATCAAAGAGTTCTTGTTTGTCCACAAACTGCTTCATCCTGAGCCTGTTCAGTGACTATCTGTAATACAGGCGTGGATCTTATATTCATATAATGTGTGATTCTGAATATTTAAACATATATCAAATGTGAAAATTAAATAAAGCTTGAATTTAAAGCTAACTGCAAAGTAAGCATTGTTTACTTGATTTAAGTAACAAACAGATGTCTAATTGTGTATTTTAAATTTTGAGATTTCAGTTTTGTGCCAGCTTCACTGAGTGTGCGTGTGCAACATGTGATTGCAGTCAAGCATGAAGGCATTTAGCTGGTTTATGGAGTAAAATTAGGGACCGTGTCAGTCAGACCCAAAGAAAGCAAAACCACAAGTATGGCCTTTTAAAGATCCCCAAAAACCTCTGTTTTGGAAGAATTCTGCTAGAGCCTTATACAATAGTGGCATCTGTTACTAAAATCCACTACATGAAGTACATATATGCTGTAATTTTATAGGTTTTAAACACTTTTTTCAGATGCATTTGGTTTGTCTAATTTGTGCAGTTCTGGACTACCTGTGTCACAGGAGAAGGTTTGGGTGGGACCGGAGGTCTGAGTTTAACGGGCAGACCGTCAGTGAGGTCGAGAGTACGGAGGAATGAGGACTCCTCCAAGTCTGACTGTGATTTTGCAGAGGGTTAGTAAAAAGAACAGAAACAGAAACATATGAGTAGATTAAATACCAGCAGCAAAATCAGACAAGAGAAGATTTTGAGGCACTAGCAAAAAGGAAAGTTTTGTCAGATTAAAACCACAAGCCACTGTGAATCGAGCTCATAACTGGGGAAATTTAAATCATATTTATGATCCATGAAATAAAAAGAAAAATTCTATGGCGATTTTACCATTTCTGGACTGTTGTTTAGATAAATGTAGTGCATACAGTACTTAGTACTCAGGAAATAAAATAAAATCTACATACCATTGCGAGACATATTGGTGTATAGTTTCTACCTGTGTTTTGCGGATGGTGTAGTTCGGTTTATTTTCAAACTTGGCCAACAACTGCGTAGCCATAGAGCGCACTTTATTTTCCTTTGGATCCGGCCTGTCTCGAACTGTGGAGCCATTACTGGCCAAGTTAGTGGCCTAAAGAGAGACAGACAAAACTTACTGCATAAAAAAACCTGCAAAATGATCAACTATGCACTTGCAAAGTATATGCTAACAAACCTCCTCCAAATAGAACTTCCGCCTTCTTTTGTAAATGGGGTCTGTACCGTCTAGCTTCTTCTCTTCCTAAAAACAAAGAGCAAGGAAAAAAATCGGAATATGTGACAGTCATGATTAATCAATAACAAGTGGGAATAAAGCAAACCGAAGGAACAAACAGAAAAACTTGCACTTCTGCGCAGAGTTACCTTTGGCACCCGTTTCCTGGTCAGTGCAAAATTGAGCACATTATTATTACTTTTGACTTCCTTCGACGGATAATCTTCATTGTTTTCATCCACTCCTCTGGAACCTGCAGAATAACACATGACTGCATTAACAGCTTCACATTTTTCAACCGTGAACAGCCAGTAACGTCACATTATTGTGAAATTCCCTTACAGATCACAGAATATGTAAGAGTGGTTTGGGAGAAAAGAGGACACCCCCTTTCATTTCCCTGAAACAGTGAAGCTGAAGTAAGAAGTTGGGGGTTAAATATTCCAAAAGAGTTAAGGCAGAAATTTTAAAAGCACTTCTGTTGAGACAGACAGCTGTATGCTGTTGAGAATCTCAGACTTGTGCAACCTCGCAGTGCTGGTGCAGATACACATTCCTCTCATACCATTACACTTGATTAACAGGATGGAACAACATGCGAATTTTTTCACAGAAAATCCAAAGAAATGTAAGACCTTCAACACCGATGGAATTTGGTGTAAAAGATAAGGAATAAAAACAAAACAGAGGGAGAAATATTACGAATACCAGGCTTCAGTGGCTATAACTAACAACACAGAATAATAGAGCAGGGCACCTGATGCAGGTAGAGGCGTTCCGCGGAAGAGCTCGTAGAACTTGGACAGGTAGTTGATCATCTTGGTTTTATCCAGCTCCTCCTCTTTACTCAGCTCCTTCGCAGATGTGAATGGACGAATCCCAAATTCCCGCTCACTGATGTCAAATGCCAGCTGGAGGTTTGCAACGTGGTCCTCGTCGTTTAATGAGTCAAAATCTCTGATGGAGGCAAAAACAGTCACACTGAGTATTAAATAGTATAAATATATTATGTGTTTTTATTGTAATTTAACACAAGTGGTCAGAGTTTTTTGACTGTTTTGCTTTTGTCTGGTACTGGTTTACAATTTCCCAAATCACTCCTCAACAAACACATAAAAACTTGTTTTTAAAATATGGGTATTACGTTGACTTACAGTCAGTGGCCACTTCATTAGGTACATCTGTTTAACTGCTTGGTAATCAAGATAGGCAGCCAATCACACGACTAAATTTAGACACAGCCAAAATGACCTGATGAAGTTCTAACTAGGAATCATATTATGGACACAAGATGATTTAAGTGACTTTAAATGTGGGATGATCTGAGTAATTTAGAAACCGTTTTGGGATTTTCCCAAAAAAAAAAAACATCTCTATGGTTTACAGAGAATGGCCTGAAAAGAGAAAATTTGTGAAAATAACTTGTTGACACTGGAGGAAAATGGTCAGAATACTGATCTGAGCTAACAGAAGGCCAACAGTAACTCAAAATAAGCACTTGTTATAACAAAGGTATGCAGAAGAGCATCCCTGAATGCACATGAAGCAGATGACCACAATAGGTGCTTACTCCTGTCATCTAAGAACAGGAAACTGAGGCTCCAACTCACATGGGCTCACCAAAATATTATTATATTATTTAAGATGCACTGCGGACATGTGTGGTGTGTAAGTGACATTCTTTAAGGGAACTGTACATTTCATGTGACTGACAATGACTACATGTGCAAAGGAATGACGTCACTCAGAAACACATTTTTATTTCCAACACAGCCAAAGAACCGCTTTCCTCAAATGCAGGAGAAAATAGCAGCCAGTAGCCTCTAATGGGGGAAACGGCATCTTTATGTCGTCACCTAAGTGGACAGTGTGCAGACGACTTCAGAAGTAATGAAGTAATGTAAAGACAAGAGCGGTAACCTAGCAGCAGAGCACACAAACTCTGGCATTATTCGCTAAGTGCTCAGGCTCACTTTTTTCTGCCTTTCTCTTCTGTGAACCTGCTCTGTCTGCTGTCTGCTCTGCTGACAGTCATGCATATGGAAAAGAGGAAAGGGGAAAAATGCCAGTGGTTCCTGGAAACTTACAGGACCAGATGAAATTGTGGTGGCATGTGGCAAGGTATGAAGGCACTAATTAAGGGGTTAGAGGATAAAATTAGAGTTACTAAATCCATGCTGTGAGAAGCAGTCTGATCTGAAACGTGGCAAAGAATGAAAGTATGGCTTTTGTTCTTTGTTCTTGATTAGCTGTTTTTCTCCACAGCTCTGAATCAATAGAGAGAAAAACTTGGGTTTTTTTTAGAATTAAATACAAGTCAATAGTAATTCTGTTGGACACACATTGCTATGGGTACTGGAGCGGCTAGTATTTATTTAATTTGGCTTGACATGTATGAAATTTACACAGCTGCACACTCCTGTGAGCACCCAGCTAGTTCGGGAACAGCTGTGCATGAAGTATTTTTTACCCATCTATCAGCACAAGTTTTAAGGAGGTAGAGAGCAGATCAGATAAACACACATATAGATCAGTGCCCTTCATTGCATACCAGGCATATTTAGCATTCCATTTTAAGATGTGAATTTCCTCACAACTAGTTGTTTTTGAAGAGCTCATGGAGTTCATCTTCTCAGGAAAACAGATAACGCTCATGTGAATACATGCATGCTACGACTATGTTAACGCAACTGGTTTGGGATCAGTTTGTGGCTCTGCAGGTTGATATTATCTGACAGTTGATACGTACATCAGCTGAGGCTTGAATCTGTGGATGAGGGCACAGAGGGCGATACCATTTTTCCAAGAAGACGCCAGGTCTGTGATTATCACATTCCTGTAGCCCTCCGTCTGCTTCTGGCACCAAGTGAGAAGCCTCGCTGGTCTGACCTCTGAGTCTGCCACAGAAGCACAAAAAAGACGATTTTTTAAAATGATCAAATTCTTAAAAAGCAGTGAAAAGAAGGCAGGCTGTGTTAGAAGAAAGTTTCGGTGGTTATGATGTCAGATATGATGTCACGACGACAAACCAACAAATAGTGTGCTGTTACATAAAGTGGCAAGAAGATGTTTAGAGTGGGTGCTGGGGTTTGTACACAAACCTGTAGAAACAAGTACGTGCTTGCTCATAAGAGCGAAGGACTGACTAAAGTGGCTTTACTCAAACACACAGAGTAGCACGAGAATAATCAGACTAAACAGAATATAACAGAATTCTGGCACCAATGTTTACTTTTCGCTTCGGGTTTCAAAATTTTGTCATTGATTTTTTTTTTAAATGTTTAAACGCAGGGTTGTTTTATGGACGTGACATTGAGTTTTGTTGATATTGGAGAGGGATGTATGTGTGTTTGACTGTTTCTTTCATAGTTTCCTCTCTTCAATGAACCCACATGTAAAAACAAACCTCATATCGTGACTTATTCCCTAAACTGAAGTTAATTCTGGCGACTTACTACTTCTGTTAGAAGGGAAGGAACTGAATGGGGGAGATTTAGGCTACAATGATTGCATTAGGAGCCTTTGAAAGGAGAAGAAACCCTATTAGTTATAGTATTAGTGAATAACCGGAGATGACTCAGTGGCATTCAATTCCTTTAACCCTTACCACGTCTGGAGAGATTGACAGGCCGTCGTATGGTAGCGGCACGCTCGAGAGAGCAGGGGTTAAGCTGTCCGCTAATGTACAAATGACGCACCTGAAACAGAAAGGCAAAGAAAAAGCTGTTGGAACTGAGATATTAGTATTAGTATTTAAATGATCCATTGACAGATTTGCTGACATCTCACCTGGTGAGGCCTGATGCAGGTAGAGTTGAGGTTGGGGTATCGAGTTGCTGGGTCTAGGGTGTACTGCTCAAAGTTTTTGGCAATGTTTTCAGGGGTTGTCTGTGGTAGTAGTCGGTAAATGCTCTCCCTGTACCAAGACAAGAGGCATTACTGCATCACTTTAATGCCAGTGTGTCAAACCTAAGGCCCGGGGGCAAGGATCAGTCCCCTTCAAGAAGGCCAACGGGACAGTTTTGGAAAATGTGAAGGAGGATATAAACTTTTAACTGTATTTTCATAGTTTTATAGCTTTTCCTGCTGATAAAGACCGAAGTAAGTAAGTAATAGATAAACATTTAAATAACAACATTTTTCACTTGGTTCAAAAATAATTAACAGAAATATTCCATTTTATAATTACAGGAAACTCAACACAATGAGCTAGCAGAGTTTTTTTCTGTAATGTTACACACAAATGAATAAATAAATAACAATAATGCATTTTTTTCTTACAATTAAAAAGATTTATTATTATTAAGCCCAAAGCATTTCTTTATCATGTAGAAAAACTGACATGTACTGCTAAAGTTGCACTTCTTATATTAAAATATTAAATTAATTAAGTTAAATTAAATGTGTAGTTAAATGTCTTTACACTGAGAGAAAGGTGAGTTTCACTGCTCCGGCCCACTAAAGATCAAAGTGGGCTGTTCGTGGCCCACAACGTAAAATGAGTTTGACATGCTGATTATGTGAACAATGTGTTTGAGTAGCACAGATTTATAGGAGGCGCTCACTAATGCCCAACATAAAGTGTGGGTACCTCTCTGCCAGCACTTCGAGGACCGGCTGACCCTGCGCCCAGCTCTTTACCATCCAGGCCGTGTCGAAGGCAGCCAGGAAGCCTCTGGCGCAGCCTGTTCCCATTGGCCAGAAGGGCTACACAGCAACACACAACAAGTATGCCAGTTATTGTTAGAGGCATCGTGCCGTGGCTTTTAGTCTGTTTGACATACTTCTTCTCTTGGTCATCGGGGGATATACAAAAAAAGGAGACAAGCTTTTTGGATTCCAGGTCATAGAAGTTGAAATAATGGAAAAATAAAGTCATGCTTAAGCAAACTGCAAACATGAAGTGTTAGGGGGTGATTATGTTTTCTGAGTGCAGATTTCCTTTTACAGAGAGACTGCTTACACAATAAAAAATAAAAGTGATGGGAAACCAAAGAAATGAGAAAAATGTGGCTCCATTAGAGAAAAGTTTGGTCTTGTCTGGAATTTGGGATGTCTTTAGTATTTCTGTTGTTGTTATGTTTTACCCTGTCATGTCACATACCAAAGCATTGACTATCCAAGTTTGAATATCTTACACACTTTCCTAAAAAAGCTCAGGTTGCCCATGTCTCTAAATAGATTCCTGAAATGTCCCTGTGTGCTTCTGGACCACCACCATTGTCTCAGAGCACAAAAATTCTGCTCCCTTAGTGATTCCAGACAACATCACCATCAAGTTTGAGACAGAGCAAACTGTAAACGACCGCTTTCTACCGGTCTTCTGCCCACAGCAATTGGATAGAGGAATTTAAATATCCATGCCATGAATGCCGGATTCTGCTACTTGCTGTCTTACCTCAAGCAGACTGTCGCCAACCAGTGCTACCAGCAACTGGTGTCCAAATCTCTCCCTGACCAGAGCAGCGTTCTCAGAGGCGTACATGTTAGTGAAGTCAAACATTGCTACATCTGGCTGCCCGCAATGGTTCATGGCAAAGTCCAGTGTGGGAAGTTGGTAGTTTGTGCCAAAGTCAGCAGCCTCTCGGGCGTAGCACAAAAGAGCTTCCTGGTTGACGTTTTCACCACTCAGCAGCATCTCTGTGTCTGAGTAATCCTGTCGGACCGAAGCAGTCAGAACAACCACAATGAATTTGTGTGCAAAAGCGAAACAAAAGCTCTCTGTTTATGAAAGAAATCAACGGAAGACAGTGAATAAAGAAAAGTAAGTAAGAAAAACTGATGAGCACAGATTTATAAATGATAAAATCAAATCGTTCTGAATCGAAATCTCTGAAGCATCAAGTTCTGCCAACATCTGTCTGCATCTGTTAGCGGTTATGGTTCTCCTGAAGCCAGTGCTTAGGGCTAAACAAATTACAATACAATGAATTTAACACATGACCGACACAGTCTTAGAAATAAACAAAAGATTTGACGATTTCAAATTTATTGTATTTTACGATATTAATTCTTGGAATAAGAAACCTGAACTGTAAATTGTCTGTAATATTCTTTATTTTTAAAATATAAGATAAATAACAATAATAAATAAAAAAAAAAAACAGACAGCATGAAATAAGATTACAGCAGATCTGTGGAGCTAGTGTATTTTGCTCACGTTGATGACGACTCCCTTGTCCAGCAGGCTTTGTTTCTTGGCAGTCATGACAAAGTAATGTGTGTTGTCCTTGTAGTACACAATGTTCTCCAGATCAATACCTGTGACAAATGACAAGTTTGCGTTACGGCTACAATTCATAAAAATCACCAACAAGCTTTTTCCACAGAGATGAAAGCTTGAACTCGCTTTTGTATGCTGAAAGGGGTTTAAATAAATGGTTTCTTCACACATCAGTGTCTCTTTCTGATGAACAGACTTCTTATTTTTTATTGCTGGAGGCTCAGAATGATCCCAGTGAAAATAATGAAAACAGTCGCTGCACAACATTCTTGATATTTCTTCAGGTATTGAGAACACTGTGCAAAATATCCCTGAAACTTTTAGTGAATTTGAAGATTTTAGATCTGATTTTTGCTGCATTTGGTCTGTAGTGACTTAGTGGTCTCACAGAGAAGTTTAATCTAAACAGCTTGGTTTTCATCTAACAGATAATTGTGGCTGATCCTGTTGGATCCATTATTATGTGTGATATTTAAGACTCATCCACTGTTGAAAAAAAATTGAAATGCAAAAATTGGATGATGTAACATGCATTTTCTTTAATTGCATGCGTTTCATCAAATATTTAACATGCTTTTAAAGTGTCAAACTGTAGCAGTTTGACAACCACCGTTCTCCTGCCAAATCCAGAATCATCCATCTGATTACCAGACAGAGAAGTGGGATTTGCAGCTCCAGAGAACACGTCTCCACTGCTGTCCAGTGGCAGCAGGCTTTACACCACAGCAACCGCCACTCTGCATTGTGTTTGGTAACGTAAGGCTTGGATGCAGCTGCTCAGCCATGAAAACCCATTCCATGAAGCTCTGTAGGCACTGTTCTAGAGGTAATCTGAAGCCCACATGAAGTTTGTAGGTCTGCAGAAAGTCGGTAACCTCTGTTGACCCTACTCTGTGAGTTCATAACTGATTTGCTGTCGTTCTCAATCACTTCCACTTTGTTACAATACCACTAACAGTTGACTTATATTTAGTAACGAATTCCTCACTAAATTCACTGAATTCACGGAGCTTCAGGTGTAGGTGCTTGATTTTATCCACCTGTGACCATGGAAGTGATCGGAACAGCTGAATTCAATGATTTGGATGTGTGAGTGAAAACTATAACAACATAGTGTAACACCCAGTTTGTAATCTTACTATAATACACTAAATCTCCTTCTGTCTGTTTGCTTGCCCACAGACTCCTCCTACACTATCAGGAGTCGAGCAACCAAAATTGGCACACAGGTACATCTTAGGCGCCTGAGGGCTTTTCTCTATGTCACATATCATGATGTCATCATGTTGCCTAGCAACCATCTACCAACAAAATGACTCATTTGTTGTGTTAATGCACCTATAACACCTTGTGAAAGCATAACATTGTTTTTATTTCACAATCGTAACATCACAAAATCAACACAAAAATTTCAATATGGATGATATGACATCATTACGTTACCTAGCAACTACCCACCAAGGGGATAAAAATCATATACCAAACAACAATAAAGCATTGGTGATACTGGACTCAAGACAATTCAGCATGAGATACTGACTAACTAGGCATTTATTCAAATTTAAGCCTCTGAAATTGCCAGGTTTAATGAGTCTATTTGCACTCCCTTCCCACCTGTCTCTTCTTTGAGGTCAAGAAAGAACTTCTGGTTGAAGATGAAAGCCACTCCACTGATCTCTTCTACTTTGGCCTCTGCGGTGGTGTTCCTGTTGATGAAGTTGGCTGTGATGGCGATTGCCAGTTTACCCCTGAACTCCTTCCTTTTGAAACCTGGGAGAATGGAAAAAATAAAGACGGAAGAGAGAAAGAAATGGGGATGTTAATCTTCACAAGCAAACAAAGGCCTATCATCCTTTCCAGAGGAAATCTAGCAGTAAACCACAACTGCAAGGAAGTCATTTTAGGATAAGAGGCAGCTTGCCAAGGTGATTCTTTTTAGCGACAAGGAAACAAAAAGCTATGTGTTGTAAAAAGCCCGAAGAAGTAAACTGCCAAACGTATCATCAAATTAGCCTTCAGAACCAAAAGTATGTGGCATTCTTTCATTTTATTAACAATGTATTCAAGGTGTAAGAATTCAAGTTCAAAAATAGTTTTAAAAGTATCTTTGTGGAATCTAATTAAATCTTTTAAATACAAAAGTAGCAGAATAGTAGAAGTAGAAGTAGAAGGGGGGAAATCAAGTGGTTCCATATAACAAAGTGATGTGTGCAATAGTGACGGTACAGAAGTGATGCTCTGAGCATGTGCTGCAGCCTCTCCGCACTGTCACTGTTAAATGTCATCCGTCACTTCACTGCTCGTTTCCAAAACCAGCAACAACAAACGGAGAGCATTTTGCTCTATGTTACCGTAGCTAAGACACAAAAGCAAGCTCACTGCAGGGAAAAATTATTTCCCCCAGGAGTCTTCATAATTGGGGAATGAGCTAAACGTTTTGTTCTGCCCCAGAATGCCCTTTTTAGGAATAAGCATTTGTTGCGATTTGGTCGTTAGATGACAGCATTTTTAAAAGAGAGGAGACGGATGGAGATGGGATGATGGAACCGATCCAGGGGGAAAGCATCAGCTGCTGCGCTGAGCCCCAGCTCTGCTCTATTTATGTACAGAGCTTTGGCTGTTTTGTGTGCAGCCGGTCCCACTGGGAGAGATCAATGGCTCCGTGCAAGTGCAAGTTTGCAAAAGGTGGGTTTCATTTATAGCATTGTAATAACGTGCCTCAAGTTTATTTAAAGTGAGAGCCCAGAAAAAGTCTGGAGGAATGTAAGGGCTGTAAAGTGCACAATAGGTCTGCTATTAAACTATTTTTGAGCAATTTCTTAGTCGCAACAGGTTCATCAGGTCTAAAAGTACAGTACATCCTTGAGGCATCTATACTCTTCATCACTTTTGTTTGCCGTCTTCTCACCTTCCAGGGTATTTCTGCGTCCGTCAGCTCCCACCACCACATCAAACTCAAAGTTAGCCACGGGGTGATCAGCAGGTTGGATTGCAGCCCTCCACCCAACCCCTGAAAGACAGAGTAAAACTGAGAGGGCCGAAAAGCCACATAATATAAATCCTAGGACAACAGCCTTTCATTCCTATTTGAATATTCCACCACAGAACAATAACACATGCCATGGGGAATGTTACATGATAAGAACACCTTTTCTTCCTGGATCGCTCCGCCGCCTGCCATGCTTGTGCAACTCTAAAGTCATCAGCATAGAGTGAACAAAAGGAGAAATAGAGCTTTATGATGAGCAGGAAAGTAAGAGACTCAAAGCATAAGGTCAACTGCATCTGGCCTGCAGACCATCAGCATAATTAAAGTCTGAAGTACTCTTTCAACTTTATTATGACCCATTTTAAGCGTGCAAGTGGGAGCTACAGAAGTGTGAGACCAGCACAGGAACAGCTTGGCAAGTTGTGCAATATCATCATGTGGAAAATGCATTCCATGATGTCAAAGGCACGGCTAAGTCCGTCGCAGCAGAGCACAGAACACAAGTTTGTGTCTAAGTTTAGGCCAGGCTCTTCTTGTTATCACTGCATTGATATTACAGCTGGAGGAACAGCACAATAGCATGTTCGCTATTTTCTTCTTCAGAGCTTATAGGGAAATGCAGGATGTGAGGGTCAAGTAGTCATTTACGAAGCAGCGCTCAGTTAATGCCATTAAGTTGGGAAAAAAAAGGAAAGTGATACTTTTATTCTCACTGCTTTCTAATACATGAAGTCCTCCTGTATCAGATATGCATTTGAGCAAAATAACCGTTGCTGACCTCATCCAAATATGATAGCAAAGTACTTCAATGCCAATGTTTATCTCGTGTTTACCGGTGGCTGTCAAGGAAATTAAATACTGCAGGATGAAAAGTCTTTCGCTGTCTAACCAGCCTTGAATATGAGCCGAAGCTGCAGAGCAGGAGGATTACTACAAATCCTCCAGGAAGCTCCACAGTATAGATCTCTAAAGAAACGTCTTCATTGAGCTTAACACATTGTTAAAAATCTCAACTTCACCTTATTAAAACACCAAGCTGTACAATTTCAGCCTTTTAAATCTCCCCAAATCTTGCGGCTAATAAACAAACTGTCAGCGAGTGAAGACAAACTCGCTGTTAATCTGTTGTTTGGACATGAAACCGACCTTCATTTTCCTGAGGTTCCAACAGGATGACAAACTCCACATTGATGTGAAACTCCACGGCAACAATCAGGGCAACCTTCAGCAGGATCAACTGCAGCTGCTGAATGCCTGCAAGACAGATTCAGATTAATGTTTGGACACAGATGTAAGCCTGCCAGTTTTTACACCATCTTGAGAGGAAACAGCTCATTGTTTGAAAATTTGAAAGCTTTATACAAAAGGAACGTTGAGATCATGGATTGCTTCTTTTGTACAAATGAGTTTTATACAAATGATTAAAATTAAAGATGCACCGACTGACTGACCAGCGGCCACCGGCCACCGGCCAATCAGACTCACGTGTCCCTTTTATGCATGCACAACACACATGCAGTGGTGAGGAAAACACCCAAAGTAAACTGCGAGGTGACCACAGACTCTTACAGACTCTTGAATCACCCTCTCCCGGCTGAACACGGACATTTTAAAAAAAGAGAACAAAGGGAAAGCTCAGAGCAAGCCACGAGCTAGCAGCCTCGGTATGAACAAAGAACCAAAGCAGTTATGAGGAAGATTTATGGAGACAAGTGAAACTAGAAACTAATATAATTACCCAACATTAGTTTTATTACATAAATCTGCTGCACCTGCTTTTATTCAGTAAGGTAAAATATATTAGCTAAAGGTGGGTGTACAGCAGCTAATTTTCAGTTAATTATCCGTATATATAAAAAATTTATTTAACTGAACTAAATTGAGTTGAAAAACCTAAACCCTGAAGCACAAAAGGTTATTTTTTTGTCCTTTTTTTCCCAAATACTGCAGTTTCTGTGCTTATCTTTCTAGAAAATGAACAGACTGTTACTGCTGCTTTCAGTACAACTGAATGAGCTGAATCAAAACATTTAGTGCCCAGTGGACAGAAAAGGTAAAAAAGATGAGCCCTCAACGACACACATTTAAAAAGGTTCTATCTGTCCAACAGCCCAACAGGTCTTTTTTGTCACTTTGTTTTTATTTGTTTTGCCAAACTTATCAGAGATGCAGGCTTTTAAACTGAGCTCAGGTAACAACCCAGGTGGTTCCTCTACTTTATAGTCCAAATGATGCAATTTCCATGTTTTCCAAAAAGAATTGTAAATTTTGATTCATCTGACAACAGATCAGTTTTTTAGTCCTTAAATGAGCTTTGGCTCAGAGAAGCCTGTCTGGATCATGTTCACACGGCTTCTTCTTTGCATGATTCCTGAAAGTGTTCCTGAACCCATGCAGTGATTTCCATGACAGAATCCTGCCTGTTTTCTAATGCGCTGCCACCTGAGGACCTGAAGATCACAGGCATACTAGTTTTCACAGGCATCCAGTACCCTTGTGCACAGAAATTTCTCCAGACTCTTGGTAATATTATGTATGTACAGCACCTTAATGTCAAATTTTTTGCAGCATAAAGCACTTTAAGGTTGGAGTTAATAATTTGTGACAACAGGTCAAAGAAAAGCAAAGGCCGGTGTAGTTTCAGATACTCACTGATGTGGTCGATGGCTCCGGCACAGAATTTTCCATAGAACTTTTTGGCCCCCAGTCCCCGCAGGTCATGAATGGTATAGGGCCAAAGATGGAGCACGTTGTTCCTGGAAAAAGAGTCCCTCTTTTCAATCACCACCACTTTAGCACCCAGTAGGGCAAGTTCAATGGCAGTCCGCAGGCCGCAGGGACCTCCTCCGATGATGAGGCACTAAATAAGAGGGAATGACAAATTGACCTCATTAGCAACACAAGGAACCAAGCAAAAATCTCAGTCTTTGTACAATATTAATAGCAGAAGGCTGAGAGTTTTCCTGCAGAGTCCCAGATGAAAAATAGTTCACAGCCAACTTGTTTATAACATGCCTAGAAGCATTATGACATCTGCATAGATCACGATAGAGAGTACCATTTCACTGCACCACTGGACCATTTAGAGGCTGAGTGTCTTACTTAAAGACCCTAAAGGAAGACTGGCATTGACTCAGAGAATTATTGTGTCTTAGGATAACTTCCCCAGACCACCCGGTGTGCGTGAGGATTGTTAATAAAACACATTAAACGTGAGAGAGACAGATTACGGGTGCCCAAAGTGGTGCATTTGTCAGGAACTTCCCAAAAATGGATATTTGCGAACAACTTCCACCCACCTAAACCAACCTTTGCATATCTATCTCGTTATTCACGCACCAGCCTCTCCCAAAAATGCATGAAGTCAGTTCACTGAGGCTACTGCGTGTGTCTGAGAATGTGCGGTTCAAACATGACATCATTCCTTGAGTGATAGATGAAAGAAGTGACGCATGTGTGCTGGCAAACTCTCCTTTCCTTATGAGCACATTAAGAGGCTTTACAGAGAACTGTGCAGAGAGAAGATGTGTCTCAATTCTTTTGAGATTTAATCCAGAGGCAAGCTCCGACTCCTGCTGGGTGCAACAAGGCGGACTGTCTCCTGTCTCAATAGCCTCACCACATTTTAAATGCTGAAAATATCTTTTCTTTCACTTTTCTTGGAAGGTTTGCCACTTATCCAACACAAAGATCTATAGCAGCTCACTCCCTGCCATCCTGAGTCTCCAACAACTACACAACCAGAAAGAGTGAGGAGGGTTAATATGTATCAGCTCTGTGAGACAATCCGACATCATGACCTAATCGACTTCTTTCCCTGCGCCAAAAACAAGCAGCTGGGTTTTCATCACTCAGCACTGTCTCTCGCATTGAGCAGCTGAGCACCAGGTGTTATGAAGAACACAATGTTGAACCATGAGTTGCCCGAGGTTATAAAAATGAGGTATTCTCAGGTGTGGAGCACAAACAGGTGGTGGAAGCATTGCCTGGACAAGCCTACTGGCAAGGTTTGTTTTCCTCAACAAAGAGGAAGTTAAGCGAACCAGCTATTTTCACAGCCAGACCGAAATCGAGGATGCTAAAAAAAAAGAAGTAAAAATTAAAATAAAAAAACCAAAAAAAACCCCACGATGTCGCAGCAGAGCAGCGCTAAATCGGTTTGTTCAGATGTGTCGTCACAGTGTGTCCAATTTTCCTAAACTCACATCACCGCTTTGATCTCTCCAGCAATAATTAGCAAAGATGTCCCCTTTGTTTGACCACTTTTCCATTCGCTCATATATTTTTCCAGATATGAGGTTTTTCCTGAGGGCCAGCTCCACATCTGCCGAGTCAGGACAAACGCTTCCTTTCAGCTGCCCACCTGTGACCTCATTCTCATCCCAGCCCTGACATCTGTCTCCTGCCTTATCACCGAGCCCAGTTAGTCTGGTGATAAACTCACAGTTTGGTGTGAACGCACAGCATAGCCAAGAGGCCTCTGCTCTGTCATCGGGAGAGAATCAGGAGGTTATTTATTCATCTTCACATTATATTGTCAACTCATTTTTATAGGATCAAAACAGTAGAAAATAGCAATCAGAGCAAAAGTTAGTGTTTTCATTTTGTGCATTTTGCAAAACTCAATTCACGTCATCATCATATTTAACCTCCAGAGACTTGACCTCTCATTTGGTATTTTTTTCATTTCTATCTGCGATTGTTTGGAACTGATAAGTAAAAACTAAGAATTTCTTTTATACACAAAGTATTATGTCCTCATATGGGGACAATAGGCTTATTTTACAGCATAACACAATAAAGTCACTATTGTTTACAAAGCCTCAAACACTTTATTGAGCAGTACAAAAGATGAGGTGCCAAAAAGGCTAATCTTGATATATGAGGATACAGGACTCAGGAGGTTAAGGAAACAGAGCAAACATTTACATTTCTAAGATAAAGCAACTTCCAGCTGCTCCATCACTCACAGTGGCTCACCACAACAGATAGTGACAAATGTTTGACTTGACAGATTTTTTTTTTTCTTTTTAATGCAACCCCAAAGGGATCTGTGTCTCCTCCTGGGGATCTTTCACTCCTTAGGCAAATCTGTAACCCACTACACTACGGAGCCACCAGCATTTTGAGACATCTGCATCATCAGTGCAAGTTCTTTTCCCCAAACCCTTGAAAATTGCACAATACATTTTAACTAATAATTCTTGAGCTATAAGTTGCAAAAAAACAAAAACAAAAGCCAAATATATAAAAAATTATAGAAACGAAAACTCAAAAATAAAACTGATTTTTTTTTATTTGTCAGTTAAAACGGGAAAAAAACATAATTTTTTGGCAATTATCTCATAGTTTAGTTTTTATAGGGTTAAAACCAGCCACACAATTTTTGCATATTGAAATGAATGATCTCTTAAGGTAAACCCACACAAACAAACCCTGGACCGTTACGCTGCATTACCGCTCTTACTGGTAAGGCTGTTTGGTCTGACCACAACATGCCAAAAGATTTACAGTTGCTCCTTTTATTAGGGGAAAAGCAGATTAGCGACAGTCACCTGAAGATAATACAGGCACGCGTTGGAGTTTTGGACCTCTAGCAGCATTTTAGATTTTGTGACTTTTTAGTGTCACAGTCACAGAGGAATTTTGTATTGCTGTTGTCCATCTGACCATCCCTTTATTGGGAGCATGATTTCTAACAAACAAGATTGAAGGCTTTTGTTTGTTTGTTTTAAATGTGGCACAAACATTTACTTAGACTCGAGCATTAACTAATTTGATTTTGTTGGTCAAAATTTATGGTCAATTTGACCTCTCAAAGTGCAATAATTCCCATGCTCATGACAAAATACCACACTAATGCATACAGGTAATAACATAAAACAAGGAAGCATAAAGGGAGATGATTATAAAGTGCAATTTGACTGTTTGAAGCAGACATACAAAAGGGAGGCGGTGACTCTGGTTTTGTTTATTTTCCTGCGTGCGCTCACAGACAATGCAAAACTCATGTAAAAGAAACATGTAAAGGTTTCCAGGTGATTTCTCTGATGTGCAGGTGATGCTAATGCGCTGGCAGAGTCATGCAGGCTCATGTATACGCACAATGCAGTTTGGAACGTAAAACTGGAACTGAAGAGAAGCTACAAGAAAAACTCCTATATGTGTTTAAATCAGGTGTAATTATAAAAAAAGATCTGTGAGGTGCACTGAAAATGTCTTTGTCTATATTAGGGTGTCAAACTTGAGGCCCGGGGGCCCGAATTGGCCTGCCGAAGACTACAATCTGGCCCACTGGACAGCATTGGAAAATGTGAAGAAGGGCATGAATTTTGGACTTTTAACAGTATTTTCATAAGTTGTACAGCTTTTCCTGCTGATAACAACCTCCTGCACAGCCATTCATACTGCACCAAAGTAGTTAAGTAACAGATAAACAATTGCTTTGGTCTACAACTACATTGATTCGACAGTTTAAAATACGATGAGCTACCAGAACTTCTTACCCTTTAAGTTAGGCTGACATATTTCATTTACCACAGCTGGATTTCTTTAGCATGTAGATAAACTGAGTCATAAAGTTGAAACTGCACTTCTTTTTCTTATATTGAGATATCACAAGGATTAAATGTGTACTTAAATTTCTTGACAATGACAGAAAATGGAGTTTTGCTGATCTGGCCAACTTAAGATCACAGTGAGCCATATGCAGCCCACGATGTAAAATGACTTTGACATCACTCGTCTTTTTTATGAAAAGATTCATTCTGTTGTAGGCAGTAAAACTTCACGAAAAAGACACAAGCTACAGCCACATGTCACCTCAGCCAGCTGTGTCCGGTAATAAAACCCAGATGACATTACATCCTTTTAAAAAAAGTTACTGCTACAGCAGCAATAAGAAGACGAAGAGGTGCTGAGTGATATCACATCTGTCAGTGTTAAAGAGCTGCGCTGTCATAAAAATGACTCGTTACCTCGCGGTTCTCAGAGGAGACGCTTTTAATCACGTAACAGCAGACCGCCTGGCCATGAGTAATTAAAACATTGTGCAAGTGTACCTGGCTCATTAAATCTCTGGCATTTGCACAATCACAAATTCACTACGCACCACTCACTGGCTAAGCGTCTACATTTTATAACACAACTCTGTGGATTGTCAGAATTAACAGCTTTGGCTCAGAAGTTTAAGGGTCACACTTTCTTCAAAAAATATTTTTTCCTTCTTATTACCTGTTTGGGCGCCGGCTTAAATCAGGCAGAACGAGTAAAACCGGGCTCACATTTTAAAAACACATTTTCAATAATAACGCGGGCCTGGCTCCAACCCTTTGAGACGAGCCCAATTTTAGTAACGCTGGGGCCAAATAATCACAGTTGCTGACTGATGCTGTCTGCTTCTCTGGGCAATAAAACAGGCTCTCTCAATCTGAGCGCTGCTGATGGCTGCAAGGTAATCACACTCCTCTGGGTTTTTCTACTTTCCGTCATCACCTTTACTGCCCCCACGCCCGCATACACAGGATACTGTACACACACCCTTTTTTATGGCTCTTTTGTCCCTTTTGCAAGTTGTTTTTCATCATGCACTTCAAGACTACCCCCTGAATAGCGCTCTTATTGCACATTTAATCTGCTGTCTGAATAGGACTGAATCTTTACACGACAGTCAAAAAAAAGCAACACACAGCTGTCTTCTTGGTTTCCCCCTTGTCTTTAATAGTAATAAAATGCAAATGCATGCAATTTATATTTTTTTCTGCTGGCTGATCTGTCTTTGTGAAAATTTCAGGATGTATTTATTCCAGTTTTGTCATATAACACCTGTCTGCAGCAGAAAACATTTCCTGCCCCGTCTGTTGAGAGCTGTTAAAGGAGTGAAAGAGTAACTGTCTGGGCAAGTAGAGGTTAAAATAAAGACTACTTGAGCTATGGCACTCTGTAGAGCACTTTAGCAGGGTCTCAGTGAGACTGCCCCTGAACTGAGGTACAATTAAAAAGGAGTCATGTGAGACGAAACCATAAAGATACTTCCTAAATCATAAAACATCAACTTTAATGATGCATGAACCAAGCTTTGTGATCATTTTTAGACTTTCAGGCCAATCAACACATTGTTAGCTTTCTGCGCATACCGAGAATAAACTGAAAGATACATGCTTGAGATAGAAACCCCATCAGACTAAACATTTTCCCAGCTTTACTGTTTTTAACCACTTTTAACTTTTAACTAGCTTTATTTCAGCCACTAAACTCAAAAGTGAAGCTTAGAGTCAAAATATGAGAGCTGGCTGCTGAAAGGTTTTGTCAAGCAAATGAAAAATGGTGTGAAAAAGATGACGTCTATCGTTGTTTCTTCTATAAAAAAACCCAACAAAACAGCTGCTGTCATGCAGTAGACTCTGCAGTCTGGGGTAAAGGATCCTCGAAACCACTAACAAGGAGACTTTTTAAAAATAGCAACATGGCCGCAGAAACAACACATCAACAGAACTGTCCTAAACCAGATTAGAAACGCCTCTTGTCCTTCTGAAGCTAGAGAATACATTGTTTTTAACTGATTTTTCTGGTTTTAAATAGATGTGATAGAGACAAGAACAGGAAATTTGGGGGAAAAGACCAGGGGAATGAACTGCAGCATAGGCGGGGCCCTCTGGGAATGTTATGAACACTAATCGCTCAGCCATCAGGTCACTCCAGGAAATAATCAAAGAATTTATGGGGCTGTGGAGAGCAGTTGATAAATATAAACAGAATATATCATGTCAACACCTCATATGACTTTTTTGCAGTATGTACAGTAGATGCACAAAGATGTAATCAAACCAACCTTAGTGCCCGCACAGGCTTGGCCTTTTCTGTACTCCTTATGGGACATCCTCTTGTCGAGCTTACTCCAAAGCGCTTTTGCTTTCCAGGAAGTAACCTTTGCCTTCAGACTGTTGTAGAAGGTGCTGTGCTCTGCGGGGTCGAGGTTCTGGCATCTGCAGAGGACGTTAAAGGCCTGAAGGGCTCCTTTGCAGGTCGAGGCCTGGATGAAGTTCTCAAACAGCTTCCCTACATTGTCCCTCTCCTCCTCTGTCTCTCCCATCTTCCCAGCTGCAGTAGATGGTCTGGTGTACGGAGGCGCCTGCTTAGTTCAGCGGTCTCTGCCAGATGTGGCTACACCCTCAGCTTGGCCCGCACCATCATGCCCCGTCTGAGGAGGCAAGACACATAAGAGCCTGACGTCATCTTATGGCAAAGAGTCTCTCATAGGTTGCTTTAGGCAAATGACGTTTTTCCCTGTTCTGTTATTAGAATGACTAAACTAAGCATTTTCCTTATGTTACATCGAGCTCTTTTAAGGGTTTGTAAACTAAAACGCTGAAGTATTTTAAGGTAGGTTGACAACACAGCTGGATTCTATCTACTGCATGACTCCGGCTTACCATAACGAATTGCTTTAAATTACAGGACAGTCAGTGCCACTCCACACTAAGTCTACAGGCATTTTGAAACACAGTAAGCTTACACCCACATCAACAAGATAAAATTTCAAGCACACAGGAGGATTTGAGACAAACACTAGAGAGAAAACCGAGCACAGAAGTAGAATGAGCCAGTCTGTCAACATCGGGCAGCTGTTGGAGCATATTTACTACTCGTGCTTTATAGAGGCATAACCATGGGAGCCTGTAAATTGAGGTCTCTGTGGTTTTGTGTAGTACGTCCTGGTACAACAAAGAGTCAAACTTTTCAGCAGCTTCAAGTGTGTTTGACAGCTTTGCAATAAAGAAAAGTTTCAATTTTACACAAGAACATCGGCATGAAAATAATGCAACATGCAACTAAAACTGTAGCATGTTTTTGACTGGGATTCATTTTGATACAAGAAAAAAGAAAACATTTCCATCATAGCCAGTTTTAAATTGAGTAACTAGCATTTATATATCAAACACCAATGAAGCCCATCATGGGCTCCATTCCCTAAAATAATAACACAATAAAGTGAAGGTGCAGCGATTTGTTAAAACATGTCAACATAAATGTAGCATATCAGGTGCGAAACGGAGTTTAAAGAATTGTAACAATCTGGATTATTTGGTGTGACTATCTTTAGATGGCTGCCGTTCCCTAAGACTGGTTCTGCCAGAGTCTTCTTCCTTGTTACTCATGGTTGTTGGGGGCATCTCTGCAGTGTTGTAGGGTCTAAACCTTACATTATGAAGCACCTTGAGCCAACTGTTGTTGCGATTTGGCATTATATATTTGTTCTGTCTGATGATCCCACACTGCTTCAGTAATGTTGGGGTCCGGGTTGTGGGGAGGCCAATCCATGACTGATAGAAAAACACACAATGGAACACTATTTGGGTTTGCCTTTACTGTATTGGCACTGTTTTTGGGATCCACCTTTGCCAATCAGTTACTTTCCCAATGTTACTGCATGGTGGATCAACATCTGATGGTGTGTTCGTAATTCCATCAATTATGACAAGATTCCCATCACCACTGGCTGAAATCCAGCCACAAACATGACAGAGCATCCATCAGGTGTTACAGATGGCTGTGAACACTCACTGTTGGACCTCTTGCCTGACCTCCCATCTGATCAGACTTTTTCCCTATTTCTTTAGGGCATGACTTTCAAATACAGTTCATCTGCTGTGGATAGTTTTTAGGCCTGTCACTTCTTCTTTTATCCTCCATTTTTCCAGTTTCCTCGAAAACTATGAAAGCCTGGAGAACTATTGTTCAAAGCTGCTTAAAAAATAATAAAACAAAGTCTGGTTCCTTGGAAACAAATTATAGAGAAATGAGGGCGGCTCAAGACTTTTGCATATCACTTTATTTATCTTGCGGTATTTTTCGCTCCACTAAAAAACCAGACAGTGTTTTTGGAAGGAAGAAAGAGGTCCTTGAAATTCACTGTAAGGAAACGTTAGACTAACATAGGCTGATAGATGTGATTAGGTATGCACGCTTTATAGCCCACCTTGTACTCAGATATTTGTATTCATTATGCGCCTGCGTGTGAAAGCGATTGTTAATAACACATGCTCGTGTCATCGCAGAGCTGAACTGACAGAACAAAAAAAACCTTCACTTCTCTCTTTCTTCCAAACAACCATCAAGCATTTTGAAAACCACGCCACAAAAGTCTGTGCCAGGGGTTCAACATCAAAGCGAAATGTGAAAAATGTCTGCATTAAGCATGTGTGGGCTAACTTGGGTGGAGACCACAGCTTCCGTGAGTTTTGGGCGAAGTCTGCCTTTGGTATTTTAATGTCTAATGGAGGGACATAGGCATGGTTTGAAAAGAGGTCAGTCTACAAGTGCAAGACTTGGCCAGAGCTAAAGAATAACACAGTCTTACTATCAAATCCACGGGCCCACGGGCCTACATGAGCGCGACTGTCGTAGGGAGCTTAAGTCAGAAACGAAATTAAAAGAATAAATAAAAAACAACAACAAGCAACCAGTGAAATTTACTCACATTCAACGACCATTGAACCCTGGGTCAGGACAGTTTGGATTGTGTTTTGAATGTGGTGAGATTTTGAATGTTGCTACCACAGCAACAACAGTGTCCCCAGGCTAAAATTAACATATTCATTTGCAAAAGATCCTGTTTGGCCCTGTGTTTGCATCCTGTTTTGCTGCTCCTGTCGGTGTGGCTTTACACTTTAGAAACCGGCTGGGAAAGGGAACATTGTCAAACCAATTGAAAAGACGTATACCATTGTGTGTGCTTCAAAAAGCTCCTGTCCTGTCAGTAAATCTCATAGACCTCTGAGGCCTTCACAGCAAACATCCAGCCTCACTCAGTGAGCTGGCATTCCTTTGCCACGTGGCTAGAAGAGCCCTGAACTGCTCCATCAGCATGAGTTCAACACTCACACTGCTAGCCCTCTGGCTTCACCAGCCACAACTCGCAGGACCACCTCCACAGATTTTTGGGAAATCTACTCTTAATTGTCAACAACTGACAAGCAAGAACTACGATGAGCGTGATTAATGATACACAAGCTTTAATCCTACATGCATGGCAGGAAACTGTGATTGGAATATTGTTGTATATTCATGGGGTTTTTTAAGCTTTTGTAATGTCTTCCATTGCCTGTATTTAGTCATTTTCTTTGACATTTGCATTATAATAATCTTTTGGGCTGCTAAGTTATACCACAAAATGAACAAAAGAAATTTCCATTGTCATCACTATTGTCTGTTGCTGTATTTTCTCTATGCAATGACATCATTTTACTCTAAACTTTGGTGAGTGTTCAATAAGCTCTCATGGACGGCTCAGTCAAAGAGATGTTTACTGCATTTATGTATTCACATTACAGTCTAAGCAAAGTGGTAAAACAGGCACCCTTATTGGAAACATCTGCTATAGGAGCCTGCGAGGACTATTGAAAAGGTACCACTTACTGTCTTCAGAGCCAAGTCGATGCTCAACACTCTAACTGCACTGTCTCTGGCAGAGTCCTATGACTTCACCATCCCTGCCTGACAGAATGGAAAGTCACTTGTGGGCCGACACAGTGAATCCGCAAAGCAGCTGTAAAAAATATAACTAATGACAGATGAAGCAGGCTGAACGCACATGCACACACGCCATACACGTCTTATGTCTAACCATATAATGCTTAATAGGATTGGAGATTTTGATTGCATGTAGGTTTAAGTTTCCTGTGTGTTTAGAAAGGAGTATAATTAAGTGAAACTACCTTAGTCCTGAGAAGATCAAGGGAAGTGATTAATTGTAAAAAGGCTGGTTTTTATATAGAAATAGCTTTGGTTTGTTTGTTTTAATTATCAATCCAGGAAGTACTAATATCTGATACATTTTCAGTGATGTCACAGTACTTTGTGCAATCATTTTGTTGTAAAAAAAAAAAAGAAAGAAAAGAAACAAAACTCCTGAACAACAAATGCTTGTTTGGAACAGTGGCCAAGAGAAAGGCTCTTTTCCTCTTAAAAAAAGAACTTGTAAGCACAGCTTAGGTTTGCAAAGTCGCATCTGAACAAACCACAAGACTTCTGGATGAATCTCCTTTGGTGAGACAAGACCAAAGTGAAGATGTTTGACCATAATTCCCAGCACCACATCTGGGAAAAACCAAACACAGCATATCAGCACAAACACCTCATACCAACTGTCAGCCAAAGTGGTGGAGGGGTGATGATTTAGGCTTTTTTTGTTTTGTTTTTTTGCAGCCACAGGACCTTAGAGTTATTGAGCCCACCCTGACCTCCTCTATATAACAACTTGTTCGAGAATCAAATGTAAGACTAACAGTAAGCTTGGCCTAAACTAGGTCATGCAAGAGGACAATGATCCCAAGCACACGGCTCTCATGTTGGGTCACTGGAGCAGGTAGCTCTCCAAATTTGATTTGGAAGATTCTTGTAAAGAAAAGTGGGACAAAATTCCTCCACAACAAATTGACAGAATGACACAATCCTACAGAAAACAATCACTTTAGGTTCTTGATGCTAAATGTGGTTTTTCAAGCTACTGAATCATGCGATGTACTTTGTTTTTCACAGTACTGTGAGAACATTTTATCTCATTCCTGCGTACGGATGAGCATGCAACTGAGTGTCCTACATATAAAATGAAAGCACTGACGTGTCTTTGAGAGACACCGCCAGGTATCAGTTTTCAGTATGATAAAGGAGGAATCTTAGGAATGTGAAAGTGTACCTGCAACACCTACACAACAAAAATCTTTAAATCTTTATGTCCTCCTACACTACTCTATAAGATATATACTTTCTTTGTCTGTGGCCCTCAGGAACATGTTAATTTGTTACTAGCAAAGCCAGAAATCATTTTTTAAAAAGAGGCATAAACAAAATATTTTGTACCCTATGTAGTATGGCCTTTGTATACCTGTGTATCTGGAAAAGGAAAAATGGCACCAAAGAGGGGGGGGGAAAGCAACAACGATTCATTTACTTGTGACTTTATGGTGTCAGTCTGTTTGTTTTTTCCTTATTATTCAGTTGAATCAATTTTTTCTCTAAATTTTCATAGATATGGCATTCACACTGGCCACTATTTTCCCTACTGGCAACCCTTTTTCTTTACTTTAAGTCAGTTGACTTCTGTTTGCTTTGGCTTCATTGATTTGATGAGTCTGCTTAGTTGAACTGGCAGTTTAAATGATCTGCATGTTGATGTTATAGACTTTGGGTGGATGTGTATATACCACATGAGGTAAATGAACAAAGAAGGAAAGGAAAACAAACGTTCAAAACCACCATGAGAAAACTACAAGGCTTCAAACATAAATCCTTTCAACTAAACAAAAATGTGAATACAAAACTAATAATAATGTTGCGCAAAATAAGTAAATAAATAAAAACACTTTAACCCATGACTATGCCATGCCATTTTGGCTCTTTCATCTATCTTTACGTGACATCCCCTGGTGACTAATAGGCGAGCAGGATTTTCTTTCCTGTGTTGCTGTTTAGGCTCACATCGGTGTGATGTTTAATGGCCCGCAGTGAGGAATTAATAACTTCCCTCAAATGACTTAAAGCAAAATAAACAAGGCCATTTTGAAAATGTAAGGCGTGAAAGTAAACACTTGTCAGAAAAATCACTACTCAAGTAAAGTACAGAGACATAAAAATTCTACTTAAGCACAGTAATGAAGTATTTGTACTTCGTTACTTCCCACCTCTGCCTAGTGGTGGCTGAGGTTTGCAGTATCAGTTTCTCAATGAAGAGACCTCCACTCAGATAAAAAACAAACAAACATGTGCACACTAAGGATGTTCCTGTCAATTAATTTCATAGTCGACTAAACGAAGGGGGGGAAAAGTAGACTAACTAGCTAGTCTAAGACTAAGAAACACTCAATTATGATGTTAAATTCGAAAACTATTTAATGGACTATGTCAAAAATTGATAAGAAAACAATTTTAAACCATTTCAAATTCAAATTCAAATTTTATTTGAATTTTATTTTATGACATTTTTGGTGTTCATATCGCACTTTTAGACTCTATAAAAGCAAACATAGACCCAGAACCATGGACTGAACTACCAAGCTTCTGGTAGATCTAGCTCTACGTCATGACCTTAAAATGACATCAGTGCTCCCACCAAAAAAGTCATCAAGGAGGTTTGATTCACAGTCAAATATTCCAACTTCCACTGTAAACCAGCGAGCGTGCAGTGAGTAACATTTAGCCTATCACAATCTGTGATTAGTGGTCATAAGTGGACGGATATCCTCTGAACATGTGCAACAGTATTAGCTCATTAGCTCATAAGCCTTTTTTCTTTTTACATGTAAAATTATTAACGGGAACAGTAACCTATTAAGATACATTAGATAACTTGATGGTTGAGAGAAAGACAGGATCTCCAAAAGGCAAACATCAGCCAATAATAACAGTGAACTGATACATCGTTCCGACTCTAGTGCAGACTGTTTGGAGGTCAAAGAGCGAGCTATATCTGGGTATTAGCTACACAGGCAAAGCTTGTTAAAAAGATCAATTCAGTGGCAGATTCCACGGAAGTCTGACAGCAAATAAGTACAGAATATCAACATTTTTATCTCTAAGAGATACTCTTAACTCACTGAGTGTAAGACAATCAGTGATTGAACAACACCATGTGAAAACGGTTGTGTTTAAACCTAAAGGCAATAAATACAATGTAAGAAACTGGATCAAGTGTCAATGCACTGTCTTCATTTGTTTCTGCAGAGCACGGAGCTTCTGGCTATCAGGATACAATAGGAAGCTGACAACACAAGGAAAACATTGGGAGTGCTGGGAAATGCACATACTGTAGTGCCGTCAGCCAGCAACAGTAATTACAGACTGGATTGAAGAAAACCAGGAAGGAACCCTCTGTAGACCTGATAAGCAGGCAGCTTGCCTCTGAAAACATTGCACTCATGTGGACTTCAGCCTGTGGGCTCTGCCCTCCACCAGGCCCCAAAGCTCCACAGTATTATCTCAGCTCTCAGAAATCTGGCTGCGTGTTCAGGCAGCATTGCCAAAACAAAGGAAGATTTGTCATGAGATAGGTAGAAAGACTGACAGATCACAGTATACATCAGTCAACTTCAGAGGGGGAAAGGTCTAAATTCACTCAAACGGGAGCAGACTTGTGAAGCTTCGGGGCTGCTTTTTGGAGGCCCATTTGACCTACAAGGCGTGTTCTCCACATGGCTCTATCAGAAAATAATTTATCAAGAGTCGCACTGACACCAACAATTTACAGGAGCAATTATTACATCTACCTACACGTTATTAGAAGTCCCTACAGTCTCCTTAATAAACCAATAAACGGACTCACGACAACCTAACATTACATATCAGTGAACTTGGACCACTCACACCACAGAGAGGCACATTAAAGGTTTGTACAGCCGTGTATCACTGCCTGGCAGGAACAGCAGCTTCTGTACGCCAGCAATCATGAAAGCTAGTCTTGGAATAGACAAGTGTCATGTTGCAAAAGAAAACAGCACATGATACGAAAGGACATCGTCACAAGCAAAAACATGTAAACAAGAGACTCTGTAAACTAGATTAGCGCCAGAAAAACCCACAAAATTGCACAAAGTTCAACCCAATAAGAGTCAGAGTTTGGTACCATCAGGCTAACGCTTCAGGTGATGCACCGCACCGCAGTAAAATTACTACAGCTGTGTTGGTCCTTCAGTGGCTCCAGCTTAACTGTGTTTATATGCGATATGTGCCAATGTTGCAATGTAGAAATGGGGAAGCAGAAATGTGTTTGTTTGCTGTCCTATTTTAAGCTGACCTGAAGTGGCAGAGATGACTCCTACGAGTCAAATGGGAACTTTAACCATGGCTCAGATGATTAAGCAGCAGACCACACGGAACGACGGGCCGCACCTATCTCCCAGAGCTCCTGTCTCTTTTAGTGTAGCTGATGCCTGGACACATGTGCCTGTTTTTTATGCTGTGGAACAAGGAAGGAAACATATTGCAGAGAGGAAGGAGAAAGTTTACAACACCTCCCTGGCAATAATGACTACAAGCTTCCACTTGTAGTGTTTCAGGCTGTGTGAAACTCATTGTTTTTACTGTACCTCACATATTTTTAACAATTCAGTTCACAAAGACATTCAGTGATTTTAATACTCGACAAGCTCACAAGTAGATGTCTTGATGACTGTAACCATCTAACCTAATCCTAACCAAGCAACAAACACTGTTTCAGAGGCAGAACTGGGTCGAAACACCATGAACTGTGAAATGTATTAGCACAATCACGACCTTCACAATCATTAATATAACTCAAAAGTCCCACAGTTTCACCAATCATTAATACTAAAAAAGGAACGAAACGATTTTTTAAAAAAGGAATGGAGGAAAGCCATCCACTGTGGCAACTCGTTAAGGGAGCAGGGGGCAAATTTCCCTTCAACTCAACCTGACTTCATATTTTTCACCTGGATGCCTGCACACCACCTGCAAGATAAGCCCCTGTTGCACAGATCTAGAAACTGCTCACCAACCCTGTTCCACCCCAAAGATCCTTGCGGCCTCTATCAAAGCTTGACCATGACCCTGATCAGGTGACCCTGAATCCTCCCTTAGTTCGCTGCAATAGGCCTAGGCTGCCAGGGGCTTCCCATAATGCACTAAATGTTTCGTGTTCACTCACCTTCTTCACCCACTATGTGCTTCACACCACTTTTTATTTAATCATTAGTTATTAATCTCTCTTCCAGAGCAGGTTTTTTGTGCTGTCTTCCTTCCCTCAGCCCAACCTGTCATCGCAGATAGCTGGCCCTCGGTGAGCCTGGCTTTTCCTGTTAAAGGGAATTTTTCTTCCCACAGTCTAGCATTCACACACTTACACTCCAGTAGATACATCTTGCCCAAGAATACTTTGGCATGTGGAGCGGAGGAATCAAGGATTGAACCACCAGCCTTCTGATCACCGAGCATGAGCCACAGCTCAGGCCAGTGGATTTAAACCCAGGCTCTTCTTACTGTGAGGTGATTACTAGCGCTTACTAGTGTTGACCATCACACAACCATGCCACCCACTGTGCGTATATAAATTGACCTGTTTTGTCAGGCAAAGGTCTTAAAACCCTGATAACTATCCTGAAACTAAAGATAGACTTTGGTCTATTAAATAACGTTTCTTTTAGATCCTTCATAAGGACCATAAAACTGTAGTTCCTCAGTTGGCACCATGAGTCAAGGGGGCTGGGCAGCTTTCTGCACTCACTGAACCTCCAGGGACTGTTGTTAGGTTAAACTCCAGTAAAGCTGGTAATTGCAAACTAAAAATGAAATGCTGCCATGGGAATTTGCAATGTAAGCTACTGAACCCTGTCACACTCATTTTTTCAACAGTAAAGTGGCAGTTTACAAATGGGGACGTTTGTATGCTTCCGTTTCACCAGTCAGTTTATCGCACTGGTTCCTCATGTGTTACAATGGTTCAAGAATCTGACGTACAGCCCCTATTGCTGCTTGATGTTTGTGTATTCTTTCAGATGTACAGTACACTTCAGTGCTAAAAGGAGACAACCAGGAATCACAGATGAATCTGTCATAGCTCACCATGTTTGGTGCACGAGCGTCAAAGCCACTGAGACAAGAATATACAGTTTACTGTGACTTCCAACGCATTTTACATCATAATGCATGAAGCCAAAAAAAGGGTAAATGAAAGGGGAATTCGAGCGAGAGGAGAATTCTGCGGTCGCACTTCGATGTTGATGCAGAAAGAGGTTGTTTACTATAAAATATAAAGTCCAGCAGGGATTAAAACAAACAAAAAAAAAAAAAACACTCTTTCCATGCTGGAGAATAATCTTTCATTCTGTCTGTGAAGGTTCTCAGTCATCCAGGTCATCGTAGTCAAAGGAGCTTGCAAAGAAAAGCGTCTGGACTTCTTTAAGTTGCTTGAAGACGTTTCACCTCTCATCCGAGAAGCTTCTTCAGTTCTAAGGTCAAATGGTGGAGAGTCCCAGATATAAACCTAGTGGGAGTAACCCCCCACAGAGGGACAAAAGGACCCCCTGATGATCCTCTAATCGCCTGAGCCAAGGTGTGAAACTGGGTGTGGGTCCCAATCAGCCAGAGTTTCAGGTGAGTTCATTGTGAAACCTGGCCCCACCTTATCATGCGAATTCCTGAGGTCAGATGGCCCAGGATGTGAGTGGGCATTAAGGCGTCTGGGGAGAGATCTCAGAACTGGATTATAGATGGCAGAGAGTTGGTGTCGTAAACCACCGCCTCTGTTCAAAGATGGTCGCTCACAGTGGACATAGATGGCTTCTTTCACTCCTCTTTCAAACCATCTGTCCTCTCTGTCCAAAATGTGAACATTGGCATCCTCGAAAGAGTGTCCTTTATCCTTAAGATGCAGATGGACTGCTGAGTCTTGTCCTGTGGAGGTGGCTCTTCTGTGTTGTGCCATGCGCTTGTGAAGTGGCTGTTTGGTCTCTCCAATGTAGAGGTTTGGGCATTCCTCGCTGCACTGTACAGCACTGTACAGCAATCTTTCATTCTCACAGTTCGATGGGCAAACCTAAGCTGTATCTAAACTTCACATTCTTAAACTACACAGGAAATGATTGCTCACACAGCACTGGGAAGGAGCGCTACCGCTATTTGTATGACTCTTTAGAGCTTCCAGAAAACTGTGTCTCATGAATCATCTCCCAAGCCATATGAAACATAGCAGCCGGCGAGCTCGTGCAGTATGTTGAAACACATGGAAGAAGGATAAACAAATTAGTCTAGGCTGAAGGGCTTTTTCCTGCTTCATCAGGAAGACCTGCTAGATCCTAGGTCCAGCTGTGTATTAACTTGTAGTTACACTGCAAAACATTAACAGGTGGCTTCTGCCTCTCATTGAGCTTCTTTTTAGTAGCCGGCCTGTAAAGGCTGCCAACACCACACCTTTCTTTATAATGCAACGTATGTCGGTGTGCAGCTCAAAATAAATAAAGCCTGAGGTGGTATTTAGAGTCTAGAAGCCACTGAGTAGGTGGTTATGAGAGGAAGAGTTAACTAACCAGCAGCTTTACCTTTTTGAACTTCGATGCATAGAAAAGATCTCATTCCGGGTTTTAAATAAAGGTCCCTGGAGTCATGTTTGACAGGCTGGCACACTACACACGATTTATGGCTTACAGCAGCACAACAGCACCAAAAACAAACAAAACTAAACTAAAGTAGGCTGGGCGAAGTGCAGATAACCTTTTTTGTTATCAGAGAATAGGAACGAGCCTCTGTCAGATGTCTGACTGCTCTCAGGCAGCCTTCAACCGGGAAGCGATATGACCACGCTTCAGTTTTCGGCACCAGTTCAGAAAGCTCCAACGACATGAGAAACAGTGATCGTGGATAAATCAGTAAACAAACGAAACAGCATACAAAGTAATGACTGGAGTGAATCCTGGATTTCTCGCTAACAGCGTGCCTGTCATTCATTCCCGGTGTAATAACTGCTAACTTTGATCGCGTTGCTTAACAGGATCAAAAACTTCTATCAGGTGTCTCACGGTCACACCTCCCACAGCTGGCACTAATGACATCAGAAACGTACACAGCGTGAAAGAGCAGAACTTACCTTGTGCGCCTTTCTGCCTGAGTCTTCGGTTAATCGAGCTGCGGGACTGCTGTGGAAAGTAAAGTGCGTCCTAAGTCAGACTGACAGGCAGTAGTTTCTGTGCAGCTGCGTCCAGCGATTAAGGGGCGGTGCTCTAACGTGGGACACATCCCACGTGGGCACAGCGCCTGTGGCTGCTGTTTAATCCACACTTTCTCAGGGAAGGGCACCGCTCCGCCGACCACCTGCTGTCTGCGCAGAAAGCAGGTGAGAGCTGCCCGCACAACACACTGGATCCACCCCTGAATATTAAAGGATTACCAACGTAAATAAATACTTCAAATCAAAAATGCTTTTATTTAAAAAGATGATTAAGTCATTATTACTGAGGAAGATCCAAATACACTAACTAAACACATCTAACTAAACCTGTAAATATCAAAAAAGTTATTCGGGTGGAAGACGAGACTACGAGGCGCCAGAAACTCCACTTAGTCAACACTGTGGGTCATGTTTTGCAGCTTGTCAGCAGTGAAGGAAATTGCCTTCCCGGGTTTCCTCCGTGGCGTGAGCGATAAGCAGAGTTTGTCCTTTCCTTATAAGACTCCTAATTATTCAAAGTAACACTCAGGTATGCCATTCAGCGTGTTAGTACGAGCTCGGGAGCAGCTTGGGAGAACAAGAAAACAGAGACTGCTTTAGGTTGCCTTCCCAATCGACTCAAAGGTTTATTTGATACACAGCAGTTTATATAGATGAAAAAAAGGTTCGTGTGTCAGCTTTCCCAGTTCAAACCGGTACAGACCAAATAAGGAAACGTCTTCCTGCCTTCTGAGCAAAGAAGTATCCTGTGTGTAGTTTATCAGTTCAGCTATAATTTATGATCATCCCAGCAAAATACACTCCTAGACATAAAATACAGAGTTCTTTCATTAGTGAATTCTGAAACGAACCACCTAGCCTTTAACGAGCCTTTTCCAGGAGATAAAGAAAAGGGAGGATGGGAGTAAAGAAGTGGTCTCATCTCTGTGGTGTTTTCGACCTTGAGGTACCAGCTTGTGAGTCTCACATTAATTCTTGGGTCACAGAGAAAGAGAAAAACAACTAGTAGATCGGCCTTATTGAGTAACAGTTTTCCTGTATAAAACAATATCCTGTAAATGCTTACCGTGGTATCAAAATATCATAACAGTTCCCCTCTTTTATTATTTTTTAAAAATAATAACTCAAATAGAAAGGAAAAATCACAAATGTAATAACATAATATAAAAAGCAAATCATAAAATGTAATAGTTCACAACCTAATGTTCAATATACACATCAGGAACATCATTGATGACATCTGACACATAATCTGGGTCAATTTGTGCCAATTGCAAATACATTGAAGTGGCTGTACTAGTAGCTATACGGGTTATCATTGAACGTACACAGGGTACCACACAACAGACAATAATCATCAAAAACATGCTGCAACGGTTACAAAGGCTACAATTAGTTTCTTCCATCTTCCAAACGTGTCCTGTAGCCACTTATGTAGCCACTGACCGTGACCTGTATTGGCAATTAGTTCTATCTGCAATGCTTCAAGTTTATTCATAGCTTGTGTGAATGAACCGTTAGGAGCGGTATTATTGGGAATGAAAGTACAGCATACATCAACGGTTACTAGACCACAGGTACCGGTCCAATTAACAGGTAAAGCTAATCTAAGAGTATTATTGCACATCCAATAAGCATGTGGGATTGGTCTGGTCAGGCGCGTGACCATGTGTGATTTAACTAACTCCCCCCAGTCAGTATCATTTAAGACACCGTCTGGGGGAACAATGATCGGGTCTCTGCTCGAACTTGAACTGTGTGTGTGTTCCTCCAGATATGATACAACTTCAGCCATAGAGACAGCTAGCCATGTCTCATTACAGCGTGCACCTGGGGAGTCAGAGAAGAATGTATAGTTATCCTTTGTATAATCTATGTGTGTGTCTAAGTAGGCAGTCGAGAGGGCTCAGAGTCAACTGTAAAGCGTTTTTAAAGAGAGCATTATTTCCGCTGATTTTCTCTAGTCCCTCAGTGAGGGGGAAACCGGATATGGGGTATCCTACTATTACCTGTTCTGCATCAGCCTTTGAACAGACATAACAGTTACTGTTTCCTAAATCACGAGCGGCTGTTCTGGCATTTTCATACCAGGCGTTAGCTCCTGTTCTAGAGGGCGCATAAGATGGTTTATTAGTGGCGTCTATGTTGCTATTTACTGATTTTAGGGAACGTGAGGAGTGCATTAAGTAGGTGTCTTGCAAAATGGAGCATGAGGTATAGTCAGCAAAATATGACCTGCAGAAATGTGAACATGGTTGCAGTTTACAATACAAAATAGCAAAGAGAAATCCTAAGGTTAATGCGATAGATGTGATAAATAACCTAAATATATAAGAAAGTATATAAGAAAAACAGTTCTTCAGTTGTCTCCTGGCCTGGTCCCAGGTTCGAGAGACATTGAATAAGCGTCGTATGATGACAATGGGCATTTCATTTTCTCCATTATCAGGATGAAATGAGTCTGGCTTTATCAGGTTAGACATCATGTGGTACTTTTGGCTTTCTGTTCCTGCTGGATGTTTGAGTACCTTGTTGTTGTTCTTTCAGACGTTGTGTGTTAATCAGTGATTGCGTGTGTGCACTGGATCCGGGCGCTGGCTCGCCTGAGATGTCGTCTACCCGTGTGTTTATTTGCTCTAGTTCCGGGCGCTGGCTCGCCGGAGATGTCGTCTGCTTGATCCGACGCCTGAGATGGTCCGATTGGGCTGGTCTTAACCCTGCTGGCATGAATCCACTGAGGTTGTCCGTCTGTGAGGATGCTGGTTCTTCGTCACTGCCAGTACAGTCTGGGGGCTGGAAAACGCGGCCTCCCAGAGTGTCCTTGGTTTTAGTGGCTTCTCCAACATGCGTCTCCTTGTCTCCACTGGTGGAACTGTGGAGGGGAAAAGCTGAGAGAGACAAACTTTCTGATAGTTATTATTCAGTTTTTCTACCAGGTTGTGAACATCAGTGGACAATGCAATATAGATCACCTTCTACTAGCGGTGCCCCTCTGGAAGCTGACCATGGTCTTGGAAATAGTCTTATTTCAAATGGAAATAATTTGGTTACTTCAGATTGAGTCATTCTAATCTCACACAGGACTTGAGTAAGTAATTTGACACAGGTCATTAAAGTTTTAGCACACTTTTGAATTACTTCTAATGTGAATGAAGATCCTCTATCACTGTTAATCTGGTGAGGTATTCCGAATCTGGGTATTATTTCATTGCTCAACTTTTGACAGACTACTTCTGCAGTTTCTTTTGAGGTTGGATAAGCTTCTACTCATTTACTAAATTGATCCACTATTACCAGTAAGTACTTGATACTTCCTTGTGCTGGCATATGTGTAAAATCAATTTGTAATGTATGAAATGGAAAATCTGGTTGTGGTAAATGCTGATGTTTTGCTTTTGAGCTACCTACATTAGTTCGTGCACATGTTAGACAGGTTGCTAATATGCTTTTTACTGCATGCAATGTTTTCTCAATTACAAATCTTGATTTTATTGCCCCTATTACCCCTCTTTGTCCGACATGACTCACACAGTGAAAATGTCGGGCAAGGACTGGCATCAGGGAATATGGGAGGGCAATCAAACCCTTAAGATTTTGTATAAGCCATCTCTGTCATCTAAGGTACAGTCATTATTCTATGCAGAGGCTTGCTCTTGTATGAATTTTAAATCAACATTTGTTTCTAAATAGTCTGGGAGTGTAACAAGTGGCAGCTGTATGGGGCACAGATAATACTTCCTGCGGCGGTGGGAGCTGTGATGCAGCTGCAGCCTTGGCTGTCACGTCTGCTAAGGCATTACCTGTTGCTTCGTCTGTGTCAGCTGTACTGTGTCCTTTCGTTTTTACAACTGCAACGGCCGATGGCAGCTGTATAGCCTGAAAAAGTCTTTGAACAAAATCACAATTTAGCAATTTATTTTCCATCAGCAGATCTAAATCCTCTCTGTCTCCACAATGTGCCAAAGTCATGCACAACGCCAAATGCATAGCGGCTGTCTGTGTAAATCGTCACATGCTTATCCAAATGTAGCTCACAGGCGCGTATTAAAGCCATGAGCTCTGCTTTTTGTGCTGAGTGAAATGGTAATGAGTGAGCCTCTAGTATGATGTCAGGCACTGTTACCACTGAATAGCCACAAAGAAATGAGTTGTCACTCGGCCTTGAACAGGACCCGTCCACATAAACCGTGGCTGAGTCTGGGATAGGTGTTTTCTCTAAATCTGGACATGGTGCTGTGGATTCCTGTATACGTGTCATGCAGTCATGATCGTCAAGCCTGTCTGAGCCATCCTGTCGGTCAGAAGAACACAGCATAGGATCAATAAATGTGCTGGCGAATCAGGTGTGCTGCTCGCTTTTATAGTGAGATTTGCATATGTTGTTTAGTTATGTTTGCTACAATGGTCGTGACCTGGTGATTGGTGTGTAGAATAGTGTCATGTGGGAGTGTGAGCTTCCCGCAGTCCCTTATCATGATAGAGCAAGCTGCTACTGCCCTCAGGCAGGCCGGCATTCCCTGAACAATTCAGGCAGCACCTTTGAGTGGCGGAGGTCAGCACTCCCTGTAATGCATTGAAAGAGGCAGTCATTTCTGTGGACCACAGTATTCGAGGAGGCTTGTCTTTTTTACAACAGTCACGCAGAATGTGGTCATGAAAAGAACAGTCTGGTATCCACTGTCTGCAATAGTTCACCATGCCTAAGAAGGACGACATTTCCTTCTGTGTAGTGGGACGAGGGACAGAGGTCACAGCTTTGACCCTGTCTGCAGTCATGGAACGTTTTCCGTGAGACAGTGTGAATCCCAAATATTGAACAGAAGTCTGACAATACTGCATTTTCTTTGCTGATGCTTTGTGGCCAGTCTTTTGGAGGTGCTGGAGAAGCATGTGTGTAGCAGTTTGACATAGTTTTTCACTTTCAGCACAGAGGAGGAGGTCATCCACATGTGGATCAGAGTACAGCCCTCAGGAGGAGTGAAGCACCATAGAGAAAGCAGCAGAGCTGTCTATCATGCCTTGGGGCAAACGAGTTCAAGTGTACTGCTTATTTCTATGTGTGAATGCAAATAACGGCTGTGTGTCTTCATGACTGAGAAAAAGGAGCGGAGCATAAATCCACCACGGTAAAGTGTGTATGCAATGCATGTCAATATGCTGTGAACATCTGAAACGAGAGGTGGCAGAGGAATGTTGACTGCATTAATTTGCCTCAAGTCTTGTATGAAACGCCATACGCCAGGTTTGTTAGGCTGTGGCACAGGATTGACAGGAGTGTGGGCTTTATTGCTCCTGTAGTCAATAAATCTCCTATCATGACATCTAGGGCTGCGGCTTTTTCCGTGGAAATGGGATGCTGCTTGACATATACTGCTTGTTTTTTAATAAGTGTACGTGATAAAGTGTACAGTCAATAAATCCTATATCATTCTCACTTTTAGACCACAATGTCATATTCTGGTATTCAGCTGGCAATGTAACTGCAGAAATAGTACAGTGGATAGGGTAGGTTAGATCTATGTGTCGACATATTTCGTAACTTATGTCTGAGTTATGTAACAAAATCACTGTTTGACCTTCACTTGTGTGAGCAGTTATCATGTTGTTGAACAGTGTGAGAGAAACAAAAGTGTGGCTCCCAGTCATGGGATTACCTGTTAGTGGCGTCTGTACACGTTTTTTTTGGCACAGTGTGTGACATAGAGTACCGGACAAAAAGGATGTTGAGTTCATTCTCTGCTGAGGGTCCAGCTGACACAGAGGATGTTCCTTCTCCATCATGTCGGTACATAGGGCAGAGAAAACATAAGCTGTTATCAGTGTCAGCAAACATTTCACCCTTTATGTTAAATGAAATACACAAATTCATTTTTGCTTTGGGTGTCTGCGGCTGCTGGAAAACTGAGCTAAATTTGCACCTCTAGCTTGTCCAACAGTGCATAAAGCGTTTTATGAATACTAGGATAGATTCATCAGGCTTCTGTTTACACATAGTTACTGCATTTAAGTCACTTTTGTCTCTGGACATTGTTAGCAGGAATTTCTTTAGATTCTTAAAGAAATCGGCGACTTTGTCATGTGGGTGTCTATTGTGGACACTGCCTGATGCAAAAGTTTTTCTTCATAGTCGTCTAAATTGTTTTTCATAAGTTCCTCACATTCTTCTTTCAAAAGTTTTTCTCTTTTTTTTTTATGTTCTGCTAATTCTTCCTCGCGGCGTATATATTGTTTTTCCTGATCTTGTTTAAAGAGATGGCTAAGATCCGTTGCATGTGATTCAGATTTTTTGTCACTGTCTTTTAAGCTGGTTGGATCAGAATGCTGACATTGTTTGCGTGCAGCTGCTGCAGCAACTATTAATTCGGTCTCATCTTCGTAAGGCGGCGGGGCTGTGGGCTGAATGGCTGAGCATGGAAGACTAGCTTTTCCCGCAGTAGATTTATTTTCTTTGCTAGAGCCTGCACTAGTTTTATTTGATGTTAAAGCATCTACACCTGGTTCCGGTCCCTTTTTCCATAGTGGTAACATTTGATGTATCACGTCGCGGCATTCTATCATATATTTTCTACAGGACTTTTTAAGCAGACTACTTTTCTTATCACAAATGATATTCAACATTTCTACTGACCTGTTTTCTGGCGATAATCGTTCGGGATAAGGCTCCGAAAAGAAATTAGAATGCATTGAACTTCTTAAGTTGTAAACAAAGTCAGTCACATAAGCACTCCCGCATGTTCTGGATACGTGATCATGGACGTCTTCACCGATTCGCGGACGCAGGTTACACGTAACCGGAAATGGGAGTTATACTGAGCCGTTATTTGAGACTTTATTTTGTATTTTATTAATTTTTGGTTTTACAGGTACTTTAGATTTTTTTATCGGACCTGTCTGTGGTCTTTGAATAATTCTGACCCATGTTCAGTGATTTCCAGAGGGGTTTACACGCTAGGAGGATTTAGGTTAGTATTTTCGCTGCGGCACAGCTGAGGTTACTTTAAATTTATTGCTAGCAATTTTTTGTTTGTGTGAGCAACTCTCACTTAGCGAGCAACTTCTCGCTTAACGAGCAACTTCTCGTAAAACAACAGGCAACTTCCTGTGTTCTTTCTGCTTTTAATTTACTGCTTTTAACCCTTGTATGGTAATCGGGTCTGTGAGACCCGTTTTCAGTTTTCTTTCGTTTTTTTTTTTTTAACAAAATTAAATTTAATTATTTACTAGCTTTCTGTGAGTGAGCAACTTCTCACTTAACGAGAAGTATTTAAGACAACAGGCAACTTTCTGTGTCACTTTTTCTGAGTGAGCAACTTCTCACTTTTTAACGTACGTTTAATTAAACAATTAATTATTATTATTATTATTATTTTTTAAACAAAATTAAAATATTCAAGACAACAGGCAACTTCCTGTGTCCACCAACACCACACAAGGGTTAATTTACTTTATTCGGGGACTGAGGAAGTCAGTCAGTGTATCTCTCTGGATCACTAAGTGAAACTTCGTCAGCATATCCCGTTTTTTTATGGATTCGGGGACTGAGGAAGTCAGTCAGTGTATCTCTCTGGATCACTAAGTGAAACTTCGTCAGCATATCCCGTTTTTTTATGGATCGATCACTGAGAGAGGTATAATATGGTCTCTATATAAATATGAAAGACACATATTTACCTTCTGTCAGGATCCCACTTCTGACACCAAAATTGAAGGAAATTGCCTTCCCGGGTTTCCTCCGTGGCGTGAGCGATAAGCAGAGTTTGTCCTTTCCTTATAAGACTCCTAATTATTCAAAGTAACACTCAGGTATGCCATTCAGCGTGTTAGTACGAGCTCGGGAGCAGCTTGGGAGAACAAGAAAACAGAGACTGCTTTAGGTTGCCTTCCCAATCGACTCAAAGGTTTATTTGATACACAGCAGTTTATATAGATGAAAAAAAGGTTCGTGTGTCAGCTTTCCCAGTTCAAACCGGTACAGACCAAATAAGGAAACGTCTTCCTGCCTTCTGAGCAAAGAAGTATCCTGTGTGTAGTTTATCAGTTCAGCTATAATTTATGATCATCCCAGCAAAATACACTCCTAGACATAAAATACAGAGTTCTTTCATTAGTGAATTCTGAAACGAACCACCTAGCCTTTAACGAGCCTTTTCCAGGAGATAAAGAAAAGGGAGGATGGGAGTAAAGAAGTGGTCTCATCTCTGTGGTGTTTTCGACCTTGAGGTACCAGCTTGTGAGTCTCACATTAATTCTTGGGTCACAGAGAAAGAGAAAAACAACTAGTAGATCGGCCTTATTGAGTAACAGTTTTCCTGTATAAAACAATATCCTGTAAATGCTTACCGTGGTATCAAAATATCATAACAAGCAGGAAATGTACAAAACCACAGCACCGTGGACAAAACCTGTGAGCAAACCATTTGAAAAAAGGCTTAAAATAGGCGGCAAGGACGGATATAGGTTTATTTTTAAAGTGCGTTGCGCCATCTTGTGGCCTGTTTTTGAAATAGAAAGAAAACTACCACGTCTCACGCTTCTGTTTGAGCGGGTTTCCACTGGTACGCTGGACCGGTGAACACCGGGGTTGGTTGACAGGTTGCTTGTTACTGCCACATCAGTGTGCAGTGTGGATTTCTGTCACACATATATCACACATTTGACCTGACAATAAGCCCATTTTGCAGTTCTGTTTGTGGAAAACTTTGAGATGAAGACATATTTTGTCAGTTTCTTGGATCAGAGTGATTTTTTTGTGCGTGTTGTTGTTGTTGTATTTGTTTTAATAGCTCTTAAACAAAATTAGTCATTTCAGGGGAGACTTTTTTGAAAGAAAAATGAAGACAAGACTAAATTATTTATTTTATTGTGTGACTCCTTTTTTATATATTCATTTATTTTTGCAGGACGTTTTGTGGCGAGCCCAAGAAAGCAATGTCTATCAAAACTGGTCTTTTTTAAATTTTATTTTAATGCTTGCCTTTTTTTTTTTTAAAAAAGAACTTTATTGGACAAACAGTGAGTATACAACATACGAACAGATGAAGTATACAAAAGAACAGAACATGAACACACAAAACCAGGGGTAAAAAAAAATAATTATATGGATACACACAAAAATTCACATATATATGATGTTTTAAGAGCTTTTTTGTTGGTGGAGTCTGATACTGATTGGATGTACAATTCCACATCCTTAAGAAAATGACAGAAATATGGTGTTTTATAAGTAAACTTACATTTATGGATAAAAAATTTAGCTAAAAGTATTAACAAATTTATTACTGCCAAAACTGATGTCACAACGATCGTACCCCTGGAAATCGAGGGGTTTACGTTTGTCATGACTGACTTGTGTGACTCTTACATCAAGACTACCAACATTCAAATATCCAAAGCGGGTGTTTAAATGTTGGTAGTCTTAAACAAAACCTTTGTTATTGGATAATTGCTTGGCAAAGTGTCAAATTTTATTTAGACTTTTTACTTGCCTAAAAGCTATAATCCTACTGAAGAAGCCGAATAGTGCACATAATTAATCATCAAAATGCAGTCAAGCAAAAAAAAGAAAGAATACTAATTAAATTAGTAATGCTACCCAGTCATATGGAAAGATTTAGGGCCAATGTGTGACACATCTTTATTTTATTTTTTTACATTTTAATGTACATAATGATTATTTTATTAGATTTGTATTTTTAATTTTTGTTTTTACATTGATTCCACCAAATACAAACACAAATTAAATATATGCTGACTTTCTAGATGGAAGTAAATGTAAATTATATAATCTATAAAATGATGTAAAAGTATTTTTTTATTGCTTACAAGTACATCCATCCATCTGCTTATCCCGAGCCGGTTTGCGGGGAAACAGCCTAAGCAGAGAAGCCCAGACCTCCCTCTCCCCACCCACCTCCTGGATGGCCGAACTCATCAACCTTCAGAGAAAGCTCATTTCCGCCGCTTATTTCCGTGATCTCATTCTTTTCGTCACTATCCACAGATCATGACCACAGGTGAGGTTAAGGATGTAGACCGACCGGTACATTGAGAGCTTGTCTTTTACTCTCAGCTGTCTCTTCACAACGACAGACTGATACAGCGGCTGCAGTGATGCAGACGCTGTATCACTGCAGCCTTCTCCCGTCACTTGTGAACAAGACCCCAAGATACTTAAACTCCTCCACTTGGGGCAGGAATTTGTCCCTGTCCCTGACAGAGTCCAACACCCACCGGAAACAAGTCTGACTTTTTGCCAGCTGTGCAGACCAAGCTCTTGCAACAGGTTGCATAAGCATTTAGCTTATACAAACTGCTTAAAAGTTCTCCCACAGTCCAAAGACATCCAGTTAGTGGGGACAGGTTAATTGATCAATGTAAATTGCCCATAGGTGTAAATGCGGGAGTGAATGTGAGTGGGACTGGTTGTCTGTCTCTGTGCGTTAGCCCTGCGACAGACTGGCAACTTGTCCAGGGTGTACCCTGCCTCTCACCCCATGACAGCTGGGATAGGCTCCAGCGCCCCCGTGACCCTGGAAAGGATATTCGGAAGCGAATGGATGGACTTTTCATAGTCACTTTGTTAATGCTGTCCATTTAAATGGTCTTACCCGTACACACTGGCTCCTGTTAAGGATCCTCCATCTGAATGATGATCTGAACACCCTTCTGAACAAACTAGCAGGTGTAGAAGGCACTACTGGCCCATATCTATGGGGCTGATTTCTGCTAATAATGCCCATTGAATGGAATGATGACTTCTGAAGCAGGTGTCTGGTGAGTAGCGCGGGAGTTTGGGATTCTTCATTATTCATGACACAGAGGGAAACTTTATTAATACTTTTGCAAAGTACGTGGCTTACCTCTAATAGTTAAACACATTAGGTCAATGACTGGATGAATTAGACTCATTAATGTCACGTGGTATGAATAAGCCAATTACATTGCAAACTCACTGAGATCAAAGAGCCATCGAACTGTGACGTCATCAGAAGAAATGCTTATAAAGAACCCGCGTTCAGTCTGACCCTCAGTGTTTTTGTGACCGTCAAACTTTAACTAGACTTCTCCTGCGAAGATGTACTGAGAAGAAGCATTTTTACACATTTTCAACTAGTATCCAAGAAGGATTTCCACTCGTCTTATCGCTAAGATAGAAGACAGAATCTAGTTACACTCCAATCCAATCCAACTTTATTTATAAAGTACTTTAAAATAGCCAGCACAGGACCAAAGTGCTGTACAGTAAATAAGTTAAGAACAATAGAATAAAAGTTACAAAAAAAAGTTAAACACATAATACATAAAAATTAAAACAGCCCTATATAAAAAAACAACATAAAACATCATAGAATCAACAAAAACAACTAAAATAAAGGCCAACATCTCACTAAAACCAACATCATCAGCTCACTGCAGTCAAGTAAAAAAACCAACATCTCAAGTGGTGTCAAAGGCCAGGGTGAACAAATGGGTTTTTAGAATTGATTTAAAAACAGGCAGAGAAGAGGCCTGTCTAATCTCTAAAGGCAGATTGTTCCACAGTTTTGAAGCTGCTACAGAAAAAGCACGATCTCCTCTAAGTTTACGCTCAGTCCTGTTTACATTCAGGAACAGGTGATCAGCTGACCTGAGAGCTGGTGATTGTATAAGGCTGTAGCAACACAGAGAGATATAGGCTATGGAGGGCTTTAAAAGCAAATAAAAGAATTTTAAAATGGATCCTAAAAGGAATGGGCAACCAGTGAAGTGAAGCTAAAATAGGGGAAATGTGCTTACACTTTCGAGTGTTAGATAACAGACAAGCTGCAGTATTTTGCACCCTCTGTAGATGAGTAATGTATGAAGCACTGACCCCTATATAAAGTGCACTACAGTAATCCAGCCGAGTGCTAACAAAGGCGTGGATGCAAACTGCATTTCGTTGCCCTGTACCTGTGACATGTGCAATGACAATAAAGTTGAATTCTATTCTATTCTATAACTGTCTCCAAGTGCTGCCATGAAAGAATTGGTTTTATTTTAGTCAACTGCCTCAGCGGAAAGAAGCTAGATTTTACCACTGCCTTAATCTGACCATCAAGCTTCAGTTCAGAGTCCACTTTGACCCCCAGGTTTGTGACAGTTGGCTTATTATACAGGGCCAAGGAATCTAAATACACATTGGGGGTCTCAGTGGGGCTACCAAAAACCATCACCTCAGTCTTTTTGTCATTGATTTTTAAAAACTTAAGAGACAACCAAGCCTTAATGTTATCAAGACACTGAAGTAATGGCTGTACGGAATATGTGCCTTTTTTCTTTAGAGGGACATAGATCTGACAGTCATCAGCATAAAAGTGAAATGCAATGCTGTGTTTTCTCAATATAAAACCAAGAGGGAGCAGACACAAAGAAAAGAGGAGGGGCCCTAGAACTGAGCCCTGTGGGACACCGCACAAGAGATGAGCGGAGGACGACACATGGTCACAGAGACTGACACAAAAAGTTCACTCTGCCAAGTAGAGCCTGAACCACTCCAGTGCTGTGCCTCTTATGCCCACAGTAAAATGGCACGATCCACTGTATCAAACGCAGCTGTCAAATCTAAAAGCACAAGAACAAGACAGTCACCAGCATCAGTAGCTAAAAATATGTAATTAAAATTTTTTCAAATGGCTGATTCAGTGCTATGTAAGGATGTAAAACCGGACTGGAAAATCTCTAGTTTGCTGCCATGTCCCAAAGAAACAATAACCCCAGACACCCACAAAATAACTGTGCTAATCCCAACGAGATCTCCGAGGGAAAACTGCAAACTGCGAGAGAGTACTTACATGTTGAGGGGTTGCCTCAATGGACTCCTCAACAAAAGAAGGAATTTCCTTCATGTTGATACCTTTGCCGATTCAGAAACGCAACTTGAGGAAAAAAAACAAACATCTGGAGGAGGAAAACCAAATACTGAAGAAAGAGAACATGGAGGTGGAAAACATAAAAAGCCACTATGCACAGCTGGAGGAAAACAAAAAACCTAAACAGCTGGAGCACAAATATGAAATAATGGAGAGAAAGATGCATCTGAAAGTGGCAGAGCTTAAAGAAAAGCTGAAAGATGCCCACTTGATAACTGAAATAGAAAATGACTACAAGCAATATCAGCTAAACAAACACATGGAAGCCAAACAACAACCGCAGGAGAAATGTCAAGAGTTTGAGCTGAAGAACCAAAGGCTGCAGAACAGAAATGCAGAGTTAGTTAGAGTCAGTTAGAGTTAGTGTTAGGAGTGTGTAATAATAATAATCATCCTCTTGTCATTGGGTACAGCTACAAGTGTGCTTTCAGGATGTAGCAGATGTAAAAGCTGCATCTCAGACACTTCAAGCATCAGTCAGCATGTTAAATGTTAAAGTCGATGGCAATAGGTGAGTAGGTGAATTTTGTCAAAAAAATGTGTGCAACTACAGGACAGTCCAGGGATTATTTTTATTTTATTTATTTATTTATTTACTTTACGCACGGGAAATTGACAGATGGATTGGTGCTGCCCCTGCAGTGATGCGGACACTGTACCGATCAGTCGTGCTGAAGACTGTGGGTAGTGACGTGAGTAGAGCCATGCTGCTCCACATTGAAAGAAGCCAGTGGAGGGGGTTCGGGTATCTCACTAGGATGCCTCCTGGGTGAGGTGTTCCAGGTATGCCCACAGGGCAGACCCAGGACACGCGGGAGAGATGATATCTCTCAGCTGGCCTGGGAACACCTTGGTGTTCACCCGGAAAGGCTGGAGGAGGTGGCTATAGGGAGAGGGAGGTCTGGAGGTCCTGCCCTGGTGGAGTTTCTTAATGGAAAACTCATTGTTGCAGCCAGGGGCAGCACAAAACTGATTTTTAGTTTTAGTGTCCTCGTTTTCCTCTTTGTTTTCGATACTGTCAGTAGTTAGCTAACATAAACTAATGCTAGTCCGTTAGCCGCAGTCAACCACATGATGTCGTGTTCCCTACCGACAGAAGATGGCGCTAAACATGTTTTGAAAACTTTCTCAGCTTCACAGAGTGAATGTCCGTTTTTGAGAACAGGGCTCAATGATGACAGTTTACAATTTTTCGTAACTGTTTTAGCAGCTAAAGTATACTTCCGCTTACATCACCAGCTTCTGTGTAAAACTGCAAGCACACCTGCGTTTAAAAAAAGTCAAGTTTGATGTGTGTTTTTCCATTTTATTTTTGTTTTTAACGGCAGAGAAGAAAAACCTCGTCTCTGTTTACCTGGGCTACGCTTACTCACTGTTTACCTCGCCTATTGACTTCGAATAGTGGTTAAACCTGGCCGGAACTATGTTTGAAGTGCGCTGTTAAGTTGGTAACACACAATTAAAATAATGCGCACATTATCAAGTCGGCTTATTTTTCATTTTATGTATTATTTCTATTGTTATTTCACCTGTTAAGGGGCCGTCATGAATGTGGAGGTTTGATGGAAAAACCCTGCAGTGACGGAAACATCAGCTGTGGTGACGCTGTTTGTGTTGCTCAGCATCACTGCCACACCCTCCTCGGAGTGCAGCAGCAGCATCCTCAGCAGCAGCATGGTGCCAGCCATCCTGCTCGTTTTGGCTGTCACAGCAGTCTGCAATGGCATCCTCCCTGAGATAGTGGACCCGGGCATTAGTCACATCCTGGAGAATGACTCTGCACAGGGACAAGCGGAGCCGGACAGCGTATTTGTGGAAGTGGAGCAGCTGCCAGAGGATCCACAGCAAAAGCCCGAGGACTCGTTTCACCAAGTAAGCAGCCAGTTGCACCTCTCACTCAGCTTTTTACATGACATATAGCATTACCTAACTGCCTGTAGTATGTAGGATCTCAGTGGGTTGTATGATGAAAGTATTTTTTTAAAACACTTCAATCTCTGGACAGAAATGAAGATCAGATGCAGCAATAAAGTAACATCAGAGTTATGCATCTTTTTTCCTGAAATCTGGCTTTGATCCTCTCCAAAATCCTTTCAGATAAATGAGGAGAACTCTCAGTCGAGTCTTCACAATGCAAATGCTTCTGATAAAGTGACTGATAAAGACCAGGTAGGCTAAGAAACAGTAAAGTAAAGTGAGGCACTGTTTGTTTCCCCTTGTGATTGAAACTTAATGTATGTCCCATCTTCACCCAGGAGACAAACAACATTACCACAGTCGACAGTTCTAACGACCTGGAGAACAGAGTCGATCACGTAAGCCCGTCCTGTTTACCTGCACGTTCAAAAAGAAATCTAGCTTTTGTATGACCTTCAGCTGCTCGGTTATCATCACTGAAGAGGTTGCATAATGTCTTGGTGCACCATCACAGCCACTGACTTGGCACTATGTCAGCAAACGAATCAAAAGCGTACTTTTGTCTCCATTCGGCCCTTTTCCTGTGTACAAATAAGTGGTAAAGATGTCAATTCTCAAATGGTCTACTAGGTTTGTCATTTTTAAATAAGTGATGATTACGTGCTTTAGGACTAAAGCTGCAAACACAAAGTGAGGTTATGTAACCAAGCACTTTTGGACATATGGTGATTAACTGTCAAATCCAGTTGGGTAGCTTTCTGATAACTCAAGTTTTGTGGCTCGGGGTGTCACAGTGCAACTAATAAAAGCATCAGTCCAAAATATCAGCCTAGTTTTTCCTGTATGAGTAAAAGAATCTCCATTTATGTGGTTAGCATCTTGCTACATTTACACGCTGTCTCACCGTTTATTTTGGCAAAATCTGTTGGGTGATTTGATGTTAGACACAGAACAGAAAAACTAGGTCAGGCGTCAGTCTAAATAATAAATAAAACCAGAGAAGGTGCCGCATTAATATATGTTTTGTGCTTCAACACCTTCAACTGTACTGTGTTGTGAATGTGTATTCAGTTAAGGGTTTCTCTGACTAGAGCTGTCAGACCCATATTTAATATTTAAATGTAATTAGAAAAACGAGCTGGCCTGATGTAGTCTCGCCTCTCTCGTATTTAGGGATGCATCAGTGACGATGACTGTGGAAAGGGAAGGTACTGCCTTCACGACCCACATAATGCCAAGTGTCTGCCATGTAAAGCGCTCGATATGGTGAGTCAACCTAAGAGACTTTTCTGTGGACGTCTTCACTGTTTTCATAATTCTTCTCTAAAACGCACTGTTTCTCCTGTCTGACGCTTTCCAACACGCACAACACGATGCGCTCTTACATCCAGCCTGCTGAGGTTTCACACTGACTGCATTGCAGTGCGTCCACAAGTGTAATTGGAGTGTGCTGTTTCCAAGCACTCTGTCCTGTGAGCATCTCGTGAAAGGGGGGCAGGTTAAATATGAGCTCTTCCCTTCCATCTGCTCTCTCGGAGAACATAGAGAACAAAAGCGATTCAAATCAAAGTCCTCTTATCTCATTGGTTTTATTCAGGACTCTGTTCTACCTGTGTTGCTTGTTCAGCTGAGTCTCAATTGGATATATTAGTGTTGATGTTGACGTATGAAAAAAGCAGTGGAAGATGATGGCAGCCTGCCAAACAAGGGTAGAGGGAGGATAAATGCACAGAGGACAGGATCTGTGTCTTCTCAAAGTCGCTGACGTGGAAAACTGTGACTTTGCAGTGTCTTAAAGATGTGATATTAGGATCTCTTTCCACTGCAATCACAGATCAGCTGACCTGCTGATCTCATTTATATATTTATATATATTCTTTAAGTCAGCAGGATTGGAGAATAATTAACGCCATTTGTGCTCAATACAATTCAATTCAAATTTATATGTACAGCGCCAAATTACAACAACAGTTGCCTCGAGGCACTTTATATTGTACCTGATCCAGCCCTAACTATAGGCTTTATCAAAAAGGAATGTTTTAAGCCTAATCTTAAGAGCATAGATAGTGTCTGTCTCCTGAATATAAACTGCTGGTTCCACAGAAGAGGGGCCTGAAAACTGAAGGCTTTGCCTCCCATTCTACTTTTAAATACTCTAGGAACAACAAGTAGGCCTGCAGTGCGAGAGTGAAGTGCTCTAATGGTGTGATATGGTACTATAAGGTCATTAGGATAAGATGGAGCCTGATTATTTAAGACCTTGTATGTGAGGAGCAGGATTTTGAATTCAATTCTGGATTTAACAGGGAGCCAATGAAGGGAAGCCAATATAAGAGAAATATGCTCTCTCTTTCTAGTCCCTGTCAGTACTCTTGCTGCAGCATTTTGGATCACACGAAGGCTTTTCAGGGAGTTTTAGAACATCCTGATAAAAACAATTTACAGTAGTTCAGCCTAGAAGTCATAAATGCATGAACTAGTTTTTCAGCGTCGCTCTGGGACAGGATATTTCTAATTTTAGAGATATTGTGCAAATGGCAGAAAGCAGTCCTACATATTTGTTTAATATGTGCATTGAAGTACATATCCTGGTCAAAAATGACTCTAAGATTCCTCAGTGTTGCTGGAGGCCGAGGTCATGCCATCCAGAGTAAGAATCTGGTTAGAAACCGGATTTCTAAGATTTTTAGGGCCGAGTACAGTCACCTCAGTTTTATCTGAATTTAGAAGCAGAATGTTAGAGGTCGACCAGGTCTTTATGTCTTTAAGACATTCCTGCAGTTTAACTAATTGGTGTGTGTTATCTGGCTTCATGGACAGATAGAGCTGGGTGTCATCTGCACAGCAATGAAAATGTATCCTGTGCTTTCTGATGATACTGCCTAAAGGAAGCATGTATAATGTAATTCTCCCAGGAATCTCAGTGTTGTTACAGTGGAGGTGCATGTTCTTTTAAAGCATCTGTGTTAGGAGAAGGGCTGCCTGCTGAATTGTTGGCTGTTTGCTCAAATGCTACTTTTCTTAGTCCTGCACTAAGGATGCAGAGTGCTGTGGCGAACAGCTCTGTGTGTGGGGCCAGTGCAGCCAAAATGCAACCAAGGGAGAGGCCGGAAGCACTTGTCAATACCAGACTGACTGCAGCCCAGACCTCTGCTGTGCTTTCCATAACGGTATGTAGTACAGCATGTGTTTATCAGTCACTACCTACACACCCCCAGAGAACTTACCTTTGTTTTTGTTTTGTGTGGTGATTAGTCCTCCTCTTCCCCGTCTGTTCGGCCAAGCCTATTGAACGTGAGCGCTGCTTTGGTGCCTCAAACCACCTGACTGAGTTGTTGTCCTGGGGCCCGCAAGATGAGGGACCCAGGAAATATTGCCCCTGTGCAGGAGATCTCCACTGTCAAGACCTGGGGTGAGTGCAGTACATATAATCACATAAAACAGATTAAAATACCGGTACCCCAAAAATATTAAAGTTTTATGTATGTATGATGCTGTAGTATTCTCTTTTTTTTTCCTCCACAGAAGAGGGTCAATGTGCCTGAAAGGAGAGGACTCGAGTGAAGAGGACCTGGCAGACACGCTGTACTCAGAGATAGACTACATACTTTAGGCTCGGCTCGATTTATTAACATTGCCTTGTAAAAAGCTAGACAGACTTCTGAGCTTTTTTCTTTTTTCTTTGCAAAGAGCACTTTCTATTTGCCGGCTTCTGTCAAAGCAGTAAATATTTAGGGCATGGGAAATGGATGGCAGTATATGTAGACTAAAATTTTAGAAATACAGACAGGTGGCACATGAAAGGAAAAAAACTGGCGGCTTATCCAAACTTGACTCAGCTGGTATTTGGATGATTTGAACCATTCACCTCCGTAGAAGAAAAACGCCACAGCGAGTGTCCAAAGCAAAAAGCAAGCCACAGCCTGAGGAGCTAGTTGTGTCATCGGCACGTTGTTTGATGATTCTTTAATCTTTGTAAGGGAATTCTGGGCAAGAGGCACTTGAAGACAGCCACTTTGTAAAACACCTACTTGGCAAGTTCTTTGATGCAGCTTCATTTCTTTGTTGTTGCAGTCATCACAGTGGGGTGATGAAGTGCCTGCCCCTGTTTTCCTGGCATGGCTCATGTCCCCTTGGATTGTCGGGTTGCTCGAAATCAATATGAATTTGTTTGTGTAATCTCCTTTATCCTAGGATGAAACATGTCCACCATGATGGGAGTGGTTCTCTTCCAAGATTACATAATTACCCTAAATCCTATCACCCGGCGGTGATAGGATTTAGGGCAGGACCCCCAAGAGTCTAGACCCTGGTGGTGGCGAAGATGAAGACGAAGCTTGGTTGGAGCGCTGACTGAGGTGTCTGTAAGGTGGAAATGGGGGTGGTTGCACAAATGAGTCTGAAAGGGAGAATGACAGACAGCACAGTTTTAAACCATGGAAAGTGGAGGTTGATTGGCTCAAAGAAGGCAGACAAGAAGATGATTGGACTAGAGGGAGTGATGCAGAGAACAAAAAGCAGCCTAACACAGGTTGATGAGCAGATCTTCCTTGTTGAAGTTTCACGTTAGGCTTTCCATCATCATTTAAATACTAAACGAGGGAATAACTTTTGGGAAGAGGTTTCATCCCTGCAGCAGAGCTCCGGAGATCTCAGGGCACGCTGAGGCTACTCTGGTTGGTCATTTAAACAGAACGGCCTTATTTTGGTTTTGCCTTTAATTTGTCATTCTTCTGTATGTAAATCGTGATGAAAGAAAAAATAGGAAGAGTGTGCGTTTGCAGGCCTGTCTTGAAACGGCAATTTACTTTCTTACCCTCGACAGCAAAATAAAAATAACTCTAGACTTTATAAGCTGCTCACTTCGCTGATTATATCTGATCACAGCAGATTGGAGTTGCTTCATGCACTGTATGAAAAATAAAACAGTAGGCATGTAGTTAGAACTGCTCTGCGTATAATGCTGGCATATTTTCAGTATGTGGCTTCTTCTATTCCTGCTAACATTTCAATAACTGCTGCCAATGAGTCTTTAAAATCTAAGAAGCTTGTTTACTTTTCTAACTGTAGCTGCTCGAAACTTGTACTAGTTTCTTAAGTTGAGAAAGTCTTTTTTTCCCCCACAGATGTGTTCTTCTCACAACCTAGCCCTCAACATTTACATTGCAGAGACGACATAGAACATAACCCAATGTTTTTGTGATCTATATTATACAGTTGTTCCTTTCTTTGATGAATCCATGGTGAAATGTTACCTGTGAGATGCTAAATTAAACTGCAGTGATGCTGTGTGTTCAGGTCATCTGAGCAGAATACACAGAAACTAGGAAAACAAATAATGTAGAGTCTCATGCAGTCAAGTTACCCTGCAAATCATTTTGCTGGGATTGTTATACATACTGAATATTAATTACACCAAAATTGAAGTAATTTACTGCTTCCTAGTATGGGATTCATAACAAAATGCCATGTAATCAATAAACTGATAAACCACCATCAAATGTACTTTATAATCGCTCATTCACCAAGTACAAAAACCTGAGCTCAGGAGGGAAAGCAACTTTCTTTTTTTCTCCTCTTTTCTCTATTTGAAGGCTGGAACTACCCTGATCAGATATCAGGATGATCATTAAAGATTGACCAGAATGCAGACTCCATTTGAAAGTACTCAGTAAGACCGAGCAACGTTTTATACATTATATATTCCATAATATAAAAGAAGTGTGATATCCCAGTACGGGTTTGTGTTTTGGTAAACTCTTCCAAATCACCACTCAGGGTACTCTAACACCTTTTCCTCCCACAAAAATGTTTAAGTCCGTGTGGACGAGCTGCACCATCTCGGTTGTGTGGCACGGTGGTGCTGTGGTTAGCATAGCATAAGCATAGGCCCTGGGTTAAAATCCAAGAGTTGCATGTTCTCCAGCTTCCTTACATAATTAGCCGTAGGTGACTGTGAATGGTGGCCTGTCACTCCAAGTATCACACGTCTCGCACTATAACAGCTGGGGTAGTCTCCACCATGACCATGAATTTGATAAGCTGAAGAAAATGGGTGGATTTTCTGCAGTGTAGAGGTTGACAAATTCACCTTACAGGGTTTGAGAGTAAGTGACAAACCCAGCCTCAAGGGGTCACAGTGCAGCAGGAAGGGCATCCAGTGTAAATTTTTATAAAGAAAAAAAAAATGTGTCAAGCTGGAAGTACAGCTAGTATAACATCCTAACGTGTTTTTATGAATTGGTTAGCAGTAAGAGAAAACTGCAGTTCTGAAAAAAGCACTTTAATTCATTTCTAAAATCATCTTAAACTATTTCCACACAGGATCTGAAATCTCAAAGAAATAAACAACAACAACAAAAAAAAGGTTCTCTTCTGATATTGGCATTTCTACAGTGAATAGCTGGTGGCAGCATCAGAGGCCCGGAAAGGAGGCCGTGATGCTGAGCTTTAGTCCTCAGAGCAGTTGCACAGGCAGACTGAGTCCAGCAGGCTTTCTACACCCGCTGGTGTCAGTCTATCAAGCAGCAGCAGGTAGAAGCGCCAAAAATCCAACCTCTGACTCTTGCCCAACACCCAGAGAGAGCTCTCTCCTCTCACACCACACACACACACACACACACACACGTGGATGACACGAGACATGTACTGCAAGTTTCACATGGTGCAAGAAACAGATAAAGATATCCAATTTCTAAATTAAAGGTTAATGCAGACAACAGATGAGTGCCTGGTGCTTCACAAGACCTCTCTAAATGATTAAGTCTGAAGCAAAATAATAATTTACAAACAAACAACAAAACAAGGAGATTCTTAACATCGTCTACTTGGTTTTGTTTTATTATATTAAGTTTTAAAAAGGACTGATAGCCTATGTATCACTACATCTAGTGGAAGTGATGTGACAGAGGCAGAGCTCCTATAAAGCACATAGAGCAGCAGTAAAGACAACCCATATCAACACGTTACTCTGGCATTATAGGAGCATTAGAGGAGAAACAACTTTAGTTTACAATTTATTAATTGTTGCTTTTTCAATTCATCAATTCTTGAGAATGAATGGTTTCTCAATTTGTCAGGCAGTCTGAGTGAGTGAGGTTTGTCTCGGCAGAAGAGGTGAGACTGAGGAAGGCTGGATAAGTCGTTTTTTTTTTTTGTTTTTTTTAATTTAAAGGAAGATGTTCAACGTAAGATGATTCAGATTGATTTCTCCAACAAAGTGGTGCTCAGAAAGTGTGAGCACATGGATTTACAAGACGGCCACGGATGAATCATAATCAACACTATTGTCCAAAACACGGAGATGAACACACAGTGACGGGGAGGACAGTGAAAGAGCCTGATGTAAAAGTAGACTGGAGCCTTGAATAGTCAGGATGGATGCCTCCCAGACCGGTTTCACAGTCCTAGACTCTCCGCATCCATCCCTGAAGCTTTCACTTTTAATTGATTTGTCTATACAGCATCCAAATAGCTTTTGTACTTCCCTTTAATCTTTACAGTACAATACACTATAGTGCACAATAGGGTTTCTGAGCCTGGAGCTCAGGGTGGAGGGTGAGAGCACATAATCCTCACAGCGCTGCTCGATTTCAAGTCACTGTCGGGCCCGACATTCAGAGTCCCGCAGCCTGGATGCTCTGCTGCAGCACCCAGGCAAAACAAATAACCCACGAGTGTTTCTCCACGCCTCAGTCCTGCCCTGGGTCCTTTGCAGGGCCGCCGTCCAGGTAGATCTTGAGGGCCTTCTCTTTGCGTGGCGAGTAACTGACACGGTGTCCGGTTTTAAGCAGACGGCTGCTTTCCTTCTTCATTAGCTCGTTGCGCTCATCCTCTGACAACTCCAGAGGTTCTTCTGTGCTGTCCCTGCGCAGACAAAAGAGCACAAAAACATTGATGGAGGTCACAAATACTCCTAATATAATAAGATCATTAGAAGAACTCCATGGATGTCGCCATGTTTTAAAATTTTAAGGGAATAATGAATGAATGAAAAAAAAAAAAAAAAGAAAACATGTAAACTGAACTGAAACTTGAAGTCTTTTTTTTAAAGCTTAGTAGCTGCTTTCTTTAAAATATCTCTACTACTAGATACAGTTTTACAATTAAAGCCTGGATTACGACATAATTGGTTCAGAACATAGTAAGAAAGCTCAAATCTGCACTTGTACCACTGCCTTTTCAGTCATTAAAGAGTCAGTGATGGAAATCAGACCTGTCAGCACTGACCTCATGCGGTCTCATTTATTAGCTGCATTGATTTGTGATTAAAACAATTTTTTTTTACCATCACAGCAAAGACAGATACAACTACCTGTACCTATGTCCACATTATAGGCAGAAAATTACATAAAAAAAAAAAGATTAATTACTTAATATACATTCACTAGCCACTTTATTAGGTACACTTTCCACCCCACTTTGCCTTCCTAACTGCCTTAATTCTTCATGCAGTAGATTCTACAAAGTGCTGAAAGATTCCTCAGATTTTGGTCAATACTGATATGACAGCATTAAAAAGCTGCTGCAAATTTGTCAGCCATGATATGCGCTAAGAAAATATCCCCACATCATCGCATCACCACCAAATGTTCAGTTTTGGTGAGCATGTAGCCTTCTAGTGTCATTTGACATGCTGCATTTTTCTCACACGCTCTCATGATTACCTTGGTGTTGGTTGCAACATGTAGTCATTTGAGTTATTGTTGCCTTCCTACAAGTTTTAGCATCAACAAGCTATTTTTGAACTTGAGAAACTGGATATTTTAAATTTTCTCAGGCCATCCCTTTGTAAACTTAAAGAGATGGTTGTAAAACAAATAAATCCCAGATCAGTTTCAGACAAGTCTGTTTGGCTCCAACAATCACATCATATTGAAATCACGCTTAAATCACTGTTCTCCATTCTCTGTTTGACCTTCACCAGACCATTATCTTCACTGTGTCTACCATAGCCAAAATGACAGAGTTGCTTACATGTAATTGGCTGATTAGATATTTGCGTAAACGAGCACGTGAATAGGTGTAACTAATGAAGTGGCCAGGGATTGTATTTAAGTTTCAATCCTAAACTGAGACCCTCTTGACTGAAAACATTTACTGATTCATTTGTGGTATTAAATGTATAAATATGAGAAGTCAAAAGCTAGGGGAAAAACCTAAAAAACAACAATGCTTCTAATGCAACAATATCATGTTTTATTCATTACTGAGTCAAAGCCAACCTGTAAAGCCATGTGTATAGTTTGCGTACATTTGTACTTTATATTAGATATTGAGATTAGGTGTTCAAATATTAAAGTTGTCTCTAATTCATATTAGATGCCAAAAATTCAACTCACATAAACATATTGAGTTTTTAATAGTCCGAGCGAATGCATGACTTATGACTTCTACTACAGTCCTCTCTGTTCATGAAATGATTTCACAAAAATACCAAAGACACAAACGCTGTACTTGAATGTGGACTTGTCCCAGTTTGTTTTTTTTTTTACCTGTAGAAGACCACCGCCCCATCATCACAGATGTAAAGAGGCCACACATTAAGGGTTGACACCTTGGGGTTCCAGTCTAAATCCTGATGGATTTCCAACACAGAAATATCACAAGGAAATGTCCCCCTACCCTGCAGAGACCAGATAGCAGTGTCATCAATACAAACATATTAGAAAAATCGGGTCCCAGGTTTCAGGTAATTACATCCACCTACCTTTGCAAACTCCAGGTTTTCCAATGGAATACCACTGATTTCACTAAGCTGCCAACAGAATAAAAACATTAGACACAGGAATACAACAGTTTCCCTCAGCTAAACACTGAACACAAGCTATGAGTAAAACACATTTGTCATGCAGCAGACAAACCTTCTCCTTGAGTTCCTCCACACTGCTGCTCTCCAGAATCACTTCCTGAAAAGGCCCCAGCTTCATTGTAGACGGGCTCCATCTCCGAGTCAGAACGGCCAACTGTGACATTGATTTCATCTTCTCTGGTTCTGAGAAACATTAGAGGCTGTGGATCAATCAACTGCACTTTAAATGAAACTTCAGTGAAAACAAATTTTCCTTCACTCTAGAACCAAATACACGTCATTTATTAATCTGTCTCCATGTGGCGTTTCACAGCATGTTAACAATTCAACAATCTGTTTTTTGAGCCCCTGGAAACAGATGATTTAATGTTTGTTTTCTGTACCTTAAAGGAAATTATTTACTATACCTTTAAAGAAAAAGTTTATATTATTAGAACAGAACAAAACTAAAATAAGGTAGTTGAGGTACCCAAAGAAAAACCGCATAGTGAAGCAATGTTTAAAAGAAAGTGAAAAACACAAGTTACCATCAAGGACTTCAAGGAAAACCTCCCAGTTGGACGAAATGCTGATGTCTTCCTCATAAACGTGGTAATCCAAAAACACTGTGCCCGGATTCTTCCACGTCTTTTTCCTGAGGCGAACCCTGACCACACAGAGATAAATAGATACATGCTGTTTTGTACACATGTTCATTTTACCTGAAGGGAAACTGTATCAACAGTCCTCTGAACTATGCAAAGCAAAGAATCTTACCTGTCAATGCTGAGGTCAAGTTTACACTGCTCTTTTAACTGAGGAAGCAGCTCCTCTTTAGACTGTCTGACAGTCATAGCCTTGGCAAACACCGTGTCCACTAGGAACTTGCAGGGCTGAGAAAACACCACAATTAATATATTTTATAACATAATGCTGTGCAGCTGTACAACAGTGTATGAGTAAGAAAAGTCTGTCAGTTCTTACCTCTGGTTCATTGACTAGTAGTTGATACACTTTCACTCTGTATTCACCCTTTTTAAGGGCTCTGCCTAGTCGAATGGTTATCTATGGATAGTGGCACAGTCTTTGTTGAGATATTTCCTTACTCTCAAGCAAACGACTTTAATCAAAGTAATACGTTTAAACTGACCTTATTATCGTCAGAGAACGATGAGAGTGTCTCGTTGAGCCGTACACTCTCAAACTCCTGGTTGTTGGCATACACCCTAAACACCTTGAACTGGGTCGAGGTGACGCCGACGTAGGGCTCCAAGTTCAGCTTAAATGCTGCTAATGTTATTCTCTTGTCCACATGAACCACCAAACCTGATGTAGATCACAAGAAACATCAATGTACCTTTTCTTTCCTTTTTAAAAAAAAAAAAAAAAAAAAGATATACGTCAAGGATGCAAAACAGGTAAAGAATGTTTGCAATCCTCCCCCTTGAATGGAAGTAATTGCCCGTACCTGATTTTAAATGTAATTAAAACATAAATATACTAGCTATGGATGACAACTGCTTTTAAATGCATAATAAAAGTTTGTACATTTTTGTGAATTCCACGAGGCATCATCCTGAGAACAAGGCTCTGCTCTGAAGTACAGGTACTGGGCCTCTGCCTTGCTCTTTCCATTGTCGTCATATTCGCTGTCAGTTCCAGAGTCTTCCTCTGCAGTGTCCCAGGTCTCTTTTTTGCCCTCGTGGGCTTTGGAGCGCCGGCTACTCGTGATGCTGTGCGAGTCCAGGCCATTGGCCAGCTGGATTGGGCCGCTGTCTGCGTTACACAGCGTGTCACTGCTGTGACTGGAGCTCAGGATGTCACTGTCCACCGAGCTGGTGCTGCGGTCATTGTTCACTTCTGAGTCCGACCGCTCCTCACAGGCAAAGTGGTTCTCAGGGTCAGAGGAGGCGCCGCCGCTACCCGCAGACGTGGCCCTGATCCGATTCTCTAACTCTCTGTTGTCTGCAGCCACGCAGAGAGAAGAGTTTGAGTCCGCCTCTTGGGTTGGGGATTCGATATGTTCAAAGTCGCTGGCGTCAGAGCTTTTCTGGCTGTCACTGGTGCTGGAGCCCTGCTGCTGCTGCAGAGACAGATTCTTTAACTTTTCTGTGCTCTCCTCCAGGATAGCCTCTACAGATTTCCTGTTACCCTTTGCCCCCTCAGAGAGCACATCAGAGTCACTTCCTACTTTTTGGAAAAGAGTTCTGTTTGCCAAGGTACCAGGAGACTGCTCTGGTAGTAAGACTAACAGCCGGATCGTATTCCCGTGCCGATCCAACAGTTTCCACAAGAGCGAGTCAGTGAAAGGAACCTGATGATCGGTCAACTCAGAGCTCTCAACGAAAACCTGGTGAAAAACAATGGCCAACAAACAAATTAGCAAATTTCATGTAATAATAACATATATAATAAGACTTTGTGAAATTTAAAACAAGACTGAAACACAATAACGCACAAGACAGAACAACTGTCAAAGTTAGAAGAAAACAAGAGACCTTGTTGCTCCTGAAGAATCCCTCAGCCTTCAGTGTCTTGTTTGGGACATAGAGAAGCCGGAGGTCATTATAGCAGCGCTCCAGAACCACACGCATGGTCTCTGCAGAAAGCCCTGTAGCCTGGAAAGAAATGCACACAAAAACAGGCTTACATTAATATAACAGACACCACTATATTTGACAGTTTCCTGGGTAAATGGTTAAAACAAAACACTGTGAAGAGGCTAAGAGTAAGAAACCTGTGCAATAAGCTGTTTGAATTCAGTGATCGTCTGGTTCAAGTACGCCCGAACGCTGACGGGAGACGCGATGGTCTCGCTCTTCAGATTAACAACATGAACCTTCACCATCACCTCTGTGAACAAAAGAAGAATCATAAACACACCCACGCAGATAAACAGCAACTAAGTTGCTTGATACACACACTTACACCTGTCACCGGTGTGTATTTGTTTCTGATCATCACAGTTTGTCTGTTCAGACTCTGGCAACTCAGCTTTTATCATCCTGAAAACAGCACTATGTACAACAAGCAGTCAACAGTAGAAGATTACCGACCTCCAGGTTTGTAAGGCTGGAACACTTGATCTGGCCTGCGGGTTTCTAGAAGCAAGTCAAACATGTATGAAGACTTGACTCCTCCAAGGAGGAGGCCCATTGGTGTGTCCTCCTCTCCTTCATAAGAGCGCTCCAGGTACTCATGGAACTCATCATATTTTACCAAGCGACAGCAGTCCAGAGGGACAACTCCCTCAAGCTCCATCATCTGACATACAGAACACCCATTAAAGAAATTAGCAGCAAGTTTTGAAATCCAAACTCTAAAGTGAGTTTCTTTTCTTTTGCTATAATCACAGTAATGCTGTGTTGCAAAGTTAATGGAAGAAAGAAAATTGAATGCACCAAATGTCTTTCAAGATTCCTCCAAAAGTAACTGAAACAAATCTAACAAACCTTGTAGGCCATTTCTGTTGCTTCTCTGAGAGTTTTGTCTTTGTGCACTTCCAACTTGCTCTCCATCATCATCTTCACAGGATGCATGCAGAAGAGCTTGATCTAAAAAGTAAAGAGCATAAGACTACCAAAAAAAAAAAAAGAAAAAAAGAGAGAGACAGGGTATTAAATTATCCTTATAAATTAGGCAAACAGCCCAGCACCTTGCAAGTGTTGCGTTCAATCTCCCTCTGTCTCTTTTCTTGCTCTTCAGACTCTTTCTCCTTTTGAACCAAACGCTTTATGTGGTCTGGGAAGTCCTCCACGGCTAAAAACTCTGCAGACAATTCAGAGATTACACATTAAATCCAGTGGCATGAGGAAAACTACAGAGCTCAGGGTATGTATCAGAGTATGAAAAATGGGAAAATTATGACCACAAGACAAAGGCAAGAGGGCAAGCTGGTTCCTTTGCAACTGGTGCAACACAAAGTTTAAAAATAAGTTGCAAATACAGGCAAAAGCCTGGACAAGTTTAGTTCAGATGGATGGCAGATAGGGCACAGTGGAAACTTGTGTAAAGGATCTTCTTACGTGTAGTAGGTATCAGAAGACAAGTGAAATTGTTTTATTTAAACACTTTCCTTACAAAAAAACAAGTTAACAAAAGGCCAAACACATTCACTAGGTTACGACGAAAAGATGAAAACCTGTGACTTTTACAGTTTGGGAGTTTTTAATTCAGAAATGTGGAAAAACTGTCATTCTTGCTCTAATTTTTACATTTTCCTTAGCAAGACTTAATTGAATGAATTTCTTACTTGCATTCCTTGAAGGATCTTTCAGTCTATAAATCAGCATATATGCGTTTGTAGAGCTGTTGGGAAGGTAAGAGGAAGGAGAAAACTATTACTTCAATAAAAACAAAATTACAAACACAAACGGGGGGAAAATAAAAGGTTTCACATTTAGAAACAGATGTGAATAACAAGATAAACACCATTCGTTTTCCAAAGTCAGTGTATTGGAAGCATTTGATGTGAGGGAGTCCTCTATCACAAAGTCAGCGACTCCTGGAAAAAACGTGCATTCCCTGACCAGTCGGAAAGTGGCTGCTGCCAGCCACAAGGTGAAACAAATCGCATGGAGATACACGGTGCTGCTTGAAAATCATCTCAAGATTGCTTTCTGCACAATATGATCGACCAAAGCAATGACATGGAGGTTTTTGGTACAGCACGAGCCTCCAGCAATCACTCACCACCTAGCCAAGAAATAGACATTTTTTCCCTGGGGCCAACTGGGGGTTGCCAACTGGTCTCAAGGCCTGTGACTGCTGTGGAACACAACTGACCTTGCAAAGGCACCGGAGAAATAGCCTCTGCTCCCTGAGGATCCCCCATATGTTTTCCTGATATCATCCTGGGTGATCTGTTTGACAAAAATGAACACAATGAAACAAAAAAAAACTATTCAACAGAGGTTACCACAATGACAATAAGCAGCATTTTAAATGGCAGTTGCAGTTGGCAGTTTTTTTTTTGGTCTAGTATATAGAAATGGCAAGCACTGCCTGACATTTACTTTCAGTAGGAAGCCAAAACGTGTCACTCAAGAGCAGAGACTGACCTTGCTAACGTGCTGATCGTTGAAACTGTACCACTGGCCATCACTGAAGGACTTGATACAGGCATAATAGTGCCCGCCCGCAGCGCTCCCAGAATGGACCATAACAGAAAACAGCTCAAAGGTCAGCAAACTCTGAGAAGAAATAGGGGAACACTGTTCAGTTAAAACAAATAATTGTGTTGCAGATTTCACTGTCGACATACTATATTTTTAGAGATACACACGTTCCCATATTTTGCCACTTTAAAGCAAAAATAGAGAATAATCACACATCTTTAGAACACTGTAAATAAAAGACGAATTTATATATTTAACAAGAACAGAGAAGTATAACATTTTTAGCTGACACTTGCAGAATAACAATCCCTCTTATCACTACACCGTTGGCAAATCAGGTACTTCCTTTTAATCTGTTGTCAGATACATTCTCACGTACAAACCAAGCACACCAAATCCATCTAAGTGAGGATGATCACCTTTGGCTTCAACACCCTCTCTGTGCTGCTGGTGCTGTCCAAGCAGATGCCCTCATCCACACAATCATCGGTGGAAAAATCGTTGCTCATCTGGTCGCTGTGGCAACTGCCTTCATTCTCTGCTCCGCTGTCAGTGCAGCTCTCGGTCTGAGGGGACTTCTACAGAGTAGGCAATTTGAAAAACAACACCAGAGTTAAAGGTGAATTCAAAAGATCAATTAGAAAAGAACTAATCCAGCGTAGAAATGTAGGACATTAAGAAACCAGCAAGCTGGTTAACATCTCAGTTGGTCAACATACACAAACCATGGTTTATGGCTGACTGAAGCCTGTCATGGCAGGACACAGCACAAGATTACACACAGGGCACCTTGACCCTCAACACTTGGAAAAATGTTTTTGTGGACTGATGAAACTAAGGTTGCACTGTTTGGGAAAAACATACAGCCCTACAATGAAGGCACCACATGATAACACAAAACCCATAATCCTAAGGTGATGCAGAGGGAGCGTCACTGGTTCTGCTTTGCTTCCTCCTTTAGCAGTCATAAAGGAGAAAATGAATTCCAAAATTGATTAAAAGGCATCCCATAGGATGAATCCAAATCAGTAATGACAATGACAGAGGCAGGTAAATTCAATGGTGCTCTCACCTCATCTTCCACATCAATAAATGGACTCATGTCAAGTTCCTCTGGGAAGGTCATGCGGTCATTAAGTTTGATGCGATGCATAGTGGTGTAGTCGAAATCAAACCTTTTCAACTGTAATGTCAGCAGGTAAGGAAAGTGCAGAAATCTCAGCCCCTGCGTGCGATGTCAGAAAATGAGAAGAGACATTAGCAAAACACTGTACTCTCTAATCATGACTTCCATGTTACATTTTTAGTATACTTACCTTACGGGCATCACATTTCTTTTTACAGCGTTCACAGAAATACTGGTTGGGCCCATCGAGTGTTTCTGGTTGTATGAATGCCTGTAATGCTTCCTCCTGTGGCATCAAAAAATAAATAAATAAATAAATAAATAAAATAAAAAAATCATATCATGTAAATCAAATCAATTTAGAATAACAATTTAATATCAAATAGTTTGAAACTGTACCAAGTACTGAATTTAAAGTAACCTTTAAGCAACACTGAATTGCAAAGAGTTAATAAATGTTAAGTGCTGCTGTGATAAAGTATATGCTTAGAAGAACAAAGGGTGAGAAACACACCACACTGCCATAGGCTTGGCTGGCTCCAAAGGGTCTGATCACAAGAGGGATGTCCAGGTAAGTATCAATCCTCCAGCTCTCATAGCCACACTCCAGACAACGGACATAATCCTTCAGCTTTCCCTGGTACAACTGGTTGATCAGGTCAGCCTGAAGATAGGGAGAGAACAGTCAGGTTTCTCTGCCACATTTTACTTTAAAGAAAAATCAACTCAGGATACAAAATGGTCTGCTACCAATTTGCAACATTAGCTGTGAGACAATTTCTCTCTACTTCTGGAGAAGCAAGTGCTGACAGCAAAATGTAGTGGGATACAGAATAATTCTACTTGTGTTTAGATTTGTTTCCCATAAACCTTCCTTTACCATACAACTCCGTCGGCAACTGCATATGAAAGTTTCTCAGGATAATAAAACACAACAGACAACAACAGGCCAAGGAGAGTATTTCTTTTTAGTCAGTTGCCATCTGTAGCTTTCTCCAGACAGCTGAAATGGCAGACACTGGACGAACCAGCGTAACTGTTAACACTGCACAACAAGCCCTCAACTTATCAGTTAGAGAAAGAAAAAAAATACTCAAAACAGAGAGTAACAGAAACCTAAAGTAAAGAAAGAATGAACCCAAGAGCTGCAGGAATGATTTTTATTTGATTAAAAACTTTGCTCTGGAACAAAAAAAATGTATGTCATTATTTATAAAAGTCATTAGGTATTAATTCTGGTCATGATGGTTTTGTCCCATTATTGAATCAAGAATCAAACCATTTAGAAACGGTAAAAACACTTGTGTTGTATATTTAATATAAGTCTTTTCTACTGAGATCAATAAATATGGACCAAGATAGTTTTGCATTTTTTCATTAGTTTGGTTTCCTGAGAGAATTTGTTCATTTTCATTTGTTTAATTATTTTATTTATTGCCCCAAAACATTAAATGTTAGTTTTTTTTATTAGTTTCAGTCTTTTCCTGTTCTATACTTCTTAAATTGCACATTCTGATAAAGAGTCACATGGACATCCCAGTCTCTATAAACTGCACCATAGCCTCATTTTGCTGTGTTAACAAATTTATTCAAACTAATCCATCCATCCATCCTCCATTTATCATCTTCTTGGATTCGACACTGTAAGCAAAGGTGGCCCGACTTCCGTCTTTTCAGGCATCTCTTTCAACTCATCCAGGGAGAAAAAAAAAGCATCCCCAAGCCAGCAAAGAGATGCAATCTCTCCAGCGTGGCCTCCTGGTAGGAATTACCCTAAACACCTCACCTAGGAGGTACCCAGGAGGTATTCCCAGTCTGATGCCCAAACCACCTCAATTAGCTCCTTTTGATGAAGGAGAAGCATTTCTATTTCGAGTTCCTCACTCTACAGGTGAGAGTAAGATCGCAGATCTACCAGTAAATTGACAGCTTCTCTGTCATTCTCAGCTCTCTTCTCCACAACATATCGGTACAGCCTCCAAATCATCACCACACCAATCCGTCTCCCCTCATTCATGAATGAGATCCCAAGGCACTTCTCCACTGGGGGCAGCAATTTCCCTCCAACCACCCACCTTGGGCATTCTACTTTTTTCCAGCTGTCCAAACTGAGACTTAACCATTTTGTGTATCTTTTAAATACATTTTCGTTAATTTTGCAGGTACTTTCTTTTAATTAAAATGTGTTTACAAGCCAATTCCTAGTTTTTAGTTTAGTTTTAGTTAAGTATAATAACCGTGTTAGGATGCCAAAATGGAATTTAATGCAATCATCACTTATGGTTCACATGGCACATGTAGACTGGGGGAAAACTTAACTGTTTCCAGATATTTATGAATATATAAACTAAAGATTAGTAGAAGAAGAAAACTGGAGCTTGAAAGAAAAAAAATGTATAGTTTATATATCCTGTCATCAGTTTACTTTCTATGGCTGAAAACTACAAGTAAAAATCCCTTGTGGTATGAGATTTTTTTTTAATTTAATTTTTTTAAATAGCATTCACGTGTACTTATGCTTGCGTTTACAGACCACATGGCTGCGCATTCGTACACTGGTCTAAGTGTTTGCCGTTTATAGCCTATTCCCGAGATAAGAAAAAGCTAACCCCAGGGCTTACTGGCACATTTCACTTTTTCCACAGTAGGCCTTTTGTTCCCATTCTGGGGGGAGCCTGAGCCTGGATGCAGATTTTTTTTTTGTTGTTGTTGTTAATAGTCTGAGAAAACTACTTGTTTTCTCCTACCTGCTCTGTTTGCTTCCACTTCTGCTCCAGGGCATCGAACATGACCCTGCACAGCTCCTGGACGTCATGTTGTTGCCAAGCTAAAAGCAAAAGCACAAAGAAAGAAAAAGTATAATTAAGTGTACAGACAGAGGCACATGGTCTTGTCCTCCATGAACATGCAAACCAGCCATGTGAGCCTACTCACAGGCAAGTACATAAGCTCACCCTCACTGCTGTCCCAGCCAAAGCTTCGCGTCACATCAGTAGTCTCAATTGCCCGTTTCTTACTAGTTTGCAACAGAACAAACAGTCTTTGCAGCTGGTAGGGAATACTGGTGACAGGATCCTCCTCTTGCTCCTCAAACTCCCAACTGAAGTCGAACAGCAGATATTTGAGAAATCTAAATCTATTATATGTGACAAGAGAATTTTCACAAAGTGATCCATAACCATGATTTCTTACTTGTAGAGTGCATTCCTAAACTCTGGGGTCATGAACAATGTTTGCAGCAGACTGTTCAAATAGCAAGTCATCGCTTGGTTGACCAAGCCCACATAACCTGTAAAGGCAGCAAGAGACAAGTAGTAAGTGATCGGTTGGAGATGTATAAAAGGAAAGGTGTCACATATTCAACATGTAACCAAACCTCACCCGTCTCAGACTTGCTAAGGATGGACGAGTAAGAGTAAGATGGACTGCTGTAGTCACCACTGCAGCCAGGAGTCCCATCTCTCAGTAGGGGTCCAATAAATCGTTCCTGGGAACTGTCATCTAGTCCACTGCTATCTGCTGTTCCTGACTCATCCTACAAACACAAACATGCCTTGTAATAACATCTTTCGTTCCCTTTCAGTCGATTCACTCGGTAAGTATGGGATATCGCGCCCTCGCGTGTCCTGGCTGAAGAAACCTTTATTCACGCCTTGAAGGCAGATGACGTGTGATGACACGCGCGCGGCCCCGCCTGCACATATAGCCGCTGTCACCACAGTCATCCCTCAGTTCTTATGCTCTTCACCTCGCTGAGAACACCTCTGCGGAGCGCTAATTTCAAGTTTTTCCTGTGCAGTGTTTCGCTTTGCGTTTTGGAATGGACTCCAAACCTAGCGAGCAAAGCAGAAATCTTCTGTGTGCCCCTGTCCTCAGGGATGCGGTTTCTCTTTGCACGATAGCGACCAGCACAATGCCTGCCCTGTCTACCTTGGGATCGTCAGCGCTCTCCTAGCGTGGACGGAGCCCGAAGCCTGTGCACTTTGCCGCCAGCTCCGGCGCTCAACCCTGGAAAGACAGGTGACGTTTGTGGAAAAAGTGCTGGGACGCTCAGCTGTCGCACGGCATGACCCTCTCCTTTCCGAGTCCGAAGACGAGGATTTTCCGGTCGATGTCCCCGCAATTAGCTGGGCTGACCACATGGAATACGTTGACGGGTTAGCTGATGACGAGCCGGAACCATGCAGGAGCGATGACGGGCTTCAGCCTGGGTTGAAGCCCGCCAGCGCTCCCCAGGAAGACGATGACGTGCTGGACATCAGCCTGGACATCCATGGTTTGTCGGACGATGAGCAGGAGAGCGCATTGTCGGCCCAATGTGTCGCCGCTGCCGCACCGGTCGGCCACGATGACACCTCTCTTTTCTCCCTGTTTTGCCGTGCTGCTGAGAAGCTGCAGGTGGACTGGCCCTCTCCTCCGCCAGCTCAGAAGCCGTCGCGGTTCGCGGGTTTTTTCCTCCCACTGGAGCCCGCAACGGCCAAAAACTGCCTTCCCATGTTCCCAGACTTTCTCTGCAAGCTAACAGCATCATGGGACAAACCTCTGTCTACCAACGTCACTGTGCCTGGCTATGGACAGTACATGGAATTGGACGGCGCCAAGGGGGCTGGCTTAGCTAACCCACCCCCTATGGAGTCATCTCTGGCTGCTTATCTGTCCCGTCCCCACTCTGTTCGAGTGGAGAAGGGGTCCAGCAGCAGGGAGACGCTGCTTTTACCCCTCTGTTGCCGCACAAGAGGTGCCGCTTAAGTTCTGTTCAGGTTGTCAGCCCCAGAAGGCGCTGCACTTTCCTAACACTGTCTCCCAAGCACAAAACCCCTGCACACAAAATGCCTCAGGTAACTCCCTGTTCAGGTGTGTTAAATGTTCAGGTGACCACATCGAGTGTTCCCGCTGTTTTTCATTGTTGTGCCCCAGAAAAGGTGCCTCCAACAAAATGTATGAATGTACATGTTTCCATGTTACAATCAATAAAGAGTGTTGTTTATTCTCAAACAATCACAAATGCTCACAGAATGAGCCAGGTCAGGCAGGTGATGCAGTCCCCTGCAGACACACTGGGGGGCGACAACGCCCCGCCGACGGTGCTGCGGGTCAGCCAGCTGGCTGCTCACTTCCCTCAGTGGTGCGCTTGCGCCCCCTCTCCGTGGGTGCTGCGAACCGTTGCCATGGGTTACCGGTTGCAGTTCCAGGTCAAGCCACCATGATACTCAGAGAGGAAATAAAGGCGCTATTGCAGAAAAGAGCAATACGAGTGGTCCCCGCTTCGGAGACAGACAAAGGTTGGTACAGCCGTTATTTTGTTGTTCCGAAAAAAGGGGGAGGGCTTCGTCCCATCCTCGACCTGCGAGTCTTGAACACGTATCTACGAACGTACAGGTTCAAGATGCTAACACTCAGACAGCTCTTGAATGCGGTTGGCCCGGGAGATTGGTTTGCAACAATCGATCTAACAGATGCTTATTTTCATGTGGCTATACACCAGAAACACAGGCAGTTTCTGAAGTTTGCATTCAAGGGCGTAGCCTACGAATACCTAGTGCTGCCGTTCGGGGTGTCGCTCGCTCCTCGCACCTTTACGAAATATGCCGAGGCAGCACTAGCGCCCCTGAGCGAGAGGCATCCGCATCTTAGCCTACCTAGACGACTGGGCTCTCGTAGCTTGCTCCAGAGAGCAGGCGGAGACATAGCTGTCGCTGGTTCTGTCACACATTCAGACACTGGGGTTCTCTGTGAACTTTTAAAAGAGCTTGCTAATCCAGAGTCAGCAGATTACTTTTCTTGGTTTGGAAATATGCTCGCTTTCCAGCCGCGCACGTTTGTCGGAGCACAGAGTGGCCGCGTTTCATCGCTGCCTCGCTCAGTTTCAGCTGGGACACAGACTGCGTTTCCAGACGATATTAAGCTTGTTGGGCATGATGGCATCTATGATCGCCGTAGTGCCACTTGGACTGTTAAAAATGAGAGCGTTTCAACGCTGGACTCTCTCTCACCGTTTGTGTGCATCGCGTCACCTCCGTCTTGCATGCTAGCTCTCCGTCCTTGAGGGAGCCCATGCTGTTTCGCAAGGTGTCCACAGATGCTTCCCTAAGAGGGTGGGGAGCGCTGTGCGAGTGTGCATCAGTGAGAGGGATCTGGTCCGCAGCGCCAGCTGCACATCAACCACTTAGAGCTGTTAGCAGTGTTCTTAGCTCTAAAGCATTTCAGTCCAGTCCTGGAGGGCCAGCATGTCTCAGTCAGGACGGACAATTCAACAGTGGTATCTTACATAAAGAGGCAGGGAGGAACACGCTCTCTTCCCCTGTTGAAGCTGCGCACCAATGGCCAGACGTGCTCCTGTATGCATTTCCCCCAGTGGAAATGATATCTCCAGTTCTAGAGAGAGTGCGTCGGCATTCCCTCTCTCTGATTCTAGTGGCCCCTTGGTGGCCCACAAGGTCGTGGTATGCAGAGATAATCAGCCTGCTAGCAGCGAGTCTTTGGCAGCTTCCTCTCCGCAGGGATCTCCTCTCTCAGGCGGGAGGAAAAGTGTTTCATCCGCGCCCAGACCTGTGGCGCCTTCATGCTTACCTGCTGAGAGGTTAAACTTGATTGCTAAGGGTTTGCCACCTAGTGTGATAGCGACAATTCAGAGCGCTAGGGATTCATGTACTAGAGGCTTGTACGCTTACAAATGGCGAGCCTTCGAGCAATGGTACCAGGACTGCCACACGCTTCCATTTCAGTGCTCTATTGTGGATGTTTTGACATTCCTGCAGGAGCTGCTGGATAAGGGCCTTTCATTTTCGACAATTAAGGTTTATTTAGCCGCTATATCTGCTTGTCATATTGGCTTTAACGGGGTGACACTAGGTGCACATCCCCTCGCCATACGTTTTCTGAAAGGAGTTCGCCGGCTGAGGCCCGTGCTTAAGTCCAGTGTCCCTGCTTGGGACTTGTCTTTGGTGCTGGAGGCCCTTTGTAACCCCCCGTTTGAACCCATTCAGTCTGTGGATATGAAATTTCTTTCATATAAGACTGAATTACTTCTCGCTTTGGCAAAGCGAGTGGGTGACCTTCATGCGCTGTCTGTGCATCCCTCCTGCATACAGTTCTCTCCTGATGGCCACAAGGTCGTATTGCGTCCAAATGCTGCCTATTTTCCCAAGATCATGCCACAAGGTGGCCCCACTGAGCAGTTTGGCTCGGTGAAGAGCAGCTATCGAACTGAGGGATGACTGTGATGACAGCGGCTATATGTGCAGGCGGGGCCGTGCGTGTGTCATTACACGTCATCTGCCTTAAAGGCGTGAATAAAGGTTTCTTCAGCCAGGACACGCGAGGGCGTGATATCCCATACTTATGTGTTGTACCTCGTTCCTCTCCTTCAGGGAACAGAAGTTACAGACATAACTATTCGTTTCCAGTTAGAGTGTTTAGCGTGTTAGTAGATTCTGTAGGGAAATAATTATAGATTTCTTTTTAAAGATTATTTAATAAATTATGAATCATTATCTTAATTTATTCTTAAACACTCACAGATGCAATCTGGGGCTGCTCTCCATCTTTATCTGTAAGCTGGAGGAAATTCCTCTTACCACCAGGTTCAAACCCAGACTCTGAGAGGGACATCTCACTGCTATGGTCAAGCGGTGCCTAGAGAAAGCAAATAAACACAATATGAACAGACAAGTTTCACAGAGGTCAACAATGCCTGGACAGCAGTAAACACATGCAATCTTTTTTATTCGATATTTAGTTTAAGCAAAATGTCAACTTAAGTCAACTCAGTCTACTATACATAAAAAGACCTTACAATATTATAAAGACCAAACAAACTACCCCCTTTGCGTAAACAGTGGAGCAGAAAACCTTCCTTTTAGCACCAAGAAAACTTCAGTAGAACCACTCTACGGGCTAGCAGCCATCTGGTTTGAACGGTCAAAGCAGATGGCTGCAGGCTAGCTGTTTACAAACTATAAAGTGGATGAACTCACCGGAAGAGTTAAAGTCCTACTGAATTCATTTTCAGCTAATTCCATGTATTGTTGTTAACAAGGAAAGCCTCTGCAGCCAACATGTGAACAACGCTACCTAGGTTTCTCCGGGCCAAGCTGAGGATGAGCAAGCAAAGTGCTGCAGTGGGAACAAGCAGTGGCTTAATCCACTGACCTACTCAGTGAGATAACAACAGGCAGCACCTGGGCTTTGGCCTGGGTCAGCAACAGGATTAGCATGGGCTCATTTAAGAAAAGGGAATAATGTGTACACACAGATCCAACAGTACAAAACTCATCACTAATTAAACATATTAGGAAAGTCAGTTTTAGCAACAGTATTTTTACTTGTTTGCATTTTGTAGCAGTTGTAAAATGTAAATTTACATGTAATGACAGGGTACAAAAATCTATTATTAGCTGATGTCGTGGTACTGTCCTAGCAATAAAGAAGGTAAAAGAGCTACATTGTGTCTCAAATGAAACATGCGTGAGAATAAACTATAAACAAAGATTGGGAGCCATTATTATGAATCACATCAACGTTCACCAGAATTAGTCAAGCTACACTCAAGTCACTTTAAAGCTGCTGCCGATATTTTCTTTTTGGCCAACTGGAGGGCAACAGAGGTTGAAAGAAAAAAAAAAGAAAAAGAAAACTGTCACAATAAACCATGATATAAAAGTGTTTTTACCCAACAAACTGCCAGTTTTCTGCATGTTGCACCACTGCCTTTTTTTTTTTTTACTTGTTTCATTAAAGCTGTTTTTAGTCAAGTGACAAATGATAAGTAAGACTAATAAGTCTTACTATAATTTCTTATTGACTCATATTTTACCTCTTTTGTTTTAACTCTGTCATTGTACCCAAACAGTAGAGAAGCACTGTGGGATACCTACAATTACCCAAACTGATTTTTTGTGTGTGTCACTGACTGAAAATCAGGTGCAACAGTAAAAGTTAATGAGAGGAGTGAAACTAATTTTGTTTGGTCTGTTTAAACTGATCTCTGGTTCATTTTCCCTTTTGATGTAGTTAGTTGGTGCAGATGCGAGCACAATAATCGCACTCAATGGAGAAGAAGTGACCGTCAGAAGGAGGTGGTTCCTGGTCTGATTTCGAATGAACTCCATCCAGGGAGGCTCATTTATGGTGAGAATGTCAATCAACCCAACTACCACTGCAAGTTTGAGCTAAACATCTTCCTGTAGCGACGTATGCACCAGGGTACCATAGATATCCAGAGACCACAAACTATGGTAGCTTGCCTGCTACACAGTTTTACCCAAGATAAACACTATAAACATGAATGAGTAAATATTCAATGTTATACACTAGTTCCGAACACAGCACCTTAATCCTGCATTTACTTTTATTTCTGCTTTTTCCAGACACATCTGCTAATGTCTGCTGATGCTAAACCCACGTTACTCTCCATAGCAAAACAAAGCTAAACTGATGAATTACTAACCATGTCTTGTGTATTTCCCCATGCAAGTCCAAAAGTGCCATTTACGTATCCTGCTTTGTGAGCGACATCTTCATAAAGTTTGGAGAGGGTGGTGGAAGCAGGCAGGTTGAGAGTCAGCCGTTCGTTCACCGTCTTCGCGCTGGTGATGTCCTGAATTATACACAGCGCTCTGGGCTCCTCGGCTGCATTTTGGATCTGCAAATAAATAAAGAAAAAGATATAAACATTATTTTCTGACTTGTTTGTTTTCCAATGAAGAGCTAAACATTTAAAAAAGAAAAAACAACACAAAAAACGATAAAGCTGTGCTACAAAGGTCATTAATAACATGCCAGTTAATGCTCGGTTTTGGTTTTGTTGGTTGTAATTTCATGCACAATATTAATTTTTTTTTTTTTTTTTTTTAAACACAAAGTACCCTGCTGTGGATTTTCAAAGGATTTCCATTCCCATATTTTCACCACACCTGGATCACCATGTAGTGTATTGAGTCCAACTCACCTTTCTACCAAAGTATAATGGATTCACTAAATCATATCAAATTAATAATATAATTATCGAGCATATATTAGGAAAAGAAGAAGATATTTAAAATGTAAAAATAGATTTTTTCTGTATCTTAAAGGCCACTTTAACACTGGTGCTTTGAGTTATACAGGTTATTATTACAATCGGTATAAAACATGTTTCAAACCTAAACTAAAAGCAATTAAACTAACCACCGTTGGAATATTAGTCTGTTAAAAGCTCTGAGTTTCTCAGTTTTTATATTAAATACTTCCAACAGAATTACTTACTTGCTTTCTTCTTCAAAATTAAAGTTTTGAAAAAAAAAATCTATAACAAGATAACAAAACAACAAAACTGATGTGGTAGACATGCAGTAATTTGACTTCAAGTATAACAGACTTGCAAAAGTAGCTCTTGTTCTCTTTTTTGCAATTGTGGTTTATCAGGGCTCGATACTGAAACCGCTTTACTGAAACCTCTTTTCAAAAAGTGTTTACGACACATGACTGGCTGATTTTTTCTACACTAAACCTCCCAACACATGACTTGATAAGGTGGGCAGTTGGTTGATTCCGGTGGACAGAACAACCACTTGTCAGATTTCTCCTACATACTCCACAATCTGCTTCAACAACATGCCATGCAATCGCTCACTCATGCTTAATTTTAAAGCAAAAAACAAAAACAAAAATAGTCAGGTGGAACAGGAGTTTCAAGAAGCATTGAGTCATTTCAACTAAACACTCCTCATAGTTTGCTTTGTGACTGGTCTGGTATGTAGTGTTCCCAGTCAAGGACAAATCACCTGCAGACTAAAAGCCAACCTTTCTTAAGAACTTGAGCAGCAAAATCTGGCAGAAAAGGTCACTCACCAAGCAAGAAAAGGTCTAGGCACTGAAGAGTAATGCCAAAGTGTTTTAGTTTAGCTTACTTACCTGTTAAGTATCAAATGAAATAAAACAACTAGGTTAAAATAACATATAAACCCCTTAAAGTTTCAGATACGTTAACTGGGAGTGCAGACTGTAACTGTTACATTTTAAACAGTAAAAGCTGGCAAGTACCACCCCGCCCAAAATGACAAAGTTTTCATTTCTATTACCAGATATTGTTTAGATATTAAAACAACACAAAGCGAATGCACTAAATTATATTTCAGAAAAAGCATTTACCAGTAGATAAAAGTGACACCAATTTATGATTAAAATGCAACACGAAATTATTTAGTTTTCCTGTAAATGTGCACCATGCTAATAAATTATTTGTCTGCTAATCATTATTTAATTCCCTTTCTCTTTGATTATTGAAAAAAGGTGGTACTTGTTTAAGCTGGTTTCTAGTTTAACAACATGCGTCGAGCTTTGTTCTAGTATAATAGTCATCATGGCTACTGCTTCATGCATCCATTTACCACCATGCTCGATTGTGTACACACTCTCCTATATCAAACACACCTGAGAAATCCTCTTCATTTCATCAAAAATACTTTGTCTGCAACTCCAAAATACACCCTGATAATATGTGGAGATAGTTGAGGGTGAAGAACAACTTAAAACACATAGAACAAGTAAATTAAGTTGTAAAACATGTCATTTGGTTGGAAAACAATTGAGCTGTTTTCTAAAAACCTACAAATGCAACAATAATAATAATATATATTCAAATAATTGCACTTTTTGCAGCCTTTTTGTATGTGTGATCTTAGCAAAATGTGACTGCCAGCGCCTACAAAGACGCTGCTGCAGCTGACAACACACAAGTGTATTATGAGATTAAAGGTTATTTTTACCATGGATATAATCACATGAAGCTACAGGTACAGCATAACACAGGCAGCATATTACAGAAATATTTTAAAGACACAAAAATTAGACATTTGAAAAATGAGGAAATCAGTACCTATGAACTAATTCAGTAACTACAAATGAAGGTTACTTAAATAAAATATAAAGTCTTCAATGAAATAAACAAAGTGAAATGAATTTAAATCCACATTTCTAGTAAACTTTAACAAGTAACCATGAAGTTAGACTACAGTGATTTTTTTTGGTTCAACTGTTATTGGAGAGCTATGTCAACTGCCAATTTCTAAATCATATTTGAGAACTGCACCAAAAAAAAAAAAAAAAAAAAAAAGGAAAAAAAAGACAAGAAAAGGGCTTGGTTGTCAACCTTCATCATTTAAATGCAAGTATTATACCCACTGTTTATTGTATCGGCAAAGGGATCATTGGGACAGTGCTTTTTGTTATAAGTCTACACAGCAGAACTATTAAATACCCCAAGCCATTCACTTAACATTTACCACAGTTGACGTAGAGCTGCATGTGAGTGTCATTACATGAAAGAGGTGGTTAATTAGCCTTTTCTCCTCACTCGTGTTTTATTTAACTCGAAACAACATATAAATAGAGTTCCCTCTGACTTCCTTTATCCCAGGATATCCCACCTCAACTTCCACCTATTCTCAATGCCAGCTGCAGTTTACATTACCTTCACCACAACAGGCCAACATACATCTCAAATATATCTTAATATTTTTATGGTCAGGATGCAAGTTTTAGATGCAAAATACTCTTTAGATCCAAAATGCACAAAGCTGGTTATCGATTCACTAATGAAGGAAGACAGAACTATAATATTTGAAAACTATGAAGATTAAACGCATAATACAGACTAAAAGAACACAGCAGCTGCAGACAAAGCAGCAGTAAGTGATGAAAAGCACTGCACGGCAGTTTAGTATTAAATGTGTGAGCACTTTAAGCACTTTGGCCAACAAGACTGGAGATGAGCTAGCAAATCGGCTAATAAACTTTAGCTAATTTGAAATCAGGATAGAAAGCAAGAAAAAAATACCAACTGTACAAGTTGACAGCCTCATCAATATCACAGTACATAATGGTCTAGAAAAGCAAATGTTTGATTAAATTAATGTTTAAAACATAGTTGGAAAAAGAAGACTCATTAAAAAAAAATTCTAAAACCTATCCTTTCACAAAGATCCAAGGATCTTCCAGGAATGGTGACACTATTTTCCTGAGATTTGATCAGCCAGTGGTTGGTAATTTCATACTTGTTGGTTTTTAATCTGGAATCTCACCTGTTCCCAGCACAAGTAACCATGACGTTATACATCAGTAGGAAGTAAACGGCCTTCACAGTACAAAAGCCCAGGGTACATGGATAAGCAGAAACCCTGCTCCATCGTACATTGCTCAGGCACCAAGGAGGTATAACGGCAAAGAAATAATGGTTACATTATTAACCATTATTAATAATAATGGTTACAGTATTTCTTACTGAAGAAATACTATTTCTTACTGAAAAGCTACAGTCAACCTTATTGTCAAAAGACTTGACTTTACTCCAAAAGGTGTATCATTACTATGCGAGAAAATAGGCTGTAGGCTCGCTTATCAAATAGGGTCCTAATGTTAAATGGACGCCTGACAAATTGCTCTGAGCCCAATATAAAAGAAACAAAGTAAAAACACACCCTTAAAAATAATGGTGTAACGCATTAAATGGATATGACTGCTATGTTAGCAGTACGGTATATGATGTTTACCTTAACCCATCCTGTTAACATGTGAGCTAACATATCAGTAATCAAATCTGACTACCGTCACTGCCGTTGATCAAAGAGACTATTCATTTTATTCCTGTTTGAATAAGAAGGCACTGCTAATGTTAACATTAAGACTTTGCACGTTAACTGAGCTCCAAACTAGAAACATAAAAATTCTAAGTAACTTATCTTCAGCAATAAAAGAGGTTATCGACGATGTTAAAAAATAAACAAAGAACGATCAATTTATTCTGAGATAAACGCTAATGTTGTTAAACACATCTATCAGTAGCGTAGCTAGTCAATTCCGCTAACATTAGCGTTAGCTTGTCAATTTGTCTTGCTAGCACTGACGTTTACATTCAAAGTAGAAGTTTTACTTAAAAACAACCTGTAAATGATTCCAAGAAGGGTTTGAAATATATATCTGTAAAACTATTGTTTGGGGTCGACGGGGTTTCAGCACTGCTTGCCATTTGCAATTGGTTGGGGAACTTCAAAAACATCTAGATTAGCCGGAGTTGTTGCCACTGATCAGATTTAAGAAGCTAACAGCGCTTGCTAGCTAAATCCCACAAGCTAATGTTATGCTAGTAAGCTAACTGATGTTGACAAATGCCTTCGTTTGACGGGACAACATAATGTCATTAGCAACAATGGAAAAGGTTGGGTATTTTAGTGACCATAAAGCCATGTCTCGAGTCTAAACAGTTAAATGGTAATTATGATAACGCTTTTGCTACCTAAAATGTTCTCCGTCTGAAATGCATCGAAAGTAGCCGCTAACTAACGTTAGCAGATGCGTTAGTTAGCCATGTCATGATAGGCCGTCCAAGTCATATTTGGCTAACTGTTAGCAGCTCAGCGATAGTAAATTAAAGACGGGGTAAGATCGCAAACTTCAAAAGTGCTGCAGAAAGTTTTGCATCATTAATGTGCATGGTCTGTAAAGGTGACAGCTAATGCCCAGAGAGGCTGACTCTCCGACCTGGACACGGTCCATAATAACCTCACCTCTTTGGGTACGAACTGGTTCTCCTCGCTAGGCACCATTTCCATTTGTGCGACAGTTTAGACAAGCATCTATCCGGACAGGGATGTCAGCGAACAAACTTTGCAGCGGTCAACACAAACATTGTTTGTGGTCGGTTTGTTAGAAGTTTGGATGCTTAAATACCAAAATTAAACTTGCCAAAACTTGTAGGCTTATCAAAGTGAAATCGCAACACTCTCGGTTACACTACCCCCAGCACAAAGTGTCGTGCTATAAATGGAGAAAAATGGCCGGTGTTTTTACTCCGCGAGACTTCACTCAGGGAGCTCTGGCGTCACTTTCCATACAGATAAGCGTGCGTGATGCGGACAGGATGACGTCGGCGAGTGTGCGTGTTTTCGCTTGTTTTCGTTAAAGGGCAGAGATGACAGATATACAGTACAAGCGCACAGTTTGTGTATGAGAGAGATGTGTGAATTTAATTTCTACTATGTAATATATTAATTGTCATGTTATTATCAGATTAAGATAAAAAATAGCACAAGATGTGCCTACTTTTATGGTTTAATAAATTCAAAACTTTATTGATATTATTTTCACTCTAAATGTAAATGATGGCGTGGGTTTGACTGTAGGCTCATCTGCGCCACTTGGCTTCTAATAATCCTCCCATGTAGAATCTCAAGCCTGTAGCCTGTTGGGCCTAAACTACTAATATAATGAAAGGATTTCACTATACAATTGTGCATACATATATATAATGACATAGTGGGGCATCAGCGTGGTTAGCAGTGGTTCCTTCACAGCAAGAAGGTCCTTGTTTTGAATCCACCAGGCAGCTATGCATTCTTGTATGAGGTTTGCATGTTCAACCAGCTCTCTCCAGGCACTCCAGATTCCTCCCATAGTCCGAAAACATGAATAGAGTTAAGTTAATTTTTTATTCTAAATTGACCCTTGGGGATAAATAAAGTCTTTCTGATTCTGATTCTGTGATTGTGATTCTGCTCCAGATCTCAACCTGAATAAAACCCCAGACCCAGAGATGAAATTAATAATGAGCAGAATCGACAGAATCGAGTTAAGATTACTGATGTGGCCCAGTCCCGTTTTCTCATGTGGCTCCTTGGAAAAATGAACAGCCAACCCCTTTGCTTTGTTCTTATGTTTCTTGTATTTTGCACACCTCTGTTGCTTGTGAAGCTTGCACACAAGAATTTCATGCACATGTGCTGTACCAGTGTACCAGCGCATGTGATGTGACAATAAAAGTGATTTGATTTGATTTGAGCTTGGTGGAGCTCAATGACAACAAAAATCACAAGGTGCACGCTTAGTATACCTGTCTGGGGATGTATTTGGCATGTATAAATTTATGTTTAGTTGAATTACAACACAGCAGCCCTGCAAAAGACTGGCGAACTGTCTAGGGTATACCCCGCCTTTCACTTTACTAGCAAACTAGATAAGAAACATGCATAGATCAGTAAATATGCTACAAATATATTATGACACACCATTCTAATCTGACATTCCATTCAGTGTTATAAAATATAAATATGATTGTGTAATTTGTATAAAATACAGATGTTGGCACTCATGGTGTCCTCGGCAATGTTTGTGCAAAGTTTCAAGATTGGTCCACTTGTCTAGGAGGAGATAGAGAACACATAATGTATACACTACAGTCATTATAGTATGACGATAGCTGGATAAAAGGTTAGCAAAAGGGATGGATGGGTTGGTACACATCAGTTTTGGCCAGCACTCAGTCTACAGAAAAGGGGTGGAACAGGTGTTTAATGGGGTCCCAGCTGCTCGTTTTTGCCTGGGGCTCTCTTTTAGAAATGTAATAAAGCTGTCTCCATATACCGCAGATGTGAATTCATCATTTTTTAATAGCTTATTGTGGGGAGGGATATAGGTGCTCATTACAGATTGAAGATTTAGCACAAAAAGAGGGAGAGAGACATAAATGTCCCTGCCTTGAACCGTGGTTAGTCGCCATCTCAACCATCTCAGCTGGCTGTGACTGAAGAGCAGATGTGGCGGACAGTGACACAGTAGTTGCTGAACTCTCATCTGTAGATTGTTAAACTGGTGTTTTGTAGTTAGATGACCAAAAATATTTTTCCTATAACCGGACATCTGCACTGCAGTGTGGCAGCAGCAATTCGGAGCAAACAGGGGTAAATATTTGACATTGTCACCTCACGAAGGTTCAAGGTGTGATAACGGCTCTATTCGGTGTCACTGCAATAAAAAATCTGAAATGTTGAGCACAACTGAGCCTGCAACTCCAGTTTTATCACAGCCCTGCTGTGTTGCTCAGGCCTCTTATAGATTGTAGCCAGGAAATGTTTAAACGTTACTCAACATTCAGAACTGCTTGTGCTACTTTTTTTTAAGTCAGTACATTTTATGACTGTTGTGCAACAAGGGTCCCTCAAACATGTTACATTTCCCGATAAAACAAAATGTTATCATTTTGTGGGTTTTGTTGCAGTTTCACACCAATGAATGTGAAACAGTCAAAAATACTTCATGAGAAGTTGAAGTGTGCACCGAGGAACTTTCTCATACTTATGTATGGAGTTGCATTAATGTAAAGTGTAAAATGATGAAATTAATAGACTAAAGCTAATGTAGAAAAGTAATGGTGAAATGAAATCATTTCCAGGAAACAACAGAAGCTTACATTTTTGTTTATTTCAGTGAAATTTCACTCATAATTTTTAATTTCATGATCTGCTCAGTCGATGTCCAAGCCATTGGGAATTGCTTCATGTGAAGATAAAGTTCTTGTATCACAGAGAACTCATATAAAATCCACCTATAGTTACTATTTTGAATATTAGGATTGTTTTAGAACCCAATTAATAACCACAGAGAAAAAAACTTCCTATCATAGACACAAGGGTTTGTACAGTTTTAGTCAAATAAACCTGCATCAGTGATCATCAAATCGTCAACATCCTTTTATTTAATTTCTTCTTTCCACTTCTGGCTTCAGGGAATGACATATTCACAGATGTACTTTTTCAGGCTGCGACACACCTCATCATACCACTTTCCTTGTGCAGCCACTGAAAGAGCAACACAGCTCTCCCTCTTCGTTCCTGTGGGCTGCTTCTTGGAGCGATCCCAGTTAAAGAAGCGGACTGGCTGGCTGTTGACATCGACATACTCGCCTTCTTTCACTATGTCTGCCACACCGATCCAGAAGTCCTTAGACCCGGGAGCACTCCTCTTTGCATAGTCTCTCAGTTCATTGTTTTCCAACATGTCCCGCGGTGTTGCAAGAGTTCCACCTTGTGCAATGCAGTCTTCATTTGCTTCATGGTAATGTTTGGGTTCCTCAATTGTAAGATAACACTTTCTATGAACTTTGATGCCCCGGAGACACACTGAAAACACAAAGCATTTACTTTATGAATTAATGAATGGTAAAGTAACACTATAAACTAGTCCCATCAAATTACATTGCAAGAACTATTCATGTAACCATCATGCAGCTTGCAAGTGAACCTGTTACTTTGCATTTAAAGGCTTCTTGGAGTGTTGCTGCCCTCTGCTGATAAGCTGGCACCATAAGGTTCATTCTACAATTAGGGGTACGCTTCATGTCTGCAGGCTGTATTGATCAATTTCATTAAATATTAATTTCAAGAAATTATCAAGTTTATATTCAGGCACATTTCTCTTTAATTAATACAGAAAAAGTCAACAGTTTTCATAATTTATATAGCAGAAAATTGGTATGCTATATCAGAATTAGCCTTTTGAGTTTGTGTATTAATTTAATTTTTATTTCTTCAAAGTCTCTTCTAACCCATTGATTTTCATTAAATCATTCACTTTGTGTTCAAGAAATCCTTGTTAAAGATTTAAATTCCTTCTGTTGAGGGAATTTGAAATGGTCAACTGTAACTTGACCTCAGTAGCTGATTAAAGAATAATTTGCTCTTCAGCATCCTCAGCAGCCTCTTCTCGGCCACAGAAAATCCAGTGCTGTTCTCAGACTTCAGATTTTGAAATCAAATAGGTGGAAAACCTCCCAAGAGACTCGAGGACTTTCTATGACACTGCTAATATCTGACAAAATATTGAATTTAAACATTAGCACTTAAGCAGCAGTTGATGGATTTTACACACTATAGGAGTATGTTGTGAAAGCGTCTCGATTATTATTTTTTCTTCCTTTTTTAGTTGATATGAAATGTGCGTCAGATTACAGAATCACTCTGACTTTTAAACTCTGGCTATTAAGTTATAAATGCAGCACTGTTCACACTCTTGCTCGTCTTACTTGTCTGTACATTAATATTAATTTATCAGGAATGCAGAAACGCTCTCACTAATACCTGTCTGCAGTGCCTGCATCTCTTTCAGAGAATTGACCTCCTGCCACAACCTCTGGAGCTGTGACATCACATCCTCCTCCTCTGTAGCTGCACAAGGAGGAGACAATTAAGAAAAAAACACACACACACAGGTCAGATAAAGCCATGATTTGATAGGATTTATACAATTACCTCCAGACTGGCGAGGTGAAACAGCCTTCCTGGTGCGAGATGGACCGCTGTTGCAGATGTGGAGCAAGGAGAAGCTGAGGACGAGGAAGACAGGGAGGCCCAGGCGTGCCATGTCTGCGGCCAGCATACAGGACACAGTGGCCCACGTTGTGCTGCTGTGAAAGGAACCAAAAGCTCTGCAGGCTGCTCAATATATACAGGTCCTCTGTATGCCTTTCCCTGTATTGGCTCTAAATGTGTTTGTTTTTGCCCAGCCATCAGGAGGAGGTGAGGGAGGTTAAAAAGGGTGGAGGCCAATAATGATTTCCTTGTGTCGAGTTATTTTTAGATAAATATTTACTTGGGACAAGGTGCGCTAAGAAGCATTCACTTTCATTTCACAAACAAACCTGAAATCCATTGACTGCTTCAATACTACAGAGTGTTCTTCCTCTTTTCACATGTTAAGTTTGGACGTAATCAACTTGAGACTTGAAAACTTATACCACCTCTTAAGTGTCAAATGATGCAGCCTGGCAGTGAATTATCATTGTGCTCAGGAAAGGTTTAACCAACCACTTCAATAAATTTAAGCAACTAAATATACCTGGTACATCAATACAGCCTAGCTCTAGGCCTGTTTCAATCACAGGGACAGTTATGCAATATTTGAACATAAGGCTGCTATTAGAAGTCCAGTTTACAGCTTTAATGCAGGCGAGTTATTTTTAGAGGGAGATGTATACAGATGGGAGTGGGAGCTAAATAAGAAAAAAAAACTATTGGGCATATTTGCTCAATATAGCTATTCAACTGTCAAAACCAGTTCAAGCACGTTTTCCTATTTTAGAATCTCAAACTGTTTTTTTAATAATACATCCACCCCTGAGTGACATATTCTCTGGAATAATGCATTCCAATTATTTATTAAGAAATTTAATACATATAGATGCATATATGTCAACATGATGCGGCGAATGTGTGAGAAACAAACAATCCTACAAAATGAGCTTTTATAGACTTGTTGCTTAGTGGCAGGAATAAAGTTGTGCAAGCACATTAATGTATGATGTTCGAATGCAAGCTACGTAGCAGGTTATTTCTGGTTTGACTAATAATTGCTCATTGCTCAAGACCAAATGTGTGTGAATCTTCAAATAAGGCGGCGTTTGCAGCAGTTTTGCCTAGAGTGCACTCCTGATTCTGACCAAACAAACTGGGGGGAAATCACAGCAAAAGCCAAAATGAAACGGAGTAATGTTCGACCACCATCGTCATTAGACACAAGCACCATTGTCCTCCTCTGAGATCCATATGTTCTTTAGCAACACAACTGTGTTTCAGCTCTCTGTTTAAAGAGAAATCCCTGATGCTGTTGTCATCTTGTGCAACACTGAAGGCTTACAAAGAATCTGATTTACTTGTATGTCATGAGTTTTGTGTTTCAGATTCCTGTTAATATATTTTGATATTATGTTTCAGTTTTTGTTTTGTTTTGGGGGGGTTTTTATTCCTTTTTCTATCCTGGTATATCATGAGTATTATTATTTTGAGTGTAGTCCCTGCTTTGATTTCATAGCCATCTCCTCATGGGTTTCCCTGTAAGTCCCTTTCCCCTCTTGTGTACCTTTTTCTTCTCCTCTCGGTCATCCGGTTACTTCCTGTTTTACTTTCAAGGTGTTTTTTACCTGCAATTTTTCTCCTTTGTGATTCTCAGCCCCACCTTGACTGTCTTCACTTGTCTTGATTAGTTTCAGCTTTGCCCCGATCCCCACCTGTTTCCTGGTAGTGTATAACCCTGTGTTCATCTTTGTTTGCAATGTTCATTCCTTTTTGAATTTCTTCCTTGGTGCATTATTTACTTTCATGGTGTGTTATCCTGCTGTAGACCATCAGATGGGTACACTGTCGACATTAAGAGATGGACACGGCGTGGTGTTTAAATGATGCTCAGTTGCTACCAAGAGGTCGAACATTGTGCTAAGAAAATATCCCCCACACCATTGCACCAGCAGCAGTCTAAACTGTTGACATGAGGAATGCTCTCACGCTGTTTACACCAAATTCTGACCTTACCCTTCAAATGTCACAGCAGAAATCAAGAGTTGTCAGACCAATTCAATAAAATTTTATTTATATAGCACCAAATCACAACAACAGTCGCCTCAAGGCGCTTTATATTGTACAGTAGATCGTACAATAATAGATACAGAGAAAAACCCAACAATCATATGACCCCTATGAGTAAGCACTTTTGGTGACAGTGGGAAGGAAAAACTCCCTTATAACAGGAAGAAACCTCCAGCAGAACCAGGCTCAGGGAGGGGCGGCCATCTGCTGCAACCGGTTGGGGTGAGAGAAGGAAGACAGGATTAAAGACATGCTGTGGAAGAGAGACAGAGGTTAATAACAGATATGATTCAATGCAGAGAGGTCTGTTAATACATAGTGAGTGAGAAAGGTGACTGGAAAGGAAAAACTCAATGCATCATGGGAATCCCCCAGCAGCCTACGTCTATTGCAGCATAACTAAGGGAGGATTCAGGGTCACCTGATCCAGCCCTAACTATATGCTTTAGCAAAAAGGAAAGTTTTAAGCCTAATCTTGAAAGTAGAGATAGTGTCTATCTCCTGAATCCAAACTGGAAGCTGGTTCCACAGAAGAGGGGCCTGAAAACTGAAGGCTCTTCCTCCCATTCTACTTTTAAATACTCTAGGAACAACAAGTAGGCCTGCAGAGCGAGAGCGAAGTGCTCTAATAGGGTCCTACAAGGTCATTAAGCTAAGATGGTGCCTGATTATTTAAGACCTTGTTCGTGAGGAGCAGGATTTTGAATTCAATTCTGGATTTAACAGGAAGCCAATGAAGGGAAGCCAAAACAGGAGAAATATGCTCTCTCTTTCTAGGCCCTGTCAGTACTCTTGCTGCAGCATTTTGGATTAACTGAAGGCTTTTCAGCGAGTTTTTTGGACATCCTGATAATAATGAATTGCAGTAGTCCAGCCTGGAAGTAATAAATGCATGAACTAGTTTTTCAGCGTCACTCTGGGACAGGATATTTCTAACTTTAGAGATGTTGCGCAAATGGAAGAAAGCAGTCTTACATATTTGTTTAATATGTGCATTGAAGGACATGTCCTGGTCAAAAATGACTCCAAGGTTCCTCACAGTGTTACTGGAGGCCGAGGTAATGCCATCCAGGGTAAGAATCTGGTTAGATACCATATTTCTAAGATTTTCAGGGACGAGTAAAATAACCTCAGTTTTATCTGAATTAAGAAGCAGAAAGTTAGCGGCCATCCAGGTCGTTATGTCTTTAAGACATTCCTGCAGTTTAACTAATTGGTGTGTGTTATCTGGCTTCATGGACAGATAGAGCTGGGTGTCATCAGCATAGCAGTGAAAATGTATGCTATGTCTTCTAATGATGCTGCCTAAGGGAAGCATGTATAATGTAAACAGAATTGGTCCTAGCACTGAACCCTGTGGAACACCATAATTGACCTTAGTGTGTGAAGACGACTCTCCATTTACGCGCACAAATTGGAGTCTATAGATATGATACAAACCACTGCAGCACAGTACCTGAAATACCTACAGCGTGCTCTAATCGCTGTAGCTATTTCAGGCCAGGCAACATTTTTCCAATCTCACATTGTCTAATTTTAGTGAGCCTATGTGAACTATATCCTCGTGCTCTTAGCTGACAAGAGTGGCTCCCAGTCTGTTCTTCTGCTGCTGTAGTGCGGCTGCTTTAAGTTTCAATATTGTGGACATTCAGAGATGCTCTTCTTCATACTGGTTGTAATCAGTTATTCACATCTGACATGAACTAGACATTTTCACCCAACAAAGTATTTCTGAAATAGTCAGCCCATCTGTGACCAAAAAGCACGAGTTCAAAGTCACTTAAATCACCATGTTCACCATAATAACCATATCTAGATGCCTACATGAATGGAGTTGCTGCCATGTGATTGGCTGATTAGACATTTGCATTAACGAGCACCTGAACACGAGTCAAAATCGCAAGAAATGCTTTGCAGATAAATTTATTCAAGTAAACAGAGCAGTGCTCAAAGAAAGTACACAACAAAAATGTGACAAAAATATATCACAGGTAAACCATAGTTTGAGGAATTTTGTGAACACACTACAGTGCTGAACAAGTTGTACACATTTCTTTCTTTTGTTTTTTTTAAACGAGGCAATATGAATACACATACAACTGTCTCTCTCACGCACACAGACACTAACAGGGACATTGAAGGCATCGAATTTTAGATTTTCTTCCCCAAATTGTCTAAATAACGCCCTAAATTTCAAGTCTAGGATATAATTTATCTGATCACTTTAGTAAACCCATTGAACATCTTCTCTTCACTGTTTATCACATTCAAAGCATGCAGTGTTTACTCATAACTTTTAAGCTACACATTGACTAGTTTCTACTTTTTTCAATTACAAAACACTGACATCCTGTGTTGTTTTTGTAGATGAGCCTAAAATGATGAAGGATTCAGACAGCTAGCCGATACAAACACACCGAGTAAGCAAGGTAGCGTAATTAGAGAAATTGAAATAGTGTAGCAGATTCTCACAAGTTTCAAAAATAAAATCGTCTGAGTAGGTGGGTGTACTTGCAGAGTAAAGGCAGAGCTTGCCATACTTAACTAAAGCGCTGCACAGTGTTCCTAAATCAGCCTCATACACGAGCTCACTGTAAAAATACGACGTCAGTTATGGAGTTTTACGGCACTTTTGTTGTGAGGCACCAGCAAGTAAACAACTTTGGTCAGACAGGCAAGCTAGAGACTCTAAATACCTTAAACTGCAGTCTGAGTCCGACTAACTACTTAATGCTCAAGAAAAACCAGGATTTTGACGCAGGTATAAATTGAAATTTGTCCTGTTCTACTCAAGTGTTTACAAATCTGTTCATGGTTTTCTGATCGGAAACAATAAATGTTACAATCGTGGTGTTACACATTATGTAAATTCTGAATATACAGTTCAGTGGGAAAAATAAGTCCAAATCCCTCTTATTACATGATCCAATGATGTTTTTGTTTTTTTTAAACAGATTACACTTCATTTTCCACCTAAAAATAACTTTTTGTTTGTTTGTTCAATGTGAACTGCACATAAGGAATACATTTCAAGTATTTTACACTTGTTTGTAGCTCAAAGGCACTAGTGATCCCATAATATAAGGTTGGCACATTAGCATAAAATGTCATGCAAATATCTACACTCAGTCTTTTCTGCCTCTCCTGGCTTACATATTAGTTAACACAACAAAGGGATGCACTCCCTTGATCGGAACAATTAGAACACTGGGGTCACTTTCTCAAACCTATTTCAGCTGTTCGCTTTTAATTCTCACAGCCGAGCACAGAAAAATACTTCTTTTTTCCCCCTGTGCTGTGAAATATTTAGAAATGTTTCCTTGTTACTATTTGACACTTAGGCGCTTTACTTAATCTATTTCATGGGGTGCTAATCATAAAACGAGAATAGCAGGTCGGCAGGTTTAAATGCTTATGTGGTTTGCTGTTAATTTAATAAACTGTGGGCAGATGCAGTTAACTATAAAGTGAACACAAACCTATTCATATTATTGGCTAGCAGGTAATTACTTCATAGTACAGCATATAATGTAACACTGTGTTGAAAATGGCTCTTGCACATTGTGGCATCCTATCCTTTGCTTAGACTAATCAATTGACACATAATAGGAAACGGACAAGAGGCACTAAAGTATACTGCACATACATACATTCATGCATACAGCACATGCACACAAACACACACGACTGGGGTTGTGTTGCTCTGGTGAAACTGTGCTGCCTCTCCAGTGTCTCTAGGTGTGCTGCAGTGGGATTTTGTCGGGTCTAATGGATAAAAGGCATTCGCTCCTTGCTGTCGTTGTCTCCCTCGGGCTCCTCTTCTTCCTCTCCTGCTTCACTGGTCTCCGTGCTGTCGCTGGCCATCTACAGATAAAACATTTTTTACTGCCACCATTAACCGTTTAGTGGAAACAGAGGTGGAAATAAATGTGAGCTGACATCAAATCACACAGCGAACTCTGCTAATGGGCAGAGGATGGGCTGACATGACAATGGAAATGAAGAGGACAGCAGGAAATCCAGCTCTCACAATCCTGACATGAGAAGAAAATGTGCAGTTACTTATGTGGTTTGCTGTTTATATATATATATATATATATATATATATATATATATATATATATAGTTTTACTACAAATGCCACTTTGTATGTTAGCTAGCAAATGAAGTGTGAGAAGAATACCTTTTGCATTTCTAAAAAAAATCATTTTCATTATAGATTTTCTTAAAAATGTGGACTTGGAATTCATATTTATCCAATTTTGCATCCAGACAATCCTACATAAACTACAGTAGGCTTGAATATAAGACCGATCCATACGGAGAAATTAAAACTCTTAACAGCCATGTCTGTTTATGTATGCAGTCTGTCACCTTTTAAAAGAGAAAATGTCTATATAGCAATAAAAGCCTTTCGTACCAGAGGGGTGGGAGACTTCTCAACATCCAGAATGAGTTTTCCTATGTTGCCTCTGTCATGAATTCTCTGCATCGCCTCTTTTACCTGAGAAGAAAACATAAGTTTAACCTCTTCTTAAAAAGCTGCACAGATCTTATTCTCAACATGTAAAAAAAAGCTGGTTTAACAATAAAAGATCTCTAACAGAGAGACTGCTGTAAAATTGGATAAAAAAAAAAAACACCAGCTGATAAAATTTCAAAATCACAAAAAGATTCAATAATTTTCTGCAGATTGTAGACACGGGATCCATTTTTAGCACAGCTATATTACAGACTTCCTGTGCGAGGAAAGTTAATGGCCTTAACGGTGACAAAATGATGCTGACTCACTCTGCTGGCTGATATTTGACATCACGCTGAACACCTCACTGATGCAAGATCTATAGCAAGAGATTGAATTGAAAATCTGGCAGGGAGGGACAGGCTCTAATAACAGATACATTAAGAATAACTGTTTCTGCAGTCTTATTCCAGAAATGGTTTATTCTACACTGCAAAAAATCTTAGTCACATTCTGCAAAATAAATAAAGTCTCAGACCACACCTCCTAATAACCTGGCTCACTGTTATCCCCACATTCAATAGCTACAGTAGATAGAATTAAAATAAAATAAAGAACAACCCTTCTAGGAACTGAACCAAGGACTCCAAACTCAATTAGGCAGCTACATCTATAGCACACATTATGCCGTCTTCAGAGATAAAATGTGATGCTGTGCACTACACTGCAGAGTAAACCATAGGTGACCTATCACGTCTGTGATATAATAAAGGACATCATGTATCAACATGATAGGGCTCTTAAACTATCTTTAAATGAAGATGAGGCTTCTGCCACTCGGCTGTCTGTGGAAAAATACCATGACACGTTCAAATTCAGCAAAACCCCTCAATTCAGTGCTCCTGCTAGGAGAGCAAAACTGAGTAAGACAGTGAGTCAGAATCTTTTAGGTTTGTGTGATCTTTACTGCCAGCTAAAGAAAATCAGAAATAAGGTGTGTATTGTCGGTAGACTGAGGCAAGCGGGCTGCTGCAGAGAAATCCCTGTGCACATCATCAGCGCCTGTAAACAAAATCCCAGAACACTAAGCACTGCGTTGTGGCGAACTCTACAGCTTGCATTCAAATGAAAATAATTCAATATCCAGTCGTGATGCAGCAGTTGAGGCAACAGTTTGCCATGCACTGACAAGGCTCCTGCAAATGTACACTGTTTTCGAAAAACCCACACTTCATATGCTGTCATAAAACATCACGCTCGTGTTCACCAACACGGCCTGGGAGCAATAAGAGGCACAACATGTGACAACGAGCGACGCTTTCCGGTTCCGTGTTGCCATCCAGCAGGCAAAAGGAGACCAGAAACAACGTTTATGAACGACTGCTAGGCCATTCAGTCATCATTATTTATTTTGCTGTGACAGCAACTTACTTAACAGGTTAAAGAATCAACTCTGTTAGGCATGGTGCTACTGATAAAAGGGCAAAAATAAAGTCAGACCCACCACAAAAGATTACCATGCCATATCATGCACTCACGCAGACGCAGCTGAGTGTATGCCTTTGTCTGGAACCCGTTGTGTCACAGAAATCAAGCCAATAGGAAAAGTGGGTCATAAACCTGTACAGCACTTTGCTGTTAGGTAGCAACTTTCCAGAAGAGGTTGGGGGTTGGATAAATTCCGCTTACATTTTGAGCGAATTAGGTCTCTGTGCATAATGACCAATTTTCATGCAACGTGGGTTCGATTTTGTTTTTCAGGATTTTTAATAGCATTCAGCGTAGAAGCTGTACAATATTTTCCTGACTGAAACTAGCAGCGATTAGAAAAACTCCCATTATTCTGTCCCAGCCATGCATATTGTCCAACTTCTCATTCCGGAAAGAAAGGTTGCAATGGTCAGCATGTAAACTAACCTCTCCTTCCAGGCATATAAACAACCGAGGCAAGCTGTGCCCCTGACACTACATCCCACGCTATCCTCCCCTCTAATGAGATTCTTCATGGGCAATGGTTCCAGTGAATAGCCTGAACAATCTGCCAAAGTAATGACAACAGTGCATGGAAAGTTTCCCATGAGAAATTATTTCACAAAAATATCTCTCCGACTGTAGACAGAGTCTAGAATAACTTACAGTAAGCTTTTTGTGATTATTACTTACACTGCCTCTGCTTTCATCTAAATTCCTGAGGTATTTTTCAGTATGAAACAAAGTCCAAGGATAAACTTTCTGCTTCTTTTTCCAGTAACCAGAAAATCAGTGGACTGGGGTGGCCATGGCTCAGGAGATAGAGCAGATTGTCTACTAATTGGAAGGTTGGTGGTTCAATCACTGCCTGCTCCACTCTGAATATTATAGTATTCTTGGGTTGCTCCCATTATGTTAGAGTGAAAGTTAGATGTTGAAAAAAGGGCCCGTTTTTTAAAGTGCTTTGAGTAGAAATGCACTATACAAAAACCAGTCCATTTAGTCTCAAGTCCCCAGCTGCAGGTTCTTCATTGATTCTGGCGTTTGTTAGGTCTGAAATGGTGCAGAGGTAAGTCATTCAGAGCTGCAAGGCTTTGCCGAATTCATTAACCTACAAGAATATTAAAAGTGCAGCTTTTCCACCCCACAGGTGCAGAAAAATGAATAAATCAACCACCATCTGTACAGCCCACACATTCCTTGTTTGCAAATGGTTTAATTAAGCAAATAAGAGAAAACAGCTGTGTCCCCATCTTTGTGTATCATTTAACTACAGACGAAAAACACAGAACTGTTCCTGCCTTACTCCGATCCCCGTTTTACTGTATCCACTGCAGGTACACGTGGACATCAGAGGAAGGATCACAAATATGAAAAAGGGGTTAAACTGAAGCTGTTCTCATGAAGGAGCCCAGCAGTGGTCAAATGCACACCGGCTAAACCCGCATCACAAGCCGGAGCTTTTATGGATAAATATGGGGATTAAGTGGATGAATAAGCATGATGGCCCTGCATACAGTTAAAGTAGTGAGTGTGTGTTACCTTGTATAAAACAAATCAGTGCATTTTCTGTTATTTCGGACCATTTTAATAAACAGAAATGATTATTATGCTTGGACAACTAAAACCCCCAATTAGCAAACTTGCTTTATAAAAAAAAGTATTTCATTACGATGCCGGTGATTGTCCTTTGGCTTGGATTTAAGCGTTTTTGGGGGGCACTAAAAATTCTTTTAGGCAGGAAAAACCCTGTAAGTAGCATAGGTACGCTCTCTTAAAGTGGTACTTTTCCATTAGGCTTATGTACCAATGGGGATGTGAGCCACAAATGCCCTTGTAAAAATATAGCAGAGCGAGCAAAGTAAAAAGAGGAAATCGAGCATAGATGTGGTAATATTCATCTGTCTGTAAAATTGCCTATGTGATGGAAAGAGTCTGGTTTTCAATGCTTCAATATGTTCTACACACAACCAATTGTGACAGTGTATTTATGAGTCTCTCTTTTTCCAGTCATGGGTCTTCATTTACTACTGATGTTCCCCTGAACTCAAATCCCTTTTAAATGTTGCACAATGCAGGAAAAGACTGATCCGGATCTCTTAATGTAAATATCAAATTATTAGAGGAAACATGCATCTACTGTACAAAGGTTCCTGAGAAACTGAATGATCACAGTTATAGGAAGACTTAAAGAGTCTGTAGAAATCGAGTGTCAAGTGCTTGATGTATGGGCTGTTTGGCTTTTTGTGTTGGTGTGACATAATAGTTGAACAGGAAGATTCAACCTACCCACCATCTGTGGAAGAATGTCCAAGGACAGCTGACAACGTTCAGCAGCGACAAACAACACATTATATTCTGTCCAGGATGTTTAAACCAATTCTTCTTAAAATCTTTTCTGGCATCTCGGATTGCCCGACGTGATCGGGTCATTTTTAATTTGATCCTCATCGATCTCTGTGTCTTAAACCCTCTGATTACTTCAAGTTCTTACCTCCTCCAGCGCCCAGAGGGAGTCCACTACAGGCTTGATCTTCTTCTCTTCATACAAACACAGGAGTTTGTCCATCACTGATTTCACGAGGCCACATCTCCCTTGTTTGAAGAGCAGGTTGAGGAGCGAAAATCCAGCTATGACTTTGTTCTCTTCGTATAGCTTAATAGGGTTCACCTTCTCCACCTGCCACCACTGTAAAAACAAATAAACAAGCAAACGAGGGTGACGGATGTGTGCGTGCGTTTCATTTCCTGTGACTTATAATTGATTGGGCAGTTACAGGGTGTAGTTTCCTTTCAAATATTGATGATAGACTGCATCTCTGACTCACAGATTTTGCAAAGCTGAAGAAACTCTTTGTTTCCCCAGTTACCATGTTTGACGCGCCTGAAAAAACAAAAATAAAAGGATTTCTGTATACTGGACAGAAGTGACTAGTCAATAATTGGCAGCCATGAAGCATGAAGGGAGAGTGGGGGAGGATCAGCTGGCACCTTTAGCCCTTTAGATCTGTGCAAGTATGCCTTTGCACATTTTGAGTATGGCTGCAGATAATGAATTAATCTCTCTGTAATCATGTTACTTGATTCATGAGGCTTGACAGAAGCTAAAGTAATTAACGGAGACCAGATAAGACTGGTTGCTGTGAAGGACAATACATTCAATTTGCAGGCTCTGGAGTATATATTATTCAAATGACACTCACTATTTTGCGACTAGATCTGTGCCACTCTTATGGGTGTGTGTAAAAATTGAAGCTGCAGCAAGAAGACAGATAGATTGCCATGAGGAATGTAAAACAGCTACTCGGGCTCTGTGCAAAAGTAACAAAATCCAACTAAAAGTACCTCTAAAGCTTCTTTAATCCACACGCAAACTGGTATAAAAATCTCTGCGTGTTCGTGCCAGACTGCTTTTTTGGGCCAGGGAATTTGACTCGAGAGTGAGACTGTACTTCTCAATATTTGAAGTAAGATTTAAAATGTAGTTATTTTGACTTTGAAGCGATACATTTTTGCACAGTAAAGAAATACATATCATCCCCACCATACAGGATGTAAGTTCCCAGCGGCTTCAGCAAACTCAGGCCTTTGCCTGTGTTCTCCCCACACAGGCAGTCAAGCACAATGTCCACTCCCTCTGGAGAAATCCTGAAACACCAAGAACAAAGGGACAGTTAAAAAATATTCAATTGAGCTAATAAACATGCAACATGCAGAGATTTAAACACTTCATTAGAACCAGTAAATTATTTGAATGTTGTCTCATAAATGAACAGATTATTTTAAACACAGATTTGAGCTGAAACATTTAGCCTCGATGGTAAGATTAGCAGAAAAAAGATTTGGACACATTTTGGACAAATTTGAATCGATTTCAGACATAATACTTTTTTTTGCCTTTTTAATGTAGTATTCCACTTTTGTCTAAGAAAACAAGTGATTTAAGGAATGGAGGCAGTTATATGAAAGGTTTCTACTCTTACTGAGCCCGCAAGAAACTTAGACGCTACAAGCCACATTCACACAGCACTATATTTTATCTGTCACCCCCACATTCATTTTGGGGTTAAGCATCTTAACGTTTTGAAAGGCAGACCGGAGGAGCTGCGGATCACACTACCCACCTTTCAGCCGGCGGATAACCCACTCTACCTCCTGAGTCCCAGTCACCCAGATTTAGAAAGCTCACAAGGGTAAAAATATAACCAGTAGATTAATCTAAAATCCAAATAACAGGCAACATTCAATTACCATTAATCAGTTAAGCAACTAATTGTTTCAGCTTTACTGAAAATGTCATGAAGAATTCGAGCAGTTGAGTTAAAGTACAGTGAAAGGCAGAGATATGACTGCACTGGCTTGTTTGTGTCCACAAGCACTAAATGTAAACATGCAAAACATACTCTGTAAGCATATATATAGATATATGTATATATAAATATATATATAATTTATTTATATGTGTGTGTGTGTGTGTTTTCAGCCTGTGATTCATGCTGGAGCAGCTTCAGGTTTTGTCTAATCATGGATTCATAAGATAAGGAGCTTGGTTCTCTGGAGTATTACTCTGAGAAAAAGTTGCAGCCCACGTTTTCTTATACAGGGATTATTGATGTGTTGCAGTGCCCACGTAGCTCCTCATCGGTAACATATTTTACACCGTGTTACAAAAAGTTTCTGATCTCATCGCACACAGAATCAGCCAGTGGAAAAAAAAGGGCCATAATGAGACTTTTTAGAGTACGGTATATGAAAGAATGAAAGGCATGTTATTATCAAGGGGACATTAAGTCCATACTTTCTGCCTTGTGGCCCCAAACACCCGGCTGGCTGAACAGCTTGGTGGTCTTGTGATTCTCATGGTTTTTTGCCTTTTGTAAAAGGGCTAATTTAATTGTACCTTGGTGGTCTTGTGATTCTCATGGTTTTTTGCCTTTTGTAAAAGGGCTAATTTAATTGTACTTTGCACTTGATCCTGAGAAGAATGTGTGGACCAGTGAGATGAAAGGCATATTAATCCACTACCACTGCTGACATGTATGCAGAAAGCACTCAACATCATTTCCTAATCAAGCCATTTGCATCTGTAGGTACTACAACGTGGCAAATATGGATTTTCATACATCATACTAATGCGCATCTACCCTGTTTCTAGTATAGCCACAGATAATTACGGCCAGAGCTCTGTGAAGCAGAGGAGGCCGTTTGGTGATGAAATAATCAAAAGCTTTGCAACATCGTTAGAACTACATGAAACCTCCGCAGATTAATTGTAGTAGACCTGTGGCATACCGCATCCAATCCCATGAACGTTTGCAACCAGCGGTTTCTTTGTAGCGTAAACCGTCTCTGATGTCAGTGTAACGTGTAAGAAATCGCTCCTCTGGCCTAATTGGCTCAGCTGTTCCACATTGCCGCTACAGACCTCCACCCTACACAATGCTGCTGCTTGCTGAGATGAGCTGTGAGTTGCCATGGTGACCACAGCCACACATGACCAATAAAGCAAGCAGTAACATCTGCATCCTCCAGCAGGCCTCTTACCCTCTGTTAACTAAGCGTTGTCACGTTAGTTTAAAGGGGTAACCGGCAACATCTTCACCTGACTACATCTCCACATTCAGTCTTGACTCAATGAGTGAATGTTGCCAAAATTTGTCAAAAAGAAGTAAAACCACTTACACAACACACTTACTTTTTGACTTCTTGGATGTAGTCAACATTTCTGTCAAAGAGGTGAGCCACGGAGTCTCTAATGGCTGCGTGTTTGAAACACGAAGCGATCCCAAACACAGTGACATTAGGCACGGTGGAGCAGAGCTGAGCCACAGCTTGACCCTGAACATAATAACAGTTATAATAATGTATCAGTGCCCGAGAGCACAGAGGATAAGGAAAGCAGACATAAACATAAATCATACCACGATATAAATAGCACTATTAACAGCGGGGATTAAACAACAATTCCATATGTGTGCATTTGTTTAGAGGGTGTGCACTAGTCATATGAGAACTGGACTTACTACACCACCTCCTACTGAGTGGACCAACACTGACATCCCTTCTCGCAGATTGGCAACCTCAAAGAGCATCATATAAGCAGCCACAAAGTTCAGGGAGAAGGCTGCTGCTTCAGCGAACGTCATTTCATCTGGCATCTTGTAGACAAAATCCACGGGTGCACAAACCACCTCCGCCCAGGCGTTGTAATTCACAAAAGCCATGACTCTGTCGCCTATCTGAAAGAAACATGTGAGGGAAGGAGGTCAACACACGGCAGACACTAACGTGAGCCCGTCATGTGGCAGTAAATGTCATCAGATTATGAATTAACAGCAGTATATTTCTGATTGTTACGCTTACAGCACTTATTGCAATCTGCATCCTCTCTAGTTTTATTGGTGTACTTCTCTGGCAGCATGTACTCATAGAACAACTGCATCAACAAGCTGTAATTACACTAACCTCAAATCCCTTTGTGTTTTCACCCACTGACTCTACTATTCCAGAGCACTCAAATCCAGGGACAAGAGGGGGTTTGGGGGGATTATCGATAGTCCCCTGACGTACCATCAGGTCCAGGAAATTCAAGCCACTGCAACAAAGAATAATTCTTGTTTGTTTACACTGGAATCCATCTGATTCGATATCTGGATGACGACCATGACCCTGAACAGTCTCTAACAGCTTTTTAATATCAAATATTTAGCATGAGGTGTTAAGAGATGTAGGGATTACCCAGCACTGTTTATTGCATTATTATGAGCAGTGAGTCACAGGCTTTTCCTCTGTGAATAAACAGTACACTTTAATTTTCCCAATGTCACACTGCTAACACTGGCAAAAGCTCAGCTGCAACCTGGGGAAAAATGACTTGCTCAATATCTTGTAAACAAGCGCTTAGAAAATAGAAAGTGTGACATAGAATGACTGGAAACTGTGGCATCAGATATGCTTGTTATGAACATCAGCCACCCAACCTCCTGTACCAGAAAAGACCTGTGGATTCATGACTGCGAATTTCTGTGTAAGCCTTGTTGATCAGCGTTTAGACTTCACAAAAGCACCATGCAACGTGGGAGTAAAAGACCAGATCAGACCGCAGCTCACAAGTACAAATGAAAAACACTGACACCCTCATATTTACCATGTTTTCACGCGGATCTTCACTTCACCATCCTGAGGCTCGGGCATTGCCTTCTTGGTCACCCTGAGTTTGTTAAGACCCCCAAAACCTGACAATATCACCGCTCGCATTTCTTTGGCATTGCCAGACGTCTCCACGTTGTCTATTTCTTTCTTCACATTTTTGTCTATCATGTACTCGGTTTCCTCTGTCATGTCTGCTCCTTCTTTAGCCATGTCGAAGACCAGCTGCTCTGCCTCCCCGTTCCTAGTCGAGAGTGATTTGGGCGTGCAGCCGGTGCAGCCTGCACACAGGCAGGCGCTGTATGGACGGTTATCCACAGTGGAAGCTGAATCCTCATCATCTGCAAGCGACGTGCACTCACGCAGGTTTAAAGTTCCAGTATTTTAAGTCTGACAGATGGCGATTAATTCAACAACAAAAAACTTTGCTATTTCAAATCAGGAAATTATTTCATCCTGGTGAATTATCCTTCCTTGCGCCAGTACGACTTATAAAGTGCACCATCTGGTGGTGAAGCGCCCGCAAAACTTTTAAGTCTGATGAACTCCTTCAGATGCCCTCGGCAGCACAACCAAGTAGGATATAAATAAATAATCGTTAACCTCATAATAAAGATTCAAAGTTTTATAGTTTAATGGGATGTTTTCTTTTATTCTCCTTTAAAGGGTTAAACTATAAAAATGACCAGAGGAAACAAAACAAACAAACCTGGAAGAATTAGCGAAGAATTAACAACAATCAATCATGGTATGCATGATTGTGTGCGAGTGCAACATTCCTATTTAAAATAATGTATTCGTGACTTGTAGACTTGAAGTTTCTTCGAGGCTATAATTTTTTTTTAAAATTTGGATACATTTAATACATATATAATACATATTCTTTTACATCCCTCGAAATCTCTGTTTAAATTAACTATTAAACAGGGCTAAACGATGTTTAAATGACAATATATAATAAATAAATAACTAAAAGACAGATTTTTTAAAAATTGATAAATCTGTCAAAATTGACTTGAGTAACTCAAAATGTCATATTATTAGTTTATTAATAATAATAATTTATTATTTATAGATACATAACCCCAAATTCTGAGATTAAAACCTCAAAAAAAAATTTTGAGGGCAAAAAAAATCTTTTTTCTCCTATTCGTAAGTCAAGATTGAGATAATAACCAAAAATTTGTAGATAATATTTTTTCCCCCAGTGATGGAAACAAGATTCTGCATTTAAAGCTCGTGAATTAATTTCTTAATTTGTATATCACACGGTTGCAACCTAAAAATAAGGCTTTTATTATGACTGTAAAAAAAACAAAACAAAACAAAAACCCCCAAAACAAAACAGTGAAAAGCATTTCACTATACAGAGGACACTATGAAGTCTTTATGGCTGGCTGAAAAGGTTTATAGGCCTCTCTTAGATATGGATAAACATAGATTCAAGTAGCCTGGAGTGGTTCAATGTCAGGTGCTACAATTAATGAGAAACTAGCAAAATGCTAATTTATCATATTCTTTAACAAATTTTGTGTGTTTGCTACCTAACACAAAACCTAATATGTAAAAGTAAAAAGCCTTTTCGCAATAAAAATTAATAAATCAGGTGGTGTAATATTTCTAATGTTTTGAAATTGACTTCTAATTTTCTTTGTAGAATAAACTCCATGGTCATGGAGAAAATAACTTCATCAACTGTTGCCAAGGTTACGGTGTAACCCTGTAACCCTGGCAACATCTTAAAACAACCTGCTGACGCATTCAACTTCCTGCATCATAAATTGCTACACTCGCTCCTAATTTTATCGTAACTGTTTTCTTTTATAAACGGACCTCTTTGCAAAAGGTTTAATCTAAAATTTCTCAAACACAAAAAGAAGCCAATGATATGTGCCAAGCATAAATAAATAATAAAATGAAAAGTTATTATAAACGTTACTGCTTACTACACATCCTGAAGAAGCCAAGACGCCATAATAACACTTGTCTAACATTCACTTTTTGTACTTCTTTGAATATCTGAGCTCAAGAACATGCTAGCTGCTAACGTAGCTAACTGCGGCAGCCTGCTTAAATAACAGGAAACTCCAAAAAGGAGCGGAAAGATTTTCAAACAGATTTGTAGAACTACAGATCAGAGCGATGAACTTCCATCACTCAGCTATACACTGGTTCAGCTGAAATGATTTAAGCCTATTGTTTAAGGCTTCCACTTGCTTTCTGCCATCATTTTTCAACATTCAACAGCAGCAAAGATGTTATGAAAAACTTCATATTTTCACTTTTAATCCTCAGCGTGATTAATATTAGATTAATTTGACAGGCAGTAATAGTGAGCGCATTTCCTTTTTTATATAAATGGATTTTTTTTTAAATTTAAGCAACAAAAAGAAAACAGTCAACAAAAGTAGCTTCCTTTTATTGCAAGGTACATTAGAAAGGAATAGGTGGCATAAACACAGGAGCAAAGTACAATCCAATGCCAGTAACCAATTTTGAAATTAATCATCTTAAGCTAGACGGTAACACAGACTGTGGTCAGAGTTAATGACATTGCAAACTAATGCTCCATAAACAGATCCCTCCCCAGTTAAAAATAGAGTCTGTAGCTATTCTCCACCATTACGAGACTGCCCATTATTACACCAGCATCACCATCAGCCCTCAGGAGACCCCACAATGGGAAGAGCCTACATGACTTGACACTTTGCTAACAATTTAGCAGGCCATTTTGTGCGTATCACAGCTTTCATTGGTTCAATATATTATCTTAGAGTACATGATAACTCACTTAGCAATCATGCATGTTTCACACTGTCAGTGTTTAACTGCTACAGATAAGGTCCTGTGCGTTTCTGCCACTGGTACATTAACATCTATGTCACAGGATTAGTTTAGTACATAACAGCTTTTTTTCCTCCCAGTTGTGCATTCATACTAGAGAGGGTGAACAAAGGAAAGGTTTGTGGGCCAGAAATAGGACTTTTTCTAATGTTGTGGGACATCAGTGAATATTCGTAATCCATGCATGTTTTGAATCTCATCTTTGAGTGCCTGTGGAGGACAAGACATACGCAATACTTGTGATTAAAATATCAACTATTGCAAATATAAACTACAAGTTTTTGTTAATTGAAGCCAAGACGACAGACTTAAAAGAGGACATGAAACACTAGATCTATGGAGGTTAATTTACCTCATGGAGTGCTATACAAACCCAGACACTGCAGCTAACAGATGGATTTTCCCATTTCAGTGCCGCTAGCCAAGTAATGAGAGCCAAATACTGCTAGAGACAAGACGGTAAAAGTGGACAGTATATCCTTGGTTTCTTAACATAAAACTCATTGTTATACCCAGGGGCAGCACAAACCTGATCATGATTCTGTCACTGGTTAGCAAACATAAACTAATGTAAGACTATTAGCTGCAACCCAGTGACATCACGTTCCATACTAACAGAAGATGGTGCTAAACGTATTTAATCCAGCTTCACAGACAGAGTTACATCTATGTCAGTTTTTGAGAGCAGGGCTCCATGATGTAAATTATCCTTTATATGTGTAGCGTTTCATGTCATCTTTAAAAAAAACAAATAACAAGCACATACAAGGTTCAACACAGACTAAATAAAACATCAACAATTTTAGATTTAATACATCAGTTTAGACAAGGTTTCTAGGGGTTTACCTGATTGACTAACTGGTGTTGCTGAACAGTCCTTTTTCCTTTAAACTCACTGGATTCTATGTGGATCTCATACATGGCCCCACAGCCACCTAATAACAGAACAGAAACACAGAAACAGAGAATCTTATGACTTGCTTTGCTTGTTTGTTTGCTTCCTTGGCTTTCAGAGTTTTCCTCAGTTCAAATGCACGGCTTCAGGGAAGACCTACATGTCCTACCAGGCAAATTCAACATAGTTGGGATTTCTTTGCATTAGCCGATTCTGCAAACCTAAAACCATATGAAGTGGGTGGGTATCATGAAGGCAGTTAAAGACTTAACCTGGGCTTTTTACTCCAAGACATCTAAAAAGTGGTGTCTGCTGCATCATTTGAGTCTTTAAGCCTTTTCGAATGGTTGATAAACAAAACAACAATAAAAAACAAGGTATCAGAAAAGGGCCACATTATTGCTACAAAGAAGTTGAGAATAATACCACAGAAAACCAATTATTTTTGTGAATTTTGACTTGATATATTGATTTTATAACTCCATGTGCTCTGTGTGTAGTTCAAAAGTGATACACACATCAAAGGATAATCAATGTAATCAAGTCTGACATCGTCTCGCAGAGGGTATTAATAAGTGGGTGACCAGATGAAGGTGAAGTTAATTTTACTGACTGATTGTTCTTGGTATTAAATGGGCTACAAATACTCTAATCTGTTGGATGTTATTTGCCATTCATCAATTTAAAACAGACTTAGCAGCAGAGTACGACCAGGCAAAAACAATAACCATAAATAAATAAATAAATATATATATATATAAATATATATATATATATATATATATATATATATATATATATATATATATATTTATTTATTTATTTATTTATTTATTTATTTATTTTTTTTTTTATTTTAAAAATAGCATATTTAAGATTGAAAACGTTAAGCTCACAAATCCTTTAATCCTGCATCGGAATGCAGGATTGCATATTTTTAAATATGCTATTTAAAAATAGCATATTTAAGATTGAAAACGTTAAGCTCACAAATCCTTTAATCCTGCATCGGAATGCATCCCTCTGAGGGTCTTTTGAGTTAGCTGACTCAAAAAGCTTCAAATCAGTGATAATGGGTATCACATGATATAAACCAGGGGAAAGTATTTATCCACAGTGTATGTGCAAATAACAGAAAAGTTTACACAAAATTAACAAATCAAATACCACCAACCAGAGTTAAAAGGAGCAGATCGGTTCCTTACAATAAAAGGAAATAAGGGTGTTGCTAATAAGCAAAGAGAGGAAAAACATGTAATCCTGTCAATCTGGGTGATGTCTTTGTTTTTAGCACCGTCACTGCCTGTCAGTAATTCCTCATGTGGCAGCTGCACAGTAGATGAATCCTTAAAAATTTACTCAAGGTCTGACACTGCCCCCACTGTGTATGAACCAAAAGTTTTGTGTAGCTTCATTTCCAGCCTTGTCATTTCCCACGTGTTAAGCCGTGCTCCCGTCTTAGGTGGATCAGGATCATTTCCGCGGATTTAAGTGTTTACCTGATATATCCACAACTTTGAGTGACGAGGCTGAAGGGAACTTCTCCTTCAGTATCTTTGCGATGCGGACCTCCCCGTCGGTTTGCGTGGACAGAGGTCTTTCCAGCTGTCCAGTGACGGCAGTCTGAGGAGGAGGAGATGAGTTTAAGTTCAGCAGACAGTTTCTGCAAACTGGCGGCTAGCATTAAGCTAAAGCTTGACCCTCTGAAATGCACTGCTGGTACTGCTAAAGGTGTTTTAACCTGATTACTGCGCAGAAGACGGAGTGCAGACACCACAGCGCTGTTCAAACTGCGACTACAAGCAAACATTGTGAAAACGGAGGCACAGCTTGATCAGGGGGAGTTTGTGAAACACACACCGGTTACTTAACTGTCATGTCCTCAGACAGCGCGGTCCCTCAAATATGACGTCACACATCCGGGTCACAAATCACTTTGGGTTTTTTAACACATTTGAGCGCCCTAGTTGTTGCTATTTCTAATATTGCCATGGTATGAATATAAAATTAATATTTTGAATGAATACAAGATTCATACATGTCATTTTTTAATAGATTATATGTTATGTATTAATACTGATTGCTATGAAGGTCATACGTACCATTTAGTACAGTTCTCTTTTCAGTCTTACATTTTATTATTTTATTTTATCATTCTTATAAATAAAATTATACATATTATTGGTTGTATGTGTTTTTAAAGTCACTATTTCTATTTTTATTCTTTAACAATCATGATTATTTTCTGTAACACAGCAATTTAACACTGTAATCCACATGTGTCAAACTCCAGGCCTCAAGGGCCGCTGTCCTGCTTGTCTTCCAACTAACCTGCCCTTGTAGCTTTTTATTGGCAAAGCACACACATCTCAAAAACAAGCAGGATGCTGGCCTTCATGGACTGGAGTTTGACACCCCTATCTATCTATCTATCTATCTATCTATCTCTCTATCTATCTATCTATCTATCTATCTATCTATCTATCTATCTATCTATCTATCTATCTATCTATCTATCTATCTATCTATCTATCTATCTATCTATCTATCTATCTATCTATCTATCTATCTATCTATCTATCTATCGACATTTTAACTGTTTCCGCTCTCGAGGTCCCTTCACATGTTACCTATGTACATGGTTACACACACTAAAAAGTAATTATTGCTTTAATTATTCATTAAGTGAATAATTCCAGGTATTTTCCACAAAATACATTTTGACATGTCACAGCAGGTAGAAAAAGCAAACTTACTGTTTTGCTATGACTGTTTGCCCTTGAAGAGATGGAAGTCATTGTCAGTGTGATTCGTAACAAATTAAAATCTCAGCTCTCAAGAATACAGAGCTTTCTGTGCAGGGGAATTCATTAGTGTAGAATTGCTCCAATAATTTTTTTTTGATTATCCTTAAAGGTGTGTTTTAACGTGAACAAGTCTGAACAAGATCAAGCTCACAGTGACGGGGGTTACATCAGGTATGACTGTGAGGCTTATCTCACTGTGCAGGTTGTGAAGCTCTGCAGTAATGGAGACAGAGGAGCAATCTGGCTGTTGACAGTGAGCTTTTAACCCTTTTCACTGCACAGGCAGGCTTTGTTTGACTCCAAGGATTATGGCCACATACAAAGCTCTGCACCCATCAAGAAAGCCATCCCTGTCAGAGCTACTGACGTCATTACTCTTTAAAAACAAGATGCTACCAGAGAGTCTGAAGACTGTTCAGCTTCAGAGATGGACAGAACCGCTTCAGCTACGCTCACTTTGGTGGTTTTCTTCCTCTGCTGGAGTTGTCACGCCAAGGACGATACTGAAGCTCAATCCTGCCCAGAATACCAGGAAGGTTTCGATGGCTCGTGCTACGAATTTGTGGATCTGCAGCGATCCTTTCGAGGTGCTGAGGAATGGTGTGAGCGAGGCGGAGGACACTTGGCCTTTATCCTGAACGATGAGACGCAGCAGTTCCTTCAGAAGCACCTGAAGCCTGACAGGAACTGGTGGCTCGGAGTGGCACCTGCTGCTCCCAACCTCACGCTTGACTCTGCTGCCACTGAGGGTGAGAGGAGGCACTGAATGACTTCTTATGACTGTATGCATTTCAGTGCTAACATAAACAGTTAGAAAAAAGGTTTTGCAGAAAGTTAGTAAAATTATTGCTTCTTTAAAATAGACAAGAACTTCTTTGAAACACACTATAAATATTAAGTATTCTGGTGCACTTATTGACAGAAAAGAGGTATAAGTGATCAATGATTATATTACAAAGTGCACCATTTTATCTACTGTTATCTACTGTTCTGATTTTATCTGTTTTGATTTTATATACTGTTTTGTTTGTTTGTTTGTTTGTTTGTTTGTTTGTTAATTAGTTAGTTAGTTTATTTGCTTGTTTTAATCAATTTTAAATCATGCTTTTTATTTGTTCTTGTTTCTAATATCTCTGTAAAGCACTTTGAATCACCTTGTTGTTGAATTGTGCTATACAAATAAATTTGCCTTGCCTTGCCTTGCCATAAATTTCAGAAATGAAGGCATTATAACCTCTACTGCTATCTCACTGGGCAGCTTGTGTGTGCATTGTAAATAACTGTGATGTGTTTGTTTACTGACATTCGCAGTGAAAGGAGCCCAGTTGGATATCTCAGCCAACAGGTGTAATGGGAGATAATTGTCACTCTTTTGAACTATTCAATAGGGTGGCTGTCACAAGGCCTGATTTACAGTGGTGTGTTTGTTTCCCTTCACAGAGGACAAGACTTTACCATTTATTCACCCCGTCTGTTCTTTACTGTCAGAAAGAAAACAAATGGGCATGCAGTAATAACATTTCCACCGCATTTCGCTTGATTATCAAAAGTAATTGTTGTGCTTTTTCAGGTGTTCTCGCTTGGTTGGACAGCTCAGATGTAAGTTACAGTAACTGGGTTAACTTGCCAGATGATCAAGCAGCCTGCGCGCATGTCCTGAGACACTCAGGCTTTCAGTGGGAAGCTACAGAAAACTGCAGCCAGGAATTTAACTTCATTTGCCAATTTGGTACGCGCGCTTAAAAAACTTCATATATGACAATACAATTATGCTGCTTCTTTTTCTTATGTAAATTTTCTTCCGTTTTTTCTCCCTGCAGATTCTGGGAGATCAATTGCATGTGATGGCCAAAACGCTACACTGCAGTGTGGTTCTGGTCAAGTTATAGAGATTGATGACAGTTTTTACGGTCGTAAAACAATCCACTACTGCCGATCCCAACTTACACCCTCGCCCACGTCTTCCCAGGAAGAGTGCAGCTGGATGGATGTAACAGATTATGTAACAGGTATTATGGGTCACATCTTTTTAATTGACTTGATCCAGCTTTTGATGGCAGCTATGATACAGAAACAGAAAAACATGTTTACAATAGGTTGGGCTACTCGTCATTTACTTAACCAGTTATTTACCTCGTTACATTTTAGAATGGTAAATTCTGCTGATGCGTGCAGTGTTTGTCTTTATTAAAGCAACATCATCCAAAAGCCAAGAAAAAACTTAGTAAAATCAATACTATTATGTTTTTGTTTCTCGATTCGTGTAAAACATAAAAGCCATCATTGCTCTGTGACTGCAGACAAAGGGGTTATACTGCCAGAAACTAAATTCGTGTAATCCCTCCCTGTTGGAGGTGAAAGATGGGTAGAGTGAATCTACATCCATATTCATAGCAGTATTAGTTATGCTGGAGGGGTTAGTAAGCTTCTCCCTCTTTAAAAAGCTTTTATGCAGTCTCACCAGAAGCTTGTAGATACAGAAGGAGGATGTTGAAATTTGATAGTATGAACATTAAATAGCAGCATTCTTTTTAAACATCCTTACCAAAAACAACCTGGGCAAGATTTATTTAGATTTAAATCCCATGTATGGTAGATGCAAGAAATCTGATTGGAACACTTATTCACACTTTTTGGGACCTTCCCCGTCTCCTTAAATTCTGAAGGGAGGCCTTTAAAATCTTGATCAGTCTCCAATAACTCCAGTATTTGAAATATTTGGTTGAAATAATATGCCTTCCAACATATAGGTTGCATTTGCTACACAAATAGCTAGAAGTTTAATGCTTATAAAGTGGAAGGATGAGACATGTCCCAACCACACTCATGGGATCAGAGACTGAGTGCATTTCCTGGACTGACTTTGAAGAGATCAAGTGATAATAGCCATTTATCTTGGTGAAGAATGCCAATTTCGTGACACATTTATTTAAAATAATAAATATTTATATCTCACTTGTTTATCTAGCTAACTCAATTTTAGCATTTATTGTTTTTATTTGCTTTTTGTGTGACTTTTTCTGCGTTGCCTGTAAAGTCTTATCATTAATGTGCAAACCCTAATAAATAAAGTGTGTTTTATTGCCGTTTGCTCGGCTTGCTGTATGTGTTATTGCAGCTCACTGCCACGGACTGCAGGCTTGCCAGGCTGGAGTAGATCTGAGCACTTTTGGTGAACCATGTCCGGCGCTGGGAAGTTACCTGTCTGCAGAGTATCGCTGCAAAAATGGTCAGATGCACGATTTCTTGTTTTATATACACTTTTTGCACTAAACCCATCAGCCTAAACTCAACCTAAATTCATAAAGACCAGCTGATCAAAACAGATTCCATAGTGCTTATGATGTTATGTGCAAAGATCTTTGACTGTATGTTTCCACAAGTCTAATTCAGTGGTGTGATTTCCTCCTAGGGCTTCAGCTGCTGATGAGTAAACTTGCAGCTGTCTTCGATAATGTCACCATCACCGTGAAGTGGCTCCTTCATCCATTCCAGGGAAACTTAACATGCACAGTGAATGCTGGGGATGGCCACACTATTGATCCGTACAGCCCAGAAGAGTGAGCAAAGATTTGCAGTTGACCAAATATGTTAGATGGATCTTAGTACTTTATTTATATCACAAACACTGCTGCTTTTTCACAGGATGGAGAGCACAATTATACACAAATTCACACATCCTGGTGTCTTCCTGGTTGGAGTGGAGTGCACTACCAGTGACTGGAATATCGCAGCTCAGAAGTCTATAACGATTCAGGAGCCAGTTGGAGACTTCAGTGTGATCATGTGTAATGGCCAGAATATGTCAACAGGTGGCACTAAATGCAATGCCCTCTTCAATGTTCCAGTTCAAATCCAACTTGCAGTGGAGGCAGGTGAGTCAGTTTGGCAGCACAAGGGGTGCGACGATACGTCCATTTCTCAAAAATAGAAGATCATTCTGTTCTTATTTTCTGTAACTAGGTACAAATGTTTCCTACACAATTCATCATGAAGCCCATTTAGTCGCAACTCAATCAGTGGGCAGCGGAAAAATGCCACACAATATTACCCTGAATGCAAGCATGGTGGAGAAGCTCGGTCATGGTTGCCACAACTTCACCTTAGCTGCATCTAACAGGGTCACAACCCGCACAGTGTCTGCTCATCTAGAGCTGTGTCTGCTGCATCCCGTTGAAGGCCTGCAGGCCTCTGTGATTGCGGAGGAAGACGTATGTCCCGACTCTGCTGATCTCATCATTAACATTTCACTGGAGCGAGGAGCCCCCGTGGAGCTGCTCTTCACACTCACTGGAGCTGAGGACACTCTGTCGGAGAGCAGAGACATGCTCGCTGATGGCTTGCAAACTTACACATTCTCCAGCCCACTTAAAGGTACTTAAAGCTTGAGTCATGCTCCTGTTAAGACAAAACAAGTACCAGTTATATAGGATTTGTGCCCGATTTGGTTAAACATGATCTCTTTTGGTAAAGGATCTTTGCAAGTGAACGTAAGAGCCACCAATGGTCTTTCATCCTCTGATGTCGATGTGGACTTAGACAAGATTCTTGAGGCTTGCCAGAATTACTCTGACTTTTCACCGAGCACCAATGAACATACAGTATGTAAAATATCATTTTAAACAGAAATAATCTGGGAACTTGTGCAAAATATGTAGCCTGTTGCAGAAATGACTGCAGCACAATGACTCTGTTTTCATCTCCAGGCAGATAATGTGAGTGACAGTGACTCTGCTGACTTGAAAATAATTGCTACACCTGACACTTTGGTTGACTACACTCAGAGGGTTACACTGACAGTAACTGGAACTGAATCACTGCCTAGCAAAGAACTGGCATATGAATGGGAATGCAGTAAGTACAACACTAATTCACTGATCACTAAATTGTGATATGATGCAATTGGTCGAGGGAAACCTGGTCATTCAGATCCTTGTTGAAACCCCACAAGCTCTGCCACTGCATCATCGTGAAATTTGTTTTGGATGTATCGGGAAAATACGTAATCACACAACAGTACAATCAAACTGCAACTGTAATCTGTGATCATTACAAGACAAGAAACACCTAGAAGAGTGCATTATGCCCTAAGTCAAGAAAATTTGCACGGAAAATAGTGTCAGATTGCAGTTTTAGCAAACAGAGCTGATGCTGCACTGCATTGCTTATACAAAATGTTTTATGCTTCATCTTGCTATACCACAGCATTATTATGACATCATTATTATTGTGGTCTTATATTGAGACTGTTTCTGCTTTTTTTTTCCCACACAGGAGATTGCAAATGCAAAAACAAAACAATGGATGAAACTCATGTGATTGAACGAGAATGCCTCCCAGATCCATTTGAAATGTTCAGATACATTTTAAGAGTAAAGAGAAGGACTTGGTTTAGGAAATGGGCTGAACTTGGAACAGCTTCTAAATGTGTCTCTGTTGTTCCTTCAAAAGAACTCACAGATGTCACCATCAGGTAAAATGGGTTTAATTAGAAACAATGGTATTTGTACAGGATTGCAAAAATGCATCAGGAACTACAACCAGTTACTTTATGTTCTTAATTCTTGCAGCTGTGATAATTGTGCTTCAATAAATGTGAATGACCAGGCAAAGCTAAGACTGAGCTGTTTGACGACTTGCCCGCATGTAGTTTGGTATATTGAGGACCTTAAACCTTTGACAGTAAGTCTGAAACAACAACAGGAAATGTGGCTAAATAGACCGGTGTGACAAACAAGAAATAACTAATGAGTTCTCCTCAGGGTAGCCTCGGTAGATGCTACTCCAAAGTGGGAAGACGGCCCCTTACGGAGAAGCACGATGGCAACATTGAATATACCGTTCACAGCCAATATCTAAAAGTCTCAAGGGGCATGCAGCAGAACATCACTGTAATTGCTTATGGTGTGTTTTCATGTCATAGATAGACACAGAATGTGTCTTTTAAAATACATTTTTGATCAAAGTCTAGAAAACAAATTATACCTGATTAATTTTTTTTTTTAAACAGACAAGAAGGAGCCGGGGTTTGTCAAGTACACACTTCCGATACCAGACCCCGAGCCAACTGAACCACCTACAAACTCAGTAGTCACAACTGATGCACTGATGGATCCCTCAGTGCCCTCGTGTAGCATCTCCCCACCGTCAGGAACTGTGCTCGATGCTTTTGGCATTACCTGCAAAACAACTTCTTTCTGCTCTACAGGCTGTCTCTATTGCTTCAAGACCAACACAGGTGAGAGTGTGGTGGAGTGTAATTAGTGTTATTGATGAAAGTAATCTCACAGCTTTTCTGTTTTGATAGTTTTATTTAGCTTTTTAGCCCTTGCCACAAGAGGTCACCACAGCAGACAGCAACCACATGTTTGATTTGGCAGTTTTATATCTGGAACTAGTGACCTTTTGTTTGCCAAGTGAATATGTAAACCACTACACTATGGGGCCACTAACTCATGAGCAGAATATAAATAAAGCTTTTGTGGTATTTTCGGGCCACGTGCCAGCATCAGCTGCTGCTTTATCAGTTCAAACAAATTGTACAGCTCAGTTGAGAAATGTTTTTTTGTTAGATCGTAGCGCTTTAAAATAAAAAATCTCAGTAGGTGGAGTCGTCGTGGTCTGGGTCAGCTGACCCAGCATTTCTCAGTTTGAACTTTCTAGTATTTATTTAAGAGTCTCTTTAATTCCAGGGTTGCTTAATGTTTATGGTTTTCTTGTGTTTTCCTCTTTGCGTATTCAGTTTGTTCTTAGTTCCTCATTCCTTTAGAGCCATTCCTCTTTCCTGTCTCAAGTCTGTGTCTATGATCTTTGTCTTGAAACTTACTTAGTGCGTGTTATTAGCTTTAGGTTTACAGTTTTCAGTTTCCTTAGTACAAATCCCAAACATAAGCTATAAACCTGCCAACAGCCTACAATAAATGGTTCACAGTCTGCGTTCAGGTCCTCACACTACTCTCCACTACACATACTTGACAGGAGTGGTTCGAAAAGTTGGTGGTTGACTCCCCGGAGAAAGTAAATTAGTTTTCATTTTGATACTTTATCAACCAATGTGTAGGTACGTAATTGAGAATCAAGTGCAACCGTGCTAAACTGCTTCTTTTGTCCTTTAGGCACACATCTACGATGCAGTACTTCAAATGAGGTGAGGTCAGTCTTCTTGCCTCTCGGCGATGCCAACAACAAGTACAGTTTGTCTGTTGTGGTGACTGTGAAAAATGAGCGAAAAACAGCAACTTCAACTGTCATCACTCAGGTTGGTCATCAGTCAATTATTACATTTTCTCAAATACAAAAAGGAAGATTAGAGAAATGCTAATGATTAATTAAATAACCTCAGTTATTGTGTTTCTACCTTAAGGTACGGAAAGGTGACTCCAGTGCCTCCGTTAGCACTCTCCAGTCTGCAGTGGAGGACTCTGTGAGTCAGTTAGAGGAGCAAGGTCTGCTCACCGGTGAGGCGCTTGGACAAATATTTGCTTCTGTTTCCGATATGCTGAATACAGTGAGTGGCCAACATCAGAGGGACGAGCGGTCAAAGGTAACAGAATGCAGTTAATGTTATAACTGGACCGGATAACACTGCTGTGATGTTTACGAGGCCCACAACTTGCGAGTGGAGAACATGATAATCATCGTTTCCTTCTCTTTCAGCTGAGAGAGCAAATGCTGACCAGAATGAGTACAGTTCTGCAGGACTGCCCCAGCAACACGACTCAGGAAGTGCAAGTGACCGCCAGAGCTGTGGCTGGGCTCACGCACCGCTCAGAGGAGCTCAGTCCTGCTGCTCAAGTATAATACATTAGATATGCAATAAAGTGCAGTGCAGACCACCTGCTTTGATAAGGCTGTAACAATACCTGCTGTCTGTTTGCATTATTTATTTAAGGATCAGTCTGAAGTCTTTAATCAGTCAAAGCTGATTAAAGACTAAAAATGTGACGTTGGCACAGATGTGTAAAACACAGCAGGATTAAGTGAAACCAGTATTCAATCATGCAAAGTCAGTCAACTTCTTGAGTAGGACTCTTGAGAACAACTGTTGAATTTAACTGTGCAATGAATATATTTTGCAGCAACACCAAGCTAAAAAACAACAACAAATTAAGTTTAAATACTTAATTTGGGTAGTTTAAATACCCATTTAAACTACAGGTTTAGTGTAATCATAAGCCTTTTTTGTAGGCTTAAGGCAAATCAACACTGACCCTTTTGTGGTTTCTGCTGCTGCATTTCCTCTCTCCAGGAAGAAGCGGGTTCTCTGTTGGTAGACCTCAGCTCCTCCCTCAACAGTATCAGCATCAATCAGCAGAGCACAGATGATGTAGAACTGGTGCAAGCAGCTGCACCCATAGTTGAAGCAGCCAGTAATATTTTGAATGTTTCATCAAATGTGAGAACAAAATTATGACATATCATGCTGGATGTCATTCCTACGTCCACTGCGGTCTTTACCAAACAAGATGTTGTATGTTCTCCTTAGAGAAAAGTCTCAGAGTTTCTTCTGACTGGGATAAATAATGTCCAGAGTGCTCTGCTGAATAACAAAGAGCTGAACGGAGAGCCTGCCATCATTGACTCTGGTCAAATCAGTGTGTATGTGAACAGGTAAGACATAACAGGCTCTGACTTGGACATGTGCTCAAGAATTCCTGAAGATAATTATAACACCGTCTTCTCCAGGATTTCTCCAGAAAGCATGCAAATGCTGGATATAAATGCTCAGAAAAACAGCTCCTCGAGTTTTTCCTTCCCTGTTCTTCCTCCTCATATTGTCTCTCCAGATGAGCCAGTGGACGTCAGAGTAAGTGTTTGCACGCTGGAGGGAAGTGGACATCATCATCAGTATATTTTTGAGATTTTTCTCTGTTTTCTGTTCTAGTTTTCTTTTTTAGTCAGCATTTGTTTTTTCCTATAGCTGAAAGTCCACAGTTTAGATTTGATGAACGTATCATTTTAGCTCCAGCAATAAGAGATACAAACAGACCACCTTATTTGTAGGGTTATCTCTCTTTTCTGGCTTTGTAAACTACAAGATGTTGGAACCATTTAAAAGAATTACAAACAAGTAAAATCATAGAAATAAAAGCGAGAAGGAAAAGGTGTTTTCAGAAAGCAAAAGCAAAGTTTTGTAGATGGAAAAAAAAGGCTTCACCAAAATCATCTGAGCCTCTATTTATTGTATTACCTACTTTCTAGATGATGAGTTTTGAGAAGAATCCATATTCTTGGAAGGAGGAGAACATCACAGGAACTGTGGGATCCGTTTCCCTCACCAGAGTGAATGGCAATGTCATTCTTGTTGAGAACTTACCTGAAGAGATAGAGGTACTATTGTATAAGAGATACTTTTATTTACTTTAGTTTAAGAAGCATTTGGGGCATGATGTCTTTTCTGGAGTTTCAGATTCTCCTACCCCGGCTTGACAGTGGACAGGAGAACAGCACAGTCCTGGACCTCGCCAATTTCAGCACATTAATAATTGATGTTCCCTCTCCGGATGTAACACTGGTGCTGAAAACTGAGCCTTCTGAAGACATTTCCTTCATGCTCTTCCTGGGATATAAAGATTATCCAAGTGATAAGGATTATGTAGCCAAGACAAAGATCCCGATAGAGAGCGCGAGAGAAGGTCAGTATTTTGTTTTTAGAAAAGAATATTAGGGTTGCATATAATTAATGTAAATTCCTTTTTTATCTGGGCTTCTTTTTCTTAAAATAACCGACATCCCTAAGTATCATGATAACACAAACACTTCTTTTGCGTACTGCCATGTTAAAGTTTAGGACAGCACAATTAGAAAAGGACTGAATGAGCCTTTTTAGCTTGTTTTGGAGGGGTTTCCAGGAGAAAACCTCTTCTCTCAGAAAGAACATGACAGCACAGCTTAGGGCTACAAAGTTTCATCTGAACAAACCACAAGAGTTCTGGAAGAATGTTTAAAGAGATGAGACCAAAGTGCAGCACCATGTTTGATTAAAACACGCAGGATATCAGCACAAACGCCTAAAACCAAACCTCAGCCTGATTGAAATGCTGTGGTGGGACCTCAAAAGAGCTGTGCATAAACTAATGCCTAAAAATGAAATGAAGAACCATTGTAAAGAAGACTGAGCCAAAATTACATCAGAGATCAATGAAGCCTAGCAGAAAGTGATTATTTTTAAGTTACTGCAGCTAAAGGTGGTTCTACAAGCTCTTGCCGGGCGTGGTAGCTTTCTTTTTCACGTGACTGCAGAACAAACATCCTTTTCATACTTTGCAGATAACAAATAACAGTAGATCCCATTCCTGTGTGGTCATGCATGGTGAATAATGTACTGTATAGTATAATGTAGATGTAAATCTGCATTAAGTTGAAGATAGCTCTCAAATTGTGGGAACCAGAGCCACATTATGAGGGCATCTCTACCTCATGAAGACAAGGATTAAGCATTAAGGTTATGCAAGCAGTAATTATGGTTAAAGTTAGAATGAGTCTTCTTAAAATTATCTCTGTCTCTCTGTTATAACACAGAAGAAAAATTTACTTGGGTGCTGAATCCCAAAGACAGAACAGATGATGTTGGTGTGCACTACCTTGTTATAAAGCCCATTGTAGAGCCAGGAATCAAATCCATCAACGCCAGTGTCACTGTCATCTCCATCGCTGCCCAGTGCAAATACTGGAATGAAACTGGGTCTTTTTGGAGTGAGGATGGCTGCAGGGTAGGTGGAAAAAAATCACATCCAAACTGATTGCATTATTACTTCCTTAAAATGTGGAGTGTGAGGTTTGATCACCTGGCTTCCTGTTTTGTTCACAGGTTGGTCCACTCACCACACCTTTGGTCACTCAGTGTCTCTGTAACCACTTGACTTTCTTTGGCAGCTCCTTCTTTGTCATGCCTAACTTAGTGGATGTGTCACGCACCGCTGAACTTTTTGCTACATTCACAAACAACCCCGTTGTGGTGTGTTTTGTCGGAGCCATTTTTTGTGCTTATCTATTGGTGGTGGTATGGGCGCGCAGGAAAGACATGCAAGATTCAGTCAAGGTAAAGTAGAGCTTCACCAGTTTACACCTTTTGCTTTTAAGAATTTCATGCTAACCTTCAATGTTTCATCTTGATTTTACTTTAATTTTGTCTTGAAATTAAAATTTTACCATCATGTTTTTAAAAAAAAAAAAAAAATCCTAAACGTTGCCCCATTGCATCCACTTCCAGGTCAAGATAACAGTTCTTGAGGACAACGACCCCTTGGCTCAGTATCGTTACCTGCTGAGTATTAACACAGGACACCGACATGGGGCATCCACTTCCTCTCAGGTCAGTGATGTTGATGCAGACTTGGATGGACTCACAGCAAAGGCAAAACCCATCTGATGTTTTTGTTGAACAACGTATGATTGCGGTATTCTGATGGCTCTCACCATCCAAGCCTCGACTAACCATTTAGTTATTTTTTTATTTTAGGTAACCATAACTCTGCTGGGTACAGAGGGAGAAAGTGAGCCCCACCACCTGACAGATTTGGAGAAGCCTGTGTTTGAGAGAGGTGGGGGGGACATGTTTCTGCTGACCACACACTTTTCTCTTGGAGAGCTGCAGAGCATAAGACTGTGGCACGACAACTCAGGAGATCACCCTGCGTGGTACGTGGGTCAAAGGGAAAAAGGCTAATGATAAGCTTGAGCTGTATCAATATTTTTGAGGATCTATACTTCAATCAATGTGCAGGTATGTTAGCAAAGTGATGGTGCAGGATCTGGAGACTGGTCAAAAGTGGCACTTTCTCTGTAACTCCTGGCTGGCTGTAGATATGGAAGAGTGCACTCTCGACAAGGTATTCCCAGTAGCAACGGAGGTGGATCTAAAGAGATTTAGGTGAGACTTGTCATTTATTCAAGGGATTTTGAATCCACTCTGTTTTTGGAGTTTGTTTTCTTGACTTTAATTTCTTGAATCACTTTTCTTAAAAACTTTTTAGTAATCTGTTCTTCATGAAGACAGCCAAGGATTTCCGTGACGGCCACATCTGGTTCTCTGTCATTAGTCGACCTCCGTGCAGCACTTTCACACGTGTGCAGCGAGTGTCCTGCTGTTTTTCCTTACTGCTGTGCACCATGCTGACCAGCATCATGTTCTGGGGCATCCCCACAGACCCCTCTGAGCAGACGATGGACCTGGGTAAGTAACAAAATGTACACAAAGCTTTCACAAAGCTGAAAAACAACAGTAGGTAAGTAATTTTGTAATGCAAAGTGTTTAATATTTAATCCAAGAGTTTTTGATACTTCTGCATCATAAGTGTAATTTTTTATTTTGTTAAAAACTTTATGAATACAATCAGACACATGCAGCAAATTATGCAAATTAAAATTCATATATGCAAATTGATGTTTAAATACTTTTTGTTAAATAATTTGTTACAAGATTCAATAAACACAACAGGTTCAAATATTTTGATTTTGATGTGAAGAGAAATCTCATGGTTGATGTGGAGTTTGATGCTCATGATGCTCATGTGAGTTTTGGATTCCTGCATTCATTTTATTACACTCTCCATGAATTCTAGTGTTTTGTTTCTTGTTTGGTTCAGTTTTGGGGGCCCTGTTCCCAGTTCAGGTTTTAGAATTGAGTGTTACGATGTGTTTCAGTTTGTTCTAACATTTTATTTCAGTTCATGGCTTGATTTTAGTCTGTTTCCCAGTCTGTATTCCCGTTTCTTTGTTTATGCGCTCGCTCCTTCTGCATCCCTGACTTCCTGCTTAATGGAATCCTTTATGGATGGATCAGGTCTGCTCCTCCCTGATTTTACCTGTTGTTAAAAACTTTCTCATACATCCAGCCCTCACCTGTGTCTTGTTTGTCTATAACTCTGTTGCATATTTGTAGCCCCGTCTTCGCTTTTTTTGTGGTTTGGTCCCAGATTACTTTGCTCACTTGTTTGTTTGGACTTACACTTAGTTTTCAGTATTAAAAGCTTTTCTTTAATTGCACATTTCCTTACCTTCAAGTCTATGCATCGTCAAAACTGACAAGATTTACAAATTTTACATACGTGCAAACGAAAAGAAGAATATCTGATTGATTTTTTACAAAAGATTTGGTAGCAGGAGTAAGTAAGACCAACATAAAAAGATTTAATCTTTCATCAGTGTTCCTTAAAACCCAATTCAAAGTAAGACTTTAACTTGGCAGGTCACATCGAGTTTACCTGGCAACAGGTTATGATTGGAGTTCAAAGTTCAATCATCATGTTCCCCATCAATCTGCTCATCGTGAGTATCTTCAGAAACACTCGTCCTCGAGAGAAAACCACCAAAGCAGATGCAAAACAGGGGAAGACTGTCCGAGTTTCTCCCTCACAGACGTCGTCCCCACAGAAAGAGATAAAGGACATCACACCAGATAACGTGATGAAGGTGAAGTTTATGTTATTTGTACCTCTTCAGTGTAGTACCAGTAAATATTTTGTTCTCCATGTCTGAAGAGCTTGGTGTGGTTTCTTGATTAGGACATAAAAAGAATTGCTCAGTCTCTCTCAAAGGCCATGAAGAGCCCACTGCCACATCTGGAGCTCCATCACGGTCAGCAGGCTGACATCAACAGTCTGCTGTCTCTGGTGGAGGACATCATCAGACAGCAAAACCAAGCCGCTGAAGACTTCTACACTGATTCTTCTAAAAAAGATCAAGCTATGATCCTTAGTTTGGGTGCGGTGAATCTGCAAGGTAAACTGCACTATAATATTATAAATGCTTTTAAATTCTATATATAATTGATGTCCTTCTTTGTGTGTTTGCTTGGACAGAAACCAGTGTGTGGGAGGGCTCTGAAAAAACTTTAGATCTAGCCCAGAAGAAGAGCAACAAGAGCCGGTACCTGTACAGGCAACTGCAGCTTATCGAGAAGGAGCTTGGTATGTTGGGACCTTCTCAGTTTCCAAATCCAGACAGCTACAACCGAGCCATGCAGCAAGTTCATGGAATGAAGGGGCTTCTGGAATACCACCTACCCATGTCAATCCTGGATGGAGACAAGCTCAGCTGTTTCCCCGGGCCAGAGGAGAGTCTTGGTGGGAAGAAGAAATGCTGCCAAGGAGGGCTGCCGTGGTGGTTTGTGTTTATCGGGTGGATACTGGTGATCGCAACCAGTGGTGTGTCAGGATACTTCACTATGATGTATGGGCTGACTTACGGGAAAGACCGTTCTATAAGCTGGCTTATTTCCATGGTGGTCTCCTTTTTTGAGAGTCTTTTTATCACCCAGCCTTTAAAGGTGAGAAACATTACAGTATATGTAGGAGCAGAAGATTTTAGCCCACTTTAGAAGATTTTTTTAACTGACATTTTATTCAATTTTAGAAAATTACTAAACAATATCAAATCCGTTTTTGTGCGAAATACTGCACTGATTTACCTGTATACTGCAATTACTGTTACATTTTCTGAAGACAATCCACTCTAGACAAGCCATTTTTAAATGGGAGAGTCTGTAGGTCAATCTCTCTATCTTTTGCTGCAGGTTCTTGGATTTGCTGCTTTCTTTGCCCTCGTCCTGAAGAAAGTTGACCAGGAGGAATACGGAGAACCAGCCATAGAAGAAAGTCTCAGAAGCCCAGGTAGTTTTATTTTGTATCCTTGTTTTTTTTTTTCTTTTTTAATTTTGCATTGCATCTTTTGCATTGTTTTGTGTTGAAGAACAAAAAATGCAATGCATCTAAAATCTAAAATCCTTCCCCAGACAATCCGGATGCAGTCCAGGCAGCAAGAAGAGACAGCACCTGCAGTTTCTATAAACCACCACCTCCCACTGATATCGAGAAGATGCGGAACAACATGATTAAAGAGCAAAAAGTCTTTGCACTCATACGGGAGATTGTCGGTGAGGAAACCACTTTGATTCAAAGCAAGAACAGGAACTAACATTTTAACAAACTGATGTAAGGGATCTGTTTTTGTTGCAGTCTATACGGGATTTATGTGGATGTTACTCCTGGTGGCATACGGTCAGAGGGACCCCAACGGCTACTTTCTGACTCAACACATTCGCAAGAGCTTCAGCAAAGGCATCTCAGACACAATGAGCATTCAAGATGTGTTCAACTGGGCAAACACGACTCTGCTGAGCAACTTGTTTGGAGAGTACCCAGGTCAAATATCAGTGACGCTAATTGGCACACAGAATGTTTTACATGAATCCCTTATGAAATTTGAAAATCTTTTAGTTTAGTTTTGATAGTTTTTTTTTAAATAAATAGCTGAAGCTTATCTTAATTAAAAACAATTTTAAAAATGTAACAATTAAATACAAGATATTAAACAACTCCTGAGAATTTAACAATATTACCCATGTGAAACTAACTCTATATTTATGTAGTAAAGCATAAAGATTCATTAAAATCTCTTCTTGTCATTTGGAAATTGGTACCAGGATTTATCACTGATGGAAACTCAAGGCTTGTGGGCAACGCTCGTCTCCGCCAGGTGAGGGTGCAGAAAAACTCTTGCCACATAGCTCGATCCATGCAGGAGTCTATCCCGGACTGTCACACTCCGTACTCATGGGAGCTGGAGGACATGGGCTCCTACGGCCCAGGTTGGACTCGACCTGTAGGTCGTAATGCTTCAACGAACATTCACGACCCGTGGAAGTACAAGTCTCAGCGTAAACTGAGGGCCTACCCCATCTGGGGCAATGTGAAGCTCTACAGAGGAGGAGGGTTTGTGATGGATCTGGGGCCAGATTTCCAAAACTCCAGCAGGTAGTTAATTTTAATTGCGGGTGACATTATTGCACTTAAATGGTATAAAGAGTAAACTGAAAATATTTAGAATTCAGAGCATTTATCAAATAAAAATATTAAAATTAAAATATTGTTTCATACATAATAATTGCAGTTGTAACTTGTAGGTTGCAGGTTTAATTACTCTTATTAAGACAAAGTAAACTTAAATGTATGATGAGTAGACAGGAGCCATTGCATTGGTCTCCAGAAATATGACTATTATGACCAAATAAGTAATTTGCTTCTCAAAAAAAGATCCACATCCACATGGCTCAGCTGATACTCTTCTCAATGAATATTCACTTTATAAATCACATCTATGCTACACTTTGGGCTACTTTAGCCTGCTCACAGTTGCAGCATGTAGCAGCAGGCAGGTTTTCAACCATCTCCTCCTGAGCTGACTTAATCAGTGTCATATCTCTTAACACTGATAGATGCTTTGCCCTTGCTGGTCAGAAGATCCCATTTATACTGGCAAATCTAAATTTCTGCAGATAGAAAAAACTATCTTATCTTGAGTGTCCCTGACTGGTTCTGATTTGTCTTTTTTATCCTCGTAGGAAAGAACTGTTAGTCTTGAGTCACGTTTTAAAGTACAAAATCTGTAAATTACTTCGTTTATCGTTGCTGCTGTAGAACCCTTCAGTACCTTTATGAGAACACCTGGTTTGACGTGTACACCCAAGCAATCTTTGTTGAGTTCACTGTGTACAATGCCAATGTCAACCTCTTCTGCATCGTCACACTCATGCTGGAGACCACAGCAACAGGTAAGTAGACCAGATGTAGATATTCTGTGTGAGTTGCACAAATCCTCAACCGTTATGAGAACCACCTAATCTGTCATACCGTGTTTCTAACAGGAGCGTTCCAGTTCTGCAGTGAACTTCAGACTGTGCGTCTTTACCAGTCGACCGGTGGCCTTCACATCTTTGTCGTGGCTTCTGAAATCATCTACTTTCTTTTCATCATCTATTACATGTTTGTTCAGGTGCACAAGCTTTATCTTTTCTTTGCTAATATAAATATAAGTTATTACAAGTGAAGTTATACAGTAAATATGCTCACCTGATTCTGTTTCCTATGTGTTTACAGGGAAAGTTGATGAGGAAACAGAAATGGACTTATTTCAAGAATAAGTGGAACCTGCTCGAGTTGGCGATCATCATTCTCAGCTGGAGCGCCCTGTGTGTTTTCATCAAGAGGACTTTACTCGGGAACAGAGACATGAACTATTACCAGAACAACAAAGAGCAGTAAGCAATAAGAAATGCTGTGAGTTTATGAACCACTTATGTATTGCTCTGCCCACCAGGAGCTGCACAAATCAGGTTTTTTTCTATTTCTCAGCATGCAAGGTCACAATTTAGTGGCTCTCCAGTAGCATGACCATGCATTGATGAAACGAATTCACTTTGGCAGAGAGTGCATACATCATGCTGTGCTACTGGTAGTTTGGGAACACTAATTTTAGCTAAAACAAATCATTTGTGTGTGTGTGTGTGTGTGTGTGTGTGTGTGTGTGTGTGTGTGTGTGTGTGTGTGTGTGTGTGTGTGTGTGTGTGTGTGTGTGTGTGTAATCCCTGTGAGCCAAAAGCTCAGGCTTCAGGTTTAAATGGTCTGTTTCAGAGAGTTTTTTTATCTTTATAGGGATGGGAAAGGGAGCTAAAATTGTTTGTTTTTGACAGTGGATGAATTGAAGGGCTTTACAAAGGTCTAGTGTAAAGCCTTGAATATATCTTCCCCATCTGTCCCCCAGGTCTGCTCAGATCAGGGTGAGGACAACCTCATCATTAGACAGCGAGCGCTAGGGTCCGTGTGGATGTTTGTGTGTCTGTCTGCTTTTTGTGACCACGTGGGCTCGTCCATAGAGAATTTACATTACACCAACAACACATCCACCCCGGGTGATGGATTTCAAGCGGACTTCAAAGAAATATAATAGGGATAACTACTCAGCCGAAGAGTGTCCGCAACAAAGACTTAACGTGTGAGAGGATTATTTTTAACTGTGAATCAAGTGAGGCTGTCTAAATAGAGTTCAGGACTGATGTGGAGTTGGAAATGAGCATCAGAGGTCCACTTTAATTCAATTTTTAACTGGTAAGTTTTTAATCTTGTGTGTACAAGATGACATAACAAAAATAACTGGTGCACATAAGATAAAAATGTGTGCAGATGGAGAAAGATCACCTTAAGGAAACGAAAACATACATGCAATCCACATCAAGAGTAACTGTGCTATATGACATTTTAAATCTTGATTTATGATTGTGATGGTGAAAATATTTATTTGTATTCTACAGTGAGCAATAAAGGCTTTAAAAATAAAACAATTTAAAGAAAATAAGTCATTTTCTTTCTGTTTCTGCTCTGTCCAGGTTCGTCAGTTTCCATGAAACAGCCAAGGCCGATGCAGTGCTTGGATATCTGATTGCCTTTCTGGTACTGCTGGCTACAGTCAAACTGTGGCACCTGCTGAGACTGAACCCCAAGCTGCACATGATTACAGCCACACTGCAGCGAGCTTGGACTGATATTTCAGGCTTCCTGGTGGTCATGACCATCATGTTTCTGGCCTACTCTATTGCTGTGAGGAGTTTCCCACGCTTAACATCAACATGCTGCTGGAGTCCATGTTTCTCTCTCTGTTTTATGTTTACTTTGTGAAATAGAAGTCATTTAAAGGTGGTCACTGACACAGAGGTGAACTTTCTATTTTCCAGTCTAACCTGATGTATGGCTGGAAGCTGTACTCCTATCGGACTCTGCTTGATGCTGTGCAGACCATGGTCAGCTTGCAGCTTGGTATTTTTAACTATGAAGAGGTCAGTATGAGACAATCATAATTCAACCACAGCTCACTTTTGCTGCTCATCCTCCTTCACTATAGTTCTTGCTTCTGGTCCCACAGGTACTAAATTACAATCCAGTGCTCGGTGCTTTCCTCATCGGGTCCTGCATCGTGTTTATGACCTTTGTGGTGCTGAACCTCTTCATCTCCGTCATTCTGGTGGCATTCACTCAGGAGCAGATACATCACAAGGTAACTCACCCACACCATGTCTGAAATGCTGCTGGTGTTATTGTTCAGTTCCAGTAGAGACCTGATTGTTAACATGTTTTTGTTTTTAATGACCTGAGATGAATTAATAATCCTTGAGTTATACTGAATGCTCACTGTTCTTGCAGCCGTCAGAAGAGGATGAGATTGTGGACCTGATGCTAATGAAAATCTGCAGTTTGTTTGGAATCAAATGTAAGAAAGAAGGAGACGGCCTGACCGGGACGCCAGACACGTCGTCTGCGCCGAATAACACACTCTCAACTATTTCTTCTGGGAATATTCATGATGGATGATAAGTGGGACAGGGATAGAAGGTTAACATTGTGATACCCATCAAATGCTTTGCTTTAGTTCCTGCTTGCCTTCATTAGCATGATTTAGTTGTCATGTTGTTGTTGCTTTGTAATGCAATATTTTAACCCTTCCAAGTGTCTGTATTAGCATTTTTCTGTGCTGCTGCAGAGCTGGAACCATTGTACGAGAAGCTGATGCACTGCAGATGCTAGAAACTGAGGCGATCCTTATTTTATCCACATATGAGGCATTGTACGTAGAATGCAGTTTGTTGTGATAAAGGAAATAAATTAGTATTTATGTGACTAAATCGTGGACAATATGCATTTATTCCATATAGGTACTCATGGATATTAGTGGAAACTTGCACTGGCATTACCCTGGCAAGGCTAATCAATACTGTCATTACTGTCCAGTAGTCAGCAGCCATGCCCAGTAGTTAATAGTAATATACTGAGCACTGTGTTGTGCTTAGCATTATATCCCCATGACCAATTCCTGTAAGAGCATCTCATATAACACAAGTTTAGACAACATACACAAGAGAGCAGAGCACAGAACATTCCAGTTAATGTGCAAGTTCTTTAGACTGCTCATAGCATCTTCAAGACCTCTTAAAGACGTTATCGCGTGAAGTCTTATCCATTCAAGCTACAAAAAAGGGAATTTAAGACACTTCAAACCCACATAATGTCTTCTTCCACACAGTGCATATGGTAAAAATCCATAGATCAGTGAACCATAAATACCAGTATGCAGTTCATATTACCGGACAACTGAAATTCTTTTGTTGCTCTAATGTGCATTAATGTAAAAGTCAAATTTTCTTTCTCTCCTGTCATCTAGTCTGGGATAACTGGTAGTTCTACATCACCTGCAGATGTAAATTTTGTCTGTCTCAGCTCTTTGAGTGAGATTTATAACCTATGAATGGATAGATAGACGGATACAGACTGCTTTAGACAATTCATCTGTCACTGGGTCTTTACCAACAACACCAAAAATGTTAAAATGAGAAAAAGAATCAAATATTACATTTAAAATGTTAAAGTGTCTTTTGAAAACATGCCAGCAACGGTACTGATGACTTGAAGACCTGAAGGTTCCCTAGGTGCTGTGTGCTTGCTGTGGCTGACCAGGCTTGATTTTAAGCCTTTGAATTGAATTGTGGCACTACAGGGATCCTCAGGGCTGGAAGCAAACAAGCAGCAAGCTGCTAAGGACTTTTCACTTTCTATCAAGGCCAGAAGCCAACAATATGGAGATAGTGGGAGAGGAGCTTGATGAAGGATAGGATCAAAATAACCTGGAAAGCTTTTTGGCCCCACCATACAACAATTTGCATATAAATTGGGTCAGAATTACATCAGAGATCATCTCCATATATATATATATATATATATATATATATATATATATATATATATATATATATATATATATATATATATTTGGACATATCTCCAGAATTGATTACGCTGCAACTTATATAACTCTACAATTTTATCAAAGCTTAAAAAACATTTAGTCCCACAGTCAAATAAATCTGATACATTAAGGATGCCTGCTTTACGCCACTGTAACCAGTCAACCGATGTCCCTCCAATTAAAATTCTTTTATTACTCCATAAGGTTGCCGAGGGTGATTTAATAAAGTCCCAGCGACCTGCCCTATATAATTTAAACCACAATGTCTTTGCAATTATAGGATTGGTAGTTTTATGACTGCTATCAAACAGCTCCCTCCAAGGAGAAATACCGCCATTAACTTCCGTCTCTGTATGGGACCAGATGGGTTTAACTGGTGCAGTAGGTAACCAAGCTCATCACCCAATAATACCATTGGAAATTAGGCAATGAAAAACCTCCTTGTTTTGCACTCACTTGAAGTTTCTTAATACTTAAACGATGCAGTGAGCTACCCCAAAGAAACTGCTAGATTAAAAAGTCTAGATCTTTGAAATACTGGAATGTGTAATGGAATATTAGATAAAATATAAAAGATCATGGGTGCAGTCATCATCTTAATACAACTAATTTTACCCCATATTGTGAGACGTACTCTGGACCATCTACCAAATTCCATTTTTATTCTTTCAAACATTGGCTCCATATTTGCTCGAACCATCTTAGTGTAATCCGAGGTAATTTGTATCCCTAAATACCTCAAACCATTCACGGACCACCGAAACTCCCACTGTTTAAATAAAGTATGGGGGCAGTGTCCTGACATAGGCATTGCCTCTGATTTATCCCAGTTGACGCATTCTAATAGGGCTGGAATTGACTTCCCAGGCTGGGTCATAAGTAACAACATATCATCTGCATATAATAGAAGCTTATGTTGACTATTACCCATTGAAATTTCAAATATATTTACATTATTTCTCAGTTTTTGTGCCAGAGGCTCTATAGCAATTACAAAAAGACCGGGGCTAAGGGGACAACCCTGTCTTGTGGATCTCTGTAAAAGGAATAGGTCTGATATGAGCCCATTCGTCAATACTCGCGCTGAAGGCGAATCATATAATATCTTTATCCACCTAATAAAATTGTCACCAAAACCAAACTTTTATAATGTCTTAAACAGATAATCCCACTCAACACAATCAAAAGCTTTTGCAGCATCCAGCGACAGGGCCACTGTTGGATATACTGAATCATATACATAATTTTGCAAATTAACCAACCGCCTAATATTATCTGAACCATAGCGGATTGGAACAAAACCAGATTGGTCTGCATGAATTATTTTCACCATTACTACTTTTAATCGACCCGCTAAGACCTTTGCCAAGATTTTTTGGTCAGAATTCAGCAAAGATATGGGGCGGTAACCACTTGGGTCTAAAGGGTCTTTTCCAGTTTTAAGGATAAATGTTATAAGTCCAGAGTGCATTGGCTGAGGTAATGAGCCTACTTTGAACGCCTCATTATAAACATCGAGCAACAGGGGACTTAACATATCCTCAAATGCTCTATAGAAATCCAATGGTAACCCATCTAATCCTGGAGCTTTATTAAGTGGCATACTGTTAATTGCACGGGTAATCTCCTCCACTGTAATTGGAGCATCTATAATCTGCTGGTCAGTAGTAGAAAGCTGTGGCAGGTTTAAATCAGTAAAGAATGCTTCGAGTTTCTGTTCATCTAAACTACCTTGTGTAGAATAAAGATTGTTGTAAAAGGCCCTGAATCCATCATTTATATGTCTAATAGAAGTTGAAATAACCCCATGTGATCGTCGTATACCTGGGATATGGTTCATACTGTCTTTCTGTTTAAGACGGTATGCTAATAAACGACTCGGCTTTTCTCCCATTTCCCAATATGCTTGATTAATGCGAAATAAAGCGTATTCTGCCTTTCTGTTGTACAGTACATTCAACTTATATTTAACTTTAACAATTTTATTCAACGTAACTCTGTCTTTTGTATGGGAATGTACTGCCTCAAGTGCCTTTAATTTGGCTTCTAACGTAATGATATTCTTGTTAGCTGCCTTCTTTTTAAAGGAAGCGTAAGAAATTATCCTCCCCCTTAAGTATGCCTTCATAGCATCCCACCAAGTAGCCAATGTAGTGTCCTCTCGATTATTTGTCTGTTTGTAAAATTGTATTTCAACTCTTATCAATTTAATAAACCCAGAGTCTTTAATTAAGGACACATTTAAATGCCATCTGCGGCTTTGAGGAATCTGTAAAATATTTCCAAGACATAGAAAAATTGGCACATGGTCCGAGAATACTATATTACCAATACTTGAATCTATGGAGTTATTCACTAAGGCTTCAGAAATAAGAAAGTAGTCGATTCTAGTATAAACATTATGAGGCGGAGAGTAAAAGGAATATTCCCTGCCTTCTGGATGCATTGTCCGCCAAATATCATTCAGACCTAAATCTGAGGTCATCTGCCTTATGGCAACTACAGATTTACTCTCTGTGCCTCTCCTAGGAAGTGATCTATCTAGGTCTTGATCCAGTATTTGATTAAAATCTCCTCCTACCACTATTTGTGCACCTTCTAATTCCAAAAGATACTGTGACAGGTTATGAAAAAAGGCGAGTATGTCCGCATTAGGTGCATAGATATTACATAAAATTATTGGTGTGTCCAGTAGTTGTCCATAAACCAATATAAATCTACTTTCCTTATCTGTTATTACTTTTGTTTCAGTAAAGCTAACTGCTTTATGAATCAGAACTGACACTCCCCTACTTTTATCAGTTCCAGGACTGGAAAAGACTTTACCTACCCAGGAACATTTAAGTTTTAAGGCTTCTGACTTGCACATGTGCATTTCTTGAATAAAGGCTATATCAACTCTTGATAACTTTAGATATGTTAATATTTTCTTCCTCTTAATCCCGTTATTCAACCCCTTAACATTCCAGCTGGCTATTTTGAAATCTGTCTGTCTATCCATCTTATATGTTGTCTCCTTGACCTGGAGACAACATATAAGATGACACCGCCATGGACCTCAACCGGCAGGCTTTGTGTTACCTGTTTCTTTATACAGGAGCATGTAGGGGTGGACTGCCTTTTTATTTGATTACCCTTTTCTCATGTTTTTGTTAGTTAGGGACATTTTGGGGGACGTTATACTCTTACTTGTTAAACACATGCTCCCATCCACTGTCTTGGTCCAGAAGCTCCATAATCCAAGTGTCCCAACTCAGGTCTGATGGCATTTTTTCAGTGGTGTTTTTAACCTCTTGGGAACTTTCACTACATTCCTTACTTGATGCAGAAAGAAGAAACGAGTCAGGGATGCATAGCAAGCACAACAAGACACCAGCAGCCCAGACCTTTCACCAACTGAAGACATTTGCAGCACCATAAAACATGACAGAGAAGAGCTGGAACTATGCGAAAGGGTGAAGTGCTGCAGTAAAGTTGCAATGGTCCTATCTTTTATACAGTCTATGGTTCACTCTATTAAGATGTGATTATTTCCAAGGTCCATTTAGTTTTAGTTAGCTGAAGCTAAACCAGAAGTTAAAACGAGATGGTGAAAAACATTTTTAGTTAATGTTACGACTGTTGTTGTAATGTTGTCTCATATATAAATCTGAGTGTGCAGGTGCATCTCCGTGATTGGTGCATCCATGGGACGGACCATACAGATTGGCTAATGACCTGGAGACAACATATAAGATGACACCGCCATGGACCTCAACCAGCAGGCTTTGTGTTACCTGTTTCTTTATACAGGAGCATGTAGGGGTGGACTGCCTTTTTATTTGATTACCCTTTTCTCATGTTTTTGTTAGTTAGGGAGATAAGACATTGTCATTTGGTTTTATTCTTTTCATAAATAAGTTTTGTACATCCTTTAGATACGGCCCCTTTTGTTTGTTGTTTTGGGGTCCACCCCGAAGCTATAGTTCGCTCCTTTCCTTTGTTAGAATTCAATCACTGTGAAAAAAAATCACCATCAAAATTGTACCGGTTGTGTGATGTGCTGCTTGGGGTCAGACAGGGGTGGATCACCCTTATATTATGGTCTGGCCACCCTTAGACAGGCCATAACACTAACTCAAATGAAAATTAAAACTAGACTTATAACTGGCTGTCTGGTGTCCTTACCAGTGACCTTGGGTCTGAACTGTGGGCTCCTCTTTCCAGGTGTTCGTACTGCCTGAGTGGGACCAAGATGTGCTGTCTTGCCTCTATTGGGTTTTCTGCATGTTTCTGGCTCAACATGCAAGTATCCACTTCTTGACGTTCGCTGTTGGTTGCAGCCACTTGAGGTTTTTGGGCTCATTTGGGTTCTCAACACTGGGCGACTTTGATGGGAGTGAAAGCATCCTCACAACATAAATCACCACACTACCTGCTTTTGTTTCAGATTTTTTCTTTATCCTTGTTAACATGTTTGGGTACTGGGTTTACCTGTAATGCATTTTGTGCTCCAAAAGCTGTTATTTTGTGCAGCTGTGCTCCAAAAGCTGTTAGCATGACCTTTCTTATCATTAGATTGTGCCACACCAGCACCTGAGAGAAAAGCTTTGAGTTTGATTTTGTGTTTGTGTTTTGCAGGCACTCAGGAGAATAAGTCATGATGTTTCTTGTGCTTGTCATCTTAGTATCTCAGTGCTTGTCAATCACCAGTCAACAGTGTCACCACTGTGAACAACATCCTGCGACTGTTTGAGCCAAAACCTTCGAGAAGTCCCTGCAGCCGCTTCAAAACTCATCACTGAGCTCGATCTCTCTTTTAACACATTGGAGACAATAATGAAAGATGACTTTCTTTCATATGCTGCTTTGAGGGCTTTGTTTGTGAACAACAACAGAATCAAAACCATCCATGAAGAGACATTTCACCCGCTGATTAATTTGGAGAAACTGGACTTCCACAAACCAGTTGGAGACTTTGTCTTCTGGATGGTTTCAGAACCTGATTTCTCTCCACTATTTCAATTTTGGGAAACAAATATACAACACTGGGTCCAGGAAACCTTTTCCTGCCACTGAGGAGCTTGAAGACCCTCCATTTTTGAGGAGCTTTCCTTCAGTCTGTCAGTGAAAGGGATTTTTTTTTAACCTTGAAACTGCCGTGACCCTGTCCAAAGACCAGCTGGCCGGGTCAGTCATGGATATTCACAAATACCCCATATTACTGGTGGAAAAGAAATATCGGGGGGAAATGCAAAGAGTAACAGCTGCGGTTAGCTGACGGCCATCATACCCCTTAAATCTGAACATTGATTGGTCGGGGTTTAGTAGCTCAATAGGACAGTATGTAGGCCTGCACACACCACCAACAGGGACACGTGGCGTTTGGGTTGCCCGTTCCAGCAATTCGCTACACAGAAGATAATAGCATTATGCAACTGGCCCTTTGATCAAATGATGAGAGCTGATAGTCAAATAGTGCGCCCTGACATAGCACTGACATTTCCACATGTTGTAACGAGTAGGGACAGACCACGTTTAGTGTGTCGAGAGCATAGAGCCGCTGTATCTGTGCGCACCACCATCTTGCATTTTTTGCATGTTTGGATGTGCACCGATGGTGTGCGTCCAGTGGTGTCAGCTGGTGAACCAGCTGGTCATTTAAAAACCACCTTTATGCCCCTCACCATTAATGGAGGTGCCATTTGAGCGCATTGGCATGGACCTCATTTTATCGATGAGAAAAAGAAAGTCTTTAGTTCAGCTGTTGTTAACTGATCTTGACTTTGTTGATTAAACGTTGCAAACCTGCCTTCAGTGTGTCCTGTTCAGAGGCCATTTAGTACACCACAGCACAGTGAGTTTTTTGAGCTGATGAAGTTCAGCCAAAACAGGAAACATGCAGCAGGAGACAGTAACTTGTTAAAATGTTATAAAAGGTACAATTAAAGATTTTCACCCTACAGGGTTGTCAATGATCCAAGGATAAATGTCTAATTTGGTCAAAGTTTTATAAGCCATTTCTGGAGAGACTGCAGCGGAAATGTTGTCACTTTTGGACTTTGCTACCTGCAGCTAAACATTTGCAGCTAAATCATTTATTTAAAAGCAGAAGCTGCAACTGATCGAGGGAATATTTGTCTGAAAACTTAAACTGAACTCCAAGCGTACCATTGCTCCAGCTTACCATCTTTACCTGCGTGAATCAGTTTGTTGAACAATCTAAATGATTCAGAAACTTCTGTGACATCAACTTAACTAAGGCTCATTACAAATTTCACAAAACACTGCTGAATACTTTTAATATTTTTTTATTAATTATTTTTGTTTTGTTGTTATTTTGATTTTAATAAAACAAAATAACATAAAGAATTAAATAATTTCTTTGTTTTTTTTATTTAATTTATTTTACAAGTAAATTAATAATATTAATAATAATAACAATAAAATTAGTGATGTCAGCGTTGACGTCATTAGTTAAAATGACGTTAACGCTGACAGCACTAATTTGTTGTTCCCAGAGAGCAAGCCAAACACTGGTCTAGTAAAGGACGATCTCTAGTAGTGGTGAACTACTAGTAGATTTCCGAATCTGATGTCTTTGTTTTTACATTCATCAGGTCCCAATCAACCCAAATGGCACAGAGAAATTAAAAATGCATGCCATGAAAGAGTTCAGGTCTTAGGATATTAAAAATGTCCCTGCTGATGAGACCAGTGAATGTGGGGCGACGGTGGCAAGAAAAAACTCCCTCCTGGAGGAAGAAATCTTGGGAGGACCAGGCTCTCTGGGAGGACCCTTCCTCCTGAGGGCAATACTTACCTCCAGTGTGCGATGGTGGGCTGGGACGACTGCTTTTCCTTCTCAGCATGATGACGACCTTAACTTCCTTCCTTCCTTCCATTTCCTGTTTCAGAACTGAGAATGAAGACAAAACTGGTTAACAAGGTAACAGGACATTTAAAAATTCTCTCACTTCAGGATGAGATGCTTTGCCTTCTTACGTTTCTCTTGTAAAACAGCATGTAGGCCGAGTGCTGCTGTTCCTCACAAACTGCAGATCCACTTGTGTGGAGCACCTGTGCGTCATTATAGGTGAGCCAGCGATCTGATGTAGAGTGCTGACTCTCCTCAGGATGGACAGAACTACAGATGTAGTGTCCTGAAATCACATTAAGACAAATGAATCCAACTTCTGGAAGTCAACCGATTCAAGCAAACAGTGATTTTGACTTAGTGCTTCTTAGAACATCAAAAGCTTTTGTGTGTGAGTCCTTCACTAAAAAATGTAGCAACTTTTCATTTTCTGTTTGTAACAAGTCTGTTGTTTTACCGGATTCTGTGCCTCCATAATGACTGATGACGCTGACAAGACTATAACAGCCACCACCCTGAGAAGGAACAAATCCAAAGAGTGTTAGTTTCATAAAGTCTCACATCAGTGCCATAATTAAGCGGATTTGCTGAGGCTACGTCCACACTAATGCGTTTTCGTTTGAAAACACATCGTTTTCTCTCCGCTTTGACCTCCCGTCCACACTGAGATGGCGTTTTCCTCAAGGAAAAACACAGCATCTTGAAAACGCTCTCGAAAACGCACACATTTCAAAACGGAGTTGTCCCGTCGCAGTGTGGACACTCGAAAACGCAGACTTTCTAAAACGATGACGCATTTTAGTCATGTGATGCAGTCATGTGAGCAATTAAACAAAGATAGCCGAGTGCATTATACAGCAGTTGTTTTGATTGCTCTCAACTTTGACAGCCCTAAAAAAGATTAATATCAGTTTGTACATGCTCCGGATAGCTTTTCTTCAAAAGTGAGAATTACTCACTGCGCAAAAGTGAGTAATTTTCACTCACTTTTGCGCATGCGCAGGACTGGAACGCAAGCGTTTTCGGCCGTTTCAATGCAGACGCACAACTATTTGAAAATGACTGAAAACGCTAGTGTGGACACGGAGTTTTCAAATCTATCCGGGCTAGTGTGGACGTAGCCTGAGACGTTCTGCAGTCTGTTTTTACCTGATTGGATGGCACCACCAAGTCCCTCTGCAGCCTGACGGGGTCATCCACCTTCTGAATCTTGTAGGTTTGTGTAAAGCCAAACCTCTTCAGATGCAAGATCAGAACTCTGGCAGAAAAGAAAGAAAAAAAACACAAACAAGGTAGAAAATAAGAAGAATGAGTGTCAAACACAAACAGAAGATGGGAGAAAACGACTGCTCAAGTATTGTCTCGAAAAACTGATATTTGATGCGCCACAGTTTGGAAACCTGGTCAGTCGATCAATTCTGATGTGACCTTACTCACCTTGGCAGTGTATCAAAAGACGACTTCAGTTCTGAGGCCGTCCCTCCACAATCACAGCGAAATTCTATTTCTTGTTCCTGAACAACAGCACAGAGAAAACAGGCTTTATGGTAGAAAGAAATCTCAACATATGCACACACACATACGCACAAACACTAACAAAAAAGGTGTGTTAAGATCGCTGATACGACAACTCTATTGGAATTTGTGATCTTACCTTCAAGTATGTCTCTAACATGTTTATAATAGACCTCTCTGGAACAAGGTCAAGAGACAAGCTGGTGAATTCCTCTTGCTGTGATGATTGGTGACCGCAGCTACACATTTCAGGAGTAACGTAGTTAAAGTAAAGATCAGGTAGGTGGAAAAGAGGTATATGAAAATATTGCAACCAGCTCTGCGTTTCTGAAAGACAGGCCTACCTCTTGCATGTCCTCATGTTTTCCATTTTAAAAATGTGATGGTCTTCTACTGGGCAGGCATAACTTTGGCCCAGGAGAGCTGCGTTCCTCTCCAGGTGAGGTGCGAGCCTTTTGACCTCATCGAGGAACAATGTTAGGAATTCATGAGCGTCCTGAAAGAAAAGCAGAGAGATTTAAAACAGTACATCAAAATCAGATGGTAAAGCAAAAAACGAAATGTCCAAATAGCTGACGCACTTTCTGTGCACTGCCGGTGTATTCAGGAGCTTGATTGCTGAATGCCTTCTTAAAAGCTCTTAGGTGGTGATCTTTAAGGCCATAATCTGTTGACTCATGACAGTCCCTGACATCAATGAGCCTTCTGTAGAAAGGAAAGGGTAAACAGACATTTCTGCTGTTAGATCTCTTTGTTCTTCAGGTTTTTGAAGAAAGTAGAAGGTTGACGTAGCGCACCTTAAGAGCTGAGCTTCTGGATCTGTGCTCCACAAAACCTCCTGACGCCTGATGTCTCTTATGAACTCCTCAATGTTGAGGAGGCTCTGCAGGCAGGAGTTCATGTAGCAGGTGTTTCCGATGTTTGGAAACCTGACACACACGCACAACGTTTACAGTATCAGTGTAAAAGAATTCATTTTCTCCACTTTGACAAAGTGCATGAGCTTTGGTCTTTGTGCACCACGTGTACTCACCCGAAGCAGTCTATAGTCCCAGTTTGACTTTCTATTTTTTTTCCACCGCATGCTACACTGCTCCAAAAAGGTAAAAACACAAACACAAAATTAGGAAAGATGTCAGGATGCTGAGCAGTGTATGTGCATGTATGCATGAGCTTTGAAGTTGAAACATTTTAACATATAAATAATAGACAAGACTAGAAGTAGTAAAAAAGATGGAAATACACAAGGTGGAAGAAAAACGCCAATAAAAGGGAAATAAAAGAGCTCCAACTAAACCACTGCTATAAATATCTCCAGCAGCATTAAAGAGTGGCGCATTTCTTTACCTCTGATGAGACGTAGAAGGAATTTCCTTCTCTGCCACGTTTTGTTTGTGTAATTTCTGTTTAGAAACAAGAAAACCAACATCAGTAATGGCATAAAGCAAACATACCAAGGGAGTCTCTCCATGAAAAGTGTCCAGTTAGAAAATTTGGTATCATTTCATATTATTTATCACTTTAGTGAGCTGTCAGCTCATGAAGCAGATATATAGGAATATCTTTAAATAAAATAAAAACAATTTATTCATGCTTTAAATCGAGTTTTAAAGTTTGTCCTATGAGATACAAAATCCTTCACTTGGTTCTGATCAAAATTCAGTTTTTACAGTTTTTACCTCTGTCAGTGCGCCCCAGGGTGGCTGTGGCTACAATGTAGCTTGCCATCACCAGTGTGTGAATGTGTGTGTGAATGGGTGGATGACTGGATATGTAAAGCGCTTTGGGGTCCTTAGGGACTAGTAAGGCGCTATATAAATACAGGCCATTTACCATTTACAGAAATCATCCATGAAGCTTCATTAAAAGCTTCAAAAATGCTTATTTACCATAAAAAATATTTAGAGAAACATCCTACAAGTCTCTTCGAACTTACCTTTCTGTGAAAAAAAAAAACGTTTAAACATCTTTGAACTTAATTTGAGGACATAGCTGTGTGCTAAATTGCTCTTAATTCTTCTCATTTAACTGTGATGAGTAAATGCTTGATGACTCTTTCCATAAAACATACCTTCCAGAATTTAAAAAGAAACCAGCGACACTTTTTTTGTGTCTTCACAGTATTGCTCTCTGCCTCTGCATCGCTGTCCGTTTGCTGCAGAGGACGAACAAACGTTTATTAAAAAAGTAAAGTCACTTTAAATTAACAAGTGCAATTGAAAGAGAATGTGCATTTCATATGTTTTGTGTAAAAGCAAACCGAGGAACAGCAGAGGTGTCTCCATTTTCTCTTCTTCTTTTGACCATTTTCAGTAACAGAAGCATCCGGGATGCTGATGAGGACAAAAGTGTAAATGTTATTTTTCAAAGTGGAAATTTTTTAACAAGGAGTACATGCTGGAGATTGCAAATAAAAATTAATAACTGTAATGGAACAAAATCATGTATTTTGTACATTTACACTCTACATTTTCAAACGCTAATCTCTGAATCAATATAAATTATAGACAAGACTAGAAGTAGTAAAAAAGATGTAAATACAAAACACCAATAAAAGGGAAATAAAAGAGCTCCAACTAAACCACTGCTATAAATATCTCCAGCAGCATTAAAGAGTGGCGCATTTCTTTACCTCTGATGAGACGTAGAAGGAATTTCCTTCTCTGCCACGTTTTGTTTGTGTAATTTCTGTTTAGAAACAAGAAAACCAACATCAGTAATGGCATAAAACAAAGTATATGGTATGAAAATACAAAATCCTTCATTTGGATTCAAAATTCTGTTTTTACAGAAATCATCCAAGAAGCTTCCTTAAAAGTTTCAAAAATGCTTATTTACCATAAGAAAATATTCATAGAAATGTGCTGCGAGTCTCTTCAAACTTACCTTTCTGTGAAAAAGAAGTTTAAACATCTTTGGACTTGATGTGATCGCAGCCAAAATCTCCTCAGCTTTGCAAAAGTTCAACTGAAAACAAGCAGTCAAAGGTTGTATATTTATAAACTTTCAGCATAGAATGTTCATACCCTGAACAGCAAACATCATCATTATGATATATGGGGCTAATTTGCATATTTTGGAATGTATGCTCATTTGAACTGTATGGTACTCGTCTCCAAGCAACTGCTCCAAAAACAGGTCAAGTCAAGTGGCTTTTATTGTCATTTTAACCACGTGCAGTGCAGAGGTACTGTACAGAGTGAAATGAGACAGCGTTCCTCCGAGACCCTGGTGCTATATATGACATATACGGACAAACCCAAGACTACATAAAGTGCAGTGTGCATAAATGGCAAAAATAAACAAGACAAAACAGTGCAAAACGTGACAGAACAGGACAAAACAGACACAAGACAATGGAAATGTGCAAAATGCTGAGTATTGTGCAAAAGTAACTTGGTGTCTGTATGTATATGTATGAGTGTGAGATACTGCAGATAAGTGCTTGGTAGTGACGTGTGTGAAGGTGTGCGTGTGCCAGTGCAGTCACTGAGTGTTCAGGGGTCTGACGGCTTGTGGGAAGAAACTTTTCCGTAGTTTGGTAGCGAGGGCCCGGATGTTCTGGGACCTCTTTCCAGAAGGCAGCAGGGTGAAGAGTGTGTTTGAAGGGTGTGTGGGGTCCTCCAGCAAGCGGGTGTTATAAGGAGGGGAGAGGGACTCCAATGATCTTCTCAGCTGCTCGATCCAATACGCTGCAGTTACCATACCAGACAGTGATGCAGCTACTTAGGATGCTCTCGTTAGTCCCACTGTAAAAGGTGGTGAGAATGGATGGTGGGAGATGGGCTTTCCTCAGCTTCTGCATGAAGTAGAGATGCTGCTGGGCCTTCTTGGTTATGGAGCTGGAGTTGAGGGAGCAGGAGTGGTTCTCCGCCAGGTGGACACCAAGAAATCTGGTGCTCTTGACGACCTCCACAGAGGATCCATTCATGTTAAGTGGGCAGTGATCCCACTGTGCTCTCCTGAAGTCAACAATCTCTTTTGTTTTGTCCACGTTCAGAGACAGGTTGTTGACTCTACACCTCTACAGATGGCCCGCAGTGCAACCCTTCAGCTTCCTAGTAGATGCACCTATATACAAATGTAAAGACTTAGGAGACTTACTTCTCGTCACAGAGTTGTAGCATTCACAAGATTTTCAGAAAACTTGACCTTTGAACTTGAGGTCAAGGTCACTGATATTCAAACTGACCCCAGAACTTTAGTAGATGCACCAATGGCATCAATTCAAAATCCTGCCCCTCGTTCTCAAATTATTGTCTTGACCAAGCTGAGTATACAATTATGAAACAATCATTTTCCATTTTTATTTCACTATCTGTAACTAAGACAAATAAACAGTATTTGGGACACAAGTCACTATTAAAGTGGTTAGCGAGACTCCACATCTGATAACAGGGACGTGCAGAGGGGGGGGGGGGGGGGGGGGGGCTGATGAGTGCCCAAAGTGCCCTTTTGTTGAGGCAACTTTTAAATTTTTTTTATTTATTTATTTATTTATTTTTATGTGTGTGTGCGTGCGGAGTCCTGTCTGTGCCCCTCAACAATAATATTTAACTATTAATCATAGTTTTGCTAAATAAAAGGATCTGGCTTGCATCAGTCACATGATCACATTTAACCAATGATCGCCCTCGACGGCAGAACGCGCTGGTTACGAGCCGGGAACGAGCTCACAAAGAGCACGCGCATTTTTTGCGGTCCGGAGCTGTAGGAGAAACACAAGTTAACTCAGAGACACAGACTGATGCGACAAAACCAGTAAGTAGGTGTACAGCGTACACTGTAGTGTGTAGCACACAGGAGTATTAGCTTATTACGTACACGTTGGTAAGCTGTCTTGTTGCAACTGACGAACTGAAACAAACGAGCGTGCTGTGTGTGCAACAGTGCGACAAACATTACCTGTCCTTTTATTAACTGCACAAGTAGTGCTGGTCACAGCTGCTGGCTACCTGTGTAAGGCTGTCATGGGTCTGTAGCTCTGTCACCGTTTTAGGGAACATATTTAGTTTTAAAGTAAGTTTCTGGGCATTTCCTGCCTTTCTGGAGGGATTATATTTCACTAAAAAACGATCTAATATGCATGTCCACATAATAATTATTATAATTATAATATATTAAAAAACACATGCTGTATTTTAAAGAACATACATTAAGAAGCAGATTATATTAGATTTATATTTTAAATAAGACAAAAGATTGTATCTCTACAGTTTAAAAATGTAATAAGCTTTGCCCTGCACAGAGTGGATAGTGAAACAAATGGAATCATCATAAATACATTATTTCATATTTATTACTTCCCCCTCCTCATTGCTTTATTATTGTAGCTCTAGTAATAAATAATAATGTAAGGATGCCCATAGTATATACAGTATTCTGAAGAAGGTCTAAAATGTCACTGTGTGTGCATGTGTGTGTTTTATGTATATAGATTTTTTTAAATTATTACTCATGATATAACATTGTGCAGACATGGCTGGTAAGGACATGAGGAGGAAACAGTAGGAGCTGTATGAGGCTACTAAAGGCAGGGCTATAACATTTTTCTGTCATCATTTTATTATAGATTAAGTGCAAGAGTTGTTAGGTGTGGATAATTAGATTATAGTTTATTGCAATAGCAAGTTGTGCCTTGTTCTCAGATAGACAGCAAGTGGAGAGTGATATATGAAATGATGGGAAGGAAGGGAGAAAAGAAGCAAAGAGTGATTCACAGGCAGAGCCGAGTTTATGTCACAGTTTTTCGTTGCCTTATGGTTCCAAGCGCTGTCACCAATCTTTGCATTTTGTTATTATCTCATGACACTTGTTTAATCAGCTACCATCTCTCCTGTGGACTTTTTAATGTCTACAGTCTCAGATCAACACAGCCCTGCCCTTCCCATATTAGATTCTTGATGAATGTGTGTTGTTGTTATTCAGCATGGTTCAATGTGCCCCTTTTTAACTTTGAGCACCCGCCCCTTTAAACCTCTCTGCACGTCCCTGTCTGATAACAGTATAACACACTGCTTATTTATGTAAAATTGTCATCAATAAATGTGTTCAAAACAGAAGCTACACTGGCTTTAAAAGTTTTTGTTAACTCTGACTACCTGTCTGCTCTTACCTGTTTCTTTTGCTCTCTGCTGTCTTCATCCTCCATCCAACTCTACAGCTATTGTTAGGGATGACATGATGAAACTGAAGGGTGTCTGGGCACCAAAAAAAGAAAAGAAGAGAGATTGGATTAGGCTGCAGCTGGCGTGCCATTCTCTCACTTCAGGATGAGATGCTGTGTCTTCTTACGTTTCTCTTGTAAAACAGGATGTAGGCTGAGTGTTGCTGTTCCTCACAAGCTGCAGATCCAGTTGTGTGCAGCACCTGTGCGTCATTATAGGCGAGCCAAGGATCTGATGTAGAGTGTGGACTCTCCTCAGGATGGACAGAATTACAGATGCAGCAGCTGTTTCCGATGTATGGAAACCTGACACACAAACAAAAGTTTACAGTATCAGTGTAAAATAATTAATTTTGTCCAGGTTGAGAAGGTGAGCTTTGGCCAATCCCCACACCACCACTCTGTCATTACTCCTCTGTTCTTCAAGTTACAGAAAGCCAGCTTGTAAAGGGGGACCAAATACAATCATATTGATGCAATTTGTCTAATAAACCATAAGTCACTTTTTCGTAAGACGCCAACTTAGCCATTGTCTTTAGCCACTCTTCATAGGGAAGGGGGGTTCTTTTTCCGCCAATGTCTTAGCAGGACCCGTTTGGCTGTAGTAAGAGCCAAAATAATCCATCTTTTTGTATAACTAGAAAAATCTCCATCAGAAAGTTCTGTGGTTATACCAAGTATGGACAGTTTTGGTGAGATACCAAATCTCCTTTTTAAAACACTGAAAATTACCTCCATTATATTTTCCCACCAATCCCGAAGTGCCGAACAGCTCCATAAGATATGTAAAATCAAAGCATTTTGACCATCACATCTCCAACATTCGGCCGTAGAGGCCAGGTTCCATTTATACAATTGTTGCGGTGTTCGATGCCACCTATGGATTGTCTTAAGTTGAATAAATCTACTGCCTGTTTCTTTATACATAGCATTAACATTTTGAAAACATGAATCCCATTCAACTGAAGATATGTCCAATGCCATGTCCTGGGCCCAGTAGCCCTTAACTTTAAGGAGAGGGTCAGCTGACCGTTCTTGCAATAAGTGATAAATCTTAGAGGTAATGCCTTTACCCAAGGGTGATCTTGAGAGCAGGACTTCCATAGGGCTGCCCACAGGACAACTCAAAGGGGTTCCCAGCCACTTCGATAATGAACTACAGTATGGTGTTTTGTTGCTCGCTGTTTCTGTTCTTTTCTTGGATTTTGGGTTCCCCAAAACATTTCGCTTGTATTTCCATTATTAATCTATACTATTTTCTATTCATATGCTGTCTTAATTCTTTTACACACATTCATATTCTGCACATTCAGATTTTTTGCATAATGACTGAAACTAGCACCACCGAAGGAACAATGGGCTGGGAGGTCAGTTTCTTGATCATTAATATGCAAATTGTCATGACCATTGATCAACAACCACTGATCAAAGCTCAATGATCAAAGACCATGAGTACCATTCACAGAGAGTTGGGGAATGGCTGCAATCACAGCATTGTAAGACGGCGAAAGATGTACCCTCCTCGATTCAGAGATGGTCTTTCCCTAGTGTTTTGGGGTTTAAAATAAAATTAGACGTCTTTACAGTGTAGCTTACAAAATAAACGCATTCGTAGGTTATTGGAAAAGTATTATTTGAAAAGTTACAGTATTTAAATCCCATAATAAAGGGAATATTAATGGTAAATGGTAAATGGCCTGTATTTGTATAGCGCTTTTCTAGTCCCTAAGGACCCCAAAGCGCTTTACACAACCTGTCATCCACCCATTCACACACACATTCACACACTGGTGATGGCAAGCTACATTGTAGCCACAGCCACCCTGGGGCGCACTGACAGAGGCGAGGCTGCCGGACACTGGCGCCACCGGGCCCTCTGAAGTGTCTTGCCCAAGGACACAACGACCGAGACTGTCCAAGCCGGGGCTCGAACCGGCAACCTTCCGATTACAAGGCGAACTCCCAACTCTTGAATCTGCATATAAATAAAACGCTCGTGCCCCCCCATACCCCTCGTGTCTCTGGTAAGCTACTACACAACTCCCAACGATCTTACGTATCCCCGACGGCACTTTTTACGTGTTGCGTCACGGCTGTAGGCGTGACTATCCACGTGAGCCAGTGATCTCGGCTGGTCCGCTGACAACAAACATGCGTCGTTGGCAGCCCGAGGGGATACTCTACAGCAGAGTAGCGGCGGGGGCAGTTAACCAGCTCTAAGGACACTCTCACGCTAGTAGCGACCGCTGTCCCGTTCAAAGTTTTGGGGCTTTCTGTTCGGAGAAACAATCAAACGTTTTAGCGACGCTGTGTTTGACGGTGTCCGGTTTCCTCACACTGAGGGATTGCAATGCCCTCTGACTTTATCTCCCTTTTCAGCGGGGACCTCGACCTGAATTCACCCAGATCCTTGTACTCTAAAGGTAAACATTTTTTATTCACGTTCTCTCTCGCTTGTCACTCTCATTTGCCACTTTTCGGAGTTTACATGTGCGACTGACCGCCTGCCGCGTTTGGTCTAAGGGTTTAAACAAGTGTGTGCGTGGGTGTGTTTTTTGGAGGGGTTTTTTGTGCGGTGGCTGAACTCCCTCCTTCACTCTCATTCATCTGTAAACCATCTCTAAAACGCCTGCTCAAAATAACGTGAGGTACTGAATCTCTTATAGATAATTTATAGATATTTCCTGTGTGTACTGTGTCGTGGGATTGGCCCTTGAAGCAACGTGGAATGTTTTTTCAATTATTATTATCTTTTCTCAAAACTAAAGCCCTGGGCAGCTGCATGCACACCGGTCAGACCAGTTTACCAATTCCCTGGCAGCTGAAAAACGGTGATATCTATGTTCTGGGGGTTGTTTGAATAGGCCATCAGTGACCCCCGCCCCCCGAAGCACTACATATACAGGGCACTGCCCCCAAAGCAACGCTGTAATGGGATCATGGACATGAACTGTGAGAGCCTCATGCAAGCTTTTACATAGCATAGCCTAACTTAAATGAACTTAACTAGGTGTAAATTTAGAAAAACACAAAACAAAAACAGCGTCATTTTGTAGTACCCTGTTAATTACATGAATGAGTTTATCCATACAATAGGACACACATGTGGGAGCATGCTGCTTTGCATGATACTAGTGAGAAAAGTGGAAAAAATAAGTCTCCCAAAACTGTCATATGTAGAAATATCTTTTGGAAGCGATTTCATCCAACAGGGGGTGTGCAAAGCTAATATCAGTTTTTAAGGTTAAGAATAGTATGCTACCCTTTTCTCATAGCAGTGGGTTTCAGCAAACGAATTAAGTGGGTGGCTTCATTCATGCTCGTGCGGAAACTTTGCATCATTAAGAATCTTAATTGGAAATCTGTTGCCAGTTTTAACCTGAAAGTGTGAGTCGATAATGGGAAAATAATATAATTAGTAATTTAATTTATGGGTCTTTGTAAAACACAAAACCAAAATGCCATAATTCTGTAAATCAACAACTGATTTTCCTGGCAAACGCTGCTTTTACAATGATCTTAGACTGAAAAACATGTTCTTAAATAAACATGAAGGTCGTGGTGCAGAATTCAACGCTCAACTTTACTGCGGCTGATCATGAAGAGAAACGATCATGACTCAAGATAACATGCAATAATGACACATTGCCTGAAAGTATATTTATCATCTTTCTGTAGAAACGTTTTGCAATTTGCAATAAGTTGGAGAGAAAAAGTTGAAAAGTTGAAGCATTTAGGTTGTTTTAGAATGTCGCACTTCCATTGCAACCTCTGTCCAGAATTGTGAAATGCTTCCTCTTGTTATTTCAAATTGTCATGCTGTGGTTTTGGTTTGTGTCAAACTTTGAAACTATTACCCAAATGGATGCTCACAAATTGTGTTATATCATTTCGCTGGCTCAATCACTGGAAATGTGCAGCAATGAAGACCTTCTCTGCCTTTTCTCCCTGCCCTAGCATATTTACCAGAATATTAACATCTTTTTCATCAGCTGCTTTCCTAGATTCAGGAGTCCATTAATGTAGTAAACAAGTTTAACCCAGTATTGCTTTTATTTTACCAAATATGTGTTGCACTGGCTGCTCATATTAAACAGTACTAAAGTTTAACATGGTCAAGTAATTGCTGTGAACCAATAACCCACATAGCAAGGAGGTCTGGCCTGGATCTTGTACCAAGCCGGTACTGCTGGCTGACTTCTGGCATGATATGACGTATGTCATCCAGATATGGGCCAGGCCTGGCATAGGTGGTACTGCCTATGTGATGGCATGCCACATCCGGCTCGATTGTGGTTTGGTTTATGTGGCCCAGGCCCATAGAAAACAGGTCTGGCCTGGATCTGGCATCAAGCTGGCACTTCTGACTGATTGGTGTCATGGCAGGGTGTATGTCAACCAGATGTGGGCCAGGTCTGGCAATGATGGCACTATTTATGTTCCTGTTTTCCTATTTTAGTTAAAAGACCCAAATGCCATGTTGCAATACTATACTGCTATGGTAGCCAACATTTCAAATGCAGGTTTGACAGGTTATTGAGTGTACACTTTATCCAAAACCTAGTGACGGTTTACTCATGTTTACCACCTACTGAGCGAAAGGTTAGTGGTTCAATCCCTGACTCCTCCAGTCTGCATGTCAAGAGTGTGAATGTAGTTAGGAAGCACTGAGTTTAGAGAAAGTGTGTAAATGTGGCATGTTGTATAAAGCATTTTGAGTAATCCAGGACATGAGAAAAGCGCTATGTATGAAACAGTCCATTCACTGTCTGAACAGAGTTATGTTACTTTTGCACTGTTTTGCATGTTCTGGCACATGTTGTTATTATTTGGCTTGATTAAGGTTCGCATTCGGCTGACATCTGGGGCCATAGCTGAAACTGTTATGGGCCAGCAGTGAGTCTACAACTGGCCCGTGGCTGCACACAACTTACACATGGCCCACATACTGCAAAGAATGACGGCCCTTTGGTGGCCCAGATCAGGTTTGCCAGAGGTAGTCCACACATTGGCCAGCACAGGACCACCAGTGTGTCTGCAACTGGCCTTAGGCTGGCCCATGTGTGGGCCACCTCTGGCAAACCAGATCTGGGTCACCAAAGTCCCATCATTCTTTGCGGTATGTGGACCATGTGTAAGCACATTGTGTGGGCCAGATCCGGGACATACCAATTTCGCTATGTGGCAAAGTTCAAACTGCTCTAAATACTAATTTTTAAACAATTTCTCCTGTGACATAAGAGAAAAGTGATAATAAATATAGTAAAAATATTACAGTAAAAGCAACTTTACTTCAATGCTTTTGTAAGCAGCATTGATCATTCCCAGTAATGCTCAAGGATAATAAGATAACAATTTGTTTTTGCTGTCAATTATATAATTTAACTTTTTACTCCTAACTCTAGACCGTGAACTCTTATGCACCACATAAATCAGCTAAAACTCCTTTGAGATTAAGGCCAGTGGTAACTTGTTTTTAAACCTGTTAATCGCACAATTGTGTGTCGACACCATGGTCTGTTTAGTGGAGAAGCTGGGTTTCACTGTGTTGGGTATGGTCCTGATAAGGCCCACTCTTCCACAGTTGATTTTTTTTTTTTGGAAAGAAAGCCCCAGTTATCTTTTAACTCCTTCACATCAGCTTAAGTCGTACCCCAGCCCAGAAATAAAATATACTGTCGATCAGAATTTTTTGCTGTTTTTTTTATTTTTATTTTTTATTTTTTTTATAAATAGGTAATGCTCGTCTGTAAAATGCCTTTCTCACACAAGTGGTCACAAAGAGCTGTCCCCAAGATAGAGCAAGATGAGTAAGAAAATAAATGCCATTTAAAACAATAGAAAAGCTGCATTAAACAGCAAAACATGATGAGGAACATATTTTTAGCTTGCTGTTGCGACAGAGAATGTAAAGTAAATCCAATAAACAATAGCACTCAAGACAAGACTGTTTGCTATCTTTTACTGATGGACTGTAAGTTAATGCATGTAATAAAATGTCTCTCCACCAGTTTCACATTAAGTTGAAGAATGTTATGGGTTCTGCACTATCTATCCCAGTTAACAATTGTACGACCCTCAGATCTCGACATAGTTTTTTTCTCTCTCTTTTTTTTTTTCTATTGACACGACCAAAGCCTGGTCAATCATTACCTTGCTGGTTGCACTGTGTATAAACCTGGGCTTAAATAGCACTCTATTAATATTGACTCTGCTGTGTTAAGCAAACTTAGCGGCATGCTCTTAGAAATATTTGACTCCCTTGAAAGCTCGTTGAGATCTGATGACGAAAGAAACAATATCATAGAGGGGAACCGTCTGAAAAAGAGCAGTGCATTAAGAGTTGGCGCTTTACTCTGAATGTTTCTGACGCAGACACGTCGCCATCTGTGGACTCTAATAAACTCCTGTATTTGGAGATGTAAATAAACTCATGAGTCAGTGGTCTTGGGAACTTAAGCTCATTGTGAACACGGTGAAACGCACAGTAAGGTAACTCACAATCTTCATCTTTTTTAACATCAACCCAGACCTGTTCAACGTACTTTAAACCATCGCCCTTGTAGATATATATTTGTGTGTCAAGTTTGCCTGGTGTCATAATAAGATCACACATGACACCATACCAGCAATATGTTGATTACATGACATGGATTTCCTCCTCAGCTTTACAATATTCAACACAGCTTTGTGAGCACAATTTGCATTGCGTGCAATGAGTCCTGTGAAATGGGGAATGTCTACAAACTGCTTACTGGTAAAATCTCTTCACTTTTCGCTCATACCCCTCTTCCTCTGCCATTTATAAGTGCCTATCATAACTGTTTTCTATATCGGGCCTGCTGTATAATGTCCAGACTGACTCTGTCTCAAAGGACCTTAACATTTATTTTGACTGAAGGCCATTGAAGCTCCATTATGGCTCCTTGCCCCACAAAATTACTACTCCTGTAGTTATACTCTCTCTGAGGCCCAGCCATGTTGACAGAGCTAGTGGTGGTTTTTGTTTGTCTTTTGTGGCCTGGAAGTGTTTTATGATATTAATTGTTATGAACAAAGCTACATGCAGCTGGCAACTTGACTAATCTAAGGAAGAAGTAGATCAGAGTCGACTAGCGAAAGTGGAATGCAGACAGACGGGCATCTGGACTAATGGCATGTTCGGTCTTCTATCCCCCAGTGTCTCTGTTTAAACATGACATGGCTGTGCAACTGTTACTTTCTGCACATACTACCAAAGTAGCTGTAGTCTTGCTTTTAAAATAGAAGAAATGTAACACTATTATTAAAGTTGAGATCTGTTTTGTCTGGAGTAGTGAGCTGTTTAAGAGTTAGGGGAGATGGAGAACATTTAGTTTTTATGATCATCTTCAAGTAAAATACAATCTCCTATTGTAATATAAATCACAAATGCCAGTGCTCGATGCATTCATCTTCAGGGTTAACTGTTAATGAGCTCATTCACTGCTCCTAAAAAGCCATAAAGTAATTCAGATTACTCACATCTAAATGCGGCCCAAGTGTTCTCACTTACCTTCTTTGAAATCTCTTTGATCAATCATTAACACTAACCAAACTTCAATAAAAAGTCTAATCAGTGTCCGGTCAAAATATCGCCTCTTCTGGTATTTACTGCACACTGGTGACTTTGTTTTGGCTGCGGAAAATCAATATATGAGCTTTTTAACCAATCAGAGCACTTGAAGTTTATACTAAAGTGTCTTCTTGTGTGTGTGTGTGTGTGTGTGTGAGAGAGATTGTTGAGGTCAACTATTGAACTACTTTTTGCTATACGTATAGATCTCCAAAATCTCCTTTGTTGTATTGCAGTGAACACAAAAGCCGTGTTGAGATTTAATGCTTAAAAAAAAAAGAGAAATATTTTACAAAAACGAGCACGTTTGTAATAATTAGCACTAGTATCACATTTGTGTCATACATATATAAAAAAATGTGTGTTCCCAAAGTTACAAATACCTTTTGTAGACATTGAAAAGTGTTCGTTTTTGAAACTTCAATTCGACAGCTTTGCGCGCACCTTTATAGATTTTACGACGTGTAATGAAGTTGCCGAAATCACGGAACTTATAAAGTATTATACGCGTCTTTTAAAGTTTTTCCGTTCTGCCAGAAACTGGCCTTTAATAAGTAATCAAGTAAAGATTCTTTGTCTCCTTGGCCTATTTTAGGTGAGCAGGTTAATTGTGTTCATGAATTGTTGCTCTCAGCAAGGAGATTATCTGCCAGACAGGTGTTGCTGTGCAGCAGGATAGCTCTGAGAAAAAAATACAGTAGTGGGTTACGAAGCGGAGCATTGCATTGTATTTGCCCCACTTAATTTTGTGTCCGTTACCATGTTTCAAAGAGTCCTGTCCACAGTACTGTCTGGTTTACCGCAGTTCAGGATTTCCAATGCAAAATAACAGGAATAGGACTCGAGCATAGCGCCTGAACGCTTCTGCTTGCACAGATCTTGGAGAATATTTCTCAACACTATTCTGTGAAAAGCCCAAAGCACCTGTGACATCTTACAGCCTGCCCTTGCGTTTCTGGCCCAAGGAAGATGATTCTGAACTAAGACATTAAATATTGAGTGCGGTGAATCTTGGCTTGCCGCACTCTTTCCATTGGCAGGTGACATGCGGCAGTTTAAGGTGTCAGAAACTCATAACTAGGCTGTAAGCGCAGTGTGTGTTATATTCTGGTTCAAAGTAAGAGGCTGTTAAATTGAATTCACACATTTATTCATTTATTTTTCTTTCTTTCCTGTTATTTCTAAATAAAAGCAAATGTACATGCAAGTTCCTATCAAGCCAGTCTGTGTTTGTGTATAAATACATAGTGGTCAGTTTACAATAATTAACAAATAATAAAATGATAAGACTTTATTGTCTAATTGTTAGACAAATAGCAACCCAAAACGTGTTTACTTTAGAGTATGGTGTTTTAAATGTATGCTGAAATCAGAAACCCGAACACGTACTTTGGGTAATCCGATATACTAACCTTACAACAAACCCCTTCTCCGTGGAGCTTATCATATTCCGTTTTTATTGAGACAGTGCCAGAGAGCTGTGGATTGAAATGGTCTTTAAGGATCGCTCTCCAAAGTGGTTTGATTGTCCTGCAGCAGTCGTCTTGCTGCGTTGTTGTTCTGACCACTGTTACTGCACCATGTTGGTTAAGTGAATGATGCTTTTATTAGTTAGCTGCATTTAGCATTTATCATTCCATCAGTTTTCATCTAATGCAATACCAGTTGGCAGTGAGACATTAAACGTAGTGCTATTGAAACATGATAACATGCACAAAGGACCTGTTGACTAACTTCATGTATGTGTTCACACATGGTTGCTGGCACGTATATTTAGGGTTGGGCTTTTTCTTTCAGGCAGTTTCACACAGTACATAGTAGTATCTTGTGTTGTTCTAAGCCCCTATGGATTTCTACATTTTAACCAAAGCTGCATAAATACATCAAATTGAAATTGCCACCTTCCCCCCCCCTTTTGTCCTTCATGCTGTTTGGGCTTGATTGAGACTGCACATGTGGCTCTCTTTTGAGACTTTGAACTGCATCCATGGTTTTATTTTCCTGCAGATCCAGAGCCAGAGCTAAGGCAATTTTCCTTCAGTGCTGAGTCAGTTTAATCACATCTGTAGCCGTTTGTTAATATCCTGGCACAAAATGAAATGAAAGGTGAATCTGAGGCTGTGTTAAGGTCTGCAAGCCAGTTCAAGTAGAAGAAACGTTACTTGGTTATGAACATATGATATATTCTCTTAGCTTTTTATAGCTTTTTTTCTTTCTTTTTTCCCCTCCCCGGCAGGTACAGAATAGCTGCTGTCATCTAGCTTCAAAATCCTGTTGTAGGTTTGTTAAGCCTGTAAGGGATTTTTTTTCTCCCTCTTACTTTTGACACATTTTGTCACAGATCTGAGTTTCCTCACACAAAAAGGTATTTCATAACATTCAGTAATGACGAATTCTTTGTCACAAAGTGCTCAAGTGATCCACCTCGCAAGCCAGCAGTTGTGGTATGCCAGTATCCTGAGTATCCTGAGTCATCTGGCTTCCCCAGCAGACCGGCAGGTAATTTGTGCTGGAATGAACTGGAGCATTGATGTCCTCCTGTATCCTGTCATTGATTGTATCCTTGCTTGTTCTTGTTGTTGTGCACTCTCACTTGGCCCACATTCACTCCAGCGAAGCCAAGAATATACCTTTTACGCCACACAGATGCATGCGCAGGGTTTAAAGTAGCGTCTGCACAAACACAACAAGTTGGAGTGCATGCAAACATCTGCACGGAGACTCGTCTTCACCCTCTGATAACACTGTTTGCATTAGACAAGAACCCTGACCAAAAGTATCAGCTTTTTCCCCCCTTCTCCTGCCTGGCAACCACCAGTTGTGAACGCCTGCTGTGAAATCAATTGCTATAGTCCCAGTCTCGCAGGCCTAAAGACCACAAGGGAAAAATCTGTCTTTGGTTTGGTCACACTTTTTCAAGTTTCACTACCACTTAGTGGTTAGTTAGCAAGTGTTTGCTGTAGTGCATTGACTTTGTCTGCAATGTGCTGTCAATCAAAGCAATCAGAAGGAGGTTTTTGATGTAGCAACCTCTTTGTCGTTTGTTGCTAGGTGAAACTGTTACCAGTCTTCAGGAAACCCTTGCTTACTGGTTGGGGCATACACATTTTTCCCTAGACACTGATGGGTCTCCAGACCTGTGTGACCTTACCAAACAGTTTTTCATTTTGTACTCTGACATTGAAAACATTTTTTAAACTTTGGCATTATTTTTATTTTGTCTGGTTTACCGCAGCAATTTTGCCCTCAGCTTTAAACCCCACATTGTTCCACAAAATTCAAAGAGTTAAAGATGTGCTTTACCTTTTATTGAGTTTTTTTTAAACTAAATCTGATTATAAAAGTATAATGATGGTATTGTATAGACGTTGCCTGATGCAAAATAAACCTGTACTTAGGTTGGATAATCATTAATCGTGTCAGTTTTTTATGATAACATCAAATCTTAAATATCTAGAGCGTGACATCTGGTCACAAGGCTGCTAACTGCATTTTTTTTCAAAGCATTCGGTAGCTATTTAAGTCACTGCTTATCTGCTTGATTGCATTATGGTCTTTTTAACCTTGAGGTGCCCTGCCATAGTTTCTTGTTAAATCAAAGGTCAGGTTCATTTATTAGTTTGGCACAGTTTTTTTGTTTTGTTTTGTTTCTTTGTTTTTTGATGAGTCAAATACCAGTTCATTAGAAGAAAAAAACTGTTCATTTCTCACCATATCAACAAGCCACAGCTTGCTTGAACAATGAGCAACAGAAATATGAGTCTGCATCTTTTTTCTCCTCTTCAGTGAGTGAAGGTGCAGACTTAAGTGTGCAGTCTGACGTAAACCTGTTTGAGCACGTGGGGCAGAGTAGTAAGCATGCTATTTGGGAGGAATTTTTGCCTTAGGTGTCAACAGAAATTACATAAAGAGGGCTTCTAGATCAAAAGCTGTTGTTGGGTGCCAATCTTTGCATGTCCAGGCAACTAGACTAACATGCAGACTTCAAATTTCAACACAAGTTCCAATATTCCAATATCACCCCTTGTTTTTGTTTTTCAGTTAGTGGCCTAAACCCTGCCAGAGCAAACTGCATTTTGCGATAGAGGAGTTTGATTAGTCTTTGCCATTCTGTTGTGACTTTTGCCTGACAACTCATTCTCAATCCTTATTCGGAAGTAAATCTTCCTATATAAGTGGTAAAGTTATAGGCTTAGTCTACAGGCTGTCTCACAACAGTTTGTCAATAGAAATCTTGAAAATATTACAAAGAAGTGAAATCTACAACACAAGGATAAAAATTCAAAGCAGTTATTGTTCTGAAAAACATTGGTATTAGGAGCTAGTCCTACATTCTGGACTTTTTCAGTGTAGATTTAGTGCACCTCAAGACCTTCCCAGTGAACTTTAAATGTTGTCTCAGTGCCAGATTTTTTTTTTTTAAATGTTTATTTCCCCCTTCTTATCATTAGAGTCAACAGCTTTCATCAGAAATCAGCCCACAGAGTTTCCAAAACTAGACCTTTGTGATACTACAAGCTATTTTTGCGTAATGTTATATACTGACGTGCAGTGGCTAATGGAGATTTATTCGCATCTTTGAATCATTATCTCCATCATTTGCTCACAGATGCTGATTTTATGATGTGCATACATACTTTATATTAATTATGAAATGAGTTGTTGCATTAAAAAGTCTCAGGGTAGTCCAGGATAGTATTATATTAAAAAGACTCGGAAGGTCTTGCTGATAGTGACTGTTCCAGTCTAAGAAGCTAGGGTGCTGTCCCCCCCCCCCTTTTTTTTAAACACCCTTGTAGGGCTGTTCGATATAACAATTTATATCGGATGATGATATAAAAACATCTATTGTTTCATTTTACGCTAACGTTTGTTTCGTGGTGTCGCAAAATAAACTGTTTACGGTAATATTTTTTCATCGTTTTGATGGTCACTGTATTAATTTCTTAAAGTTCTCTCTTTCTCTTACATTTAATATAACCACACTACAGATGGACAAGTGCCTGTTTTTATGCGTTGTCGTTAGCAACAACGACGGTAAAACCATCGCGTGTCCGCTTGTTTATTTTCCAAATAAACCTTTCACAACAAAGCTCAAGATCCTGTTGAGACTTTTCAAAATAAACTGAATCGCGTGAAAGAGCAGATTATTTACGGATGAGAAGCAAAAAAGAGCCGTCAGGTGCTAAAAAATAAACCTTAGACTAAAGCGTTAGAACAGGCTTTTCCCCGCAGCACGCCGTGTAATAAATATTTCCAAAGAAAACGGCGGCCCTTACAACTTATGTCTAAAAATGTATAGTTTCATACATCGTCAGAAATCCCTGTTTTACCACATCGTGTGTGTGTGTGTGTGTGTGTGTGTGTGTGTGTGTGTGTGTGTGTGTGTGTGTGTGTGTGTGTGTGTGTGTGTGTGTGTGTGTGTGTGTGTGTGTGTGTGTGTGTGTGTGTCTTCTGATTCACTGGAAATGGGGACTTGGAAAACTTCTCATCAGCAGTTAGACATGAATTCGCTGGAAATTTTATGGTTTGATCTTTTTTTTTCTTCTTTTTTTTAAAGTAATTATTTTCTGCGACATTGCAGATAAAACACGTTTTTCTTTTTTTTTCTTTTTTTTTTTTGATGGGTGAAAAAAAAGAGGTTGATATACAGACATGCAGTTTCTACAGGAGTATATACCATCACTCTCTGATAAGTTTACTTCGTATGTTACAGCCGGCTCATAAAGAATATGAATAAAATTTCATTTCCAGCATTTTCTCGGCTAGTGTTTGCACTTTTAGTATTTTAATTCAGGTGATGGCACATGGGCCACACACTTAGGTTGCAAAGGGGTGCATATGTGATATGTAAAATCGAGTACTCAGCAATGTAATCTGCCTTTGTAAACTTTTATGAGCGAATGGGCTGTTCTAAAGAGCACACTGAATTTGAGCATGGTACTGAAATAGGATGCCACCATTGAAATAAGTCAGTTTGTGAAATCTATTCCCTCGTAGGTAGTCCACGATGAACCACAATGTAAGTGATTGCAAACCATGGCAACTCGGCCACCAAGTGGTAAACCACTAAAGTTAAGAGTGAGGTCTCCTGGTCGTAAGGCCCATGGTGCATAAAAACCACCAGCGTTCGGCTCACTTAATAACTGCAGAGCTCCAAACCTCCTCTGACATTAACACAAACAGAAAGGTATTCTGTTGATGTAATCTGCATGTGGTACCCTGATTTTGTCCATATAATGTAAATTCTTCATGCCGTCAGTAAGAAAAGATTCTGGACTGCTTTGTCAGTTGAAAACATTTACTTATTTATTTGGAAACGCAGGACAATCAAAACGTGTGCATGTATTAGTAGATGTAAATATACACGTTTTATGTGTAAAATTGCCACAGTGTGTCTGTTTGGCTCTCAAGTGGCGCCATCATGATGATGCACTGGTATTGAAGATTAATCTTTTTAAGAGTCTTTTTGTTTTCCTTCAATAGATAACGCTCCAAGTTTTTCAGAAAATTTAAACATCCTCGATGACCACCACATACGTGAGTAAAATGTGAATTTCACTCATTTAGTGGTTGCTGGAGGTCGCAAGGATTGTGCGTTGCCATGAGGTTGTTGACCGGTCTCTAGGCCAGTGTAACAGGCCTTTCAGCAAAGTCATGGTGTCTTTGAGTCTGCCGACCAATCACAGGCTGTGCAGGCTGGTCTCAGTGACACTGCACAAAGTAATGGTTAATATTTGCACATTTGGTTAGAATTGAAATTCACCCACACTGTCCCAACTGTGAGGCATCTACACAGACATAGATATGTTGTGTCGGTTGTCCCTGATCATGTAAATATTTATAGATTCATATGACATTACTGCAACCAAGGTTGCAAGGTTATCAGAATCCCTAATCTCACATTCTATAATTGACTTGTTTAAAAACAAGGTGTGACAAGGTTTAGGTTAAATGTGGCAAACACAATGGTAAGAATCTTATATTGTGACAGCCTTGCTTTCAAAGCTGACCATGCTGTATTTGCCAGCCTTTGTGTAAGCCGTCCACTGCAAATAGTTTGAATTCCACTGCTTTTTGAAGTCAAGCTTTCAGGTTAAGTTGAATGACCATTTTGTCTTTTGGGGCCACTGGTAAGCACAGAGCTAAAGGTAGATGGGTTTAAGAGCATTAAATTCAGTCAGATTGTCACTATTTTCTTTTCCAGTAGTATCTGCTGACAGTAAAACAGACTCCATTGTGGTACTGTTTAGATAATAAATATGATAATTGACCTACCTTGCTTTCAAAGATGACTTGTGGATGTGTGGTTTGGCCCTCATAGAGTCTCAGCGGGCATTTTTTTTTTGATGACGCATGGAAGTTGTTCCTGGTTGCTTCAGGATTAGCTGGGATAAAAGGGCTACATGCCACAAATGCTGAACCTGGTGTGACACAAATAACTTGACCCGCTCCAAGGCTTCACTGACTTTTACGTTGTTAGATCGCTGTGTGGAAAGAACAGTCTGTAAGATTTTTTTTTTCTTTTCAAAAACGTGACAAGGACGAGGTGATGGTCAAAATAGAAAATGTTGACATAACTCAAGTGAATACATTGTTTATTTCAGATGCATCTAATTAAAAACACACATTCTAAATTTGTACTCGGATTGTTTTTCCTTTTTAGGCCAACTTTTCCAATATACACTGAAACAAAAGTTGGGGAATTTACATTTCTATTGAGAGGAAAGATGAAACTTTGTCTTTTTAAGTATTTGGGTAAAAACAGTGTTTTTTAAGAGTTAGATGGGCACAAAATAGTTACCGTTAAAGTGAGAAAAGTTGGTTTATGTTCCATGTATTCTCATGCAAACTCAGGTAAGTGTGAAAGCGTTTTTACATATGTCACTGTACACTTCGCACTTTACACGTATTATGCAGCTTTGTGAAAAACTTAGTGCACCTTGTGATTCCGTAGCTTTAAGATCCACCTTTAGCAACAATAACATAAAGCAATCATTTTCTGGAAGATTGCCAGTCTTTCATGTCACTATGTCTGAATTTTGGCGCACTTATTTTTGCAACTTAAATTCGTTGAGGTTTGTTTACTTTCGTTTTCCCCGGTCCTTGTCAGGTCCTGGCACAGTATTTTGTTGTGGTTCAGGTCTGGACTTTGGATGGACCACATTGATTATTTCCATTTTCTGTCATTCTGTTGCAGATTTGCTGCTGTGCATGGGATCATTGTCCTGTTGCATAACCCGTTTTCTGCCTCACATTTAACTCTAGAATACTTTAGTATACAGAAGAGTTTGTGGTTGACTGCAAGTTCTGCCAAGCCCAAATCATCAGCCTCCACCACCGTGCTTGACAGTTGGTATGAGGTGTTTGTTCTGATATATTGTTTGTTTTTCACCAAACATGGAGCTGTGCATTATGGCCAAAAAGCTCCTCTTCAGTTTCATGTGTTCAAAGAATGTTTTCCACTTGTGGTCAACTTGGAGAAAAATGGCCTAAATTATTTGGAAACCTCCCTTCCCAGATTTAACGGCAGTAACAATTGCTTCTCTAAGATCATTGCTAACATCCTTTCTTGTCCCCCCCCCCCGCCCCCCCCCAATTTCGTTAACACACATCTGAATGCTCCAGACCTAAAACCTGCTACAACTTGTGCTTTAAAAAAGGTGCTCACAGTTTCTGATGATCAGTTAACCAAGTGCATTTGATTGTCAGCACCTGGCTACTACTTAGCATCTAAATTCCTATGGAAGCAGTGAGGGTGTATTTGGTTTTTCACAGGACTGTAGCTTAGTATTACTCCATAAAACACACATGAAACAACTGTGGTTTCACAAATAGTTTCTTCTTGTGCTTTGGTAAGTCTTCTGAGTTTCTTCATCAGGTAAACTGCCAAACACAATGATGATGGTGTTGTGTTTTTTTTTTCTTTTCCCAAATGCAATATGTGGTTAATACCAATACAATATAATACCAACACTGCCTGCTATTGTGCAGTAGGTTGAAAATCAATCACAGTAAGCTTTGTTTCAACAGTTTTGTAGTCATCATGTGTGATGCAATTATTTAAGAAATAAGTGACAGTGTGTTGTCAGAATGAAAGTTATTTTGTTTGATAATAACTTAATAATGTTATAGAAGACTCTGTTTTTACTACTTAAATTTAGACTTTTTTTCCCCATCTGAACTTGTTATCTACATCTTTGTTCCCTCCAGATTATGTGTTTTAAATATGTATCATTACTCTTTATTAGTAGGATATTTGATTTCATATTCTGGCAAAAATTAAATAAATTAGAAAATATGCATTTTTTTTCCACTAGTGATGTAATTAATAAAACAGTTTGTCCTACTATTCGTGGGAAAGTGGTTTAATACTGGGTGGGTGGTTGTCATATTCGGGATTACTCAATTAGCCAAGTACTACCTTCACTGTATTTTTTATTTTTATTTTTTAAATACGTGGCAGTAACCAAGAGTTCTGAGAAGTTTATGGACAAATACATTGTAGCATTGAAGAGTATGAACACATTGGCTTATGCTCTACACAAGTAAGTGGTGGTGGCAGCCTGTCAAAATGCATTGTCCGGACATGCCTTCACAGCATCAGGATCATGACAGGAGAAAAATGGTGGGCTTGTCAGAGAGGTTAATGAAAACAGGGCAGAAGCGATTGTAACACAACATTCCTTTCTATGGGCCACAACCATTAAAATAAAAAAAGGCAAAAAAATTTTATTTAACGACTTAATTTGTTATGCCAATGTAAATGTAGCTAGGTGCAGCAGAATTTGTTTAAATTACAACTTTGATTTTTGGGTTATGTAATACCAGTCACCTGTATGCAGTGTGACAGATGCACTGCGTATATGGTCATGTATACGTAGTGCATCTGGTTTTGCATCTGGCTCATACGTATGTGCTGTATCTTGTTGGTGGTGGTATTTTGGGCTCATGTGACTTTTCCCATGTAATTACTGCAGAAGGAAACCATGCAAAATCATTTCACTTATGCGCGTGCACTTGTCTACTCGTGCATCATTCCTGCATACATATGCCGACATGCTACATTCATATTGTGCACAGGTTTGTGACAAGTTTTGTTCAACTTGCCAAGAGGCTTTTGGGGTCAAGTCTTTGGTATTTGCCTTTTGATCCTGTGCTTTGTGTTGCTGTTAAACTGAGTTCCCCCCCCCCCTAATCTTAGCCTTCAATGATAACATAAATATAAAAACATAATTCTCAGTTTTGAAATATGAGCCAATGTGTGATAACATGTTGAAGATTACTAGTGCTGGTTTGAAGAAAAAGTCACCACGAGGTACAAATAATTACCTTTTGTAAAGGATTTGTGGTACACCAAGGTTTGCCTGACATATTTTTTTATTTTTTTCAAATAAAAACAAATGCAGCAGATCACAAAATATGCAAGTTACTACTAACTTGCATATAGTCTGTTCTGTGTAACTGCTTTGATTCTTTCACTGTTCATACCGAGACTGCTGACTTTGACTGGCTCTAAGCTCTGGGTAGCTTTAGCGTTAACCATGTTGCCTATTTTAGCTTCCTTAAAATGTCCAGTGTAAGTATAAAACTAGGTCATTGCTGTTAGCTGTTAGTAGGGGGTGGTAAAAATAACATGGAGTGAGATTTTAGTACGATGTTATAAACTGAAGCCACATACCGATTTTTATTTATATATGTTCGAACTTCATTGCTCAGGTATAAACCTGTATTCATTTATGCCTTAATAATACTGCTTATTTTCTAATTTCTCCATGTTGGCTCAGAAGCGAGACAAACACTCAAAAGAGTTGTCTCTCGATCTCTGTTGCTATGGAGTCCCTGGTAGCCTACATGTAGGTCGGTTGTAAACATTTCAGGGTTGCTGTAGATGGTTTGCTGCAGTTGCCCGTCGATTAAGCTTGTGCTCCTCATTGCATTTTGTGAAATCCCACAAAGTCTTTGCAGCCTGAAATTTTTCAGCAAGTAGGTTGCACTACTGCTCGGTTTCTGCATGACAGGATTCCACATGACAATACCACTAACCTGTTGAGCAGGATGCACTGCAGCAAAGGGTCTGGAGCACAGTAAACAAGACGGGGAGAGTGTAGGTGGAGTGGAGGAGGGGGACAGAAGTGAGTTAAATCAGTTACTCGGCTAAAAAACCAGTGCCACGCCCAAGGTGCCAGGGCTAGTAAGAGCAAGCAGGAGGAATGTGAGGGAAATGAATGGGATTGTAAGTCCTACCATTCACATGGTGAGTTCTTTCTTCTTCTTTTTTTCATCTTAAGTCTGCACTACTTGCCACATAAACATATCACAAGACATGATGAGTATGATCTGTGCAGAATTCCTGATGTGAAACTCAGATTGTGAGTGTGTGTGTGGTTTGTTAGTTTAGCTGTGAGTCAGTTCAGTTTTTATACACACATATTTCAGTGCATTGTTAGCATGAGTGCTACTGATCAAAACTAACCACATGTGTCAGTGTGAATTATTCTGGTTGTTATGATTGTCACAGAAAATGAGAGGTTTTGCTCTGTGGTCAGCGGACTGCACAACATCGCTGTAGTCTTAAGGTGAAATCAAAACATCACGTGGTGTGTGTGAGTCCGTACAGTTTATTGCCCAGTTAGCAAGGCTTTATTATTTTTTTTAAATCTTCAGAGTGAAAGGGACAGTGTTTTGTCACGTGTAAATAAAGAACTGCACTCTGTCTGTGCGTCAGGAAACAAACATGCAGCAAAATAAGAATTTTCATTCAGCCCTCTAAAAAAGTCCAAGGGACTGTGGAAACACTTTGAACAGGGCAGCCAGTGATTCGACACTACTGCTGTGAGAGAAGAGTACATATTTTCTGTCTGTGTGGTTGGCAATCTGTTTACTGGAAGGGCTGCTCACTGAGAGCACATGTTGCTGCATGTGCAGTCAGTGAGGCCCAAGAAGTTAAGTGTAAATGCACGGGCAGGGAAAGTGTTTTTGTGGCAGCGGTGGGATATGTTTGTGTGCATGCATGTGTGTCTCTGATTTTGTTTGGAGAACGGAGCCAAAAAAAAAAATAATTTTTTTTTAACCCCAGGAAAACCACACTAGAATCCTCTGTGTATGTGTGGTTCACTGGGAGTTAGGAGTTTGTTGGCTCCACTTTTAAGCCTCTTTCTGGGAACCAGCATTCCCTGCTCTTCTAAACCGAGCTGTAAGAGGCTGGAGGGCTTTGGGAATGAAGAGGCATGGGCTGGTTTCAGTATGTCCCAGGTTTGTCTTTTGTACACAGCGAGTGGTAACAATGGGAGGGTTACGTATCTGATATACACACCAAACCCTGGGACTCAGCTGCAAGTAATTAAAGCTGGCAGTTGGCAGAGAAGAGAGTCAGGCGACTGTAATGGCCGCTCTAAGTTCATACCATAATATTTGGATGATGAATCAGGCTGCTAGTAAAAGTGTTGTCATGCTGTTGACCCAAGGCTTTCTCCCTTCTCCATGTCCTGTTGCCCCAGAAGGGGGCACAGAGAGGAGAGAAAAGGCTTTGTATGACCCTGTTTTTAGTCTGTAATGAGATCTGCTATTTATTTTGCATGCTACAGCATTTGATATGTCTTAAGTTGCTGGCTTTTCCCAAAAGTGTACTCCGAGTCTTGACTAACTAGTTCAGATATATGATTCTACCGACCGTCCTCTGAGAAAAAATATGCAGCTTTCAGTTTTGGATGCTGTATAGTAGGGGGCAATGGGTGTATGCATAAAGTGCATACAAACAAATCTGTGCTTAAACTGTGCGTACAAAAGTTTCACTCACAAATTTTCTGACCTGAATTTGTTTGTGTGCTGCAAACAAATGAACTGCCTCAGACTGTGAGCACGAATAATCAAAGTCCTGCTGTCTCGGAAATATAAACAAATTTATATTGAAAGTAATGATGGCTTAATTTACCTCCCACCTTTATGAAACATACTTTTAGAGAAATTTTTAAAAGTTCCAGATATTTCACACATAGTCTTGAGTGAAAATGGGCATCATTTCATCCTCGATGGATGTCATCATCACAAACTAATTTCTTGGTATTTTCTCACTTGTTTTTTTTTTTTCTTTTCATCTTTAGTTGACACGTTAGATGTCTTTCCAATTTCTTTTTTATTTTCTTGCCTGTATTGATTTTTATTATTATTCATATTTTGCAGCAACTTTAATGATGAACTTCAACGATGGCATCATTTTTTTCATGTTATAATACAGTGTTGGAGTGCTGTTGCTTATATGTGAAAACATGGTGGATAAAGGCTCCTGTGTCAGTAAGAAATGTGCTAAATTACCTCAAATGAGGTCATTTAAACACTACAAGTTGCTTGTTGAAAAAGGGAGAGGTGTTAAAAGAGAGTGAACTTCCATGACCCCTGTGGCGACCTATCATCTCTGTTTACAGCCATTAGCCCGAGGCAACATTAGTGCCTTCTGTAGTATAACAGAACACACCTGAATCTCTGGCTGGACTGTTAGTAGCATGTTGCATTATAGCTAATGCAGCCGCCAGGCTTTAACAAGCAAGAAGAATGTGGTAAATTAGATAATATCTTTGCATTGGCTGCAGCTATGCTATTTTTATCTGTCTGTTGTGACATCAGTAGTTTTACAGAAGATACGAGATAAATTTGTAAATCTTTTAAAAACCATGATGCTGCTTTTCTGATATGCAAAGATTCTTTACATACATTCCCATCTAATGTCAGTCACATTATATAGCTTTGAATTCCCCTTGAATTTTTAGTCTGTCAGCAAATTGGGTGAAAGGTGTGGCATGACTATTCATACTTGCAGCCTGTGACAGGCTTTGGCTTTAGTGAAAAGGTGAAGACGCGTTTGGCATCAGAACTGATGGTGAAATATGTTCCAGTGCATTGTTCCAATAGCCCTAGCTTTGTATCATGGGTATTTGTGTGTCATTGTGTTGGAGTCATTGCCAAGAAGGTCATGGTGGTTCTTATGACTGTGTAAGAGTGGTGATATGACATTGCTGTGTAATTATATAATTTCAGAAGAACGTATGAGCCAAAACCAAAAAGGTTTAATCACTTTCAGGTTTCCCGTTTACAACTCGGTCATGGAGCTGACACATTTGATGGTGCTCAACAAAAGCTGTTGAGATCCTGTAAATCTGTCACCTTACTGTCGCTTTTATTGGTTCCCCCCTCCTTTCACAACAGAGTCAGTGTATGACCTTCTTCCCAGAGAGCTGCAGTTGCCTTCATCCACTCAGCAAAGCCCAAAAGTCATGAGTCAAAAGAGCGGCGGAGAGGCAGGGCCTCTCCCTTCAGCTTCTCTAGCATCAGGTAGGATCCTGCTTCTCTTATCCTTATTTCTCCTCTGCAAGCAGGACTGATCATGCCCCACCCTGAAAAAAGTACAACTCATGTTATAGTCTGTACCTTCAGGCAAACAAACACCTGCATGTGGCAAGAAAGCCAGTCAGGCAACCATCGTGCTCCTCTGTGATTCTCACGTGAAGGAAAAAAAACAAAACAAACAGTAATAAAAGGCTGGTGAGGGAAGTTAATGGCAGCTGAACATAGCTAGCTGCCTGTATTCACATTGCTATGTACTATATGTTGTGGTCTCTTGTAGCAACAGTTTAGAAATATGGTTTATGCACATGTTTTAAGACAATGATATTAGTGCATAATGGTAATTAAACTGCAAAGTAGAACGATTGTAGACCATAAGAATATGAGGCCCCGGCAAAGGCCTGTTATTCATTACCCCACAGACTAAATCTACTTACCCATTTTTTTTTTCTTAGCCTTTTTTTCCAGAGAATTAAGAAGCTTTGAATGGCTGTAATCACCTTGTTGACCATTCTGCAGTTCCAAGGTGGAGCTATTATTTACAGAAGAAAATCTTCTTAATAGACCAACACGGAAGTCCAGTATAAATGAACAGCTAATGACTATTTCATACTAGAGCTGGGCGATATAAGATTTTTTCATATCACGATATGTTTTTTTCATTTCAGGCGATAAAGATATCTATCACGATATAAGCCAAATAACTATATTTGTAAGATTTAAATGTGCCGTTACTCACAAGTAAAATGTGAAATAATCAGCAGCTTGTTTTGATTTAAATATTTATTTCCCATAATAAGTTCAACTGGGTAGATGTACGTAAGGAACATGAGACCTTTTCAGATAAATAAAGGCAAATATTGCAAACTACACAAAAGCAGCCGCTAAAGCGTTTAAGTTTCAGAATAGAACAAGCGAAACAGACTACTAAATTGTCAGTTCCACTTACAAACAAAATATTAATTCTAAAAATAAATCTTAGTTTGTTTTACAGAAGAACAAACAAAATTGACTAACTGTCAATATCAAATAAACTGAGAACTAAAAGGAAATTCTCAATCTCTCCTTGTTGTATAGCTTAACTTTTCAAACAGTTTTAACAGTGACTTTAGTCTGACAAAAGCCGAATGACGAATTAGCGCGTTCAGTCAGAGATTGCGCATGCACCGCTTTATTGTATTTCCAGACTTGCTTTCGGCACAATTTACAGTGCGCGCTACTCTGTTTTTTTTGTCAGACTTGAAATAGCCGAAATACCTTCACACTACGGAACTTCTATGGCTCTTCCGCTCGACAATCTCTCCGGCGTTGGAACCATCATCATTTTTTTCTTCGGTAACCTTCGGTCACGCTCGGTTGATTTTTCTCTAGTTGGCACACTCATTTCCTCCATTACCGCTGGCTGCTTCCCAAACAAATACACATGTGCGGGTAACAAGTCACGTGACGTGACGCTGCGGCTGTGATTGGTTCGGCTCTGCGCTACTTAATTTGGATTGGCTGATGTTCTTTTTTTTTTCTTTTTTTTTTAAAGAGGACAAGAGAGATGAGGCCTATCGCAATAGTTTAACTTTTCTATTGAGGAAAAGTTATTTCGCAATACATATCGTTATCGTTCTATCGCCCAGCTCTATTTCCTACACAAGTAAAAGTTGCCCATTTTTTTTTGAGGACTGTTAGCTTGTTGAGAGCTCCAGATTTAGATCCGGATTGGAGGGTGAGCCACAGATTGTTGAATGTGTGAAGATAAGCATATCTTTTACCCGCCATTGTTGCAGTTGGGTTTATGGTTTCACGGTGGAAATTAACACATGAGAGTTTTGCAAAGATTCTAGAGATTAATTAAAAATCTCAGCATGTGCTTCTAAAAACAAAGAAACAGCAAAAAGTGCTGTGTCACTGATTTTATTTTATTTTTTCTAATTTATCTTTTGATGTTTTAACTTGGTGTTCTATGTTCACTTGATATTTGAAGTTATTCAAATGTTTCAGCTGACCTGAGACTTTTAAGTGACTGTTTTAGTAGTTATTCGAGGAGAGATGAACACTTAGGGGTAATAATGCAAGCAAGGTGGGCTCAGTCCAGGAGCTCCAGACTCCAAAATCAAGTCAGCCACTTTTGCATGCATGGGACTTTGACAGTACAGACTGCTATGATACAGACTTTATGGTAGGTTCTATTCATTGCCTGACCCAGGCTTTTTACCCCCTTTTTTGGTTTTTATAAATATTTTCCTGTCCTGCCTACTTTTGATTTTTTTTTTTTTAATACCAGTCACAGGTCACTGCTTCCACAAGCAATTCATGTAGAGCAGGGGTGGGCAACTCTGGGCCTCAAGGCCTGGAGTTCCCCACTCCTGGTAGATATTTAGATATCATCCTGAATCCAATGATTGGTTCAGTACCAGAGCTCTGGAGAACTTCAAGCCATTTAACTCAGCTGTGTCGGATCAGGGACACATCTAAAACCTGCATGACACCGGCCCTTGAGGTCTGGAGTTCCCCACCACTGATGTAGACCAAATAATTCATTGATAGATTCGTACCTATTGATGTTTTGCAGTCACATGACTGCTAACCATTTGACATTAAATTGTTTACCATTTTGGACATGTGACAATATTAGGTCAAGTGAATAAGATCCCAGTCACACAGGCCTAGAGACCAGCTAAACATCCCGTGGTCTATTCCCATCACTTGTGAGATTTTGGGGTTCCTTGACTAATTGGCATAAACCACCTTGCAATTGCTTTGGTTGGTGACAGATTGCCATGGTCGCCTAAAGTTTGCATGGAACAGACTAAAAATTTTTCACAGACACTCACTGGCTGTTCTACAAGCGGTAGTGAAACTCTGAAAAGTGCAAAACCAACCAGACATGGAGACCTTTTGCATTCAAAGTAAAACTTGTACCTTTTGAAATGTTTTGGCTCCAGTGCCAAGGTAAAGCTTTTTGCTTAGAAAGAACGTTTTCCATTGTCGTTACACTTTTTCAAGTTTTCCTACAGTTTGTCACTGCAAATGCCTGCCTGTTACATCTGTAGTAGACTTTATTGTGCCAGATAAAAGTAGGAAGACATCTGTGAAGTTTGTTTGTTTGTTTGTTTTTTAACTTCTGATTATTGCCTTTACATTCCTAGGATCGACTGTACACGTGTCATAAGGTGATATGTTTAAAAGTTTTAAATGTCCCTCTGTAAAGCATTCTGGTGTCTGAACAGGGCTATGCAAATAAATTTCACTTGAGTAGTTAGCAAGCATCTGAAGACAAGTCGGCATCGTCCATGCAAGCTACAGGCAGCCACTGCTATCTGATAGTGAACAATGCAATCACAAAGAGGTTTTTGGTGAAGCAGCCTCTTTCTGACTGATTTCACCTCACCAGCCAGTCAAAGAATACAACCCCGACCCCCAGCGCGACATGTAGTTGTCTCACGTCCAATATGGGGGACTACTATCAAGCAATTTGTGCATGATGTCCTGCGAGAAACAGCCATAGTTTTGATGTTTTCCTGGTTGTTTGGAGAAAAAATTTGTTGTTTGAAGTATTAATCATTTGCTCTCATTTGTTTGTTGGCAATTCTGTATTGTGGTTTCTGATCATATGTGTTTTTGTCTCATGATACTTGCTCAAAATGACACTATCTTCATGCGTTTTATGCGCTCTTTTTTTCTTCCAACCGTTTTTTTTCTTGTAAACCAATGATTCATCCAAACGTCAACAATGTCAAGACCAGTGTAACTGTTTGTTTATAATCTGCCATTTTATGGCATTATTTTTGTGCCACTATTCTGAGCGCATGTAAAAAAAAAAACTGAGCGCATGTAAAAAAAAGTTTGCAGGTGCAAGTGTTGTATTTTGAGGAGAAATTTATTTTGAGCGAAGAAAAGCTGAATTTGAGTGAACAAAATTCATTGCTGCGTGCAAAAAATGTATTTCAGTGTTTGCTATTATCCACACACACACACACACACACACAATAGCAGCCCCTCTCTCTCAGTTTTTGCATTTGCGCTCGCTCGCAACGTATTGCTCACACTCTCAACATTTCTGCCCGTGCGCGCTCAACTCTTTCTCTACACAGTTATATTTGTGACACAAAACCAGCCAATCACAGACTTGGATGCAAAAAAATCTGATTGGCTGTTTTGGTCTCCAATCAGCTCGAAATGACAAAATGCAATATCCCAGAATCCATTTCGTCCAAAACTCAAACGAGGCAGTGGCGGAGGAACACAGAGTGGCGGATTTTGAAATATTACTCTTTCTGGGTCACAAAATAAACTTTTACGATATTTTCATGCGAGAATGTTGCTGTGTAAACTTCAAATACCTGCTCGATTCATCAAGACATCACATATTTGCATAACTGCTCTAACGTTTTCGGAGATGCCTGTTACCCACCAGCTGACCGGGTGGTCACTCGGGTTAAACGTAATATATAAGGCTGAACTGACAAAAAAATCACCAACTACACCACCAGGTATTATAGGAAAAACCATAAAGCCTTTGAACTAAAACAAACGCTGTTGTGACAGTGACGTACACTGTCTTGTTGGTATATATGTATGATTTGTATCACCTTCATGTTTCCAAACCGATATCATGAGCAGCAGCTTATACAGCTGTGGCTCCAGCAAACATCAGCTGATACTAGAAATTAATTTTAAATAAATTCTAACAACAGCTGATCAAGCTTGAACGTGCTGCTGTTGTTGTTTAGCGCAACATCCACTGGTTTCCTGTTTCTGGCGCAAAGTGGGAGATATACAAACAAGAGAGACGATCAGCTGATCATTGATCAGTGTCATGATTGACGTAGCAACAGGAGAGGGAGGGAGAGAGAATGAGGGGAGAAGAGGCAGCTGTGCAACGTAAAGACAGAATAACTCCAGCTTTGTCTTTTTTTTCATTCTTGCTGAAGTCCAGAACAAATCGCGTTCCTTTTCCTCTCCATACGGATGTATTGTAATTGGTCCAGCCCAGAGTTGATCATGACCAATTGGCCAATCCACCACCTTTAATTGTTTATACCATTACAAAAACAAACAAACATAAAAATGAAAAATCATCATCGGCCCACCGGGCAACTGCCCGGGATGCCCAATGGCCAGTCCAGCTATGCTGGTGGGTAACAGGCATCTCCGAAAACGTTAGAGCACTTATGCAAATATGTGATGTCTTGATGAATCGAGCAGGTATTTGAAGTTTACACAGCAACATTCACGCATGAAAATATCTTAAAAGTTTATTTTGTGACCCAGAAAGAGTAATATTTCAAACTCCGCCACTCTGTGTTCCTCCGCCACTGCCTCATTTGAGTTTTGGACGAAATGGATTCTGGGATATTGCATTTTGTCATTTCGAGCTGATTGGAGACCAGAACAGCCAATCAGATTTTTTTGCATCCAAGTCTGTGATTGGCTGGTTTTGTGGCACAAATATAACGGTGTAGAGAAAGAGTTGAGCGCGCACGGGCAGAAATGTTGAGAGCGCGAGGAACACGTTGCGAGCGAGCGCAAATGCAAAAACTAAGGGGCTGCTTTTGTGTGTGTGTGTGTATGGATAATAGCAAACACTGAAATACATTTTTTGCACGCAGGAATGAATTTTGTTCACTCAAATTCAGCTTTTCTTTGCTCAAAATAAATTTCTCCTCAAAATACAACACTTGCACCTGCAAACTTTTTTTTAGGTGTGCTCAATTTTTTTTTTATACGTGCGCTCAGAATAGTGGCACAAAAATAACGCCATACCATTTAACCATCCTTTCCCCACACTCTTTATATAGTTCATTTTAAACTCTTTTGAATATTTTTGAAATAACAGTGTGCACCAACCAGCCACAACATTAAAACCGCTTGCCAAATACGATAGCTCTGCAAAACCTCTAAAGGTGTCCTCCAGGCACCAAGATGTCAGCAGCAGAGCCTTCGTTGTCGTGATCTGTAGATCACGCTATTTTTTTTCTTTCTTTCATATCCTTCCTCACTGAGATTGCGATGTGGGAAATTTTCAGGCCACACCTTGATCTGTTTATGCTTCTCAAACCATTCCAGAGCACATTTGCAGTGTCAATTCTCCTGGTGGAAGCTGAAATACAGTGAATGCATTTGCATGGTCTGCTGGAGTGTCTCGAAAGGTGACATGCTTCAACGTAACAATACACAAGATTGTTAGGAGCTAATATTCTCTGGAGTGTCACACTGCCTCTGGTGGCTTGCCGTTTTTCCATAGTGCGTCCTGCTGCTACCAGGTGAAAGAGGTGCACGCACCCAACCGTCAACAGGACTCACGATCCTGCTTATGTGCACATTGTACCAGAGACATGGGACAGGATGGCCACTGCATTAAATCACTCAGTTCCTTGTGCTTGCCCATTTCTTTCACTTCTAACACGTCTGCTCCAAGAACTTTCTGCCTAATGTGTCCCACTCCCCTCACATTTACCACTGTATTCCTTGTTATGTTGGTGGTTTCAATGTTATGGCTGATCAGTGTATATAAGCATGTTGAAGCAACATGATTTTTGCCAAACAAATTTCCCTGTTCTATTGATTTCTTTTTTTCTCTTCTTTTTAATAAAATCTGAATAAGTTTTTTTACTGTTCAGCTTTTATTGCTTATTTGCTGTCTCATTTTTATATTCCAGGAAGTTCCCTATGAAGCAGGGAGTGTCTGCATTTTATATGCAGAAAATGGTCTGCAGTTCTCTGCTTCCTAGGTCAGAAGCTTGTTTATTTTGTCTCAGCGGCTACGCTCAGTCCCCAAAATGAACACTGATAGAAAGCAAGATATAAATAAACGAAAAGTTCCCATAATTGGCATGCCTCATATTGTACAATATTATTATTGTCGAGATTTTTATTTGAGCATGCACAAAATGCTAGCAATAATGAATTTCTGTTGTTTTTGAAGTTGATTACAGTACATTGAAATAAAATATAGTGGCCTGCTCAACCTTTGTCTTCGTTTTTAGTCTTCTTGACATAACACCTCCACTGTGCTACAAATACTCCACATTTATAACTTCATCAGAATCAGATGCACATTTATATGTAAGATCTAGTAACAACACAGTTTCTTTTTTGGATGACAACATATAAAAAAAAATGTAATAAAATCAGCAACAAAAAAATTGAAACAGAGAAAAAAACTATTTTGCTGTAAAATTGGGACTACTAGCCAACATTAGTTGAGATGCCTGTATTAACTATCTAATTATTTGCACTGTAGATGCCTCTTCTCTGACCATGGAAGGCCCTCGCAGTGCTTTTTCCACCTCTTCCAGCTCCACCATGCATTCCAGTAATCTAACCAATGACCAGAAACCAGTTAAAGACAGTAATGTTGATCCAGACGACACCAGGAGTACCAAAGTGGTACCAGAGGCTGCTGGAGCAGAACGTGGAAATGGTAACGGCAGGGGCAGCGGCGAGCTAGCAGGAGGAAAAGGTGTAACAACCCAGGAAGGCCCACTGCATCACCCACTGACTCCATCAAAGCGTCGCACCGTACTGAACATCTCGCCACCTCCAGAAGATTTGTTTGATGACAGCCAAATGTCCTGCCAAGATGATGGGACCCAGGATACAGAGCAAAGTAACAGCATCTGGATGGATGAATCTCTGTCCAACTTCAGTGTGACGAGCACGCTGTCTTACAATGACAACACAGAGGTGCCACGGAAGTCCCGCAAACGTACCCCCCGTCAAAGGCCTGGCCCTAAGACGGCGCCAGCAGGGGAGGGCAGCATGGATGTGTTTGATGCAGACAGTGCCAAAGGCCCACACTTTGTCCTGTCGCAGCTAGGCCCTGACAGCAAGGGAGGACATAAAGGAAGGTTTGTACTTTTTGTATTATGATCACCAGAAATTTGTCACATGCCTCTCGACATTTCATGGAGTTGTCAAAAATATTTCCAGTGGTTTCTTCCTGATTAAAGGGAGGTTTTCCTTCCCACTGTTGCCAAAGCGATTGCTCATGGGGGTCATATCATTGTTGGGGTTTTCTGTTTATTCTGTACTATTGTAGCACCTTGAGGCAACTGTTATTGTGATTTGGCACTATATAAATAGAATTGATTTTGAAATAAATGATGTTACATTATCAGTAAGTAAAGAAAACACATTGATTTAGGACATTGTTGACTCACTTGTTAGCTAGATTTTTGTTCATTTAATAGTTTCCTTTGATAGTTGCACCAGCCCTTTAGTAGTTACTTGGGTACTCAGCCTTTCTCTGACTATAACTTTAAAGACCCGTTTTAATAATTTTGCTCAGCCCTCATCGTTATTGTAGAAGGAGGTAGTATCACGAAATGATACGTTGGCACACACCGACAGATGGAAATCTTTACCAAACTGATCTGGCTCTAAATTTCCCACCACACTTTGACTGAAGGAGAGCGGTTAGATCAGAGGGGAGGGAGGGGCAGGATACTGAAGTACAAACAATGGTCAGCCACAGTGAATCACAGAGCCCTTCTCAAAGACCTAGGATAAGCAGAGCAGATTAAATATACAGATAAGGCTGAACGTTTTAGGAGCTGGGGATAGAAAATGTTTGGTTGATGGACACCCTCTGAACTCTGCATTGCTTAGAGCGCCATGGCAACTTCAGAGCAGTTTCACTGTTGTGACTGAGAGCTATGTACTGCAGCAAACCCCAGCCAATTGCATACAGATATATAATACTGTTAGGGTTCTTTTTATTTAAACTGGGGTTCTGAACCTAACATTGCTGCAAACACTTGCATGGATTAAGTTGAAGACTTTTTAATCCATCATAGGCTACATGAAAACGTTAGAATTAGAGATCATCTGCTCGTGTCTCTGTCAAATTGGTCTTTGCTGCAGTTCTGATGAACCTCAGACTACTATTCAGAAAGGAGGAACTCTCTCGATGCAGTTCCCACAAAAGAGTGAGGGGAAAGAGTTGAAGATCCTCGTCCAGCCTGAGACCCAACACAGAGCCCGCTATCTGACTGAAGGCAGCAGAGGATCCGTGAAGGACCGCACTCAGCAGGGCTTCCCTACTGTAAAGGTAATTGTAAAACCCCTCTGTAGTTAATGTTGAAATTCTACTGCTTTAGCATCCCTGTGTTTAACGTTAGCATAAGGTGAAAGTAAGTGCTGATATTGAATTTATTACTTGCAACATTTTCCAAAGAAGTTGGGGCACTCCTGGGCTTCCCTACAACTTTTTTTTTTTTTTTTTAACAATACTGTATTGAACTGAGAAGACAAGTTGCTGTCATTTTGAAAGCAAAATGGTCCCTCAATTTTCATTTGAGCCTCCTAACAGATAGGCCTCTTGTGTTTTACGTATATCAAATGTTTTCTCCAAGTGATGGGTCTGGACTGTGTTCACTGACAATGATTTTGTGAAGTGTTCCACTTGTGTTCAAGTGGATATCCACGTCCTTGGGAGGATGAAATGAAGTGTCAGAGTCTGTAATATTTCATGAGACTGTTAGTTCTCACTGCTGTTCACAAATGAGGACGTTGGATGAGGAAATCAGCTCCTTCAGACTGTCAGTCACTTATCAGGAATCCAACTTTCACTTGAGTTCATGTGTGAAAACAGGGACCTAAGCTTTAAGGAGCTGTAGCTTGATGAAAAAGGAATTAAATTTTATGTACTCGCTCAGACTAAAGCTGAGCTGTAGTTAACCGACTTCAAAAGCAGACAAAAACCAGACGTTAGTCAGAACAGGCACATTGTCTTGTGTTTGATCATTCATTTGCCCAGGTTCTGCAGATGGTCACAAGGCAGCCAGAGCCCAGAAATGACAGGTGAATCCAAACTGATAAAACAATCACCAAAGCCATAAAGAACTAAAGCTGACCGATTTGCATCTGAAAGCAGAATCCAATAATAAATTAAGCTAACAATGTCCTTGAGCAAGACATTGACACCATCAATGTCAGGGCAGGTAGGTGAAGATGCACAAGTTCAGCTGAATGCACAGAACTGATTGGGCATTATATGATGGAATAGTGTAAACTGGGAGCTCATTATTAGCACAGAAGTTTCAGAAATAAGCAGTTCATAGTCCATAGTTTTGTATGAAAATGTTATGACACAGCAGATCTACAATGAGCTCCGTTTGATTGCTCATCTGTTTTTGCCTTGCACAGTTGGAGGGAGTGAGCGAGCCAGTGGTTTTGCAGGTGTTCGTTGGCACCGATGCCGGCCGCGTGAAGCCTCATGGGTTTTACCAAGCCTGCAGGGTTACTGGTCGCAACACCACAGCCTGCAAGGAGGTTGATATTGAAGGCACAACTGTTATCGAAGTGTCCCTGGATCCAAGCTCCAACATGACCCTAGCGTACGTGCTTTTAAAACTGAAATTGTGTCATTTAAGTGATAGTTGTTAGTCCTACTAAGAACATTTCCTTATAATTGCCAAAATCCTCTTGAGAGCAAGTAAACCCAAGTTAACACTGCCCCTCACTGCAGGGTGGACTGTGTTGGGATCCTGAAGCTCCGCAACGCTGATGTAGAGGCTCGCATTGGGGTGGCCGGATCAAAGAAGAAGAGCACACGTGCTCGGCTCGTGTTTCGGGTCAACATCCCCCGTCCAGATGGTTCAGTGCTTACACTACAGACTCCCTCATCTCCAATCCTGTGTAGTAAGTCATTTTTCTCATACTTTGACTGGAAATACTATGTTGTGAAGTCGGTATATTAGTTAAACCACTTAAAAAAACTTTGTGCAGAAAATTATCCAGCAAGGTTTAATTACAAGGTATTATTTACGATATTCATGTAGTTATGACAGGTTAAGTGTGCGAAAATGGGTAGCTGACCTGTAACATGCCTGTTAATAATGACTATAATAATGTAAACTGAATTTTTTTCAGCTCCTGTTTCTCCATTTTTAGAGTCAGAGATCAGGAGACTATTGTCTTCTGATATCAACATTTGGAGAGGAAGGAGACAAAGATCCCATTAGACTGAGTTGTTTAATAATGCCTACAGAATGCAGAAGTACAAAGGTGTGGTTGTTTTTATAAACAGGAAAGACGCTTAGGGCCGTAAAAAAATATCTGTGTCAGTGGATTTGGGAGAATTTGCTCTGAGAGTGGCAGGGGAGAAAGAGAGGGCAAGGACGAAACAATAGGTGTGTGAACTTCTATTGTTTACACGGAGCCAGCATACAACCCAGGGAAATATCTTTCCACGAAACAAGAAAAAACAGTAATCCTGCTTGGCATCTTAGTGTGTGTGCATGTCTGTACGTGTGCGTGTGTGGGGGCGGATATTACTCATATCATGGGGACTTAAATCTGTTTATACAGTCATATTATGGAGACTGTAACTCGTGACCTGACGAGGTAGTTATAAGATTGGGTTAGATCTGAGAAAGTAATGGTTATGTTTAAGGTTGACATGGTTAATAATATCCTTTGAAGTGTGTGTGTGTGTGTGTGTGTGTGTGTGTGTGTGTGTGTGTGTGTGTGTGTGTGTGTGTGTGTGTGTGTAGACAATGCCCCCCAAAATCAGTGTTGAAGGTAAAGGGTATGTTAAGCATTTGCATTTACAGTTTTCTCAATACTTGGTGATCAGTTTTTCATTTTTGATAAAATATCTTTGAAATATTTATATTTACTGAAAGTTTTAATTTGAAAAGGCAAAACAAAGCTGCCAATCTCCTTAGAAATTTTTGTTTTCATATCCATCCATCCATCCATCGTCATCCACTTTGTCCGGGGTCGGGTCGCGGGGGCAGCAGCCTAAGCAAAGAGGCCCAGAGCTCCCTCTCCCCAGCCACCTCCTCCAGCTTGTCCGGGGGAATACCAAGGCGTTCCCAGGCCAGCCGAGAGATATAATCTCTCCAGCGTGTCCTGGGTCTGCCCCGGGGCCTCCTCCCGGTGAGACATGCCTGGAACACCTCACCCAGGAGGCGCCCAGGGGGCATCCTTGTCAGATGCCCGAACCACCTCAGCTGGCTCCTTTCGATGTGGAGCAGCAGCTGCTCTACTCTGAGCCCCTCCCGGATGGCCGAACTTCTCACCCTATCTCTAAGGGAGAGGCCAGCCACCCTTCGGAGGAAGCTCATTTCTGCCGCTTGTATCCGCGATCTCGTTCTTTCGGTCACTACCCACAGCTCGTGGCCATAGGTGAGGGTAGGGACGTAGATCGACCGGTAAATTGAGAGCTTCGCTTTTACACTCAGCTCCCTCTTCACCACGACGGACCGGTGCAGTGTCCGCATTACTGCAGCTGCAGCCCCAATCCGTCTGTCGATCTCCGGCTCCCATCACTCGCGAACAAGACCCCGAGATACTTGAACTCCTCCACTTGGGGCAGGAACTCATCCCCGACCCGGAGTGGGCACTCCACCCTTTTCCGGCTGAGAACCATGGCCTCAGATTTGGAGGTGCTGATCCTCATTCCCGCTGCTTCGCACTCGGCTGCGAACCGTTCCAGTGCGAGCTGGAGGCCCTCACCCGATGAAGCCAACAGAACCACATCATCTGCAAAAATCAGAGATGAGATTCTGAGGCCACCAAAGCGAAAGCCCTCCGCCACTTGGCTGCGCCTAGAAATCCTGTCCATAAAAATTATGAACAGAACCGGAGACAAAGGGCAGCCCTTTGTTTTCATATTAGTTTTTTGAATCACTGCTTCAGTCCTTTCAGCATGAATTTCTTTGCTGTTACTGTTAGATTTCATTTTATTTCTGCCTGGGTTGCACGTATAAATAAAACTTTAAAACATAAATGCATGACGTGTATCTGCTGTGTTTACAGCCCAGCCAGCAGGAGTGCCTGAAATACTGAAAAAGTCACTGCACAGCTGTTCAGTGAGGGGTGGAGAGGAGGTCTTCATCATTGGAAAAAACTTTCTTAAAGACACCAAAGTCATATTTCACGAGAATGCCTCTGGTCAGTAGTAAAGCTTTATGTTTTGCATGGTTATTATAGGTGAGGTCATTTCTCTGGTTGATGCTTTACATCGTTTCTGTGTTTCAGATGAGAAGTCATGGAAGGCAGAGGCTGAAATTGACATGGAGCTTTTTCACCAGGTGTGTTTTTTATCTATTTTTAATCTTTTTTGTGACAAACAATTATGGTAATGGCTAACGAGCTCAGTAGATAGATGCAGCCATTTCAGACTGGTAAGTGGCTTTAGATGTAATCATCTTAAATGGCTGCTGTTCAAAGGTTTGAGTAGTCTCATTGTGTTCTGACCTAATTACACTCCATCTTAAAGGCTATTACTGAGTGTGTCTCAACAGTCCAGTCTGAACCTTTGCTCTTGTTAAATGACATGACCAGAGCGATGAATCTGCAGCTGCCAAATGAAAGTATTCACATTTTGCTAAGACCTTGACACCCTCATAAACCAGTTTTACAGTTATCTGAAGTTGTGATGTGTATTGTTTGGAAAGGCTGAACAAACATGATTGAATGAACCAACTCGGCTAACTATGCTTTGATGATTTGAAAGATAATTTGGCATTACTTTGGTCGGTTAATGGTCTTCTGTGCTTCTTCATTATTGAGCCAAGTTTTACCGCCACCAGCTGCTGGTAGCTGGAAGTGCTACTGTCATTGATATTTAGTTGACATGGCTGCATGTTAGTGGCTAACACATCTGCCTCAGACACAATCAGATCCCAGGGTCAAGGCTGGAATGCTAGTGGACTCAAAGTGCTGGTCCCAAGCCTGGATAAATGGGAGGGTTGCATGTAGGATTAATATTAATAGCAAAATAATATCAATATCTGGTAGCTGCAAATCCATCGTCTACAGCGAGAGTAAGAAATATGATTTATTGCCCATTTATATTTGGTGTCACTGTGATGTCAGATGTGTCATAGAAATCTCTATAGCAGAATGCTGAAGTTGGGTAGTCTTATTGTTGTAGTCGTGTTTGCTGATGATTTTTTTTGTTTATCATCCCAAAGAATCACCTGATAGTAAAGGTTCCTCCCTACCAGAACCAAGTCATCACATCTAAAGTGTGTGTAGGAATCTACGTAGTGACGAATGCTGGGAGATCCCATGACGTTCAGCCATTTACTTACACTCCAGATCCAGGTTTGTTTGAATCCGTTTCACACTAATTCACATGAAGTGTGTCCTTTTTACAATCGGCTGATAGAAAGATGACCATGAAAATGTAATCGGGATTCTGGTAACCTTGCATGTAGCCTTCAGATTACTGGGTCATTTCCCACACATGGCTGATTAGATTTACTGACTGGTACCAAAGCAGACCAACCTAGTTAGAAAATAAAGCTGGATTGTATTTAACACCCCAGACACACAGGCCAAATTTTCACTCTCTAGGTGTTTGGCCTTGAGGAATACACATTCTTTTCCTGGTGACCGATGGTTGCCAGGGGTTCGCAAACCAGTCTATCAGCCTGTGTGATTGGGCCTTAAAAACTTTTTTGTTTTAATATATAATTATGCTTTTATGAATGTTCTTGTGTACAGTAGTCATAAGACTTACATCACTTCTTTGTTGAGTATATCAATATATTGTCATTGTTATTTTAGCAGTCATTACCTTTTAAATTGTCTCTTTACTAGTTAATTTGATATCCTTTTAGTCCTCTGGGTAAAACACTGTAAGGTGTGACAAAGTAACTAAACTAAAATTTAGTAAGCAATTTAATTAGCTGTCCACTCACATCATATGTAGCTTTACTTAACTAACATTTTTGCTGTGCATTGATTTTTGTCATTTTGCTGACACTTGCAGCAACAATCGATGTTCCTGTGAAGAAAGAGTTGCCTTCTCCAGTGAAGACGTGTTCTTTTGATGAGCAAATTAAAGGTTATTTTTTATTTATTTCAATTTTTTAACAAAGACACCAAGGTTTCCTATATATAGTAAAGTGAATACATGGAAAAAAATGTAATGTAATCCTTGCTACTCGTACGGTTGTAGATAGATCCCTGATGCCTTTGTTGTCTTTAGTAAAGAGAGAAGATGTCACTCCAATGGAGGTGACAAGCAACCTTCAGTCTTCAGGAGTATTTAAGGTGAAGCTTTTATCTTATATGTTGCTTTCATAATTTGTTTTAAAGTCAAGTCGTTCAGTTCGTTCATGTTTTATTGTCCCTGAAATAAAGCATAAAGGTAGTATTCTGTGTTTTGAAAAAGAGAATAACAGTGATGCATAACTGAAAAGCAAAGTGAAGCACATCTTTTGTGTTCTGTTTTGTGGGTTATCAGCAGACTGGTGATCTGTGCCCAGCCCAGCAGAACTCTGATATGACGGCAGGACATCTAAATAAAAACAGAGTATTCTCCAGCAACCTGTCTCAGCCTGCAGGTGATCCTGACAAAGGCCAGGCGCCTGTTTTTACCAGCGCTGAGCCCTTAAGCACCATCCAGAAGCAGGACATTGTTGCGGGCAGCTCGTTCTCTGTGCCTGCAGACTCTCTGCTTCAGCAAGGATCACAGCAGTTCCTTTTGGAGACCAGAGATGGCCTCAGGCAGGAGAGGCCAGGTGTCAGTTCTGGAGCTGTGGGAAGGTTGTGTGGGGAACCTGCATCTCAACCGCAGCAGCTGCCACTCTTTCCTCCAGATGAAGTAGCCCAGCTGGAAGAAGCAGTGAGACAACTAAAAGCCAAAGGATACTGTAACTTATCACTTCAATCTGACAACCCTATAACCAAACAGCAGCAGCAACACATCCAGCATCAGCAACAGATCCAAAAACAGCAAATTCAGCAGCAGCAACAGCAGCAGCAGGTTATGGAGAATCTGCAGCAGCAGCTGTTTCAGTCACAGATGCAGATGCACTGTGCCATGTTTCAGGATGCATCCCAGGCCAAGAATGGAGAGCTTCAGGTCTCATCACCAGGTGTGGTGACTAACCAGGGATCACTTTTCCAGCCGGACCAGCAACAGCAACAACAGCAACAACAACAGCAGCAGCAACAGCAGGCAGCTCTTTTTCAGCAGGCAAATGATCTTCTTTCTATCCAGACAAACTTCCTCCAGCAGACCCCATCTCACTCTTCACCACCGATGTTTCACAATCCCAGCACTCTGGCAGAAACGCAGGATCCACAGGGGGCGCTGTTTCAAAAAGCCTCCCAGGAACAGGTCCAGGCTGCACTCTTCCAAAGCACCATGACAGTGCTACAGTCTCCAGAGCAGCAAGCCTCATCCCCTGGACTCTTCCTCCCCCAGACCTCTATGTCCAATCAGCTTTCAAACAACAGTTCCCAGCAACAGCAGCAGCAACAGCAGCAGCAGCTGGCCTTCCTTAGCGCTTTACAATCTTCTTCCCCTGAACCACAGTCAGTATTTCAGACCCAGATCTCCCCCATCCAGCAGAGAAGCCCCATGGAGCAGGAGCAACCATCTCAGCCTCAACACCACACACAGCCAGCCCAGCAGGCCACCCTGTTTCAGAACATCTCCCCACATTCATCTACAAATTCACTTTCTCCAGGCCAGCAGCAGCAGCAACAGCAGGCTGGCTTGCTGTTTTGCAGCAACACACTTTCCACACCAGACCAGGGCTCTAGCATCCTTTTCAGTAACCAAGGCCAAATGCCTCCTTTGACCAACAACAGTCTAGTTTCTCAAGAGCCCCAAAACACCCCTCTGCCCTTTTCTCAAGCCAACATGGTGACGGTAACCCAGCAAGATCGCCCAGAACCCATGACCTTAGGGAACCCTACTGAACCACCACAGCAAGCCATGTTTCAGGAGCAACAACCTATGCAGCTGGGGAACAGCAGCAACAGAGAGGAGCAGCCTGTGGGTCTCTTCATGCCTCAGTCCACTATGGCCTCTCTGCAGGGGGGTCTGGCCGCTCAGGAGCTTGCACAATCAGCCGTGTTTGCCTCACAGAATGGCGTGGCAAACCTCCAGACAACTACGTCCTCCCCTGTTCAACAGCCAGGATCTCTGTTTCAAACAGCTGTGAGTGGGAGCGTCAATCAATCCAGCCAGCCTCAACAAGCTGGCCTCTTCCTTTTCGGTATCCAGAACGGTAAGGAATTTATTAGGCAAGTGCACGTTGTTGAAACTGCTGAAATGACTCAAAGTGAGAAGTGAGGAACAAGATTATCACTTAGTTACTTTTAGTTCACTCTGGTTGCTCTCATTAGAGTTGTTTCCAGATGCAGCAAACAGCTGTTTATGGCAAGAAAAGATACAGTTAGTAATTAGCTGGTAAACCTAAAGGAGTATTACATAGTCAAAAAGCCCATTTTTCTTCTTCATTATTTAGCAGAGCTAAAAAGAAGCTTCGTTGAGTGATGAGACTCACAACTTTGACTACTGAGCATTGCTTCGTATCTATTCAGTAGATTCACCACATCAACTTAAAGCGTGATAGAAAGTTAATGTGTTCATTGCATAGACAAGGGCTAGGCAACTCCAGGCTGTGTTGGATCAAGGACACATCTAAAACCTGCAGGACACCAGTACTCGAGGCCTGGACTTGCCTACCCCTGGCATAGACTGTATCTCTATGTATCACTACTTGTTTCTGCTGCCCTCAAGTGGCAAAAATGAGTTACTTCAGATTAAATTTCACATGTCTGTGAAATACCAGTATTAGAATTTATCCTTTTTATTTTTATTAATGTTCATCTTTAACATATTTGTAAAGTTGTTTTTTTTTTATCCCCATCCTTTAATTGTCCAATAAAAGAAAAACAAAACACAATTTTTAAGTCTGATTTATAGGTTGCAAATTGGCAAGAATTGAGTACAGTCAAATCTGGATTGTGAGGACTCATTATTGACAGTAAAGTAGTGTCTCCACTTTTCATTCAAATTTATGACCAAAGCATAAGTAATTAATAATCTGTTCACTGCTTACTTTATTCAAGGGCCTGTGGTTTGTTATTTTCTTGACTGTGGTTCCTGTTGAGTCATGAAGCTCTTTCTGTTCCTTCCTTGCAGAATGCGGCCAGTTGATGGAAACTCCTGGAAACACGCTGTCAGATCAGATAATAGCAATCAGCCAGTCTGGTCAGAACCAGAGAGAGAGTGAAGCGCACATCCAGTCCCTGCTCAGCCAGTCCCTCTCTCAGTCTGGCACTGTGCCGAACACCATGTCTGCCTCTCAGAACATGGAGAAGATTGACGATCTGCTGGTCAGCCTGCAGGAGCCGGGCAGCAACATAACTCGTTCCTACTAATTGAATGCAGGTTTATAACTTTTTCTATTTGTAGGTCCAAATATTGTCTCTTAGGAATTTTATGTAAGTTAAACCTTTAAAATTAACCCTCAGTGATGTGTTTATTTGTGGTCACTTCATGTTTTGTTTTTTTCTGAACTATATGCATATGATTTGGTCTTCTTTTAAGGGTGTGTTAGGAAAGAACAGTTAAGATGAGCTAAAGATTTTATAGTGATCATGAAGATAAAGTGGACAAACTAATATTCGGATAACTAAAAGAAATGAAACATAAACATCTCTAACTCAATGACTGAATGGCTGAAAATGGCAATGGACTCCAGAGAAGGAAACTTCCGTGAAACTTTGAAAGATGTTGAATTTAGACCTCGGGAAAGACACTAACCAGCAATCCTTGGAATTTGTTAGAGTTCTATCTGTAAGTAGAATTTCACTAATGTTATTTGCAGTATCTTTTAGTTCTTGTGGTGTTTTCACAAATCACATTCTTTTTTTTTTCCTTTTTTAAAAACTTTTGTATTTTGGTTGCACGGAGCATGGATTGTGTGACACAGTGAGAGGAGTGCGGTATGTAGGGGTTGAAGGGGTTTTAGTTCAAGGACCACATGAAATCAGTTTGATTTCATTTCAGTGGGTGTTAGGGCAGTTCAATCACTGAACTTCAACTTTAAAAAGTTTAATAAACATAAGTTAATGAATCCTCCATTTTTCAAAAAGAAAACAAGAACCAACAGTCTGAGATGTTTTTGGTTTAACCTCAGTGTAGCATGACAGGCCATGAGTTATTTCTTTTTCAAGAGGGAGTTGGTTTAGACAGCCACTCTCATTAGTTGGATGATTTTTAATTACTTTTAACTACTGCTATTAAAAAAAAACAACAGACTGAAGAGACCACAGATTGTGCAAGTTCTACAGTTTGTTAAAGTCTTTGAGTGGGCTGAATTGGCTCCTCTGCCCTCATGTTTGACACCCCTGGTAGGTAGCTTCTGTTGAGTCATGTGATCCAACAGTGTAGAAAATGTGAAAGAAGGCTGGAGCAGACAGAGAAATGAGAGACAAAGGACGAGCTGTAAAAACGAATACACACTAATCTTATGTAATATCGCAATTACGTTTTGTTTGTTTGTGGGTAATATTTCATTGTTGTAGCAGCAAGCTTGCACCCGATAGTGTAAATAAATCCGCTTTAGTTGTCTTTGTCACAAAGTGACTTTGGTTTCATCGATGATGGAAGCTCAGATGCTCACTAGGTGTGCTGTACTTTTCTGTGTTATATTTTGCTGCAAATCAGTCTTGTCAAGGCCAGTTGAGTAGACTGATGATGTGAAACACACACCAGTCAGCCACAATAATAAAACCTTCAATAGTTTAATGCAGTTTATCGCCCCGCTGGGAGAACTTGGTTCCTGACATTCATGAGGATAACTGGACCTGTTGTTTGACCAGCGTAAATACAGCTCAAGGAACATCACGCTTCCCAGATCCCAGTGATGTCAAGCATCGACAGTTTGAGCTGGAACAAGCCTGGTCTACGGACTCCTCAATTTACTACCGACCAAGTCCAGAAGGATCCTTGCCACCAGAGATCAGGACTCCGCCAGAGGTGTTCTTGAGGGACCCATGCAATATTAGGAAGATGGGTTTTAATGTTGTGGCTGGTCAGTGTCTTTTTGAGTATGAAATACTTTGCAGTATCCACCACAGTGTACAGGCTTTGTAATGACGGCGTGACAAAATTTAAGGCATTAAAAAAAAAAAAATCATCACCAGGAGGCAGCAAGTTTGCCTGAAGCTGCCTCTTCTGCATTGTTTACAGTGAATATGAATATGGATCATAAAAACAAATTACCACGAGAGTCTGATTTAAGCCAGTATCGCTAAATGTGTCCAAATTAGTTACTGTATAACAAAAATGTTTTAGAACAGTGTGAATTTTTGACATCTATGTTACAACTGTCACTGTTCATTCACAGAAAAAGCTAAAACATTATTAGTCCTTTATTTTATTTATCCAGGTAAAAATTCTCATTGAGATTAAAAATCTAATTTCCAAGAGAGACCTGGCATCGTACTAACATATTAGAATCCTAAAAGCTGTGCTGGAAAACTGGACAAATCAGGAAAAACTTACATTACCTGCATTAAAATGTTAAATGCTAACTTCAGATGACCTATATCTCGTATATGTACATGCACCTAGAGCAGAATATATTATATGTAGAATATATATATTATATTTTTATTGTGTGCTTTAGTGTCATTTTGTTGGTGTCATTCTGCGGCAGGCACGCATGAACAGGAGTAGTAGTCTTTTTTCTTTTTTTTTTAAAGCCTTTCCAGCAGGTTATTAATGTGATTGATTCAGTGAATGTTGAAAAAGCAGCAGCATTCACTAATGCTACTGCACATCTCATCCAGGATAGTGTAGTAACATGCACGAATAGAGCCCGCTACGTATGTTTTCTTGTAAATGGATACTGTACAGTTTGGATACTGTACTGTACAGTTCATGTCGCCGTAAGCAGTTTGCCAGTGACCTCTGGACCAAAGGTTGACTCAAATCTTGCTCTGAATGAATCCAGGAATGATGGAAGGCCAGTTTTATGGCTCATGAGTTTTTATTCTCTTTTTACAGGCTTGCATTTTAGCTTTAAGATCAGCGTAGTTTTTTTTTTCTCTTCCTTTACAGAATTTACAGATTTTATTTTTAGATATTGTTCTACTGTTCACGCTTTCCCCCTCAATGTCATGTCTAATTTCCCTTTAAAGTGTGTGCACGAACAAGGTGCTGGTCTCTGATAGGATCGGCCCCGTTTTACGCCTCGTTGTTGCCGTGTTTTCTGTGTATAGTTTGTCAGAAGTACATCAACGCCGCTACATTTTATACGCTTTCAAATCTGGATTAGCTGTCGGTTAGGATGGAGACGATGTAAACAGGGCGTAAGTTGGAAGAGTTGGAGTGGTTTTTAAAGGGACCCGATTCCTGAAGAAAACCCGTCTTTGGAGAAAAGAGCTTTCTGAGACTGGCTTTCTTCAATTTGTGACTTTGTTTAATAACTAATATTTCCAGTGTTGAATATTTATGATTTAATTTCCTTTTGTTTGTAGATACTAATTCTTTTTTTTTATCAGTTTAGTACTTGTGCCTCTTTTCAGAGAAGTATATCTTAATTTATTTGTGTGTTGGTTAGTCTCCAAATTGTAATCGCAGCTGTGTTTCTAACTTCGTGAATGACACAGTTCGTGATTCGGCAGCCACCCCCCAAAGAGACATGCACACATGCTGATACAGGCACCTTGCGATGGATATTTCCGTGCACAGTTCCTTCTGTGACTTGCAGAAGTTGTAGTTACACCTTTAAGCTGACGTCACATGTTTATTTATGGTTTGTAATTAGACCGAAGGTCCGATGTGACCAAATACTTAAAAACAGGGCAACAGTATTTTTACAATGAAAATCATCCTAAATGTGCATCATGGTTGTAAAAGTGTCATTTTGAGACACAGTGAATGAATGGTACACATAAGGGGGAGGTGATTACTTTTTTTTTTTTTGGGGGGGGGGGGGTAGTAGTTTCCTCAGTTGTGTATATTATGTGTAATTGTTGATCAGATATGAGTGTGTTTCCCTCATTTACACCGTCGTGTATGGAAGACAAGAGGGAGGTTTTTGTTTTATTTTGAAAAAAGTTCTCGTTTTTCTCATTTTATTTAATTTTCTTTTTCAGTAGAACAAGATGTGGTTTTCTTTTATTATAACCTATTAATATTATGTCAGCAGAGTCACACACATTTTAGTTGTTTTGTGTTTTTGTTTTGTTTTTTTGTTTTTTTTTACCATATACACTGCTTAAAACACCCATAAAGATTGTACACGTGCCTTAACGAGATGTTGTAGCAACAGTCAGATTGACGTTTTACCATATCTGCTTGTTTAACACCTCGCTGGCCTTACCGGGGATGGTTAGTCCTTATTAAATAGAATGTTTCAAGCCATAACACTTTGAGTGCGCTTTAAGTGCTCGACAACAGTGACCAGATAAATGAGGTTGTGGTGGATTCATGTGTTGTGCAATTTGTGTCATATCTGACTTGTTTGTACTGAAGTACCCATTGCATTTATGTTGTTCGACACAGATGCAAAAAAGATTTTTCTCTGAAACTGCTATGCAGCTAATAAACCTTTTTAAATGTAGATCTATTACTTTTTGAACATATATTTTTCTATATAGCCTCTCCCATTTTTAGACTAAAGGAGAAACCAAAATAGATGTTCTTTGTTATTTACAATTTCTGCCTGGTTTTAATTCTGTTAGTCAAAATGCTAACTTTTCAGCAACAATTAAAGATGCTTTCTTGTGTTTTCGTTGAGACAAGGGTCACAAATGTGTGTTTTCTTTGTTCCCATCTTACTTAAAGGCTTTGTTAGGAGATGTGAGTCATACCTCCGTCTATACCAGTTGTTTACTATGCAGTGGTTCCCTTTCTTCTGATGTCCCTCAGGGCATCCTGTTAAACAGGATGTAATTTTAATTGTCACGAGTCATTTTGCTCAGATCTGTCAGACCAGTAAAAGGTGGTGCACACTAGGTTTGTTCTGCAATTTGAAACGGTGTGGATAATTATCTTTGCCACAAATTCTCTACAAATTGTACTTTCCATTTCTCTGCCATATTTAAAGCCTAAGTGAACCACTCTTCTAGTAAACATCCGAAGGTGTAAAAATCTTCCTTTCTGTTTCTAACCATGTGAACAACTATCAAATCATCATTACCCAAAATATTAAAAAAACAAACAAACAAATAAATAACTTTTATATATCTGGCTTTTATTGGGACATTTTTACTCTTGCAATTAATTTTCTGTTAAACTTGCTGCTATCTGTAATAAATGTATTTACTTTAAGTTCTAGTTGGGTTTTTATTTCATTTTTCTGGTGTAAAACTATTACTTGGTTATGAGAGGAGGACACGACTTTTATTAGTTTTAGTTTATTATTTGGATGCCTTCTTAACACAAATTAGGTATTCCTAGTTTTGTGTTTGTTTTTCCACACTGGCTTTATGTAGATTATTTTCTGATGAAACATAGGATTATGTTTCAGAAAATAATAGTAGTATCATTTGGTATATTCTTACCAAAACACCCTTTTTTAATGAAATAAGTAGCAACAAAATATCAGATAAAGCAATCTGTAACTGAGAGTTAATTTATTTATTGCGCCTAATGGAATAAAGTCTGGCAAAATCGTTTTTAAACGTTTCTCCTAAGCGTAGGATGGAGGGAGAATAAACTGGACCTACCTTATTCCAGCTTTAAATGTGTTGAAAGATTATATCAATTAAACTACACGCATTCATGCAGCATGAAGGCGACAACATACAAGTTATGAAACATTTCAGTTCATGTTAGATTTCAGAACATTTAGTAATATTAGTATGCAATTAAATCCCGATTTATGTATTGATTTATTAATAAATAAAATAGAATATAACAAAAAAAAACAAAAAACCCCAGCACTGACGATCTGTCAGCTCTCCACATTCAGCAGGCCGTAATTTGGGGCCCACCTTGTGACGTATCCTTGGACGTTTCAGTTTTCTGGTTTCCGTCAGTCCTTTGAACGCACCACTCAGTTCTCGCGTTTCTGCGGCGCACGCATGTCAGTTTCTCTTTCTGTGCGCTGCATCAAGAACATGGCAGACGTGAAGACGGTGGACGGAGACAAACTCAGCAAAAAGTGAGCTTATTCGTTTCTTCTTTCGCATTTTCACCGCTCTTTACCTCTATCGCTTTTGTCACATCGTCCAAGATTTTTTCCTTTCGACAGTTATGGCAGTTCCAGTTTGGCACCGCAAAACATCAGGTCAGAGCGTGAAAACGTAGTGAAGGTCCCGTATTGAGGCAACGTACTAGCCTACATACCCCAGAATTCAAGTCGTGTGTGTTTCTGGTAGTTGCAGTCCTAAATTTAATTTAAGACCAGTGGCGAAAGTGTCTCTTGTTGACGTGTGAAACTACAACATCCACAATACATTGTTAAACGACTTCGATACATCGTGCAATCGCGTGGGCGTCTTATATGTGCAGTTATAATTTTAGCGAATGATGGTTTATCGGGTGAAACTATGTATGCTGATTTGTTTATTTAGAAGGACGCTCTGTTTAATATAAAAAATCTTAAATAAAGCCAAGCGCATGTTACTTCGTTCTTCCAGATCATCTTTGTTTGCCAAGAGTAAAGCTGTAGAAAGTGAAACCGGAATCTAATTACAGGAAGTGTAAAGCTAATTATATAAAAATATATACTTGTTTACTTGTTTTGATCTTGGAGGGTCTTGCCAAATAGGAGGGTTCTATCAACCCCAGCAGGATGTAGTTTTGCCTGAAGGACAGGGCAGAGACAGCCTTCATATACTGTACACTGTCTTTGTATATGTCTATTTTCTCAGGTCTGTCTGCTGACTGTCGTAGTTCAGCATGCTGTGTCTGGTCAGGGCAGCCAGGCAGCAGCTGTGCCAAGCCTGTGGGGTCAGGGGACAGTGGTTAAAATATGCGCCCCCATGTACAGCTGCAAGCCCAGCTCAGAACCGCTGGAGAGGTGACAAAAGGTTGGTGGCTTTTCCATTCCAGTGCGGAAAACAACCAACCTTTTGTCATTAGAGCTGATGTGTTTGTCCGTTTTGCAGGAATATTTGTTGTACCTCTCTGCTAGTAGAAAATCATGTTGTCCTTTTGTTTTGCTTTTATTTATTTTGGTTACAATAATAGAGTAGGTTATATGATGTGACTTTTTGGCTTTTTTGAATTCCAAAAGATATTTGTTTTTAGTTGCAAATGCATCATAAGGGCGAAATGTGGTATCCAACCACTGATTGCTGTTTTTGTTTTTATTCAGTGAGCTGAAGAGGCGAATGAAAGCAGAGAAAAAGGCAGCTGAGAAAGAAGCCAAGGTTAAAGAGCAGGTGGAGCAAAAAAAAGAATCAAATGACCAGGGAACAGAAAATGCCTTGGATGAGGAGACGCTTGACCCCAATGTGAGAGTTTTGCGTAGTTATTTTACCTCAGTGCATATATATATATATATATATATATATGTATATTAAACCCTTTTTAAAAACATATATTAACAACAAGAACATCTGTCTTTTCCCATGTAATACAGCAATACTTTAAGATCCGCACTCAGGCCATCCAGGAGTTGAAGGGCACAGCGGAGGACCCTTACCCACACAAGTATAATGTGGACCTGTCGCTTACAGAGTTCATTGAGAAATACAATCATCTACAGCCTGGAGACCAGCTGACAGATGTTGTTCTCAGTGTGTCAGGTAGTGAAAAGTGTTTACTATCTCTTTTTTTTTTCTGTGTGTTTGCACTTAATTGTAATTAATCCAAACTGAATATATGTTTGATAGGCCGCGTCCATGCTAAGAGGGCTTCAGGTGCCAAGCTGCTGTTCTATGACTTGCGAGGTGAAGGAGTCAAATTGCAAGTTATGGCAAATTCAAGGTACAGAAACAAAGTTGGGTTGTTTTTTTTTTTTGTTTGTTTTTTTTAGAAAACCCAAAGAGATTTCACCTCTTGACGCTGTGAATGACACACTCCCCATTTGGGAATTTGTTTTGGGTTTGCATGGATTGTGCAAAAGTAAATGTTACAGATTCATAATGATATATTTAAATTATAATGAGCTGATGATTTACCTTTTCATCAAGATTTCTTGATTATGTGATAATTATAAAATCTAAGGGAAAAAACTGCATTTACGTCTCCAAATAATGTTTCTCCTTACGAGGAAACTTCAAATTGTAGTGACTGATTTTCTGTGTTACCTTCTTTTTTCAGAAACTACAAGTCTGAGGAGGACTTTGTGGCTATCAACAACAAACTGCGCCGTGGTGACATCATTGGTGTCCGCGGTAACCCAGGAAAGACCAAGAAAGGGGAGCTGAGTATAATTCCCATTGAGATGACTCTACTGTCACCATGTTTGCACATGCTACCCCACCTCCACTTTGGTCTCAAAGACAAGGTAGTGACCAGCACACACTGTAGGGACAAAATTATTGGTCCATACCTCTTCATCTTTTAATTCATTTGTTTTCAGTCCCTTTACCACAGGCGCATGAAATATAACATCTAGCCAGGCAGGCTGCCAATTCAAGCGTGGTATTTTAATTGGATGCAGTCAGTTCTTGAAATTCATTCTGTCCCACATACAGTGGGGCAAAAAAGTATTTAGTCAGTCACTGATTGTGCAAGTTCCCCCACCTAAAATGATTATAGAGGTCAGTAATTTGCACCAGAGGTACACTTCAACTGTGAGAGACAGAATGTGAAAAAAAAAAAATCCATGAATCCACATGGTAGGATTTGTAAAGAATTTATTCGTAAATCAGGGTGGAAAATAAGTATTTGGTCAATAACAAAAATACAACTCAATACTTTGTAACATAACCTTTGTTGGCAATAACAGAGGTCAAACGTTTACTATAGGTCTTTACCAGGTTTGCACACACAGTAGCTGGTATTTTGGCCCATTCCTCCATGCAGATCTTCTCGAGAGCAGTGATGTTTTGGGGCTGTCGCCGAGCAACACGGACTTTCAACTCCCGCCACAGATTTTCTATGGGGTTGAGGTCTGGAGACTGGCTAGGCCACTCCAGGACTTTCAAATGCTTCTTACGGAGCCACTCCTTTGTTGCCCGGGCGGTGTGTTTTGGATCATTGTCATGTTGGAAGACCCAGCCTCGTTTCATCTTCAAAGTTCTCACTGATGGAAGGAGGTTTTGGCTCAAAATCTCACGATACATGGCCCCATTCATTCTGTCCTTAACACGGATCAGTCGTCCTGTCCCCTTGGCAGAAAAACAGCCCCATAGCATGATGTTTCCACCCCCATGCTTCACAGTAGGTATGGTGTTCTTGGGATGCAACTCAGTATTCTTCTTCCTCCAAACACGACGAGTTGAGTTTATACCAAAAAGTTCTACTTTGGTTTCATCTGACCACATGACATTCTCCCAATCCTCTGCTGTATCATCCATGTGCTCTCTGGCAAACTTCAGACGGGCCTGGACATGCACTGGCTTCAGCAGCGGAACACGTCTGGCACTGCGGGATTTGATTCCCTGCCGTTGTAGTGTGTTACTGATGGTGACCTTTGTTACTTTGGTCCCAGCTCTCTGCAGGTCATTCACCAGGTCCCCCCGTGTGGTTCTGGGATCTTTGCTCACCGTTCTCATGATCATTTTGACCCCACGGGATGAGATCTTGCGTGGAGCCCCAGATCGTGGGAGATTATCAGTGGTCTTGTATGTCTTCCATTTTCTGATGATTGCTCCCACAGTTGATTTTTTTCACACCAAGCTGCTTGCCTATTGTAGATTCACTCTTCCCAGTCTGGTGCAGGTCTACAATACTTTTCCTGGTGTCCTTCGAAAGCTCTTTGGTCTTGGGCATGGCGGAGTTTGGAGTCTGACTGTTTGAGGCTGTGGACAGGTGTCTTTTATACAGATGATGAGTTCAAACAGGTGCCATTCATACAGGTAACGAGTGGGGGACAGAAAAGCTTCTTACAGAAGACGTTACAGGTCTGTGAGAGCCAGAGATTTTCCTTGTTTGAGGTGACCAAATACTTATTTTCCACCCTAATTTACGAATAAATTCTTTACAAATCCTACCATGTGAATTCATGGATTTTTTTTTTTTTTTCACATTCTGTCTCTCACAGTTGAAGTGTACCTCTGGTGCAAATTACTGACCTCTGTCATCATTTTAAGTGGGGGAACTTGCACAATCGGTGGCTGACTAAATACTTTTTTGCCCCACTGTATGTCACAGTCACCTATTAGTGGTATTATTCGTAAAGCAGAAGCATTTCAGCACTATAGCAAGTCGCCCCACAAAAGTGCTGAGGTGCATATTGTATTTGTAAGTCACAAATGCTTTGTTTACTCAGTAACCGGTGAGTTCCAAACCTTCTCTGGTATTAATATCAGCACAAAAATTGTTTGCCAAGAGCTTCATGCCATGGGATTGCATGAGAGAGCAGCTCCTGTAGCTGTAATGTGTAGGTGGTCCAGTACTTTTCTTCAGGTTGTATATTAAGGCAGTGTTAGTGAAACTAAACGGTACTTTTGTCGTCTCTTTCTTAAAGGAACTAAATCATTTATAAATGGGAGTGCTACCCAATTTAAAAGGTTAGCTTTAACAGCCAAGGCATTCATTCTTCAATTTCACGATGTGCTCTGCTTCAAGGCAGCGACAAAGTGCAAATGACACAAGCTAGAAAAATGTTCTACTTTACAAGGCTTAAATGTTACTGTGTTTCTCCAGTGTAGACCTTTTTTCACAGTAGATGTTACGACTTTTAAAGACAATAGTATCATTCACTGCAGCATAGTCATGTGCCACTTTCTTTACCTGCACTGCAAGTGTTGCACACTTGGACAAATGACACTTCCAGGCGTGCATGAGTTCAGAATCGTTCTCTTTACTTGCTCATTTGCAACTGCAAATACAAAACACAAGCACTTCAGTTCAGCGTAGCTGCGCTCTGCAGGCTATCTGTGCAGTAGAACACACACGACCATTTTACATATAACTACTGAACACGTGTTAAAGTACTCATTTACTCAGTATTTTCCCACCAATGTTCATATTACAATATTCTGCACACTCGTATGCTCCTCCAACTAGTATTGTTGCGCATGGAGACTACCCTCTCGATCCCCTCATTACATCATTTGCGATGTGACATCCCGTTTAACACCAGTTCGGGTACATCATGTAAATCACAAACTTCGACATTAGCGTTGTGTTCCATTAATGACAGTACCTTACTCTAATACATTTCTCATACGTCAACATCATTCTGTTTTTCAACACATAACTTGTGCTCACCTGCAAATACAAAACACAAGCACTTCAGTTCAGCGTAGCTGCGCTCTGCAGGCTATCTGTGCAGTAGAACACACAGGACCCCAAGGCTGCCCGATTCAGTGCCTGCGTGAGCACCACCCGTGGGAATCATCATTGATCAGAGTATCCTAGCTATATTGCCAGTTATCACAGTATGTGTCAGAAATAGTAATACAGAACTGAACGCATAACATAACAATGATAAGAATGCATGAGATTATGGAGGGGGGGCAATATCTATTACAATACTTCCATCTGTGCCCACCCATTACATGAGTCCCACACTAGTCTAGCAGCATTTGAGTTGTTTGTCTTAGTCTTATGATATTTATTCAGTGACAGTTAAGGATCACTTTTGTGTTCACTAACCAGCTTTGGCTGCAGTGTCCAATAAGCAGAAAGCTTTACAGAGGAGCTAATATTGCTGTGAATGTAGACTTTAGCCTCTGTTAAGAGGAGGGAAACAAATATATCTGCTGTTAGAACTGCAGTAATCAGTATTGGGCTACAACAGTTCATCAACTAACTAGTTTCTTTTTTAATTCTCACAGCAAACATTTTGTTCAATGCTCTATTTAATCCACAGCTCTGTAGTGCGCAGTTGCAGCTGAAATAGACCTGCAGTAGAAATGTATTTAGGAGCAGCTTGTGAATAAAAGGTATGATGACGATGATGCTGCCATGGTTTAATATTAATAATGGACTCCCTTACTGAGAGGGTGACCTCAGATGGAGCGAAAAACAGCAGCACTTGTTACTATAACAACCATTAAAACTTTTACTAGAAAAAAAGCTGGCAAGAGTCCTTAAACAAACCACCTCTTCAGCAAGACCCAACGTGGAGAAAAGTGAACTTCAGTGTAGCTGCTGCCATCCACTGCCGTTTGTTTGATACAGCAAAACTATAAAACTGCAGAAGGTAAAATAAGAGCATATCTGTGCAGATGAACTGCTAACTTACTCTGATATAATCTTTAGGCATGCTTTCTGTTTGAGTGATACCTGCAGAAGACAGGGCTGAATCTGGTCTGTTTTCTTCCACAGGCCAGTAAAAGTAAAACTCTGCACCACTGACCCAGTGCTGTTAGGCAGAACTTATTATTAACTCCAGTTCAGACCTGCACCATTAGAACATGTTTTTGCAGCACAGGACAAAACCCAGTTCTAAGGATGCTGATGTGCTTGCTTTTATTCATTGCACTCTGACAGACACTCAGTCATTCACACAAAACACGTCCACATGAACAAACACCTAATCTAGTGAAGGCTGTTTTAATTTATGCCTTAGCTTAGATTAAATGCAATGAAAGTTGTTGTTTTTTTTATTTTTTATTTTTTGGCAGATGTTGTAGTTCCAATTAAACCACTAGAAATATTGCCAGTTTTGAAATGTAAAATGATGGGCAGTTCATTTTAAAAGACCTTTTTTTCCCCTCTCTCTTTTGAATAATGAATGTATTTTCCCAATGTGAATTCCTTCACTCAAAGGAAACGCGATTCCGCCAGCGCTACTTGGATCTGATTCTCAATGACTACGTGAGGCAGAAGTTTATAACTCGCGCCAAAATCATCACATATCTACGCAGCTTCCTAGACCAGTTGGGATTTTTGGAGGTAAGTTGGATTTGAACATATACCTAACTAATCTGTGTTTGTCTGTTTGTTTTTTGGTGTGTGGATTTTATAAAATAATGTTCTAATAGTTTGTATATTTGTTTAAACATATTGTAAGTTTAAATCTGCCGTGCTGATTCATGTTTTATTTTTCTGCTTCAGATTGAGACGCCAATGATGAACATTATTCCTGGTGGTGCAGTGGCCCGCCCATTCGTTACTTATCATAATGACCTGGACATGAACCTGTATATGAGGATTGCTCCTGAGCTCTACCACAAGGTAATGTGCTATCCCAGAGTCATCCATGTATGTCATGCTCCTCTGTAATTGTTATGAAATTATTATGAAATGCATCTGTCAGATGTGTTGCACTAACTCTTTACAGCGTGACAACTGATGTGATGGAAGAGATTTACAGTTTATTTCAACCCTGGACTCTCACTACACCTTACCACTAATAATCACTAATACTCTGAATCATTTTATTGATCTTGAGTAGATAGACTTCTGCTTACTATTAAATGTATTTGTTATACACTCACTGGACACTTTATTAGGTACACCTTGCTAGTACTGAGTTAGACCCTCTTTTCCCTTCTGAACTGCCTTAATCCTTCGTGGCTTAGATTCAATTAAGGATTAAGGTCCTGGAAACATTCCTCAGCAATTTTTGCACATCATTGATGTGAATCTTCCATTTCATCACATCTCAAAGTTGCTCTCTCACATTGAGATCTGGTGACTGTGGAGGCCATTTGACTACAGTGAACTTATTGTCATGTTCAAGAAACTAGTTTGAGATGACTTGAGCTTTGTGACATGGCATGTTACCACCAGTGGATGGGTACATTCTGGTAATAGGTAGGCAGTAGCATGTTGCTCAATTGCTGCTAAGGGACCCAAAGTGTACCCCTAAACCACCACCAGCAGTCTAATGGCTTCATGCTTTCGTGTTGTTTGTGCCTAATTCTGCAACTAACTTGTATTGAATTGTAGCATGTGGTCTTCTGTAGCCCATGTTGTCTGTTCAGAGATGCAGTTCTGCATACCTTGGCATATTGGTTATTCTAAGTGGTTATTTGAGTTAACTGTTACCTCCTCTCAGTTCGAAGCAGTCTGACCATTCTCCTCTGACATCATCAAGGCAAGTTTGACCAGAAAACTATAAACCATAGAGATGGTTGTGTGGGAAAATCCCAGTCGATCAGCAGTTTCTGAAGACACGAGTTACTGCCATGTGATGAGAATTTCCCGGTTCTGCGATACCTAAAGCACATCTGATCTTAATCAGTTTTTTTGATGTTCTAGTAAATTGGGTGAACCACTCAAAACTCTTAACCTGTATTTTTCTACCATAACTGAATTATATACACTGTCCATCATATGTTTCCCACAGATGCTCGTAGTCGGTGGCATAGACAGAGTGTACGAGGTTGGCCGTCAGTTCAGGAATGAAGGCATTGATCTCACTCATAATCCAGAGTTCACCACCTGTGAATTCTATATGGCATATGCTGATTACAATGACTTGATGGAAATCACGGAGAAACTACTCTCAGGTAAGTAGAGACTACATCGCGGCCATGTTATTTCATTGGTCAGTGAGAGTTTTCTTTCACACACAGTTATGACATTATGAGCTGTAACTCAGATTACCTCCTGATAAATTGAGTTGCATTAGAATATGTGACTTGATTTAAAACCTAAATGGGATTCGTGATTTGCTATTTGGCCAATGACAGTATAGAAAGCAGTCTTTGAAGCACAATGATGATGTTCTAAATGGCTTCATGAAAACTGATGTTAAGTTGATCAGAGCTTTCTCCTCAGGGTCTTTTCAGTTTTGTCACTTTGTTTGCTGCAGGAATGGTGAAGCACATCACTGGAGGATACAAGGTGACTTATCACCCTGATGGTCCAGAGGGACAGGCCTATGAGATCGACTTCACGCCACCATTCAAAAGAGTGAGCATGACTCATGACCTGGAGAAAATTATGGGAGTGAAGTTCCCTCCTGCTGACAGCTATGACAGTGATGGTAAGAATCTGTGAAATCTATAACAGACACTTCACATGTGAAAAATTACTGCTTCAGAAAAATGACTTCATCATCCTTACAATAGTTGATCATTAGGAAATATGTGTATTATTCTCTTGCAGTCATTTTTTTCCTTTTACTGTTTTCCCTTTTTTAGAGACACGTAAATTCTTTGACGACCTGTGTGCCCAGAAAGGAGTTGAATGTCCTCCACCCAGGACCACTGCCCGTCTCCTTGACAAGGTGGTTTATAAATTTACTTAACCTGTTATTCTTCTTTTTTCCTCCGTTGAATCTGACTTGCTAATGGCTTTTTACCCCCACAGTTGGTTGGAGACTTCCTAGAGGTCACTTGTATCAACCCAACATTCATCTGTGATCACCCACAAATCATGAGCCCTTTAGCAAAATGGTGAGAAATGCTATCTTTAGCCTTCATATTTATTTAAAATGGCAATGTTCAGATTTATACTGACACTTCTGACCCTTCTGTTACAGGCACAGAACCCAGAAAGGGCTAACTGAGCGTTTCGAGCTCTTTGTAATGAAGAAAGAAATCTGCAATGCTTACACTGAGCTGAATGATCCGATTAGACAGAGGGAACTGTTTGAGCAGCAAGCCAAGGTGTGTTTAAAGGATAATATGACCTGTTTCACTTCTACTTCAGTGCACTGTCCTGTTCCTGGTGTTCTGTCTTTATGCTGTGATGGTATTGCATGTCAGTGATTTGAGGTGGATCTTTTTCAGGCCAAAGCTGAAGGGGATGATGAAGCCATGTTCATCGATGAGACCTTCTGCACAGCTCTGGAATATGGTCTGCCACCAACTGCCGGATGGGGCATGGGCATCGATCGTCTCACCATGTTCCTCACAGACTCCAACAACATCAAGGTAAATTAAAGTCCTCATGGTGAGGATTAGAGATGTTCTGCTGCCTATTTTCCTAAACCAGGGGAAAAATTAGACTAACCAATTAGTCTTAAACTTAAAAAAACAAAAATTTGCAAACCGTTTAATGTCAGAAACTTTGTTAACAAAGTAATTAATTATTTAATCATGCTCGGCAATATTAAATTATGCTGCTTAACTGTGCGGCACCTCGCATCGTGCATTATGAACATCACATATTATAATCTAGACAAAGAAGAAGAAAAACACTTAAAGCAATGTCAAATATAATATGAAAACATGATACTACAAAAATGTTCATGTATTATTAAAATATGTAAAATTTACCATCCCAAAACCTAAAAAAAACTGTGACTGAAAAGTGTTATGTCGTGCATTATGAATTAGGCATGCTGTTCGAAAATTCACGAAAACCACTTAAAACCACTCATAAATTATCCATTTTCTTTCGTGAAGTTGGGTCACGGGGGCAGCAGCTTAAGCAAAGAAGCCCAGACCTCCCTTTCGCCAGCCACCTCCTCCAACTTATCCGGGGAAATAATAAGGCGTTTCCAGGCCAGCCGATAGATATATTCACTCCAGCAGCACCTGTGTGTACTCCAGGGCCACCTCCCAGTAGGACGTGCCTGGTCTCGACACCCTACCCCGTAGGTGCTCACCTACGCCATCTGGTGGCAGATAGGACACAACTATTTATCAACATTTGGTATCAATTTAAATGTAAAGCAGTTAGATTAAACAACAAATACATCTGGTTCTGACTAGTGACAATAGCAACGATGGCTAGTCGGCTAGTCACTCACATCCCTAATGGGGATGCCCAATTTACTGCTGTTCTGAGGTGTTCAATAGGTTTAGGTTTATGTTTATATTTATATGCTGTTTTTTGCTGTCAGGATCAAACTAAAAATTTCATCTGTTCCAACTTCAACAGGTGAATCATTCTTAGTTCTGCCAATGGTTTCTTCTCTAATGAAATTTCTCTATTTTTTTTTTTTTTGTGAAAAATTCCACTTTTTCTTTTTTTATTATTGCATTCAACCAGTTTTAAATTAATTTACATTTGGTGTTAGAGTTGGTACCCTCACTGTTTCTCCTGGAGCAGAATAATCACAGGTGTATGTTTTTATTACCCATAGAGTGGCTGACAAATGCATTAGACACATCTTACAAAAGCTTGTTTAAAACTAAAAATTTCTATCATGTATTTCACAAATAACAAATTGAATTTATAACTGAATTTGAGGACTGGAAATGAATTAACATCCAAAAAAGGAAACTGATTTTTTTTTTCATTCATGGATTCAAGTAAATACCTGTAATTTGGCATCTCAGTCAAAAAAATAAAAATATGCTTATTTGTAAAATAATAAATATTAAAATTCATGGCTCCAGTTTGTTCAGTTCAGTTTTGTTTATATAAACTAAATCACAGCAAACGGTCCCCTGAAGATGCTTTACATTGACGTAATACAGAGAAAAAGTACAGGATAACAACAGTAATTATATTTTACCATTAAAAATAGTTTTGATAAACCATACTTGATAAATTTGTTAAGTACTGTACATTTGACGAAGAGAACTTACATTATAGGTTCATGTTTTTATAAACTTGGCTATTTTAGTTTTGCTAAATGTATTTATTTTTATTTACCCTGGCTAATTTCGTATTTTTCTGATGCTAGGTGTCTTGGTCTTTTAAATCTTAATCCTTGCTCGTAATCATGTTACGTTAAAGGATGAGCCAGGGTTGCTTTTATTAGGGATGCTCCTGATGACTAATATCTAGTCATTTAAATTAGAGGGGGGGAAAAACATGATCATCGACTAACGTGTTCAGAAAACATTTAAAACTGAATACACTTTAAATGCACAAGTGAAAGATTGGCCAAATTGTTGTTTAGTGTGTGGTTAATGGTAGTTACTGAGACTACATTAAAATTATTCCCCAAAAATCAGTTTGTAGCCTAACTATGTAAGACAAAATGGTGCCTTTCTTGACTTGTATGTTTAGACTAAACTGCCCCAGAAAAGCACAGAATTGGAGAACTACCAAGAATAATGGGTTAATGAGAAGCTACTGTATGAACAAAACAAACGAGCTGCTAACGTCTGCCGGGCAGTTGTTATATCTTTGTGTCATGAAAAAGAATTCTCTGCTAACATTTTGTTTTTTCACCTTCACAGGAGGTGTTGCTGTTCCCAGCCATGAAGCCTGATGACAATAAGACAGCAGCGCCATCAGAGGGCACCTCTGTCTAATAACATGACCTCGGACCTCTCCTGCTATCACACCTTTGCAGGAGTCGGCATGAAGAAGAAGAATGAGCCTTTACCTCATTGTTGTCATCAGTGGAGTTTCTGGGTCTTGTGTTTTATCAATGTTAGTTTGTCAAATGATTGATAATTTCTGTCAGTAAGGAAAATCATCAGGTCTCAAATACACGTTTTGGATTTTCTGGGTTTTTTTGTTTGTTTTTTATTCCATACACTTTCGCAATCCTGTCTGATCAAAATATACTTTGAGCTATTTAAAGGGATGCTTTAGGGTACAGCATATAATAACAATGTTCAAGACCCTCTAATACTCAAGTCTTTTTACCAGGTCTACTTAAAATCCTTGTCTAAGTTTTTCAAGTTGGACTCCACAATAATCCTTTGCCAAGAGGTTTGAATAAAGTTCATATAAAGTAAACTGATTTCTTAAGTCTTGTGTATGTGTTTATTTTATTTATTTATTTTTTAACAAGAATAAACCTGTGCTCATAGTTTGACATTTGAATTTATACATTTGTTTAATATCAAGGCTCCTAAAATGTGGTATATTTAACTTTTTAATGTTTGGTTTTTCACTATAGCATAATTTGGCAAGTGAAAATGGATGGTAGGATTTAATTATGAGGGATTATTATTTTCAGTATTCATAAAATTTGACCTAGTAACTCAATGAACCGAGTCTGAAAATTGAAACGCAAATAATCTCTTTTTCATAAAGAATGTACTCATTAACCCAACACAGTAAGTGACACCAATGGAATCACAAATATTAGTCCATACAAAGCACTGTAGCAAACAATGAAAAGTTCAAATCCACTAATGAGCCTAACTGCATCTACTGGTGTGGTTATTCCCAAAAGTGTCTGTCATTGTGTTTGTGTAAACCACTTAGCTTTTGCTCTTTAAAAGAATCTCCAAAAGTTGATTCTGTTCATCTGGACGTAGCATTTTCAGTGGGAGAAATGTTTCCTCACTCATCCAAGTGACTTCAGTCTCAGCTGACTGCAGGTTTCCCCAAATTTATAAACAGTACATTTGTATAATAACTGAAACCAGCCCACTGAAGGAACAATGGGCTGGGAGGTCACCTTCATCATAATTATGCAAATTCTCATGACCATTGATCAACAACCACTGATCAAAGACCACTGATCAATAGCCATGAGTCCCATTCACAGAGAGTTGGGGAATGGCTGCAATCACAGCATTGTAAGATGGTGAAAGATGTACCCTTAGGCCCCCTCCTCGATTCAGAGATGGTCTTTCCCTTTTCACGTAAATGGCCTCCTTGACTCCGCACTCAAACCAGCGTTCCTCCAGGATTTGTACATCCTCATCATTGAAAGAGTGTCCACTGGCCAGTAGGTGTAAATAGACTGCAGAGTCCCGGCCTGACGAGGTGGCTCTTCTGTGTTGTGCCATCTGCTTCGCCAGAGGTTGTTTGGTTTCTCTGATGTATAAATCTTGGCACTTAACAGCGTACACTATGTTACTCTGTTTGTGTCGGGACACCTGATCCTTGGGGTGGACCAATTTTTGACGCAGCGTGTTTTGGGGTTTAAAAGCCACAGAGACCCGGTGTTTAGAAAAAATGCATCTCAACTGAGTGGTCTTTGATCAGTGGGCCTTGATCAGTGGTTGTTGATCAATGGTTATGAGAATTTGCATAATTATGATGAAGGTGACCTCCCAGCCCACTGTTCCTTCAGTGAGCTAGTTTCAGTCATTATGCAAATGTACGTTTATGTTGACCTGCAGTCAGCTGAGACTGAAGAAGTCACTTGGATGAGTGAGGAAACGTTTCACCCACTGAAAACGCTACGTCCAGATGAACAGAATCAACTTTTGGAGATTTACTTACCTGGATGATTGAGAATGCATCAAGACTCTTTAAAAGAACATTTTAAATATTTGTTTACATGCAAGAAAAGTTAGGAAATTTAAAATAAACGGTTTTGGAGGAAGGTTGGATATTGTTTCTCAATCACTTTGTCTCCCTTTTGGAGCATCAAGTGTATATACCCTACTATCTTGTTTTCAGAGTATTTTGTGTTGTTGCTCTTGGCTTTAAAAAAAGTCCCTTTTCATGGTAGATTCAATCACCGGAGCTCTGTGTATGATCAATTTCATTTTAAGTGTCACCAAGCATTGGCTGGAGAGGGTAAAAACTCTTCTAGCTTGTGCCTTTTGAAAGTTTAAGATTAAGTTTACCTTCAAGGGCAAAAACAAGGCCCTGCTCTGTTTTTCTCACAAACAGCTCTGAGTCAAGAACCAATGACTTTTAATCTCTGTCACCCAGACTGTGGTCAAGAGCCAGAGGTTTCTGCAGTTGGGAGCTGTCAGTATTGAAGAAGAAAGCATTTTTTCCACTCCCATAATGTCCTGCTTAAACAAACTAGGCCTGCTCATACATTTAAGGTACGCCTTGATGTCCCCAACAACACTTCTGATCCAGAAGTGTTATTTATTTTATTTATGCTTTTAAAGTCAAAGTGCTCACATGCAAATAGAGAATCAGCAGTTGTTTCTGGACCAGTTGAGCTCCGGTGTAGGTTGAGCCTCAGCATCAGCTTGACAACCAGATCACTAATCTTTTCCCTACAAGCCAGTGCAGTGATGCCAGAGTTATGTTCATACATCAGACACTGAGACACCACAGCCTTCACAGCTGCACAGTCCCAGCAGCAGTTTTTCATTTTTTTATTGAGTAATTCTGTTTATACCACTGCTTTATATACTACCAAAGAAACTACAAAATCATTTTATTATTCTCTGTAGTCATGTTAAAAAAAACAAAACAACAAAAAAACAAAACCTTTCTCCATAAAATGTACAAAGCAGTTGCAGGAGCAAACCTGTGTATAGTTTAAATGTAAACAGCTCATCATAAATTCATGCTGCACTCACAGGAAACAGAATCCACATAAGTGGACTGTTTCACTGAGATTTGCACAGCTGACGAGTATCAACCTTTATATGGAAAATTAGTTTTTTTTCATCAGGCAAAAGGTACTTTTGTTTGATTAGAAACATAGATTTTTGCCCATTGGATGAGCGCATTAATAGGAACAGTATAGTATAACTTATTACATTTATTTAAGTACTTTGCTAAAGTACAGGTTAAATGTACCTGCACTTTATTTAGTATAAGTACATTTGCTTCTTCTCTAACATACTTTGTATGTAAATAGAGTACTTTGCGCACCATACTATTTATTTTACAGAATAAGTTACTTATTACTTTGCAGACAAACTGCAATTGCACAGATCAATCTACCCAGCAATACACGAGTAATTCAAACCGTCAGCAGCTGCAATGATCCAATAACGCATGAATCTGTTAAAAGTGTATTACTGGATTACTTGTTTTACAAAGTGGCAAGAAATATTTAAAATAAATGAAGAAATGCTTTATACTCAAGCAAAAATGTTATAATCATACTTCGGCTTTACAATCAAAATATATTTACACTGTTGTGAAGCACAACTTTTTTATGTAATAAATTTGTAAGACATAAGGAGCCTGATATTTTCTAGCATGTGATCACAATTCCCAGATAGCACTCATTGTTGTAGTTAGTTAATTTCAATAACAGGTGTTTAAAGTAATTTATAAATAAAATTTTAGTAAATATAAAAAGAAAACGTGTTTTTTTCACGGACTTGTTTCATGGACATTCTCCTCTTTTTTTTTTCTTCTTTTTGCCATTGCAAAAGAAATTCTCAGAAATTAAAGTCTTGGGGTCACCACCACCTCATATAAAATAAATCCTGGAAACGCCCCTGTTAAATAGGCTGCTATCCGACAGGTAAATTTTACGCAGGCACTTGAATATGTCAGTTTTATTTCAAACTAGAAAATTGCAGTTATTGATATTACTGTTATCGCGATTATTGTTTTAATATTATCGTTTTATACATTTTTTTCAATAGAAAGACAGAGCAAACGTAACAGCCATGTGCCGCCTTATCTACTGTACCTAAGTAGAACATGTAAGCATTTTCTTCTGACCCCATTAACTTTGAATAATTAGCATTTCTTTTTTTAAGTGTGCATTCACTCACTTTTGAGAGCTTTTTGGCCCCGGGTCTCTCACCTCCCACACCGTGTAGTGGGATGGTGCGCGCTCTCGCGGTCAAGTGATTCACTTTCGATCAAACTGTGGCTTCACACTGAGTGAAGATGGCGATGAGAGCAGCTCTGCGGTGCCTGTCTGCAAACTTTTCGCCCAGACTGCCTCAGCTCTCGCAGGTTTCAGCGACTCGGCTGCAGTGGAGAAGCGGCTCCCCGCGGACGCTGAGCACGTCCTCGGTCCTGTCTGCAGGTAAATATAATACATTTAAAAAATAATAATAATAATAACCCAGACTTGCCAAATGAGCTGTAATGGTACTACATGCGGGTTGCTCACACATTCCTGCCTGACTGTAATGGGTGGGAATAAAAGGGGTCACACAGTTTGTGTCACTTTCCCACAGGGCGGCAGAGAAAAGCGCGAGGAAAGACAACTAAAACGTTGTTTTAACTTTAAAGAAGCTTCACAGACCGAAGCTTACGTGCAGATAATTAGCCACCACATGTTATGCTGGCTAAAGGGTTCAGACGGCCGTATATATATTCTCTGTGAGAGGAGCACGAGCTCTAAATTGTGATGGTGACCAATTACCCGAGTCTCGTGCAGCCAGAAGCAGCTTGTTAAACAAAAGTCAGTGCTGGTACTGGGCATGAGCTACAAATGGCAGGGGAGGGATGACTATCATGTAGCTTTCATTAATTCTAAATCACAGACACCACCCTATCAGATATCCATACTTAAAAAAATATTCCTGAAGCAAATGAGTTACCAGAAAGCGTTTCTTGAGCCGTTTGCCTTGGCAGTTACTGTACTCCTTAGCAATCATCTTGCATAGTTCACTCTGGTTTGAACTTGTATTCTTCAGTGTTGGTCAGGTGCCAACACTGGAAGCTGTTGAGCCATTACAGTTCTCTCCTGCAGGGTAAACGCGACATGAGGAGCATTGAATCAAAATGGTTCAGTGTTTCTTTTCAAAACTGCAGCTCTGTCAGCTGTGGTTAGTGTTAAAGCAGTGATGGTGAAAATTGAAGATTTACCAAGCCAAAAAACGGGGATGTGACGTCCGCACAAATGCCTCAAAGTTAGCTCTTGTAGACAGCACACAACTGGTGGGCTTCCCATTGATGTAACAGCTTGTCAAGAAATTGACGTATGCGAATCAAAAGCGTCATCACTGTTCCACTGGTTCATACTGTTATAATTTCATCTTTAAACATAATCATTTGATCTGTTCCAGACTAATTCTCCTTTTGTTTTTCTCTCTGTAGCATTAAAGTTCACAGATAAGCACGAGTGGGTGCAAGTGGAGGGTGGTGTTGGCATTGTTGGTATCAGCAATTATGCCCAGGTAGGTTTGTCTTTCTACTAATTTATGGCTCACGTGGTTCAGAGGTTTAACTATTACTATCTAAAAATAGCAATAAAATAGTCTGTAGAAAAATCTGCAGTGTGCACTTTAGAGCTGGTCTTTGCCCTCAACTGATGTGCTTTAACAGGCTAATTTAGTGCTTTTATGGCCAATGTTTGACACAATTGATCACTAGCATTGTGCAGGACTGGGCAGACACTTGGAGACATTCAAGGACTTGAATGTATACTGGAATATCTTTAAACATGAATCTAGCTTTTTAAAGAATCGTTATTACTGCTACCCCTTTTACACCTGACATACAGTGCTGTGAAAAAGTATCTGACCCCTTCACCTCTCTTTATTGTTGCATAGTTGCAACACGTCTGAGACTATCTAACAATCTGCGTAAATATTAAATGCAGTTTGATTTATTAAGGGACAAAATACAACCCAAACCTACCTGTGGAAATAAAAGTAATTGTCCCATAAGTCTTATAGCTGGTTTTTCCACCCTTGGAAGCAACACCTGCAATCAGTTTGCAATAACTGACACGAGGCTTTCACATCACTGTGAAGGAATTTTGGACAACTATTCTTTTCAGAATTGTTTTAAATCAGCCACATTGGAGGGCTTTGAACCATGGGCCTAGACTTGGAGGTCCTGATTCTCATTCCAGCCACATCACACTAATTTGCAGACCAACCCCAGTGAAAGCTGAAAGTTCTCGCTCGATGACTCTTAACAGAACCACATCATCTGCAAAAAGCAGAGATGAAATCCTGAGGCCACTGAACCTGACGCCGTCCAGGAGTTGGAGCCTTATTTCAGGAGTCATAGGATGCGAGGCAGGGTCCTGAGCAGATTACCAGCCAATCACAGGGCTAATGCAAACTCACTTCCACACCTGTGGTCACTAGTTAACCTAACAAGCTTCTGTGATCTGTGTAAGGAAACAGAAGCACGTGGAGGAAAGCCAGGCACAGGTAGAACACACACAAAGGCCCGGCTGATTGGGAGGTTCAAAGTAGGAGGTACTGCAGCAGAATGCCGTCTTTCTGAAATGTCATCAAATTCAAAATCTTTTCATTTTACCCATCCTTGCTTTTTCACTATTTCAATATAGCCTTAGGATGAGGCTTACAAAAGACTAATGAATCCATGAAACATCCATGTCTTTAAACTAAGAAACAACCCTGAAAATGTTTTTTGAATTCTTTCAGGGTTATTTTGTATTAATAAGCTGGAGGTAATTTAGTATAACATCGACAAGGTTGAGTTTCACATTTATGCTGTGAAAGCATTGTTAAAGCTAACTGTGGCAGGCAGCAGTTAATAAAAGTGTGACAAAGCTAAAGCCAAATTTACAGTATATTGTTCTGTTGCAGTACCCTCTACAGACTGCCAGCATTTTAAACCTATCTGGTGAAATCTTACTGTTTTGGCAACAAATTTCATGAACTGTCTAAAAGTAATTCCCAGAAATTGATTCCGTTCATCTGGACGTTGTGTTTTGTGTTTATCCTTCACTGAAAAGAGAAGAATTTGTGAGATTTCCTTACCTGGATGAAGCATGCATTAGAACAATTTAAAATAAAATGATCCATCCGTCCTCTTCTGCTTATCTGGGGCTAGGTTAAGGTGGCAGCAGCCTAAGCAGAGATGCCCAGACCTCCCACTCCCCAGCCACCAGCCACAGAGGCGTTCCCAGGCCAGGTGAGAGATGTAATCTCACCACACTGGGCCTGCTGTGGGGCCTTCTCTCGGTGGGACATGCCTGGAATACCTCAACCAGGAGGCATTCTAATCAGATCCCAGAATCACCTCAACTGGCTCCTTTCAATGTGGAGGAGCAGCAAGTCCACTCTGAGTCCCTTTCCTTCTGTGGATCCACCACCCCCAGGAGGTGCCGTAGGGGTCAGGCACAGGGTGGGCAGGGGTGGAGGCCCAGGCTCTGATTCTTGGCTATGTAAACTGGCTATTGGGACAATAAAATGATCCAGAACAGTAAAAACCAGACTGACAGTTTTCAGTACTGTGATCATTGAACACAGGGACTCTTTACTTTGAGCCATCCTGCTGTTGCTGACTGCTTATTAAAACAATAAACTGATTATAGTATTAGACCCCCCCTAAATAAGCGTTGTATTCCTACAGTGCTGTTAGATATTGAAGTACTGTATGAAGTTCTCTAAATCTTAAATAAAAAAAGATTCTTGGACAACCTCCATGTGGTTATCTATAATACTTTGTCATATAGTTTGTTTTGTCATTTTAGGAAGCATTAGGTGATGTGGTATACTGTGGACTCCCTGAAGTCGGCCAAAGACTTGAACAAATGGGTAAGAGCTGTGAATTTTTGACATATTTATCAAGTGATTGATTCTAGTCTTGAAATAAGAAGTGTTTTTCCTCTGTGTGTATATGTGTGTTGCAGATGAGTTTGGTGCACTGGAAAGTGTAAAGGCTGCCAGCGAGCTGTACTCACCATTAACAGGAGAGGTGACTGAAATCAACACAGAGCTGGCAGAAAATCCTGGACTTGTGAACAAAGATTGCTATGCAAAGGGTGAGCATTCACCACCCAATGTCGTACTTTGCCAGTACACTTGTCCTTGTGATTTCTCAGAATTGCAGGATAGAGGACAACCTGCCAAACCAGTATTACAAAGAAGTAAAATTACAGCTCGTTCTTTTCAGCAAGTACAGCTCTTGATTTTGAAATAAACAAACTCTTGTCTTTCAGGATGGATAATCAAGATGACCATCGAAAAGCCCGAAGAACTTGATGGCCTCATGGATCAAGCTGCATATGATAAATTTGTCACATCACTTGAATAAAATTATAAACTCATTTTGCTTTGTAATTTAATCACAGTCAAAGATTAGTCCCTGCAAGGTTACTAACATGTAGTGTGTCACACTTATTCATCTGTGGTATTTATTCTAGTACCGGAATTGTGTCCTCAAACTAAAATACTCGACTACAAATGCTCAGTAACAGCTTCCACTTAGAAAGTTCCTTTTTGTTAAGCAACTAGCACATCTAAAGGGCTCTTAATCTCAAGATCTGTCCGTATTATTGGGTCTTGTTTGTGGTGCTTTGCTCCATTACCAATATACAGATGTGTTAAACAACTTGAACGTGCTGTTTCAAATCCATTTAATAAAATGTGGGCATTTTGTTTGGGTTGTTGTATTCAAACTTGGGAAATGAATCATTTCTCGCATTCTTGGCAAGGCAAGTAATCACAGAGGTGTGTATTGTGAACATGTAGGGACCTATTTGCGGGGCAAAAGTGACAGCACACCTTTAGCTGTAATATTTTTTGAAGCTCTTCAGACAGACACATTCAAACCAAATTGCTTCATATGAGCTGCCAGGACAGACTGAAGCTTTTTGTGTGTGTCTATTATAGTTTAAAATACTTTGACCTTTGCCTTCAGGTGATGATAGCCTGAGTTAGTCGAAGCTAGTTAATCAATGATTAATGCCGCAGTGGTTTTAAAATCAATGACTGAACAAAAACATGCACATTCAGGTTGATAATGAGAAGACTGTGATTGGTCTAAATAGGTTGTTTTCAGTTTATTCTTGCAGTGTGTTCACCACCAGTGTCTGCTGCTGACTGTAACAACCATTTTTCATATTCCTCCGTTGGATTGAAAAGGCCGGTTTGACCCTCAGTTGGCTTTTAAAACCTGGGAAAAACAGTTGTGATTGAGTAATGAGAGGAATTCAAAGCAGAAGATGGTAATGTTGTTGGGTTATTTTCTTTATTTAATTAGCTTCATGGACATTAGTGTCATTCTGCTGGTTTTCAAATGACTCCAACACCTTTGTAGGACTGCAGGTGGGGTAGTCCCTGAACATCTTTGTTTCCTCTTACAGAAACCTGTGCCTAATCTATATTATTTTCTACGGTGGCCCCTAGAGACAAAGCACGTACAAACTTCAAAACACTTGCAAACTCCAAAACACATGCAAACTAAAAAACACTTGCAAACTCCAAAACACGTACAAACTCCAAAACGCTTGCAAAATCCAAAACACTCGCAAACTAAAAAACACTTGCAAACTAAAAAACACATGCAAACTAAAAAACACTTGCAAACTAAAAAACACATGCAAACTCCAAAACACGTACAAACTCCAAAACGCTTGCAAAATCCAAAACACTTGCAAACTCAAAAACACATGCAAATTCCAAAACACAACGGAAGTGCTCCAGGACGCTAGGGGCAGTGTTGAGCTTTTGTTACCTAGTAACTACACAAGCCAGGAAGTACCAATGACCGGATTTGGGGTTTGCAGCCTTAAAGGCCGCATTTTAAGGCCGATTACCTCACAGCGACAAGAGAAGGCTTTCCGAATTCCTGAAATGCGTCCTTAATTTCCCTGAATTTTAAGGATGGGTCGGTGTAGCCTTCATGGCCCAACATATCCCAGACTTCATAGTGCGGTGGTGGTGTGGATAATTTTGCCGAAAAAAAAAAACAGTGGAAGCGGAGCGGAGGAAGAGTAAACTTTCAGAAGTAAGTACTGAATATTATGTCACTTATTAATGCGCAAATATTTTTTTAATGAAGAACATGAAACCATTATTGTTGGCCACATGTCGGGAAAGTTGACATTAGCGATGTTTGTACTTTCAGAATTAACTTGGTTTTAAAGCCTTTACTTTAATAAATATATATATAGTCGACCTTAATCTTACAGAGATTGTGATGATTTTGTGGATAATTAAAGTCAGTCATATATCCACAAACACAACAAGCTGAAAGTCAGTGATGCTGCTCGGTTCGCAGTCCTGAATATCACAGCACAAGCAGGATTCACTGCACTGTTAACGTTAGCTATGTTATATTGCTGCCTCTGTTCGGTGGTGTCGAGCCAAACGGACTTTAACGTGTGTTTGAACGAGCTGACGGTTCACTCGTTAAGCTGAAAGAAAGATGCTTTAATCACAGCAGTCACACATGTGTCCACTGTACCATCTGGGAACTCTTCTTGTTTTGTAATAACACAAGCTAAATCCTCCTTCTTTTGTGCTGTTGTGTAGCAGTGTATACACCTGAGACTTTAACCTGTCTGTCTGTCCTGCACTCGCTCTCTTTTTCTTTCTCTCTGATTGTGGAATAAAAGTATGAACATGTGTTTATAAGTTACACTTGTGTTTGAATCCTGCAGCTTATCACACATTTGGTTTCCATGTGTGACAACTGCAAGTGTCCAGAGTGAGGACAGACTGAGGGACCCACTGCTGCACATCATCTGTGAGGCTTTGCATCCCTGATGATCCACCGAACTCAACAGTGTGTGAGGAAGAGGAGGAGGAAGAGCCAGCAGCAGCTGACAGATGGAGAGAATAGACAGACTGTTCCCTGTTTGTGAAGGACTGCTAGAAAAGTTTAACATAACTGTCTGTCCTGAATCAGTCTTATTAGGTAATGTTCAAATAATTTTATCCTCCCAGTGCTTTCAGTGTGGGAGAAAGTACTCAGGGCCTTCAAGTTACACACTATGAAAGGCAGCAACAAGTGTAATATTCAGAAACCTAAAGTATGTATCAGCAGCAGAATGGAGCTAAAAATAAATGTTTGTTCCACTTCTATGAAGCTTTGAGTATTTTGGATTAGTAGCACTGCTGTGTTTGTTGCATCATATTGCTGTAATTGTTTATATGCTTTATATATTCTGAGGTAAGTTGATCTATAGTGTTACATCATATTCTATAAGGATGTTATGTGTTTGTAGACTTTCTGCCCAGTTTGACCCATTTAGCAGAAGCCAGCCTGTTTAAGGCTCTGATATCTATTCTGTATGACTGAAAGCAGTTATGACATGGTCTGATTTTCTCACCCAATAAAGGAATATTTCATATTTCAGTCTACTCTTCATTCTATCAGAAACAGTTATCACAGCTTGTACGTTTTCTTTTTATAAATATATGTAAGCAATGAGCCAAATTTAGTAATGCCAACATGAAGGAACAACATTTGTCTCTTATATATGATACACCTATATATGCACTGTCAAAGATACTTGTCTTTGAGTGAAGATTTAAGGTGATAAGACATAACTGCAACTTGAATCTGTACTGCTCAGTATTTGACACAGAGTTCATGTTCACTGCTGTAATAGCTAATAATGATTAATATAATAACTATAATATTGGCCATATTATATTTACATTACCAAAGTGATATGACTTTAGTCTCATGAACAACATTAGCTAATTCTTATTTACTAACTAATCTTAAATAACTGTTCAGTACAGAAATGAAGCCCAAAAATCATGTTTTACAGTCCTGTGGTCTCAGCCTCAGATACTTATCAAATCACACAAAGCTCTTGTAGAAACAAACAAACAAATGAACAAAATATATTCTCCTTCATTTCTGTCAAACCAAGTTGTATGACACGTTTCCAGCGGTTAGTATCATGGTTGCTAGGCAACCTGGGAAGCGCGACAGAGACTAGACCGTCCCATACAGACAAACTTGCAGTTTATTTTGCAAATAGAGCTCAACACTGCCCCTAGCGTCCTGGAGCACTTCCGTTGTGTTTTTGAGTTTGCAAGTGTTTTGGAGTTTGTACGTGTTTTTGAGTTTGCAAGTGTTTTGGATTTTGCAAGTGTTTTGGAGTTTGTACGTGTTTTGGAGTTTGCATGTGCTTTTTAGTTTGCAAGTGTTTTTTAGTTTGCATGTGTTTTGGAATTCGCATGTGTTTTGGAGTTTGCAAGTGTTTTGGAGTTTGTACGTGCTTTGTTTCTAGGGGCCACCGTAATTTTCATATATTTACACTGCAAAAAAGGAAAAAGCAAATAAAAAAAATGGTGACTTTTCCCCCCCATGTAAATAAATCACCTTAACCTTTTATAGGACACTCATTCAAATAAAAGGAAACTCAAAATTTCAACCCAAGGGTGTTCTCAGAACATATTACAGCTGTATATTTATTATTATATTTATTAACTGACTGGAACTTTTCATAATTATAACATCCACACCAAAGTGCATTTCTGTCGATGCTCAAGCAACAGCTTCATGGGGAAGCTTATGTATGGTGGCATTCTCCAATAAGATGATACTTTCTTTCAATGACTTAAATTCATTCACTGACTTGAGCATATGTATACACCCAAATACAGGGTGTGCTGTTCTCTGACATGGTGATAGGATAGCTTCTGTAAAAGAGCCAAATAGACAGTTGCAAAATTCAATCAGAACTAAATAAACCACACACTGAATTACTACATTGATTTTAGAATTAATAAGACTCACAGTAAACATATATGCAATTTAAGAGCTTTATAGTAAAAAAATGAACACAATCACATATTACACTATTTTTTTTTTATCTTGAAATTACTACAAGTGGTTTAAGCTTCTCACTGAGTGACTGTATAATGTTATACAAACTCGTGGGAGCTTATATGCTGCTCATTATGACTGTCCTACGCTTATACCTAATAATTTATTTTTTAATTAAAAAAATGTTAACTGGATGCATCTGCTGCAGTTCAGCAGTTCTGTCTGAAAATTGATTTACCGACAGAACTGCTGAGTTCCTGAACTTGTACCTCTTTGTTGGATATGCCATATGCACCATGAGGTGCTGATGCAGTTGCCTTTTTTTGAACAGGCCCAGGTTTTAGCATGTTAATGCCTTATTATGCTACATATTACAATGAGGCTTTAGATAAAGTCAAGTACAAGGTCTGTTCTGAAAATAGCAAGATTACAAGGAAAACAGGCTCTTTAACAGCCTTTAATAGCAGGCTGATCGCTTTAATGAGGTAGAATATACCATAAAAGCATCCGACTGAAGATATTTCAACCAAAAAATAAAAATACTAACTGTATTAGAAAATACACTGATGTGAAAAAGCACTTTACCCCTTCCTAATCTCTTCTTGCTTTCTTTTTTAAATTAAGATTTCAGTTATTTTCTGTCAGAAAAACCTGAAGTAGAATGTCCAGCCATCAGTTCCATAACTCATAATTATGGTATATTCTCCTCATTAGCCTGTTATTAAAACACAGTTGTACTAGTTTAAAGATTAAATCTGTGTACATGTGGTTGGACATGAACTAAGGTATAGCCCTGAAAGTTTCGTGGGCACAATACAGTACGTTTTGATTTTTAAAAATATACATTTTTTTTTTTTACTGAATTTCTATACTTTGTTATGTTCATATGTTTTGGAAAATTGTTCAATCCTAACATTTTTCACAACTCGGTTCCTGCCATTAGTGATATTTTATGTTATAATTACAAATATAATCGATAGAACAAAGACATTGCTGATCCGTATGTAAGATACTGCAAACAAAAAACAGTTTTTTTGTGCATATTTCACTCAAGTTTCAGATCATTAAATCAAACAAATGTAATATTAGACAAAGATAACCCAAGTGAATACAAAAGGCACCCGTTAAATTATTTCATTTTCAAAGATGAAAAGTGCGATTCTCAAGCTACTAAAGCCTCAAACGACCCATTTCTATCCTTGCACGGTTTGTTAAGTGTCATTTTTCACTATCTGTATAGAAATGAAACTTAATGTTCACCGTGGCCTAGTATTGCTCATCTAAAGACGATATAAATTATTATTCTACACTAGATTACTTGAAGTACCGCTTATGACTGGCGTTTCCGTTTCCGTTTTTAAGGGGGTGAATGCTCCTTTACACACTCTTTGATTGGCTGGTTGTTACATATCCCACAATCCACCGCCTTACAACTTCCTTTTTCCTTTCGGCCATTTTCCTCCCTTGTAGGTATGTGAAGTTATCCTCCAAAGATTTTCAAAAATCCGTTTCAATCCTCGATTTTCTGTTTGTATTTGTGAGTTTAGCTTATAGTCTGAAAAAGTGCTTTTTGTCATCTTTTAAATAAGGTGATTATTATCATGATTTTTTGTGTTAAATTGCTAAGTAGCTAATGTTTTTATGGAGATGACCGGTGAAGCGATGGCTGTCAGTAGCTATGTTTAAACACTGTCCTACTAAATAAAGATGAACCTACGTGAATGCCGAAATGGCGATGACAAATGGATTATTACATGTAGTAGTTTGTAAGGACATTATCGGGGCATGAAAGTAGCCGGACCCCTCGTTAATGCTTTAGCTTAGCATCTTAGCACTGTATGAAGCGGAGGTGCGCCGGCATGACGATCCGCTCATGTGTATGTGCCACGCTGTGTTGCAGGGAAGCAGGCAACCATGGCCCCCAGCCGGAATGGAATGATCCTGAACCCTCACTTTCACAAAGACTGGCAGAAAAGAGTGCGCACCTGGTTCAACCAGCCAGCCAGGAAGATCCGCAGGTGAGGACATGGACGTATGCTAACTTGAGCTAGCGTGCCCGTAAATGGTTAGCATCGAATTCGGTTCAAATGGTGGGAATTTTTGGCCCGTAAAGGATAACTAGACCATCCTGTGGAACCAGGATTCATCCCATGTGTACATCAATATAATATTTACATTGACAGACGTTTCTTATACTCTGTAGTTACCGTGTATTATGTGAACGTGCGTGTAACTGTCCCTCAGTCCCATGAGACATTATTAAACTATTAAATAAAACAAACTGAGAAAGTGGTTGAAGTAACTGTACCTTGTTTGATTTGAGCCACCACTTCAGCTGATCAAGCTGTTGGTCAAGCAGGACAGTCTTTACGATTTTGGCATATCTGTTTACCTGCAAAGTTATACTGAACTAAGCAGATACAGCAAACTTAATGTTTTTTGTTTTGCTTTTTTCTTCTTTTAATTGATATTGATATTTCACTGATTAGGTATAAGACTGAGGTTGGAGCATGACGCTGTAGTCTTAGAGCTGATGTAACTTTCTACTGTGAATCTTAGTAGACCCTACAACTGACTGGAGTCTTTTCTAGCAGTTAATGGTTTATGTGGCGCGTTATGCTATGTATTGTGTCCTGGTGTTTTACATGTGGTGTCAGCCCTAGAAGTGAATGTTATGAGTGTCTTTTTTACTTTCCTATTTGGCAGTCTTTGTTTGGGTCAGTTACTTTTCAGAGGCAAACACATTTGTCCCTCAAGTACATCCTCCTTCGAGGAAGTTGTTCACTGTGAGTCCTTACAGATGTCTAAGAAGGTCTTTTGGTTGATCTAAACTTCCGACTTTTTCCTCAGGCGAAAGGCTCGTCAGGCTAAAGCTCGCCGCATTGCTCCTCGCCCTGTCGCTGGACCACTGAGGCCACAGGTTAGGTGTCCCACTATCAGGTACCATACCAAGGTTCGTTCCGGACGTGGCTTCACCCTCGAGGAACTGAAGGTACGATTATAGTTCTCTGTAAATGTTTCATTAGAAGGTAAAGCATATCTTTAATTTCTTTAGACCTAAAACTGTTAAAGTTACATGAAACATTCAGTGCGGCATTAATTAAAATGCACACTTGCACACAAGTGCTGCAGGCAAACTGATGTTTGGCAACTGTTTTGTCTGGTGGAAGTTTATTTCTATATCAAAATGAAGCGCTAGAGGCTAAAAACTTCAGAAGTGATATTTAGAGTTATTGTGGATGGAAACTTGAACAAACTATCAAGTCAAAGAACTGTGGCTGTAGAAGACCTTAACGATCTTGTCAACCTTTACCTTGGCAAAAATATCAGGTTCTCCCTGTATGAAGAAAGTAAATAAGCTTTAATCAGAAACTGCTGCGAGCGCGAGGGCTACTTTTGTTTTCTCAAGTTTTAGTTTTCATGCATGTGTAACCGTATAAATCAAATCATTTATCTGCCATAAAATTAATCATGAAGAGAGCTAAACTAAGAGTCTGATCAGCTAAGTAATGAATATCCATGAACTTTTAAGTCATAGCCAGCTGTGCTCTCATCATTGGCCATCGCTAGTAATAGGGCTGCCACGATTTGTCGACTAGTCACGATTACGTCGACTATCAAAATCGTCGACGACTGATTTAATAGTCGACGTGTCGTTTGAAGCTTTGTAAGATCGCAAAAGACGCAGGAATAATAGCAGGATTTAAGAGTGTAATAACGGACTGAAACAGAAGATGGCAGCACTGCATGTACAAGGATTCCAGCTGCCGTTAAACCCCGAAGAAGAAGAAGCAGCTGTGTCCCAGAATTCATAGCGCGGCCCAGCTTAGTTTCCAACAATGGCGGTAGCTAGTTAGTTTTAATATTACTCTTATTATTCTTTCTGGGTCACAAAATAAACGTTTAACATATTTTCAGGCGAGAATGTAGCTGTGTAAACCTCAAATATCGGCTCAGTTTATCAGGACACCACATATTTTCAAAAGCGCTCCGACGTTTTCGGAGACGTCTGTTACCCACTAGCTCGATAGCTAGCCGGGGGCTAGGTCACTAGCGCCGTGAGAACACCGGACTCCCCGCAAATCGTTTTCAAACCCACCGCCGTCTTTCGCGACTCAGGTTAAATATATATGAGTCACTTAGATAAATTAAAAATGTTGTTGTTTGGCTTTTTTTTTTTTTTTTTTAGTATTTTATTTGTTCCTGAGTAAATCAGTTTGTCTGAGATTAAAGTTATAGTTTTTACACAGCTGAATAAACGTCAAGCAGACAGCTGATTATCAGAAGTGTGAGATGCTGGAGAATATACCCCGGTGTCCTGTTTTATTTTAGATAGCAAGGAGTTTATTAAACTTTACCGAAACAATCTGCAAATTTCATTAAAATTGAATAAACTATCATCTTGTCTTTATTTTTAGTTAGCACCTTAAAAGCTTAAAGCTGTAAGCTAATGATAGTTATATAAGCTGTAGTTTTATGTCCAGTGGATGATGATCTGATTAGTCGACTAATCGCAAAAATAATCGGTGACTAGTCGACTATCAAAATAATCGTTTGTGGCAGCCCTAGCTAGTAAGTGATCTTGTTTTTGCAAGTGACCCTGTATCCCATGGAACTATAAAATGTCTCCAGCAAGCGCGTTAACCATTGATGGCAGACGTGTTCAGGAATGTAACAACCACTTTGTTTTGCATCACAGCAGTTCAGATTATGACAAATCTCTGGACCTGCTGCATTTGCTTGATGAATACGTTGAACGCATTTTCTGAATGCTGAGATTTGTTATTTGAAAAGGAAGCGATTTTATGCTGACAGCTTGACATCAGTGTTTTATCATGTACAGGGCACGTGATCAAAATCAGAATTGTAAACGATCAAGTCCTCCTGTGCTAATGTTCCCGCAGGCGGCTGGCATCCACAAAAAGACGGCCCGCACCATTGGCATCTCAGTGGACCCTCGCCGCCGCAACAGATCCACAGAATCTCTTCAGGCCAATGTGCAGCGCCTGAAGGAGTACCGCTCCAAGCTCATCCTGTTCCCTAGGAAGGCTTCTGCCCCCAAGAAGGGAGACAGCACTGTAAGTTTTCACATGGCACACAAAGATTAGACTTTGGTGTTTCTCCTTGTTATTAATTTACTTTTTGTTTGTTTGGCTCATTTTCCTGAGGGAAAAAAAACAAGTGTTGAAGCATTCAACCAAAGCATGTGACCAGTAGGAGTTGGCTGTATATAGAAACTGAAAAAGCACAGTTTTGGAAGCCCTCTTTGGTGTGAATGTATCATTTCCTTATTTAAAATTACTTAAAAAATAATTTTAATGTATTAAAAAAATGGCTAAAATAAGACTTGCACATGCCTTTAAAATAAGACGCAGAAGAGATTATAGAGACTACAGCAGTTTTTTATGTGTTAAGGATAATTTGATATTTGAATACCTTTTCGGCTGCTTCCTTTAGACTCCATGGGATTTAAGGTTACCTAGGTAACCTGGGGACACGTCTGCTAATTATGAAATTCCGTTAAGCTTGGAAAATGAAGCGTACTGATGAAATTCAAGGTTTCTGTTAGATCATTATTAAAACATGCCGAATCAGCCGTGCATCAGTATAATAATTCCAGGCTGACTGCTGGAGATGAGCTGCACTCCCACATTCTGCCACCTTTAAATGTGAATATATAAGTACAATTCCCATTGGGGTGATTGAAATCAAACCAGACGGTCTTAATAAGCATTTATTTGATGCCCTAGTGAAAAGTCTTGCTGTCTGTTCCCTTTAAAAATATTTAACTGTTTTGTCATTTCAGGAGGAGGAACTCAAGATGGCCACTCAGCTCACTGGTCCAGTCATGCCCATCAGAACTGTAAGTGACAGCTCCTGCAAGGTTACCCTGTGTATCTGTTTATAGATGAGGATTAAGACGGCTGATGATAATTTGTTTTCACTGACGTTATTGGCCAGTTTTACCTGGACCAGTATTACAGAAGTAATGACTGATAAAAGATGCATTAACCGTCTGAACATTTTGCATTACAGCAGTCAGATGATGACAAATCTCCGGAATCTCTGTATTTCTTTGATGAAACACTTGAACCCTTTTTCTGATGACTGCTGTTCACAAAAATAAAAATCAGCTAGAAAGCTGAACTGATTTTCACAAAATGTTAAATTCTCAAAATTAGACTCAGGCTTTTGGATTTGGAGAAAACCCTCATTTTGCAGTATTCGGTGTGTGTCTTAACCCTCATTTTGTTTTTCTTCTTTAGGTGCACAAGAAGGAGAAGGCCAGGGTTATCTCCGAGGATGAGAAGAACTTCAAGGCTTTCGCCAGCCTGCGTATGGCTCGCGCTAATGCTCGTCTATTCGGCATTCGTGCCAAGAGAGCCAAAGAGGCTGCTGAGCAGGACGTGGAGAAGAAGAAGTGAAAATAGTCACTATGGAACTTTGCAAAATAAAGTGTTTAAAAAGAGTAAGGTGTGAATGTCATGAATCTCATTTAGATTGACAGATGGCAGTTTTCACGAGCTAATCATAGATAAGCTGGCAAAATTGTATTTCTTCGTCAGGGAGAGAGCCAAGTCGTGCGCTTCTGTCAGCAACATTACACACGAACACCACCAGGTTGCATTTCATAAAACCTGGAGAGGTGCTTGGAGAGCACGAGTGAAGGAAGAACTCGGTAGATAAATGTATTCTAATCAAATATTTAAAAAATGTCAGAACCTTGGAGGATGTCTTCACGGCAGTCCATTTCATAGTATAAAATCAGTTTAAAATAGCTGTTGGGTTACGACTGCTGTCTGATACGTGACAATATGCTGGATCTGAATATATTCCAAGTTTTTGCATTATAATGAGAGGAGAAAGAAACCCAGTTTGGGCACTAAGATTCAAACATCTATGAAAACACGAGTTAATCCAAAAACATGTTGATAGGGTCTTAATCCAGCAGGTGCTTTGGATGGCAGTCAGATATGTGGATACTAAAAACAGCCCACACGGCATTTAATTCACATCTGTGACTTGTGTCAAAGTTCAATTATTTTACTTTTTGTATTACATTTATGAGTCCTGGTCAGCTGCAGAGTAGATTAGTGGGGTTAAAAGTTGAGAGACCAGTCCCCAGTACAACACTGGGACACATCTGTCTGTAGTGCAGCAGCTGTGAACTTGCTCTAAATTTGGTTCAGCGTGTATAACTGACGCATTTACAACAGTAGGGGGCACTGTAGGTACAACATGTAGATCATTGATGCGGACTTCAAATAAATCGAGTAGTTCTAAATTAATATTATCTTTTGTAATGTGTCAAACTTGATAATTTAATACTCTTAATCAGCGTATCAGTAACTCAGGAGTGGGAAATACTCCAGTTAAATCCTTCAGTTTTTTCTTAATGTGGCCCAAAAACAAAACAAAACTCAAGTTTAAAGCAGGGTTTAAGCCAGGAAGATCCTCTGAAAAAACTGATTGCTAAAATATTAAAAGACCTGTATATTATTTACAGCATGGCAATGCAAAGGTGAGTGGATATCAACAAAAGCCCGGAAAGAAGGTCAGGAGAGGTGGACGGTAATAGAAGACAGAAAGAAAGTTGGAAAGTTTTACATTGAACCACTGCAGGAAAACAAAGCTGAATGTTAAATTCTCGACTTTTATCTGGCAGGCATGAACCAAGACTTATGTAAAGCCCTGCTATTACAGCCGAGGCTCTGCACATTTTGCATTTTGTGTTCTGTGGGTGTTCTGATAAAATGAAATGAATAAATATACAAAACAACACCGGAGCAGAACAACACAAAATCTCGCTGATGGAGTGAGATTTCCTGCCTCCAATGCATTACTCACTACACTGTGAGGAAAGTGTCAAAGATTCTGTATGCTCAGCAAGTCAACGTACACAAGCTGGAAATAAAAAAGCAGGATGTGGGGGACTCCGTGCCCTTGAGTCTCCTTAGAGTGTCTCTGTGGTCCTGCGGTCTGGACGTCCATAAATAATTCAGCTGATGAAGGTAAGTGGACAGTCAGGTTGGTTGGACAGGGGTGATTGATATGGCTGATAGGAGCTCAAATGGATGGTCATGTTAGTCGTATGATCGGGCTTTGCAAAATAACCGATACACAGAGAAAAAAAAGCCTTTAGAAATATTGCTACCCCAACTAAATGGCTTATCTGCCATTTATGTGCAGTCATTTAATCAGGATGGACACATTCAACTATCACCGTGTCTCATTAATGGCCACTGGGATGAATTTCCTGTTTTACAATGCTGCATTAAATGCTTAACAAAATATAGATATTCTTATTGATTTCTGCCGGGAATCTCATTCCCTGCATTTTACCCATCCTGTGGATTAGGATAGAGGGCCCAGCCACCGGGCAGGAGAAGATTGTTAAGTCAATGTACCCCAGATCATAAAAAAGCCGCCCAGAGATGAGTGACTTTGTTTTTAGTTGATGGACAGAAATTCTTTTAACAACTTTAACAATCCCTTTAACTCCTTTATTCAGCAAGTAATCACACACTCACTACCTCAGATACACTTTTAAAGAATAAATCCATATCCCTGTCTCACCTTAATCTATAACTGTAGCATGGAGAGCTGAATGAGCTGAATGTCTTCTTCTTTTTTGCTGCTCAACAAAACATCTCACATTGACTGTTTGACGTCCAATTGCAGTCAGTGAGGCCGGGCATCCGGCAGTGTGAGCTTCTCTATGGTTTACCCTTTGTAAAAGGGGAACTGCAACCTTTTTGACCACAGTGTTAAAACGAGTCAAACATGACGCCTGGAGATTGCAGCTTCCATCACCGGTAAGAAAACTTTAGAATCAATAATGTCTTTGAAACCCTCTAAAAACCTTCCTGTGGACAGAAATACCTTCACTCAGTGGAGCTGCTGGTGGAAAATTTTACACAAATGCACTGAGGGAGCTTGACTAGACTAAAAAAAAAAATCTGAGTGCACCAGACCATGTGTAGAGATCCTCCTATTTGGGTTATTGTACATGCAATGTGGTCAGCAGCACCAAGGCAAGCACTGAATGTGACTGGGGAGAAGCAGCAGGGGGACTCGGAATAGATAATCCATGTGTAAACGCAGGGAACGTCCTGTGAGGTGCTCAACCGACACAGCAGCAGCAGATGGTCGTTGTTTGGAGCTGTGGCATAACAGGGCTCAGGTGTGTGCCCCAAAGCAGACGCTTAATACCACCTCTGAATACCCATGGAAGAAGAGGCAGTGAGGGTGAAAACTCCAGGAGAGATCTGCCTCTGTCGGAAAGCAGCCAGTGTGCGCGCGTTAAACACTGGCCGCTGATCCAGGCTTCTTTTGTCTGAAGTGCTTCACACGTAAAATCAACTTGAGAGCAATGCGTGTGCATTTTTATTTATTTACTTTGAATGAGTAACATGGTGATCATCTCAGCAGAGTAGTTAATTAGAAGCAGGGAGCCAAATGTTTTACATCTCATGCTGCTGGAATGATTTTATTGACCTGCCCATCTGCTTTGAAAGCCTCTCAAAGCCTCACATCCTCTTGATATAAAGACCAGATTTTAATGCGGCGCAAGTCAAATGAAAGCAAAGAATGTTCCACGTATCCGAAGGACATTTTAGCACCGTGAGGTTTAAAAAGCTTTTGGAATAAAATGTTAAAATGTGAAGCCTACACTTTACTTTTGTCATTCACTTTGCCACAATGACTAACAGCCAGCTGCACAAGTTGCTTTCAGACAGCTCGAACTAAGCTCTTACTTTGAGTTCTTACATTTTCTCTGTTTTCGTCAACTGCTTTGTCTCTCACGGCCTTCAGTGCTGTTTTGCAGAAACTCGAGAGCTGATGTTTTTTTGTCAGCGCCATGTATGAATGTTATGCAATATCTGGAAATACATTCAGGAAAATAATACATTTGTGGGTGGACTGTGAAAAGGTCCAAGCATAGACGCAGTGTAGAAACAATACATTATATAACATACACAGCTGTCAAGTGATTGAAAAACCACTCTGTGAATCAATTCATTGTCATTTTTACTGAAGGCAACTTTACACTTGACTTGGAGCATTTGTGCGTGCGTGGACTCAGCACATATTGTTTATTACTTGTGGGTGCATGTGTGTATTTAGCAAAGGTAGAAAAGTCACCTGTCTTTAGCTGTCTGCAGCTTCCACACGGAGATTTGATTGCGATGTGCTGCTGCTGGATGAGCAGTTCTTTTGAACTTCCTCTTGCAGTTTTATGTATGTCTGTTTAAAACCTGACAATACTACTAAAAGGATGAATCTCAGTGCAGAATGAATGGTTTCTGTTGAAAGACGGTCCCGTAAATGGGAAACACGCAGAGGAGGATGGCGAAAGGGGCACTATTGTGTTCACTGTTGACTCCAAAATTTTCATTTCATGTACTCTTCCTTGCTACAGCCCATCAGTTCATGCTCTGTCTGAAACATGCTTAAGGCCACCTTCCCTTTCGGTCAGCCCCTGTCCAAACAGAAAAGCAAGAGGATTGGGCTTCTGTTCTGAAAGCCAGATCTGTGTGCCTGAAATGGCCACTTTCAGGATGGCAATAACATCACAGAGCATCAAAGAGTAGAAAGAAAAATAAAACCGGTAATGTGCCCGAAGCCTGAGCTTCAGCTCACAGAGGTCACTTACACATATGCTAACCACATTATTTTTACCACTGCAGTATAGAAAATAAAGAAAAAACACAAATGCTGCATGCAGTTCAGCTTACATAAAGAAGCGTCTTTCCCCCTCTCTTTTGCACATATTTCAGTGCATCCTGCTCTTTCTATCCTCATAATCTTCAGTAAGCAACTTAATCCTGAGCGGGGAGGCTGCTGTAATAACTAGTTGAACATTTGGTCATAAACAGTAGTATTGTGTTGGAAAACAATCTGAATGGCATATCTGTCTAAATCCTGGTCCAAAATCCACAAAGGCAGCAGAGAATTAGCAGATAGAAATGAGCGACACCTTATGGAGGCGGGTTAAACATGAAAATAATGCTATGTCTGTGTTTATAGACAAGAATTTAACTAAATCACTCAAGATCTACGCACGCCTCCACCTCAGGTTTTGAGCTTCCAGATCCCAGCATTTTCCCACAGCCTCTTTTCCCTACCTCTTTCTTTTATGGACTCGATTTCTAACTGAACTCAAAATAATCGAGTCCCAACGAAAAGCCCATCCCTTACATCAGCAGCTGGACTCTCTCCACTCCCCATCCCTACAAGCCGAGCCTACTCCCTCCTCACCAGTCTAAGCCAATGAGTTTCGGCGGAGAAAACAAAAATCAAGCAGTGTGTTATGGGAGCGGATTAAACAAGTGTGCTCAAGAAGAGAAACAGCTTCAGGTAGGAAGTGAGTCTCCCGCTTAACCCGACTGTAAGCGCAGTTTATCGGTTTGGTGAAGTGCCGCTGAGTTTTTGATCAGCTGCAAATAGTCTCGGAAGTGAGTCAGATGAGCCAGCGATACACGAGGCTGTGAAAGTAGACTGTTCGCTTCACGCTTTAACTCGTATTTAACTGTTGCTGTTATTTTGCCCTCCTGAGCCTTGGCCGGTGTTGGGTTTTGAAGCTTGCAGATGAGCGGTGGCGTTTATTCACCGGGATAAAGTGTGAAGTAGCCGTTTAGCCGCCTTCCGTGTAAATTTCACCGGTGGATTGAGCAGAAGTTTGATTCATAACACGCGCGCGGTCGTATTTGGGAGCCTTTGATGCTGGCTCTGTTTTGAGCTTTCTGGAGTTCAGATTCATGCTTTGAGATAACATGTGGTTTCACAACTGGCTGAGAAAGACGCGTACGGGCGCTGTCCTCGGTGCTGAAAGCCAAGCGCCGAGTGCGCTGCACTTCTTCGTTTGAATTATAAGGATGTGACATTTACAGTGATATTAGAGGAAATTACAGCCCCACCTTTAAAGCATTTAGGGGGGGTTATTAGTTGTGCGAAACCGCCGTGCTCAAGGACACTTAAGCAGGGCGTACGCTGCCCACATTAAACCCATCAAAGTCCTTTCTTTGACTACTACCTGCTAAACCCATCGCCTTTTTGGATCCATGATTCTTTCCATCTACTTTCACGTATTTGCTTGTTGTTTATTAGGAGGAAATGCACTTTAAATCCTTTAAACGCATCAGCCATCTCATATTCAGTTCTTGAAACAGGATAAAATAGTGAAAATACAGGGAAATCTTGATACAGGTGGGCTCTCTCCCCTTTAAATATTGTAATAAAGCTCGTTAGAATAAGAGGTGGCACTCAGCTTGATCATCTTAAACGAATTTTTGCAGGAATTTGAACTAGACTCCTAAAGGCACAACCCTGCCATCTTCATGCCCTCTCTGTCGCTGTTACCAAGGTGAGATGATAACCCTCAGGAGGGGGGACAGCTCTGACAGGCAGCAATAACAGCTTGAGTTTGCTTTGGTCCCCTGACACTCAGCAAGAATCTCTGTTTTTCTTTTTTTGACAGCTGTACCAAGTCAAAAGGGCCCGTCTCCTGTGAGAGTGCCACGTCTTTACCGAGATCCCTCAACCTATCACTGGATTTTTCCATCCCTCAGAGCTACACCACAGCCTCACCTCGCACTGCTTCGCTGGTTGGCAGATCTCTCTTGCCCTGAGCCAGGATGAATGATGTTCTGGAGGCCACCTCCCCTGCAACCAGCCTCAGCGGTCCAGCTACCTGTGTCACCAAAGTCGAGCTGCGCGTGTCTTGCAAAGCTCTGCTGGACCGAGACACTCTGAATAAGTCTGACCCCTGCGTCATACTCATGGTACAGAACGATGGACAGTGGATAGAGGTGAGACCTCATTTTATTCTTCAGTACTGGCACATATACAGGTGAGCCTCTGGGAGGGAAAAGTGTGACTAATATCTCCTCACTTAGCAGTCCACCTTCATTTATTAATCTCCCTGCCTGAGTCATTATCTGCATTATTTCAAGAATTGAAGTCTTGACTCACACATCTAGAGAGCTGAAATATTCAAATGCAGGCTCTTGAGGTGATTTAAATAACGTGTGTTCTTAATGTTCTTAATGTTAATTGCACAGGGAAACACAGAGGAGACTTGCTCTCTTCCCTCCTTGAATCACAAACCTAAGATTAAAGATTGGTCATGTGTGAAATGTTGTAGATTGGGAGTGATATTGCTCTCTCTGTCTCTCTCCAGTCGTCACAAAATCTGTGTAGTCATACATGATCGACCAGGGAGATAAATCTGTTAATGGTTTGGTGAACTTGCAGCTGTTTTATTTTTTTTCCTTTCTTTTTATTTATTTATTTTTTCTTTGCTCTTTTGGAAAAGAGCATGGCTTACACAACAGATGCCTGATTCAGAATTGAAAATGTCAAATGGAGTATACATTTGCAGTCATCACTGTCTGTCTCCACAATTAAAACAACTCGCACACAAATTGTGTTCGCTGCCCTGTCGGATTCACATTATGTGCAGTATAATTCACTTGTCTACATGGGTAAACAGTGGGTTGGTAATTTGCAGCATGATGAGATGTGTTCCAGCTGAAAATGTTTACTTTCTTGGTTTGGTCCCAAGCTGATCTGAAGTGTAGGCAGCGGCTCTCTCATTTCCCTGTTAATTAAGTCATTTAGTTCATGAGGGAGAGCCAAAAGGCAGGTTTCCGTTAAGTAGAGGATGTGTTAATGTGTGGCAGAGGATATCTAATTATATAGATTTTTTTCCCCTGCAACCCTTCATCTAGAAAAAGCCTCTGTTTTCAGGGAAATGGGAGATGATTAACCCTGACAGATTCCGGCCACATGGGAGTCATTTGTTGGAGGTGCGCACATTAATGTTTGGGCTATATGAATGTGGAAACCTCGAGATGCTATTTTTAGGTGGGGACGATAAAAACTTGCTTTGAAGTTGTCTGGGATTTAATTTGATGGGAGGGTGTTACATGAGATGACTGACCTGGGTTCAATGTGGCATGAATTTATGAGTGGCTATTTTTAGCTGCACTAACTGAAGCATATGCTTGACAAAAAAATCAAATAATAGCGCCATCACTACAGCTCTATCTATCTATCTATCTATCTATCTATCTATCTATCTATCTATCTATCTATCTATCTATCTATCTATCTATCTATCTATCTATCTATCTATCTATCTATCTATCTATCTATCTATCTATCTATCTATCTATCTATCTATCTATCTATCCATCCATCCATCCATCCATCCATCCATCCACCCGAGTCTTGACAATCATAACAGTATTCACCAGTTGTCCAATGCTCTGCTGTCAAATCCCTCAGTTCTGGGCGGCACCATCCCGTCTGCAAATTGTTTACTTACGTCAGCAACTGAGTAAGAAGCAGAGCCCACTCATATCGCCACCATATCACGCTCTTCCTATCATCTAAGCTCATGCTGCGTGGCCCCAGTGGCTTTTTAAGCTGCACATATTTCAACTATTACCTTTTTTTACCACCTGCTCACGGGGCAAATTAGGAGGCAGGTTGAAGATCACATGACATGTGCTGCTTTCGCAGATTTTGTCCTCTTCTTACGTAAACTGGACCCTGTACGCTTCTCTGAAAACTAGTTATTCCCAAAACTCGATCTCTAATTTAAGCTGCATGTATTTGTTATGATAAAGCAGCCTAAATAATGCACTGATTATAGAAATGAATTTCCCATGTCAGGAATCTCTTTATAGTTTCTGGCCCCACACCAAAAGCAAACAGGCGTCATGCACAGACTAGCACAAACTACCCTATGTAGCTCTGATTAGCCTTTATCAACAAACAGACTCATCAGACTCATCCCGAATCTGTCCATCCAGATGGCACAAAGAGAGAAAGAATAGGCAAGAAAGGCCAGTAAAGAATAAATAGGAGTAAATGTGACAAAGGAGGCCAAGTCTGAGCTGGTAATTCTTTTTTTCTTTGCATTGCTTGCTTTGAAACAATAGAGCAACACCTGCTTTTTATTATTGCTGTTAGCCATACAGCTTTTCTGGTTATTAATCTAGAAGTCTGACATATGTTTAGAAACAAGTACATCCTTTTCCCCCCTGAATTACTAACCTGGAGCTGAATTACAAAAATAGAGGAAAATAAGATAAAAACTGACAATTGATCAGTTACATTATATTTGTGCAAAAAGTAAGTAAATAAAAATGGAAATGGTTGGCCTCATGTAATCCTCTGTCTACAGATAAAACCCCCACCCCTCAAAAATAACACAAAATGTTTACATTATTAATGTAAATGAATAAAGCAGAGTCGATTATTCACACTGAAAATGTGAGTATCAGAACAAACTCCAATGATTACAGTGTACACAAGACAGGGAGTAACAGGTGGAATGTGACTTATAGCCCTTTAAAGCCTTTAAAGCTCAAAACATTAAATAATTACCAGAAATGTCTTGAAAATTGATTTTTTAAATTAAATCTTCAGACAATTAAAACAAAAGTTTGCATATATGAGTTTTAATTTGTATTATATTTGCTACATCCAGCATTTTTTAAAAATTACTGCTTAAAATTAACAATTAAAATAATTTAGAATACAATTAAAACATTGTGGAAACTCATATACACTGGGCGCTAACAGGTTATACAGTGACTCTGGTGTTTACATGCACATGAAATGTGAAATGTCATCATGCAAATTTCAGCCTAAGAGAACATCTTAAATGTTATCACAAGATCGACAACACTTGCAAGTGTTTGTGTTAAAACTTCCTGCATTTACAGTGAGATTTGACCTGCCCAGGAGGCACGGCAGGGAAAAACAAAACAAATAAACATGCAATGAACACTTTGCTGTCCATAAAGTACATTAGAGCAAAGCTGCAGTTTGCGAGGGAACACAAAGGGCAAACACCGGGCTTTGTGAAAGACTATGCTCTAGACAGACATGTTTGGCAAAGACCAAACACAGCTTTTCAGAAAAAGAACATCATACCAACTATGATGGAAGTGTTATATCGTGGGGCTGCCCCGGTGCCTTAGGGAATGGGCAGCTTACAGTCATTGATTCAAGTAAAAATCCTGCATCATAACAAAAAGTGCTTGAAGATAACATGAGACCAAAAGCTGAAGTTGAACCAGAAGTGGACCTTTCAGCAGGATAATGATCCTAGATGCACCAACAAATCAATAAAGGAATGTCTCTGAAAGAAGGAATGGAGAAAGCGCAAGCAAGAAAACATCTTGCAGCTGAAGGAATTTTTTTTGAACATTGAAAAACTCTGATCTCAGACACTGATTCACAACTGTGCAAAATACCCTAAGGTCATTTCGAGTCCATTTTCTTTCTTTCTTTCTTTCTTTCTTTCTTTCTTTCTTTCTTTCTTTCTTTCTTTCTTTCTTTCTTTCTTTCTTTCTTTCTTTCTTTCTTTCTTTCTTTCTTTCTTTCTTTCTTTGGCAGAAGAATGGCACGCCCATTGATGTTGAGGTTGAATACTAACTTTATCTCTAGGCACAATTTAACATTTTATGTTTGTCCAAATATCAAAAAAGCCTACAATTTTCATTAGATGCACTTATTTGTTCACATAAAAAAAGCACAAAACCCCCATCAGGACTATAGGGACTCCAGTCGAATTATTCGTGCATGGGTGTTTTGGGCCCATGCCCTTCTTTATCATGTAAAGTGGCACCAATAAAGATGCTTCCGAGTAGGTGGGAGGCTTTATGTGGTTTGGGTCTCCTTGGAGGGAGGGCTCAGCTCAAGTTATTCTGAGTCATCCTTATTGTCCTACAATGAAACATTTCTATTCACAAATATGAGTGGGTTTCTTCCAGGTTGGTAACAACTCTGTTTACTGCGTGCGAGGATTCACTGAAAAGGATGACGAGGAAGTTTTATAACTTTCACAATATTCTATTCAATATCGTCGGTGTCCATTCAAATGTCTGAGAAATGCCACCAAGAATAACCTTAAATGTTGATGTATGAGTTTATTCGTGAAAGGCAGGATCTGAAGCTTTCCAAGTGAAAGCAAATTCCTTCCCTCAGTGCTGACTGATGTCTTGTGCAGGCTTTTTAATGATTTCCCATAATGTTCCCCCATGAAGAAAGTGTCACGGCTTATGCACACCTTGTCACGATGAAGACAGTCCATCATTCACTGTGGCAAAGATCATGCTTTAATATAGCATGCAAGAGGAAAGCTTCAGTTCCAATTATGTTGACAGCATCATTATTCTTTGGCATATTATTTATAAAAACCCTAAGTGGCTTCAAAAGGAAGAAAAAAACCATTTTAAATGTATAAATATTATATTGTTCCACAGATCTTGGAAGACTGGCATCACTCTAAAAATCACAAAATGAAGAAATACCTTTCAAAAGACCAAGAAAATCGATTACAAGAAGCTGTTGGCTTGTGATCTGAGATATTTGCTGGATGTTTGTGCTTTGATTTGTAGATTAGATGTATAAAATGTTGTGCGTGATGCAGGAATCACGCTTCTTATTCCAGTTCAGTCCTTCAGCTTATAGACTCTCCCAAAGCGAGAGATGAGAAATGGGAAAACACTGTCAACCGTTTGTAAAGTAATCAAAAGCAAAGTGTGGACCTGCCCCGCTGACAATGAAGAAATGACTTTGGACTGTGTCGTTTGGATGAGCACTTAAACCTTCCTCAGTCCTTCATTTGCTGCTGATAGATCAGTTCCATATAATGCACCTTGGTGGGTCTTTTCCCTTCTGGGTCATTCAACTATTTACACATTTAGCTTTAAGTCCCAAACATCGCTTATCAACGCGCATTTGGTTAATCTTGGAAATTCGTGACAATTTTTTTTCCTGTGTATATTTATTGTTCTTGTTAAATTTACCAGTACTAAAGCGCTGTTGACTTCAAAATGCTCAATGATGATTTGTCCTTGTGACAAATTGGGCAGTGTGGAAATGTTCATGCAACTGTGTGAGAGCTAAATTCTACATCACGAACAGATGGGGCCCCAGAGAGATCAGCTTTTCCTTGTCAGGCAGTCAAAGACAAGCATGGATGTTTCCTCTAAGCTGAGATTAAATGTCAGAGCCCTCCAATCATCTCTCGTATCATCCTCATGACAAACATAATAACGTCTGCCCTTCTTTGTAAAGAAGCTGACTCTGTTTCCTACATGCGATGTAAAACACTATAAGACAGTCTGTCAAAGGGGGGCTTCATTTCTTTACAAATGCATACAGTCTGTCATAATTAGGAACATTAGATAAACTAGTGTTGACATTCAAAAGTTCATTCATCATGTTCTCTTTCAGCTGGACAGGACAGAAGTGATCAAGAGCAACTTGCACCCAGTCTTTGGCAAGGTTTTCTCGCTGGATTACTACTTCGAGGAGGTTCAGAAACTGCGATTTGAGGTTTACGACATCCACGGCACTCACAGCATCGGAACCCGTGATGATGACTTTCTGGGAGGGGTGGAGTGCACTCTTGGCCAGGTAAACAGATGCTGCTGTCTTACTAACCCATTTTTGCCAGCTGTAGCTCCAGATTTGTGGTCTAATAACTGGGATTTGTTGGTGTAAAAGCACTAAAACATGCCCCCTTTTGTCTTTATTGGTAAATGGTGTATATTTGCTGCACCGCTTGCAGTAAATGATTTATACTTATTAGTGATGGCAAAGGCTCAGATCTCTATATACTGCTGTTTGCCGCTGAGGGCTCAAGGCCAAACGTTTTGTTTATCTTGTTCTTTGCAGATAGTGGCCCAAAAGAAGATGGTGAAACCTCTGTTGCTCAAGTATGGGAAATATGCCGGCAAATCCACCATCACAGTAGGTTCCTGACATTGCGTGTGTAATGTTGCTGCTCTGATGAATGAACTAATTTGAACACATAACACATTAGCCCTGTGTTGCTCCTTGGTATCACTGTAGCGGTGTAATTTTATTTTATAAGTCAGACATCTTCTCTATGGTAGTGTCCGTTTTAGTGGCACGGAGAGGCATTCCCACTAAAGCGCACAGGGAAGCAAGAGAATCCATAAGAAATGATGAATGCACAAGAAATCATGTGTCAAATGTGGAAGAGAATAGCTCTTGGTTCATTATCCAGCATCTTATAGTTAACAAGCCAGTGGCGGTAGCACATCAAAACATGACAAGGTAATCACGCAACCCTCCACTCAGGTCGGGAAATACACAAAAGAATCTCATCTTCTCCTTTCTCTAATGAATTCATGGTGGACAAGCTGCTGCAAAGTCTGACAGCGTTATTATCACCGGGCTGGACTGTCACACACAGTACAGATGTTCCCGTGTTTGCGTCGGTCTCCTGCATGTTTTTGGTGTGAGCAAAAGTACAAAGCGTGATTTAAATTCAGCCCCATCTTACACACACAGACAACAAACTTCACCTCCTTGGTTCTCTTCACTTACTGAATACAGGCAAAAAAACGAATCACTCAGTCTTTTGCCAGATTTAGAATTTATTTAAAAAGCAAATGCATTATGAAGCTCTCGAGGGGAATGGTGAGGATTCTCACAAAGGAATAATCTGACCATTTCATCTGCACAAGCGCAGAGAATTCAGTGCACAAGCACAATGCTGAACCATTATCCGTAATGCTGTAGTGGCACACGCATAATGGCATTAAAAACATGCCTCTGTCGATTTATAATAGTGTAGCTCTTCATTATACTTTACTTGCTACGCGTAAAAAAAACAAAACAGAAAATATTCTTACTGTAGCATATTATATGAGACACGATGGAGATAATGTAGGAGGTTTTTTTCTTTGTAAAAAAAACATCCTAGATTTATAGACACATATTTGTACTTCTACACCCCCATTGACATGATGCATTATCAAACCCATGGGACCAGGATTAGGTAACGCACCAGGTATTTGAGGTTACATAATTACTAGTTGAATTCAAAGTCAGACCCCGTGGATCTCACCTCAGACAACGTTAAGATAAGTAAGAGAATGAACTGAGAAAGTATACTTTTGCCATATAGTTAGGTAGTGAGCTCAGTAGATCCACACCAAAAATGCCTGTTAGCATCTACTGTTTGCAGTGTGCCCATTAATGTGCAGACAGCTTGCTGCTGCTATACAGCCTGCTCTATTCTTTACCAAACAAATATATTTTCATTGCTTTTCATATGCAAAAGCATGAGCCTGCTCCTTTCTGTGCTCACTGTATTATTGCCTTATGTATAACAAGCAGCAAAAACCATATCTTCAAGCGTGAGACAGAAGCTGTTTTCAAGCATGACTCCCAGAAAATGTGCAGGGAATCATGTTGGGGCAACGTCTGAAGTTGCCCTTTCCCACGTGAGTGCTACCCCATGCTGTCATGTGTCCTGCTTCCTGGAGGTGTGAATTCACCAGGCAATTAGTGCACTCTTCTTTTTGTGCACTCTTCTCACATATCTTCTGCACTTTTGAACAAACATACTTCTTAATGTTTATTAAAGGGCAGAGCAGGTGTGTTTCAGCTGAAAGCCTTCATCAGTGCAACTGGACTTAACAGTTGTAAAGACAGCTGGCTGGTAAAGGCTGCTTAATGTCGCATCCGACTGCTTCAGACATTTAGGGTCTCAGGCTCAACTCTTTTGGGTGTGAAAATGTCTGTAGCCACAGGCAAATCCTCATTCTAACTTTAATACTATAATCCTTAAACAGCTATTAAAATAGATCACAATCTACTCACGCTATACTACTTAATCTGCTGCCCTGGCAAAGATGGAAAGAGCACACCTGCCTACATTTTTACAAAGATTTTACATGCTAGTTGTTCTTGTCAGGACAAACTGGGTGATAAAAAAAATAAAAAATGAAGCCTTTCCTTCCCTGTCATCACAAGCGTTGTCTAGCCCTGGGCATGCTTACTTTAGAGCCACAGTTCTGGCAATTTGATATAATGTTGCTGCCAGTTTAACACAGAAGCAGAAAGCAAAGCCTTGTGTTCTGTGAGGTGGACAGACAGCACAATGGGAGCAGCAGAAGGTGCACTGTGTTTCTTACAAGCTGAACTTCTTCCTCTCTAAACAAACGTGGAAAGTGGAAAAAAATCTGATAACTAGCACAGCTTTACTGTTTTGTTGTGGTAACGTTTACATCTATAACAATGTAAATTCACAAGTTGAGGTGATAACCTGACACATCAGTAAGCTTCTAGCTAAGGTGTCTCTCCACGCCCTGGTTTAATCCTACACCAAGTAAAAGCCACTCCAAGAAAAAATGCTAATGATCACAACGAGCTTCAACTATTTGTTTTTACAATAAAAAACATAAAATTATGTGCATATGCATGTGCACAGAAATATTACTGTTACAAGCAAGCAGGTAGACTGCAACCTGTAATTTGCATTTACCGTGTAATTTTTTTACAAATGTAAGGTGTCATTTACAGAGTATAAAATATGTAGGCACTGTAGAACAATGTAGCAACATTCGAAGGATTTCAAATAAATAAGAAACAAATCAGTAAAGACTAGCTTTGGAGTATTCTGAAAGAAAGTAGAGATCATTTATACTACAAGCCAGTCATTTTATTATATTTTGCTTCCAGGGAGTCAGAGTTTCTTGTTAGTACGTAGTCTTGAGGAATCATTTCCCAGGTTTTCTGAAGGTCTTTCACAATTTCTCTTTGGAGGCTGCTTTTCCACTGGTTTTTAGTTCAACCTAACTATTTTCAGAGGACTGTTTTTGTTTGTTGAGCCATAAACACTGACCTGTATCTTTCAAGTGCAAAAAAAGATTAACTCAAGGGATTAACCAATATTTTGTCTACACATAACAGACAGCTAAAAGAACCCAACCATTTTTAACTTGTAGCCTGTCACAAAAACACATTTAGTCAAAGAAATGTTTCTATTTCTGTAACTTAATCAACTAAAAATGTCAAAGATAATAAAGTTTGACAGGCACAAAATAGTATTTTTGCACTAGTAAGGTCATTGCTCAGGTTAACACAGACAACTTGGCATATCTTGTAATCATCAGCAGTTTCTCCTTAAAAGATTTAAGGAAACTGGACATGTGGGAGTCAAAATCAAAGGTTTTGGGTCTAAAAAAAAAAGATCTACAGCAGATGAACCTTCCAGTCTGGTCCTTCCAAAGACCTGAGAGATGCATCTGGCCCTTCAGGTGATCCATCTGCTTTTCACTGAAGCTTCATCAGAAATGGTCTCTGTGGATCGGTGGCTGTCAAGAAGCCATTCTTAAAGAAGGGAAACAGGGAGCAAAGGCTGAGGTATGAAACTTACACAAGAATTGGATTGAAAATCAGTGGCAACAGATCTGATGGAGTAATGAATCCAAATTTGAATTTTTTGTTTCAAACCATTATCAGTATGTATGGAGAAGTTCAGGAGAGAGGTACAACAGTGAGTGTCTGCAGCCATCTTTAAAACACGGCGGAGGCTCTGTCACGGTTTGGGCTGCATTTCACTAGGTGGTGTTTGAGATCTTTTCAAAGTTGATGGAAAAGTGCCGGCAGATTTGGATAGATTCTGGATTTCATCATGCAATACCATCCCAAACACACAACCAGTAAAGATGACATGGGTAAATTATCAGTCAAGAATTTATCTCCCCAGAGCTCCACAGAAATTACTAAAGGAGTGTGCGATCATTGTGACAGAAAACAGAACAAAATTTATAAAGTAGAGCTTTGACTATCATTTAAGAAGCCCGGAGAACTATTCCTGAAGACTACTTAAAGGAATGAAAGGAAAGCTTGCCTAAGAAAGTTCAGACTACGTCAAAGGATAAGTGGTGCTCATACCAAATATCCACATCTGTTTGCACGTGTTTCAATAAATGATGGCACTTCTCATTTTCCTAGCAAACAATAAAGAAATGAGGGGTGGCTCTGCACTCTTGTACAGTGCTGTAGTTAAGTGATGACTAACTTTGGAGTATTTTTCTGATGTTTTTTCTTCTTGCATTTTTACTCACTCATTCTTCTTTTCACCTACTGGTTAAACGTTTTACAGGACTTCACTCTAAAATCACTTTCATTTGCAATAGAAAATCAAAACAGTACAAATACTCATTATAACTGATGATAGATATTTGAGTCACACAGGGGCATTTAAGTTTTACAAGAGTGGAATTTTATTTGCCGTGTAATTTGTGGATTTGTCTGTTTAACTTTGCATTGACGTAAACGTCTCTTTTATCCTTTATGGATAGCATTTACGTAGCTTTTAAAAATCTCTTTTCCAAAGAGCCTCACAATGTGTCTGCCCGTTCCCACATTTATGCACATTCACACAGTGATGACAGAGAGCTTTCATAAAATTACTCATCAGGAGGATTTTGAGCTTCGGTGTCTTGCTCAAGGACACTTTGAAATAAAAGCACGATTCACTCCAGTAGCTAATGCAATAAAAAAAAATGGAGCCACTAATTATTGGCGATAGTTTGTTATAAATGCTGACAAATGATATTGTATTGATATTCTGGAGCTTGAATCACGACAGTCATGTTTGCGAGCTTTAAGGTCGTGTTTTGGAAATATATATCACAGTCTTAAGTCACATTTCTTTTAACAGTAATAATAGAAATGCAAACACAAAAACATCACTGCCAAATTCTTTTTCCTTCTAGGTGCACGCTGAGGAAATTTCTGGCAACAACGGATATGTGGAACTCTCCTTCTGTGCCAAGAAGCTCGATGATAAGGTGAGAGGAGTACACGTTTTTGATTGAAACACCAACACAGTTGTTTTATTAGACGCGGTTTAGAAGCATTAGATGGTGAGTAATATGAGAATCCTCCTGTCATGATACTGTATAGGCTAAGAAATCCATCCACAGTAATTCAATGGCATTAAATTTATGCTCACAGAAGGGAATATTTTCTCACAAAAAATCATGCTGTTATATACAAATTATATTAGTATTCAGAATTATTTGTGTTATTAAATGTTGATCTACTTTAAAGCTGCATATCACTGACCTTAGCTTCTCCCGGACTCATGCTGTCAGACTTTGCTGAAGGCATGTTTCAATCAAAAAGAGAGCGGGAGTTTACATCCAGTTACAACTCTGATGATCTGTAGTCACACCATGTTTTCAGGAACGAGCCTCGGGACTCAAGACTCACAGGTTGCCCTTTGATTTCCAGCTCTATTTGGAAAAAAATTCAAATTTTCTACAGCATGTGCATTTATTTTTGGAATTCCACTCTGAATTTTACCGCCACACTGACAGTGAAATTGAACCCGACTCCAACACATGGAGTACAAAATAATAAAAATAAATCCTTGTTGTGAAGTCCATTTTCTCCTCCTCGTAATGGCTGCCCCAAGTCTCCAGTTTCTGTTGAAATGCTGGAGAAACCACTCTAACCCAAATAAATTACTTACTTTTAGAGAAATGATGTGCAGTCACTTGCCACTCAGATGCAAAAGTGTTCATTTGCTCTGAACAAACAATATAGACTGTGATTAGATACTGATTTTATTTAGGAGCAAAGACAATTTAATTTTGGTTCCAAAAATAACCCATATGTATGTTAGCGAGGAGACACCTTTTGAAAGAACTGAACATCATTTATTAAGATACAGAAGTCAATTAATAACCTATTTGGTGATTAGACTCTGAGGAAACATCATAGAAAGTAGTCCCAGCAGTGATAGGACAGGACCCAGTGGAGTCTGGATGCTGATGGTGGTGAAGACAAAGATGAAGACAGACATGCTTGGATGCAGTGACCAGTGTGAGGTGGAGATGGAGAGATGGCGGATTGGGATGTAAAACTCATTTTACACTGTGGGCCACGTAAAGCCCACTTTATCATTTACTTTGGTGTAGATAAGGGGAGATCTTTATCAGCAGAGAAACTGCAAAACTTTTAAGAATACAGTTAAAAATCCCAACAATACATCTTGCTTCACATTTTCCAGTGGGCCTGATTAGAGTCTTTATGGGGCCGATTCTGGCCCTGGGGCCCTATGTTTGACAACCCTTGACTACACTCATGATGTTGACAGGATGGGAAAGGGGAGCACTCAGGAAAGCAGACAAAAGATCACAGATTTTTCTTGTTGAAGTTACATATAAGCTTAATTTTTTAGGATTGTGGGCATAACTTGGTTTGGATATAAGAGACAAGCTGGTTGTAAGAAATTTTCTATCATTTTCAAAACATGCCTCTGAACAGTGCTGGCATCTCTAAAAAAAAATTGCATTTCTTCAGTGTCCTCTGCTCAGATGGGAGGAGATAATGTTGCAGATATTTGTGTTAAAGCTGGGGTAGGCAGGCTGTCGTTGGCATGAGTGGAAACCAAAAATCCATAGCAAGTTTTCAGCATATTGTAATTCAAGTCAGAGACAGAACGAGAATGGAGACTTTGGTCGGTGCCAGCTGTCTTCAGAGCAGATCAGGATAGTGTTGTTGTGGTGCAATAGGTTCAAGGCTTTCACCCGAGAGATGTTTTTTTTAAGTGATACTCATTGGGGATGCTCAATGTAGAGCTGCAGGAGAGGTGTTGTCTATTTTGAAATTGTGGTGTTTTTTATTAGATAGAAAAAAAGAAAAGAAGTTACGACTGGAAACCTTCTTTATATTAATAAGACAATTTTCCCATTCATGAAACTGTAGATACCCCAATCAGCACAATGTATACATTTAACCATTTTCTTCGCAACTGTAAAGATTGCAAAGCAAATATTGGAAAGAAAACCCCTTCCTGCTATTAGCAGGAAGAGACCAGGCTCAGGGATGGGCAGCTATGTACAGCTACCAGCTGGGATGACAGGAGAAAAACAGTGAACACAGAAAGGCAAGAGCAAAAACTGTGGCAGAAGCAAACTTGTAATATTTATATTTACATGTGGAGTCATGTCCCTAACCACATGTAATCCAACATATTGTAGGTTATGCAGGCACTACAAACAGATTCTGGGCATCCTCCAAAAGAACCTCATGAATGCCCTGATTTTTAAACTTCCATAAACTTATCACAGCTTATCAGTGTGGAGCACTTGAATAAATTGCACTGTTGAGACTCAATAAGAAAACCAACAATCAGTATGGGTCAAGATGCTGTAACAAAGGTTTTTATTTCAAGCTGGGTAACTACAGCTCGTATAATCAAGCCTATAAAAAAAACAAAACGTCAGAAGTTAAGGAGTCTCACTATGTTGGTGTGACAATCAGCAAACTGATACGCTGGGAGTGTACTTGGACTGAATGACCCACACTCCACTCAAAGTAAACCCACAACTTCCAGCATAAAATACCTAAAGTAATACCAGTACCACCATAAACATAAAATATTAACAGAAAACAATAACCTCCCACAGTAGGAGCCACAGCACTAAATACAAATAGAAGCTGTTTATTAGCACTGCGCTAGAGTTTACCGAGAACGAGAAATAAAATGATTAAAAGTGAACACTTTGGGCAACCTTCACTGCACCTTGAGACTACCACTGGTCCAGGATCGTGATGAAAGTTCAAAAAAACGAAACTACTTATATACTAATTATTATTACATTCACGCCCCAGCACCCCAGGTTACACATACATCCCTACGGTAAAATAATCCCAGCTGAAACAAGCTAATAAAGGTAAAACAGCAGGAATAAAACTAACCCACCTAATGAGCCTCTCAAAGGGTCAGGTGCTCTCACCTTGGGCCCCTGAATTGTGCCTGGGTCTTAGTGCCCTCCTGCTACAAGTGACAGGATGTCTTCTTAAGTAGTTTTTTAACAAAATAAATTAGCTGTGACAGGCAGCTTGCATATAGCAAATTATCTAACAAGGACAACAGATGATGACTGAAGCATGACTCTTTCTAATGAGCTGCTCATCAGTTGCATCCCCTCAACCTGCTGTAAATACTGAATGTCAGCCCGTTCACGTTGCTGAGCAGAAGGATTAATTAGGAGGTATGATAGATGGTGGTAACTGCTAATGATAAACATTACAGTTATTGTAAACCTGAAATTGAATTTTGACATGTTTGCCTCATGAGTCCATGCTACTGATGCCACTGGCTAGTGGTTGTCATGGCAACAAAGTAAGGATCTTACAGCTCTTTTTTTTTTTGCTCCTATCCCTCAGGAGATGTATCTGGCTAATGTAGCGGGAAATGCATCTTTAACCGTCTCATTCGCTGTACACAAAACTCCCCCTCACCCACTCAGCCGACACAGGCACACAGAACGACACAGACACGCAGACGCACACACAGTAATTATTTGTTTTCCTCCCAGAAGAATCAATTGACCTCAATAATCAGTGTTGCCTCTGCTCTCAGACGCCTGAACTTGAGACTCAGGGGATGATTCAAGGCTACCACAAATAACTATAAAAGATGCAAAATGTTCCACGTGTTTTCAGTTAATTGGGGCATTTACTAACACTGAAAATGGACACAAACACTAGTGAGTTGATCTGAATTCATCGTGTTCATTACAGCCGATCGCCGGGGCTGTTTAAAATGCACTTTGCGCAAGTTGCAACACGCAAAGGAAAGCGCAAATACTTTGCTAATGAACTTCAGCCGTAGCATGTACAAGCTATTTGCTGAAGGAAAATGTCAATACTTGAGTGAAAAATCTATGGCATGACTTAGAAGCTTATAAAAGATCAACCCTTTCCTCAATGATGTCTTATTCAAAAATTCCACCACGCTGCGTCTTCCTGTCCTTTAATCATGCAGACAGTTACCTGACAATTATTCCTCCTGCAATCAGCAAACGATGAATTAGTGTCTGCAGACATTTGTACAAATCACCTGGACAAATACTAAAAGCATACTGAGATATCACAAGCACCCAAGCCCGGGTGGAAATCGTCACAGCTTCATTGTAAACGCTAGCAAACGCTTGAAGAGACTGCAAATTGAATTAAACCAAATCCTTTCTGTTAAATGTGATATTTCATATCTTTTGATCTAACAGACATTGACCTCTGCGAGAGTCCATGAATGAATAAAGCTAAAAAAGAAAACCAGAGAAATACTAGTTTTATAGACTTTTCCTTTTCTGATTTACAGCAAGTAAAGGAAGAAAAATCTTTCCTGAAACTGGTTGTTTCTCACCTCCAGATCTAGTGGGTTAGTCAGTTTTGTCTTCTCTGTTTCTGCAGGATCTCTTCAGCAAGTCGGACCCATTTTTGGAAATCTATCGAATCAATGACGATGAAACCGAGCAACTTGTTTACAGAACTGAGGTAACCTTACCACATTCCCACCCCGGTTTCATCGACAGCTTTTAATGTGTTTCTAACACTTTACTTCTGTTGTTATTGTACTTGTTCTCTAACAGGTGATTAAAAACAACCTGAATCCAGTGTGGGAGCCCTTCAAAGTGTCACTCATATCCCTGTGCAGCTGCGATGAAGACCGGAAGCTCAAGGTAGGGAACGTTTTAGAACTGTGACTGCAAAAACCACAGTCAGTGAGTCAGAAACTGCATGACCAGCGTGATTCAGCTGGGGTCAGCAAACAGGGCAGAACACTGAAAATACATCACTTTGATTTGTATATGGATTTTCTATGAGTATACCTGGGATATATGAATGAGTTGTTGTATGTCAAAAGTAGTAAACAATGTCTGTATGTGTGTGTGCGCCACAGTGCCTAGTGTGGGATCATGACTCCAGGGGGAAGCATGACTTCATTGGCGAATTCTACGCCAGTTTCAGGGAAATGCAGAAAATTTCCAGTGGAAATAAGGTCAGTGAATGGAGAGGTGGAGCAGAGCGGAGGGGAGGGGAGAGACAGCTGTGTAACAATTTTATCCTTTCCCAGTGTGCCTCTGATTTTTCTCTGCTGAAATCCAGCACACATGGAAGGAAAAAACAATGTCAGGCTGCTTTGATATGTTCAAAATGCCACAAGTTGTTGCTTTTGTTCTTTGTCTTTCACTTGCTTTTGTTCAAGGTGTCGTGGGACTGTATGAATCCTAAGTACAAACAGAAGAAGAGAAACTATAAAAATTCAGGAGTTGTCATTCTCACTGACCTCAAGGTAGGAAACTCCTGCAGAAACATGCTTCAGAAGAAGCAACACCCTAGAGAGAATCAGTCAGTGTTTCATTGTCTCAGTTTACAAAGCGGTATAGACACTGCTGCTGTTTCTGTTATTGTTTTATAAAGGGAAACAAGCGGTATAGACACTGCTGCTGTTTCTGTTATTGTTTTATAAAGGGAAGACTTTCCAGAGCATTTTTAATCTCCACTACATTTTCAGCATACAGCACAACATTTTTTTCTTACCTTTATAGCGAACAGATTTGGTGTGCTTTAATGACCTGGTGACATCATAACTTCTGCGGTTTTGCCTGAAAGATTTGTGTTTTTCTGCCTCGCAGCTTCACAGAGTCTACTCCTTCTTAGACTACATCATGGGAGGATGCCAAATTCACTTTACGGTAAATTAAACCGACTGTCTTTAATGACGCTTCGCTGTCACTGAATGCTGTTAACTGCAGCCTAGTTTCATGACTTACATATTGTGCTCGGCACACCGATCATGTTGCTACTCGATGAAGACTTTGGTATGTTTCCTTCTTTCCTGACCTTTTTGTTTGTGCACACATAGCTTTCTTGGAGGCAGTTTCATGAAATAAATTCAAATGTTCTGTAACTCTTGCCCTTTGGTTTGCCCTCTGTAGTGCACATTCTCGCTTTCTGGCTGGATCAGAGAAGCAATGCATGTTAATCATGAGGACTGCTGTGGTAGATGCAGTCCTCCCTTGTTGAAATAGCTAGCTGCTTGGATCTACTGTGTATGGGAGGTGATGCTGCTTCAGTCTATGTGGGCGTAAAAAAAAGAAGCAAGTTCTTACCTCTGATCATGTAATTTATACTGCCATTAGGTTTATTTCAGGCTCCCTCACTCATAATGGCTCGGAATATAATAAGCATTCAAGCAACCAAGTAAAAGTCTTTGCAGGAAGTCAAGTGCCAAAAGAAAAGCTTAACTGATTCTGATGAACTGTTCATGTTGCACACTTTGCAATTTCTTTCTCTTCCCACCAGGTTGCCATTGACTTCACAGCCTCCAATGGAGACCCCAGGAACAGCTGCTCCTTGCACTACATCAACCCTTACCAGCCCAACGAGTACCTAAAGGCTCTGATAGCTGTGGGGGAGATCTGTCAAGACTATGACAGGTTTGTCAATCTTTTGTTTCTCAGAAAAGGCTTTTTGTGGCCTACAGGGACTGTCACTGTCTCCTGTTGTGAAGCAGAGCTGCAGAGTGCTCCTCACATGCCATTTCAGTGGAATCTCTGCCAGTGAAAGGAGCCACTCCATCTGATCCACAGCATTAGGACTGTAATGGAAACAGTGCAGTGTTGAAACAGAAGGGCAGAGAACCCTGCAGGTCATTATAGCTTTGCTCGCCAGTTTTTTGTGACACTATGGGAACCGAGCTATTGACCACCGGCTCCTTTCCCTCGCATTTATTCCTTCATTGAAATGAATTTGGCACTTTTAATTTTCTCTAACAGACGGGTTGCAGTTTTAAGAAAAAAGTCAGCGGTAACTTGCAGCTTAAACACCGTCGTTCACGATAGTAAATACATTTTAATCTTCTTATAGATGAGAAAACTGTTTGTACCTGGAAAAACTAGAGCAAGTAAATTTTTGCCTCTGCTGGCATTATTTATGCATGAGGCTAATCTGGGGCTTGAAGATGGGTCTTGGTGGCAGCAGTCAAGGACACTTATGCAGTTTTGTGGATGTACTCCTTTATGGTCATTTTACATCAGGCAATTTCAAAGTAAACATTAGTTTTCTTCCCTCTGCCTGTGTGCGAGATAGGTGACATTCTGACCTTTTTCACCCTGTCAGCCACCGGCATTTAAATCTTGCAGACATCAGATTTTGATGGACAGAGAGTAATTATCAAATATGGGGATTTCTTTCGAATCCATTCAGGCGTCGTAGATTGAAAAATAAATAAAATGAAGTGAGACTAAAGTGTTTGGGTTAGAGTTGAACCCGGGCCATTGGATTTAGCCTGAGCACCCTGTAAACTAAACTGGCACCCAGTTTAGGCACACTTGTTCTGGCAATGCGAATATCTAATTAGCCAATCACATGGTAGCACCTCATTCAAGTATATAGATGTGGTCAAGACAAGCTGCTGAAATTCTAACCAAACATTAAAATGGGGAAGTGGGAAGTGAGGAAGTGACTCTAAACCTGGCATGTTTGTTGCTGTTGAGTATTTAAGAAAATACTGATTTATTGGAATTTGAATGGTCCAAAATATCCAGTCAAGGGCAGTTCTCTGGGTGAAAATGCTTTATTGATGAATAGCCAGAGTGCTTCCAGCTGATAGGAATGCAACAGGAACCCTTCAAACAGGACACCAGGTACCACTCGTGTCTCAAAGAACAGGAAACTGAGGCTACAATTTGCACAAAATTGGATAATAGAAGACTGGAGAAATGTTGCCTGGTCTGACGAGTCTCTATTTTTAATGCAACATTCAGATGGCAGAGTCAGAATTTGATGTAAACAACATGAAAGCATGGACCCATCCTGCCTTGTGCCAACATTTCAAGCTCCTGGTGGGGGTGTAATGGTTTGGGGGATATTTTCTCAGCACACTTTGGGCCTCTTAGTCCCAACTGAGCACCACCCGAGTACTATAGCTGACCATGTCCATCTCTTTATGACCACAGTGTACCCATCTTCTGAGGATAAAACACAATGTCACAAAGCTCAGATTAGCTCAGACTGGTTTCTGGAACATGGCAGCAAGTTCACATTTTAAGATGTTATGGAACAGGAGATTGTCATCATGGATGTGCAGCCAAGAAAACTTTTATCAAAAAAACGAAAAACTAAAGACATCTCCGTGTGTACCTTCTGTTATTTCATTATTTTCTATACAGTGCTATGTTGTTCCTGCCATGTTGATCAAATCATAATCATTCTTATGTAACTTTCATTTCCTGCCGCGTAGCTGCTAAATATTTTTAGTCTTGCGTGTCACAGGTAGTAGCCTAACTCTACCTGCGAGTATGTGGCGCTTCTTGCTGTCGTGCTGTTTTACATGTCTGTCATAGTTTCTTTGCTCTCATAGGAAGCTGCATGTGGCTGCTTCTCCTGTGGATAGCTGACTGATACAGTTTCTTCTCAGCATCTGTTGCAGCGATTGGTCCTCCTTCTTAGCTCGCACAGGCTCATTACCCTGATACAGACGAACACATGCTGAGATAGGGGCTGACACCAGGATAGCAGGCACTTCAAAAAGAAGTGGGAGGCATTATGGCTGGAGAAATAACAGCATGGTGTAGAATCTGATGTAAAGACAGAGGTGGTGCAGCATGAAGCCTGTTTTCCTCTGAGGATTCCTCTTACTGTAAATACTGGCTGATGTACTGTAGTTATAATGTTTGACTTCAGTCACATGTATTTTTAATGATTGGCCAACAGAGCACAAATATTACAGTATCGATGTGTAAAAAAATATCTTTAGGATACTTGCAGGTATTTGCTAATTAATGAAAAATAATTTGTGATATTATCTGTTTTGGAGAAAGACCCTCTCATCTGTCAAAAGTAAGCCAGATGAGGATTAACACCCCAACTCCTGATTTATGCAGATCCTCCTATTGAATATCAGGAGCACTGTCTGGCTAATTATAGCATGCAAGCGATAGCGCCGGAGACACTGAAATCCTGCCTGTGAATTTTCAGTTCATCTTTGTGGCTTTATTGCATCCATGTTTACACTGATGCACACCAGCATCATACATGGAAACATGTCTCTGGGCCAACAGCGGCTGCAAGTGTAGGCAGCCCTTCCCTTGGAATTGTTATTGAGGTGTAAAATGTGGGCAAGCAAACCTTTTAGCCTTTAGTGAATATAGGTGATGTGGGATTTTAGAGTCCGTGCAGAGGAGTGCATTACAGAGCTGGAGTGACTAGCTTTTGTCTGTGTGGGTAGAGGCTCGTTTACCTTGCTGAGAGGGCTATTACACCGGGCACATCGCCCTGTGGCTCCTCACGTGTGCTGATGAAGAGGAGAAAACTGTGACCTCCGTGGACTTTGGGCAAAATTCATATGATGAAAATGACTTGTGGCCAGTCTCCTCTGTTCTCTCGTCTGGGCCGATCCTATGTCATATCATATTTAATAAGTTTCATGAAATGTATTTGCTGTGTTATCACAACAGTCCCGGGGCCAGGATAATCAGTTTTCTATGTAAACAATAACAGGAACAGAATACACGCCAAAGCAAAATTGGCTCAGCTTGAATAACTGCTTCCACATTAAAATATTTTCATTAAAGCTCTTTCTTTACACTGGCAAAGCTGGTAAAAACCAATACAAAACCCAAAACATTTTTTCTTTCCTATTATCTTGCATTGATACAGAATGCCTCGATGTGTTTGAAAGGTCAAAATCGTGGGAGTAAAGCCTGTATTCAGTTGGAAAGGAAGGCTGTTTTTTTTTCCTCGATGAAAATGGATTTAACTTCAGTTGAAAACATTTAATTGTTGAAGGGGATATTAGAGCTGCTTTCATACTGTGGTATCACTTGCCCAATCTATTGAACAGGAAGTCTATAAATGTCAGTGGAGCACTGTTACTGGAGTATTTTAGCGCATTAGCTGGAACACGTATTCAAAAATAAGAATACATTAATGTTACACGGGCACCTGTTTGCCTTGTGAGCCATAATCAGTGATGCCTTGAAACCAGAGGTGGGACCAAGTCATTGTTTTGCAAGTCTCAAGTAAGTCTCAAGTCTTTATCCTCAAGTCTCAAGTCAAGTCTCAAGTAATGTCAGGCAAGTCAGAGTCGAGTCTCAAGTCACTGGTGTAAAAGTCCGAGTCAAGTCACAAGTCTGAAACTTTGAATTTCAAGTCCTTTCGAGTCTTTAAAAAAAAACAAAACGAAAAAATAATGTTGCAGTTATGCTAAATGTAAATATTAGACCATGTAATTTTAAAATCTGTGTTTTTCTCAACACATGACAAAATAGTGAACTTAGAAAATATACACAAATTGTGAAATTGCACCTCTTTAAAATGCAGCTCAATTAAACCTAGCTCCAAGAATAATTTTCACCGACAGTTCTGAGATAAGCTGCATGTTATTCTTGGATGCGGTTGTAGGACCAGCTTTAAAATCGCATGACAAAAATATCATACACATTAAAAAAAACGGCATCACCAACGTAGCCTGGACAACATTTGCTAGTTAGATGAAGTCAGCTATCTCATCTTAGCATATTTATATGCATATTTATAATCATATGGTTCTTGGAGTGAGTGCATACACTCATGAAGTTTAGTAACTTCCGGTCACTGCAACAAGCCCAGGTACAGTTTACCGACGGATGGGTGCAGGACCTTGAAATGCACCGTGTAGAACGAAAGACCATCGTACGTATCATAAGTTTACCAGTCTCACAAATTGTCGTCATAAATACACATTCGTTAACCGTTTATTAATATAACCTTTGAGCTCAATGGTAATTAATTAGTAGTGGAAATAATTTCTGGTACCCATCACAGAAATGTAGCAGTGACAATAATACTGTATGCTGTAATCGTACTGGGCAATTAGTGATACAAAAAACCTGTTTTATCCTGTGAATAAAAGTATATGTTTTTGTCAATGTACCATAATAACAGAAGCGAAACACAATATTGTGTCAGGACAATTCACTATTTATGCACAATAAACAAAGGAGCATAGCGCGACAATTTCTGTTCAGCGCCAGACTTGCTTGTAACCTATATCACTAATTATGTTATGAAAATGACGTATTAAGTACTAAAAGACACTGACCTTCGTGTAAATGCTTGGAGCAGACTAACCTGTGAGCTGGAGGGTTCTGGGACGTTATATTTGATCTTTGAATGGCTGCAATCCAGGCCATCCGTCGCGTCTTTGTTACTTCAGAAACATGGCTTGAACAATTTCTCTTCAATGAAGTAATCCGATAACAACCGATCTCTTTACCCGTCGGCTTCCCGTGGCTGTCATGCGACCGGCTATTGCAGTTAATAATACAACAGCTTCTTGACATTTTTGTGTTTCTTTTTATCGCTGTATAACTGATTTTAATTGAAAGCCTGCGTGCGCTAGTACCGCTTGCCATGAGTTCCCAGAATCCTTTGCGGTTCTACCCGTGAATGACGTCACATTTTCAATCTCTATATAATATGCATGTTAAATTTTATATTTGGGGTAAAATATCAAGTCTTTTCAAGTAAACCGGTTCAAGTCCAATTCAAGTCCCAAGTCATTGGTGTAAAAGTCCAAGTCAAGTCACAAGTCTTAGAACATTTTTTCAAGTCAAGTCTAAAGTCATAAAATTAATGACTCGAGTCTGACTCGAGTCCAAGTCATGTGACTCGAGTCCACACCTCTGCTTGAAACTACAAGCTGATAATTTATTATAGTCCCAGATTATGGCAAAGTCCTTAGATTGTAACAACAACAATAATGAGTACCTTGGAGATGCATAATACCCATTAACTATTTTATGTATATCATGCGTGGAACTGCCAGTTATCACACACCGCGTATTTCCTGTTGCCACTAGGCAGCGCCATAATTGCAGCGTAATATAGGCACATAGATGTCTCCAGAGTCCCATCAAACGTCAAGTTTGGAAGAGACTGGACAATGTACAACTGAGTTTCTGGTGTTTCCTGTGGCGAATACATTTGGCGAGTCACAACCAGTGTTGGTCAAGTTACTTGAAAAAAGTAATCAGTAACTAATTACTGATTACTTCCCCCAAAAAGTAATCCCATTACTTTACTGATTACTTATTTTCAAAAGTAATTAATTACTTAGTTACTTAGTTACTTTTTAAAAACACGATTTACAACCTGAATAGGTAATAAAGCAATAGATCTTTCAGCCCAATTCTGCTTTTTCTGCATAATCCATCATACAAAATGTAATCAAATGGAAAAGTCTCTTTTTTTTAAAAACTTGTTTTATCAGTTTTAATCTTTTAACTTTATGCATCAAGTAAAAATTTTATTATATGCAACATTCTCTGACTGGAAGAAATTTGTTTAACATTTAAACCTATTTTCTGCACATTCCAGCACATAAAATAAAATATTTTTTGTGTTTACACTCACTCTTTCAAATAGATGCAAGTGAAACACAGCAGAAAATAAATAAAGTCAAAGACTAGCGGTCCTTTTGCTCTATTTTCACCTGTAAAGCAGGAGTGGGGTAGGCGGAGGTTTGCCCTGGTGCAGGTGTGCCGCAGCGGTCAGTGAAAGAATCTGCGTGTTTCTCGGTGAATTTCCCATTACATCGTAGCACACGCACGTACTTTACTCGTTACTTTAAAAAGTAATCAGATTACAGTAACGTGTTACAAGTAACGCGCTACTGCCCATCTCTGGTCACAACAGACATGATCTTTTACGAAAATTCAAAAGCTTTGCAATTTAATGTTACTAAGGTCTTTAGATTGGACTCACCAAAGATCATGTCTGAAAATATCTTTAGCAGGAGTTTTTTAATGTAAAAGGCCTGAAAATGGCAAAATAAATAAATAAATAAATTGCACTGAAATTACACTTTAAATCCAAAATGGCTGAGTTCCTGTTGGATTTTGGTTATGGTTCCAAGAGATCTCAGGACACTGCACGAGGCTGCCAAATTTCAGACAGATAGATGAAATGCAGTGCAGGGGATGATTTTTTGAAATGTTGTAGGTGGTGCTGTGGAGCCGTTTTACCATATTCAGTGATCAGAGCCCCCCCCCCCCCCCCCCCCAAAAAAAACAAGAAAGCTGTCATTAGGCTTGAGAAGTGGGGCAAATTTCTTGACTTTTCAAGCTTGCCAAGCACTTCAACAACAATTTCCTCTTTCATGCAGAATAGGCATGGCACCATGGCATGCATCACCACATTGGTTTTAAGGTGAATGCAATCAGCCTGAGAGGAATAGTACAATCAAAATTTCATGGCAAATTATTGGAATTCACCAACATGCCCTTCAACAACAATCAAAAGCGCCACACTTTAATATAGGCAACATCTGAAGTTTAAACTGGCCAAAGAGGAAGTTGTTTGGACAAAGTCAAAAGTTCAAAAAAGTATAAGGCCTGGTGGACTTCCTGTTGGGTTTCCATGAGTGGACCCCACTCGTGTGTAACAAACTTCATTCAAGTAGCTCGAACTATGTCTTGGTAGTACTTCATTAAAGATGTGTTAGGTGGCGCTATAGAGCAAAACTATTTTGAAACCATAAAATATGTAACTTTTCACCAGACTTTACACATGTGCTAATTTTGAGTACTTTTAGGCTTCATTACTTCATAAATAATAACAAATGGCGCAAATACAATGGGGCCTTCCCACTGTTACTGCTCAGGCCCTTATAACCAGTCATTTCTGTGGTAGTAAAATAACAATCCTGGTACAGCTATTACTAATTGCAGTACAACTAAAACTTGTCAAGCCGAAGTTAGTTCTTTCAATAGTTATCAGGCAGTTAAGAGTTATTGCTCCCTCTGAAAGTGTGAAAATCATCTCTGTGCCAGTGTTTATGTAAGTCCACAAACACCAGAGTTAATCGAACACTTCTGATAGCTCTGAAAAGCTGCCTCAAAGCCACATTAGCCACTATAAGTGGATAAACAGCTCTCCAATCAACACTTGTCCATGCACCAAATAACACAACTTCCTAACACTGTGCAGTTTGCTGGCCACCCTCTGAGGCACCCACACCATGTCCTGAATAAATGAATAAAAGACATGATCTCAAAATGTTTGTTCAACCCCAAACCAAGAGCTGAAGATGTTGTTTGCGATTGCACGGAGCTGGGTTGGCTTGTCAGTGATGAAGGCATGAAATCGATAAATGTCCTGATAACAGAAGCGGCCATTAGACAAAGCTGTCTGTAGGCAAAGAGTCCCTGATGTGACTGAAAACAAGTCGTGACAGCTCCAGTGCTTACTCTAAATGCCCAGAAATTCCCAAAATATTACTGTAAATACTTTTTGTTTGCCGGAATACATTAGATTACTTTACAGGCATTACTGTATGTATTTGTATACTGCATATACAGTAGTTTTTTTTTCAATAAAGCTAATGAACAGGATGCTCTAATGGGGTGTAACAGAAAGTGAGTGACCAAAACAATATCCTTCAGTTTCCATAATGCAACCCAAATGTGTCTTTTGCTCCTATCCCGCCTGGTTAAACCCATGGCTTTCAAAACAGATCAAATCAAAAGAGCAAAAATGGAAACAGGACAACGAGAACAAAGCTGAGCTGTAAGATATGTCATGAAGATATAAAAATCATGTCTTGTATTGTAGGTAGTGTGCATTTGTTGTGCATTTCATGTTTGAATGTCTGAGTGAATGCTAGAGGAAGATATTCCACACAGGTACTGTGTAACTGTGAGTAACTTTCCAGCATTGCTGTGCAGTGGAGTTACAGGCACTGAATCCCATTAGTGTGCTGCAAACACTTGCTGTCTACAGCTGAGAAGGTGTGGGGTTCAGGGTCAGGTTCAAGTTTACTTTAAAGCTGAACAGGACGTTGCTTTTTCATTTCATAAAGGATATCCATACTTAGAATTCAGACACGCAAATAAAATTGTAGTGGGCAAATATAATACACTTTATCTGGAGTGTACTATCTTGTTATTCATACAAACTGTGCACCCTGGCCTCTGACTGGAGGCAGCGAATCCAGCTTAACAGACTTTTGAAGTAATATCTTCCCATCTAAATGGTACAGTGAAAAATGAAGAGGCTAAAAATCGTTAGAAGCTCTGTGAACAGGTGCAAATGCTGTCTGCACTGACTGTGGGACAGATTTCAAATTGTAATTCAAGCTTTTAACACGTTCTAAAATGCAAACAAGCATGAGGTATGCCCTCAGAAATACAAACAGATGGATAAGCCATCAATATTTTCCAGATTGCAATCAAAAGGCAACCACAGATTAAAATGCAGTTGCTTTAATTTGTAACTGATTAATTTGCTTATCGTTTCAGTGACAAGCGATTTTCAGCTTTGGGGTTCGGCGCCAGAATCCCTCCGAATTATGAGGTGAGTATTTTTTGTGTGCATCTCTGTTCTCCCTTTTTACTCCTCTGTTCTAAACACTGTGCTTCTTCCAGTGATAATGATGTGTGCTGTATAGAAGTGTGCTCTTACCGAAACCAGGTATTTTCCACTAATCTGGGATTTGACGTTACGTGAGCCATTTTTCATGACCTGTTCCAGGACACAATTTGTCATTCAAAATTTCACATTTAAAACTAATTACCGAGGGTATTTTTATTCATAAGCCCCTCGTCTTAAAATATCCACTTGTCTCGAGAAAATATCACGTTACAATGACACAGAAGCCCCAGAGTGTTGATCCTCAATTTACATAAGAATTCATGAGTGTGAGAGCATTTGTTTAAGCAAATTAGACTTTGGGAACCGAAAGCCCTCGGTGATTCTGAATAGAGCCCCTGGGAGATGTCTGTCATGTGAACAGTGAGCACACACACACACACACACACACGGACGAAACACCATCCTCACATAGTCTATCAGACCAGAAGGGCCTGTGTTTAATGTAAGATTGTAATGTGCTATTCTTCAGTAGGAAACACTCATAATTATCATTTCAATCATGCTCAGCTTTGCAGCTCAATAATGCAAACTATTAATTTCTGAATTTGCCATAGCAGTGATTTCCTCACAGGAGCCAATTTTATTTAAACCGTGTCCTGTTGATCTATTGTCGCTGGTGGCGCAGGTGATTCTAAATTAAGCTATTCGATAAATCATAAAGTGCATCTGTGGACTCATAGGTTAGGGACTGTACTAGGTGCCAGAAGTGCGAGGGCTCTTCTGACCGCGGTACCATTTATTATGCATTATGCATAAGTATTAAAGATGTTAATTTAATGCTAAAGATTTATCACATACAGTATGAGCTGTGGGAATTAATGAATAAAAAAAGAATAAATAATTTTTTCTAACACAGCACAAATAATACAAAACAAGTAACAAGTAGTTGAGTTGTATTATTTCTACACATTTCATTGCAAAATCTTTGACCTTTTTCATTTTACTATGAAGCCTTTCTTGGCTGTAACTGCTGATACTCGTGATTAAATGTGTGTTATTTAAATCTTAAATACAGAAGAAAAAAAACTTCCAAAGGTTTAGTCAATAATGAAATTAGGATTGTTTTTGCACGTACATCTCCTTGGTTTGCCTTTCAAACAACCACGATCTTCATTTGCATCTGGTCTTGGGCCAGTTGTTTTCTTCCAAGTGACCTCTTATGTGCTTCCCAGGTGGCCGGAAAGTATCCTTGATTTTTAGCTTGATTGTGACTGCCATTAGAGCCACCTGCTGAATGCAAACTGCTCAGGAGTGAGTGTGGCACATATTCATGCAAATAATCTCCTGACCACAGAGGCACATTCACAACAACTAGTGCAGTATTTTATACGATCAAAGGAACAAAAAAAATGTTACGAACACTACAGTTTCTTTAAGATTGTAATATTAATGTCTGACTGTCATACAACAGTTGGAATAGCTCAAATGAAACTAATAATATTACCAGTGCCTAAAAATGCTCTGTTCCATCTAAGTGTCTCTGAAAGCTATATGTGAACCAGAGGCACAATCAGAAGCACACAAATGGACCATTTAAAAGGGAGACGGCTGTTAATAGCATTATTAGACATTATAATGTCATTAATGTTACACTTGGGTGTTGTACTGCTGCGTCATGTGAGAAAGTCTGTTGTTAAACACTCTACACTGTGACTCACTTCAGGCTGTAAATCACGTTATAGACGTGATTTACAAAAGTGACGTTAAAAAAAAGTAGCCAGCTGGAGAAGAGTCAGTTGTCACTGATCTGGCTGACAGTTGGTGCCTGTGGGAAAAAAAAACAGTTTCTTGTGAGAGGATGGATTGAGAGGGGGATTTTATTTTTGCCAATTAAACAGCTTTGAGATAAACAAAATGTATCTGACATTTGGATTGCAGGGAAAAAAACATTTAAAAGAAGAGTGGGTGCAAAGCCTGTTTAAAAAAAAACAGATATTAAGCACGTAATACATGCTTTATGCTCATTACTGTATAGTATGACGAATAATTGGTTCGGGATATGTATACAAATAGCATAGATAGACTGCACCATTATGGGACATACGCAAGCCTCGTTAAAAAAACAATACGTGTCAAATTTCGGCAATATTTGATGAACATTTTAATCACAACTCTTGATGTTGTTGTCTGTTTACCACCTGATCTGATCTAGTTTGCCTTTGACTAATCTTAGGAAATGCAGTATTTCCCCTTGATTAGTTAAAAAAAAAAACCAAAACCTAATCCTCTTGTTGGACAACCACGCGATGTGAGTCACTATTATATTTACCCTGTGTCTTATTATCCTGCTGTCTTGTGTTTACCTTATATGACTTTTCCATGTGTTTCCTGTTTTACTGTGTGCATTATGTTTTGTTTCACTTCCTGTGTCATTAGTTAGATTTAGTTCAGCCATGTACTCACCTGTTTCTTATCATCATCATTGTCGTCCCGGGTATTTAACTGCTTAGTTTCAATCAGTTCGTTATCTTGTAATTTTCTAAGCCAAATGTGTGTTTCCCAGTCCAGTCCAGTCCAGTCAGCCAGTTGGTCCATTTGAAAAACTGTAATTTTTACTGGAATAACATGAGCACACAGAAAACTTGTCTTCAGTTTTGGTCAACTGCTCTTTTTGATTCTATTTAGATCAAACGTTTGTATTCACCTAACATTTTTTAACAGAATTGCAGTAAAAAACAAAACATGGAAGTAAAAAAAGGTTCGATTTCTTCACCAAATCCTAAATTGGAAGCCTTTCACACTTTCTCCTCTCGTTCCCCACTCACAGGTGTCCCATGACTTTGCCATTAATTTCAACCCAGAGGATGATGAATGTGAAGGTAGGTTGAAGGGCTTTGTTTACCTCCACTGACAGTAGTAGAAACAGCATCTACACCACCGGTAAAATAACACAAACTAATTAGGTGCAACCATTTCTGTCTCTCTGTAATTTTGTACTTACTTAAAAGTTAGTGTTTTAATGTGATAATATTCATGGATTTCATAACTGATTGGTTGAAACCTAAAGTGTCCGTCTTCAAATTGTGAAAAACAACAACAAAAATAATTCAGGCCAAGTTTGTTAGTATTCAGCAAATGAGTCATCTGACTGTACACTTCAGCCTGGACTTGTTAACTGACAGGTGTAGGTACCTGTGATGATGTTTTCTTCAATCCGCTCTTGCTTTGATCAGAGATCCAAGGAGTGGTTGAGGCATACCAGAACTGCCTTCCTAAGATCCAGTTGTACGGCCCTACCAACGTTGCTCCGATCATTAACAGGCTAGCCAAGGTGGCGGCAGGTGACGGCAACATTAAAGATGCTTCTGTGAGTGCACATTTTTACTCTTTTTTTCTTTTTCCTCAGAAATATTTGGTTCTTTATTTTATACGGCCTTTTTGTTTTTCCCGGGGTTTCTTTTTGCCTCCCAGTGAAATTCCTCAAGACAACATTGCTAATAGTAGTAATTTCCTTTGGTCCAAAAGAAGTAGGAGCCCATTATAAAACAAGTAGTACTTTTTAAATCATACAGAGCTGTATTGACAATATTTCATTCAACATATTTTGATATCATTTCCTTTTTTGTACAGCAGTTAAAGTGTGTCTAATAGAGTTACTTGCTGCTCATGTTTCCTAATGCTGAGAGTAAAGACTCAGGATTTTGATCCACCGCCTGCACAGACATTGTGTTCTGAACTATTACACATACTGTGATTGCACTGACCTTCATTATAATTTATTCCTAAATGTCAGTCTGCCTTTTGAACAGTAACAGCAAACAAACTTCGACTCATTGGACCAATCCGAAGTGTTTACAGTACATTGTTCCATGTTAATATCCTGGGTCCATGCTGCTCAAGTAATTACACACTTGAAATTAATTTTGCGCACACGGACACAGATGTGGTGTCTCTGCTTGTGATCTAGTTGTTCTTTATCTTATGCTCTTTTTTTTATTATTATTTGTTTTGGACTCTGTTGTTTTCTATGTAACATTTTTGACTAACTGACACAAACACATAATCTTTTCTACTCAGCAGAGGCTGTAAAATGATCCAGAACAGCATGAAAGGCCTCCTTCAGATGACAGTGCACACTGAGCTTAGAACCACATGTTGCGGTTGAAATGGGTTAACGTTAGCATGGATTAATTCACAGTGAAAGGTTTTATCTTCTTCCAGCGATACCACATCCTGCTCATCCTCACGGATGGTGTAGTGACTGACATGGCAGACACACGTGAAGCCATTGTACGAGCCTCCTACCAGCCTCTCTCCATAATCATTGTTGGTGTGGGCAATGCCGACTTCACAGACATGCAAATTTTGGATGGAGACGATGGAGTCCTACGCTCACCGAAGGGCGAGCCGGTCCTCAGAGACATTGTGCAGTTTGTGCCCTTCAGAGACTTCAAAACGGTCAGTCCTTCTCTCCATCTGTCTGCTTTTGTTGACTTGTTCAGGATTCCTTTCAATCCTGCTCTGTGTGACTGCTTAGCATGGGATGCTCTCAAAAATAATAATTATTATAATTTTATTAAGCCCTTGTCATTTAAAAGAATAAACAGGCAGCTTTTGCTGGTTTTTCAACTGCTACAGATGGCCATCATGGACTGGAGGAAATCCAGAAATGTGCACACACGAGAACGGTTTCTTAATGTTGTTACATCCAATTAGTAATTTTTCCGATGTATAATTGCACCGTCTGTTATAGATCCTTGTTCATGTCTCCCTATTTTCTGAAAATATGCACAGAATACACGGAATAACGAGTTAATGCATAAACTAAATAAAATCTTTTCCTGACTCTGCATTCATCTGATAGTACACATCAGCCAATTCAGCCACAACCATCAAAACGCCATATGGTAAATGGTAAATGGCCTGTATTTATATAGCGCTTTACTAGTCCCTAAGGACCCCAAAGCGCTTTACATATCCAGTCATCCACCCATTCACACACACATTCACACACACATATCAGTGAACACATTTCAAAGTAATGTTGTTCATTGCTTTGCTGGAATTACAGAGATTCGGACAGTCAATGCAAGAAGACCTAAAGCTGTTCTGGCCACTTCTGATGAATCAGATTCATTTTTATTTACTTACTGCATATTAGGTTAGTGTTTCAGTCTGAAACTATCAGTTCATGCAAGTCACTTAAGTTGAAAATGAATTATAAGATATGTTGCCACATTTATGTTCCTGTAATGTATATGTATAACTTTATGCTACTGTGCAACTGTAGATTGCCCCTTAATAGTAAGAAAAACACGAATAAATCAGTGGCAATACAGTAAAACAAACACTGCAGGACTTATTATTTTGGTTGATGTAACTCCTGGGAGTGAGACAGAACAGACTTTGTACAGAGTAATGCACACAACAGGTGCCATCTAATAGAGGTCTTACTCTGACGTACTTTTAAAAATTTGTCTGAAACAAAGAACATCATTATTGCCACCAGAGGCTCTAGATGTAGATGAGAAACCTTATAACCTTTATGTTCCTTATCACAGATTAAAACAATATTTAACAATTGTCTTAACAACTCCAGCTGTTCTCTAACTTTGTTGCAGGCATCACCTGCCGCCCTGGCCAAATGTGTTCTGGCAGAGGTGCCCAGCCAAGTAGTAGAGTACTTCAGCCACAAGGCCATCTCTCCTATGAGTCCTATGAGGGACTTACCGACTCCCATCCTCAGCCCAGTTGCCACCACTCCAACAGAATAACTGCACACCCTGTTCCCGCGACCAAGCTTTGACCACAGCATCAGTCTGGCAAACTGAGAAGGATGCTTGTCTCACTTTGGACATAAACTGGAGAAAAAAACCTTCTAAATGTGTTGTCGCTCGTGTATTTCATTTTTCAAAACAAGCAAAGTGTTTACACAAGGACGGTACTACAGAGATTGTGGGTTATATTTCTGCGCTCAGTGCGGATTGAGCACTCGTCTCTGACTGTGCAAATCGACCATCCAGCTGTTTCAGCATCAGGAGTCCTGGAGGATTTTTTCCCCCCATGATTTTTATGCATGCAGACAAATCCCTTAGTGACGATCTACTGATCGCGGCAGGCTTAATATTCTTTGTTGCCCATGAAGTTCAGCTTTTTCCCCTTATACATACAGTGTGTTCAGATATTGTTTTGGAGAGGTACTATACCAGATGATTTCATCGCAATTTGATTGTTTTAACTTAAGTATGGACGTGTGGATGGTTTAAAATAGTTAATAACAAATAAACAATTTGCCCTGCAAATCAAAATCTGTCTGCAGAATTGGCCAAACAACCCATGACCTGACATTGGAATAAATGAAAACGGTTGCTAAGGCTTAAAAGCTTTTTTTTTTCTTCCAAAAGGCAGCAACCATAATCAACAAATCAAGAGCAGCCCTCATTGCAAATGCAAGAACTGGCACTACTACTTCTTGGCAAACAAAAACAATTAGTGCCATGTGTGATTGACAGTTGGACTGTACAGGTTGCCAAATGTATGTATCCTGTGTAAAATAAGCGTCTAAATAACAGCTCTGAACCATTTCCCAAGAAAACCTGATGAAAAAACAGCAGCAATGGAAATATCTTTGTTGAGCGCTCTCATGCCAGACTTGTTCATCTTGAACTTCTGTGAAACTGCAAGCGACATAATAACTTCAGCAATCTGCAATATTTGCTACAGCTTCAGCTCTTGGTGTGCTTTTTCAGTTGTAACAGGGAGCCGAAAAGACAGAGCAAGATAGGAACGGAAGATGTGTTTGGGTGGTTGTGTAGTAGCGAAAGGTTGTAAGGCGCTGCCTTTTCTGCGGGTATCCGTGAGCAAAGCTCGAGTAACATACTCTCAAAGAGCTAATCGATGACTGCGCCCTATTTTTGGTCTCTTGTCTAGTGGCTACGATGTAAGCTGTGAAAGTCATGCTTTTTGTCGGGTGAATCCTTTCCCTCTGAATTGTCCATCTTTGTTTGTTGTCATCTCTAAACCATGCAGGTTGTACTTTCTGCAGTGACTTCTTTTTATAGATATATTTCCGTTCCTTTTTTGTGCTGCCTTTTATATGAAATATAATTCTACTTGATGTTTGATGATAGATTTAATGGGTGAGAAAGACAAGAAATGAAAGCACAAGTGAACCATTAGCGCTGTTATGCACAACTTAATATATCCATTACATTTACATCACATAGATCAAAATCTAAAACAATAGTATGACTGGTCACCAAATTTCCATTTTCTTCAGCGTTTCATAATAATAAAAAAGAAAAACGTCGATCCATGATAAACTGTTCTTTATTTCACTTCCATCTAACTCTTGCCTGAAGGTTTCCCGTTTACTGGATGGAGACCTTTGATTTTGCTGTTCTATTGAGCTTCACAATGTTCAGTATATAAAATACGTAACCTTCATTTTTATTTATCCTGCCTGAGCTTTGTCAGATTGTCTTCATATTGTTCAGAGTGTAGCCCGTAACCCGTGTCAGTCAGAAAAAGCTGTCATGTTTTACCCTTATTACTAATGCTACAGTGCTTAAAGCACAGTCTCTAAACTGAAACGCTTTGCAGCAGAAAAACAAGTTGCTGTTTTTTAAAAATATATATATATTATTATTGTTCTGTGAATACCTGTGTGGATATTGCAATCTAAAGAAGAAAAGAGAGACTGTGTGTTTAAGCTACCGGCAATTATTTTTCAACGAGTGTGCAAAAAGTCAACAGCACCAGATAGTCCTTCAAAAGGCGTCCTCTTGGCATTTAATTAATTTTCAAGTGTACAAATAACCTTGACAACAAAAACTTTTGCCTAATCAAGTAACTATTTCCAAGAATGCAGATTTCACCTCAGCATTACATTTTTACTGATCAACACTCATTCAAAAGATTTTTACGTTTTGAATGAAATCTCTCCCTGGACTAAAGAAATCCTATATTTTTCTTAGTATTGTGTTCTCCTTTGGTATTCAGTTGCATATGCAAGGTTTGCTTTAATGACAGTGTTAATAATTACAAGTTTAAGCCCCACAGAAAGTGTTAAATTCCTCATTAATCATCTGATGACCATTGCTTAAAAACGTGATCATACAGTAGTGAGTTTCAGTAAAAATAAATAACATGAGCGCTCCACGACTGTCAAGCTGGATAATGTGCAAATTATACTCTAACACGGTTTGGCTCTTCTTTATTTGACCCTGTACTTCGTATATTTATCTACAATGGTGCATTTGCACTGTGAATGATTCTGAATGGTGACAAATGCACTTGGAAAGAAACCACTCTGTCACTGCCAATAAATGTACAGGAAGCAAATTAAGTCTTTACAGCTACTCCATCATGCACATATCCACTCCAAACTACAAATACTAGTCAGACTTTGATTTGTCCTCTAGAGTTTAACCACCCTTCCCCAGACACAGATTATTGACTTCCCATGAAAGCACCTAAACACAGCTACCTCTGCTGTCAGCTGCTTTTTGAACTTTGATGATCAGCTATTGAGGATTCTTCTGTCACTGTGGATCACAGGATGAGACCTATTGATTCAGCAGGCCTTGATTCAGAGCCGTACTCAGTTACTCGAATGTAAATAATCCCGGAGGGAATTGCGTCTCACAGCTGAAGCGTAGAGCCATGTTACCAGTTTACAGCGGGGTAGGAATAAATGCAAAAATGAGGAAATTCTCGGCTGGAATAATCAGCATCTGAAGATTTTGGCTGGTTATTCAGAAGTTTTGACTTTCCTGCATGATGAATAATTGTTTTGCTGTTCATGCATCTTAATACAGTCCTTATTATTCTCCTGTGAACGATTTACAGCACAGAAAATGTTGCCATTCTTGGATAATTACTGTAACAAAAAGCATTTTTTAAGAGATTTTGTCAATGAAGCAAGCTTTGTACTTTATCATAATCCTTTAGCTGCCACTTATTCTAATGAAATATGGCAGGAAGTGCAGATATCAACTAGTATTTCTGTTCCTTGAGGGCAAACCAGCTCCCTTATTAATAACTAGAAGACATCCATGTTCATTCTGTGATTTGTGCCTTAATGTGGCAATACGCTTTTTGTCCCCTGTAACTTACAGTATCTCACTCTACGCGACTCTGCCTCAGGTTATGAGCTGCTCCGGCTCAAATGGTTCATTCCCTTATACCTTTAACATTTGCATGGGATGGGATTTTAAAAATGATCAGTAATTAACCACAGAATTCAGGCTAAACGTTATCCCTTATAAGCAACTTTAGTTTGCTTTTATCATCAACAATGCTTCATGGCTTATCTAAATTACAAGGGGTGTTTGATGGTTGTACAGCAGTGATGGATGGGTCTTCTATGCTTCACCAGATTTTCCGCAAACAAATCTTCGAAATCTTTACTCAAATCAATTAAAGATCCTATTCTGTTTCCATTTCCTTTTAACTACAATGATTCAAATATGGAATGCTGAAATAATAATTGTGCGCTTGTTTGCAAGAACTGCCCTGAACCCAGGCATCATCAAGGCTCAACAAACTTAATTCGATTTTTTTTTAAATAAAATAAACGGCATTCTTATTCTAATGAGAATTTATCTACTGCACCATAATGGTGCAATCAAGAGTTAACTAAAGCAGTAAGACCGCAGTGCATGTACCCATCTTGCTCTGCAGATTGGAAAAAAAAAAAGCTGTGAGGAATTCACTGAGCTACTTATTCTCCCTTATCTATTCTTGCACTATTGTCAGACAAAATTAACAAGTCATAGGTTTTACACCTCCTCGTTGTATCGGAAATTTCCCATGCACTCTCTCTCTTTCTCTCTATCTTTCCCCTGCTCAGCAGAGTAGGGTTTACAGTCCATAACTGTAATATGAACCTGGTGTAACTGCCGGCCCCGTGGCCAACAAGGATCCCATGCATCATTAGTAAATATTTGATTTCTTTAAAGGGAAAAAAGGGATTTATTGCATGCATACTTTTATTGTTACGCTGTGCTGTACAGTCATTCCTTTGGATTTTATGATATGCTAATATGCAAGCCTGCATTTGCACAAACCTCTGTTCCTGTAGTTTATGCTCTTTGTCTTGCAGTTAGGTAAATAAATCTCATCATTTAAGTGAAAATGTCTCTGGGGTTTATTGTAATTAAATAAACGATTAATTACTGAATGATTCAAATCTCGAATCAGCATTAATCTGTTTCTTTTGTCATCTAGCTTCTTCTGATCCTACTCATATATTCCAGTGATCATCTCACAAAACATTTCCTCGCCTCACGCTGCCACACAAGCAGGATGAAAAGAAAAAGCGATACTGATGTGCTTGGTAAAAAGTAGGTTAGGCTATCAGCTACACATTTGCTTTGTGTGGTTTGCCGATGCTGTGAGTACCTTGCATGGAAAGAGGGACTAAGCCTACTCTTTAATTCCATCAGACAGCTCCTTTCATTTAACGGCTATTGTTGAGAGCACTGAATAACGGTTGTTTCCATGGTGACACCTACTTGTGGGGAGACGTAGACCTTCATTTTTGTCAGATTCAGGGACAAAGATGCAGGATGTGGCGAGGACTCTGGCAGGAGGTCATCTGCACATGTTTTATGAACGAAGGAGGGGTTTGATTGTGATGAAAACTGTTTTTATCAAGGCCACTAAATGTCCAGGATGGCTTTGAGCCTCAGGTGGGCTCTGAGTCCAGTATAGACGGCTTTTCCTTCTCTCGCTGTCGGGCTCTCTTCTGCAGCCCTTTTTGTGCCTGGTTGACTGATTTATGGCCACAATTAAAGAACACTCACCATCGCTTAACATTCACTGGCAATAAAATCAACAACAGGCTTGCACCCTGGGACAAGGTGCTGTTGTTTAGTGAAAGCAGCTCATTGCCTCCATGTTATCACATTACTTTTAATGCCTTTAAACTCAGCTGGGCTTCCCTCGCCCTGGTATTACTTGGAGGTCTATCTGGAGGTGCTGCAAAAGAAGTAAGGACAGGAGGAGGACTCATTGGTTGGTTTTATTCTCAGTGGCTGGTTGCCTATAATGAGGAAATGACTAATAAGTGATGGAGAATGGGAAATCTCTAGTAATTAGCTACTCCCCCTTCCCCGAGGGAACAGTACACACCTTTGAAATGCTTCCAGTAAGCTTACCCAGTGTTATCGCTCACATGCCCGTTATTCTCCTGTTACTTTGTGCACATACATGTATGTTTACGCATAGACATAGACACAAGTTAAAGAATAAAGCTGTTAATAATGCTTTTGTGAGGAGCACCTGTGCAAGTTACAAAAAGGAAAAGCAATTCCTACGATTACATTATATTATCGTCAAATGATGCCGTGTTCTCGGGCACCAGCAGCTTTCTCAGCACCCTTGGTCGATCATGCATGCAGAGAGCCTGATTGAAGCGAGTCTCTTCAAACATGTCAATAGATGAGTCATCTGGAATCAGGATTCAAGCATCCTGATAAGGAAGAAGAAAAGACACAGCGCCACAGAGGAGAATGAAGTTTGGATTCCGAGTTCAATTAAATTCACTTTGAGAAAATGTTGTGCAGTCAAGCAATGTCATCCCGTGGTCCTGAATCGTGCCTCATTTGTTATCGCACTCTCCCGCACCCTTGTGCCGTCCACTGACATTCTCTCTTTTCATTTCAATTTTCACATTTATTTTGCAATTCAAGAGCCATTGTTACTGCTTGGGAGAAAACAAAAAACGTTCAGCATTCAGAAACTATCAGCATTCAGTGTAAGTTTTCCCATAACACAAACACTTAATGTGAAACCCCTCATCATAATACTGTGAGACCTTAGGAGGCTGCATGCTTGAGATAAATGCTAATGCAAGGATGACAATACAGTCATGGTGACAATGCTAATATACTTTTAGCAAGAAATGTTTACTAGGTTCATCCTCTTTGTTTGCATTTTCATACTAAATATGCAAATTAAACAAAAAGATGCAGGTGAATTGGATGGGTAGGTCATTAATTTCGCAGGTGTGTTTGTAATAAATCAAATGAGAAAACTGCAATGATGACAATTGCGGGAGATTTAAAGTTAAGGGATCACTAAAGTTATTACACTTTCATCTATCCAGTCGACCCTTATTCAATCTGAAGAAATCATGTGTGGACAGTCCTTTTTTGTTCAGTGACATCTGTCAACACAAAAAGAAAGGAGATAAAGCACAAAGAGAAGAGGCATTATCACAGCTGGTTAAATAAAAATCACGGAAAACTTTCCGTTTACTCAACATGGTCAGTTAGACAAGATAATTAAAATGCAAATTAATATGAGTAACCATAACAAATTGCAAATAAAATAAATATTCCACCCATCCACTTTTTTTGTTTCTGCTTATCCGTTGCTGGAGCCTATCCCAACCGAGAGCCTGGGTACACCGTGGACAGGTCGCCAGCGCTCATTTTTACACCCATGTCCAATTTAGAATCACCAATGAACCCAACAGGCTGTCTTTGTACTGTGCGGAAGAAGTAACTATTCGACTGATAAACGAGGTAATTAAAATGTGAAATAAAATACAGTGGCGTGAAACTAGTAGAGGTGCCCTGATTTAAAAAACAAAAACTTAAAAGAAAATCACATTTGTAAAAGGTTTGAGTGTATTGGGTTTTGTATTTTTCCTACTGGAGTCGGGAGAAACGAAATTAAAAGCAGCCTCTTCATGTTCAGAGCTAAGAAGAATCTGAAAGGTGACGTTTTAATTTTCCAGTAGGGACTGGTGCCAGTGACTCTCACATCTCTCTTTAAGCGAAGCCCACCTAATGTAATTATATGTAATGAGATGATATGTACTGTAGGCATTGTCAGGTGTAAGACACATAAGATGTTAAGAGGATACATGCCTATAAATCATCTCCGTCTAGGCAAAATGCCCCAAGAAGGAAGCTCATTATACAAAAGTACAGTGTCTCCGTGCCACAGCCCTAGATCCATCTACACCTCTGACACCAACAGATATAGTCGTATAAATTAGACTCCCTCATAAAATCACAACTTTAACTCTTCTTTCCCACCGGCATAGCGTCTCCCTTCCCTCTCACTTCCATCCTTTCAGCTTTACTAAAACGATGTGAGAATCCTACCTGCAATGGAGTCACACAACCGTGGCGTTATCAATACAGAGATCTAGATGAGTTAGAGTGGGAGAGCCTTCTTCCAGTCTGTCAAGATTTTTTATTTTTTCACCTATGCCACCCTTTTTTATTTCTCGAGTAGCGTGAGCAGACGTGATCCTGGATCACTGGCTGCTTCATTTTTGTTAAAAGTAAAAAAAAAAAAAAAGGAAAAATACTGTAATTAAAGGAGCAAAAGAAAATACTGTCCTGATTCTTCTGCAAAGGAGGTTTTGTCTTTGGTAGATTCTGTCTGTAAGCATGACAGCTTAACATGTTTTGAATGAGTCCTGATAAAACTTGTAGGGGTGTAGATCAGGGGTCATGTTAACAATCCATTAAAATTTGGCTACCGTGGTCTTCATGTTCAACTTAATGATTTATTGAATAAAAATGTATTCTTACAAATGTATAGTGTTTATTGTCAACATATAAAAAGTTGACGCAGTTGACGTCTAACCTTTCCTTCAAGGTCAATAAATTGATTTTAAGGTCAACAGTGACTTTTTAATGATATAATTAGAATACATGTACTATAATCCTGAATAATTATTATTTCTTATATATATTATCTCGGGGTCTTGTTCGCGAATGATGGGAGAAGGGAGCCGGAGATCGACAGACGGATTGGGGCTGCAGCTGCAGTAATGCGGACACTGCACCGGTCCGTCGTGGTGAAGAGGGAGCTGAGTGTAAAAGCGAAGCTCTCGATTTACCGGTCGATCTACGTCCCTACCCTCACCTATGGCCACGAGCTGTGGGTAGTGACCGAAAGAACGAGATCGCGGATACAAGCGGCAGAAATGAGCTTCCTCCGAAGGGTGGCTGGCCTCTCCCTTAGAGATAGGGTGAGAAGTTCAGCCATCAGGGAGGGGCTCAGAGTAGAGCAGCTGCTGCTCCACATCGAAAGGAGCCAGCTGAGGTGGTTCGGGCATCTGACAAGGATGCCCCCTGGGCGCCTCCTGGGTGAGGTGTTCCAGGCATGTCCCACCGGGAGGAGGCCCCGGGGCAGACCCAGGACACGCTGGAGAGATTATATCTCTCGGCTGGCCTGGGAACGCCTTGGTATTCCCCCGGATAAGCTGGAGGAGGTGGCTGGGGAGAGGGAGGTCTGGGCCTCTTTGCTTAGGCTGCTGCCCCCGCGACCCGGCCTCGGATAAAGCGGATGAAGATGGATGGATGGATGGATATATATGTTATGAGTTGTGCTTTGCTTTTGTTTTCACTGGACCACACGCCTTTTAAAAGTATGTTTAAAAAGAACAAAGAAGACATACAAGGTATAATACTGTTCTCTTAAAAGTATATACTGCATAGAGACAGAGCTGCCTTGGTGGAGGTTTTCTTGTTTGACTTTGGACTTATACTGAATTTTATCAGGAACTGTTGCAGTCAGTTTTTGTGTTTACTCATCCACCAGACACAATGTTAACGCTCACCTGGGAATGTGCACACTATGCTCTCACAAGGCATAAAAAGCACTGGGTCACTTTTTCTGACTCTTTTCATAATAAGACGACAGACATGCTGGAATACTGCTTCACAATTTCATTGGGCAAAGGTTACTTTGGGTTTTTGCTAGATTATGTAACTGAGGAACCTGAAGGGTGAAAAGTAATCTATAGAGGAGCTGCAAATATTCTGCTGGGCTGGGATGATTGGCAGTTACGTGCTAATCGGGTTAATTAGAGCGGTGTACACATGCTCGTGCTAATTGTTGGAATCAGCAGAAGAGCTGTACAAATGCAGAAATGTTATGATGTTGACTTTATAATAAAAGGAATGGAAAGGTGAGCCGATGATGCTGTTCAACACATTATCAAACAGTTCAAGTTACACTCCAGTGCACATCCACTGGCCACTTTATTAGGCATACCTGTTGTCAGAAGTATTTAATCAGCCAATCACATTTTAGCAACTCAGTCCATTTAGGCATGTGGACATGGTCAAAGCATGGCTATTAGCGCCAGATAGACTGGTATGAGTATATCAAAAACTGCTGATCTACTGGGATTTTTCCACATAACTGTCTCTAGGTTTTGCAGAGCATGGTGTCAAAGCAAAAAATATCCAGTCAGTGGAATTTGTCTGTGTAAAAATGCTTTGTGTATCCCGAAGGAAAATGGTCAGACTGCTCTGAGCTCATAGAAAGGCAACATTAACTCAAATAACAGGTGGTTGCAATCAAGGTATGCAGAAGAGCATCTCTCGATGTACAACATCTTGAACCTTGAACTAGATTGGGCTATAGCAGTAGACCACACAAGGAAGACACAACTGTCAACTATGAGCTACAGCTGGTGAAATAGGTGAAACTAACAAAAGAATATAAAACAAAAAACAAAATAATATATAAAACAAATAAAACTAAGCTCTTTAGTACCACCTGAGCATTGTTCAAATTGTACAACCCACATCAGCTGAACATTTCCACTGTGCACCCATCTTCTGATAGCTGTTTCTAGCAGGCAACATGTCAGAAAGCTCAAACTGGTTTCTTGGACATGACAATGTATCTGCAGCAGCTGTGCGATACTATTGTGTCAGTGAACCCCTACTATTAAGAATCAAGGCAGTTCCAAAGTCAATTGAGGATCCAACCTGTTACTGGCAAAACGTAACTAATCTCCAGTTAATCTTATGTCGAACATAACTGATTTCTATTGTGCTATACTTTTAGCTTAGTTTCTCCCATCAAAACACTGTATTATATTCTACTGTTTTGGGCATTTTTTGTATATCAATTCATCTGACAGAAAGTGTAATGTTCATGTTAAAAAAAGAGAATCCCCCTTTCTCACTTTTGCGCATTGGCATTTAAAAGTCAAGAAAAGAGCAAGAAATGCCAGTATCACTGATAACACTCTCAATCCTCACTGAAGCACACTGCAGGCAAAAGAGAGTAAAGCACATCACAAATGAGCTTTACACACACACACACACAGACACACAGACACACACATATGGTAGTTCGATGGTAGGGAACAAACTACCAGAAGGCAACGTTGCAGACATAGAGGGCAGTTACAAGTACCTGGGGATCCCACAGGCAAATGGGAACCATGAGGAGGTCGCTAGAAAAGCTGCAACCACCAAGTACCTGCAGAGGGTCAGGCAAGTCCTAACAAGTCAGCTACGGTAAGAACAAGATCTGGGCTATCAACACCTACGCCCTGCCTGTGATCAGGTACCTTGCTGGGACAATAAGTTGGAAAGCAGGAGATAGAAGCCACTGACATCAAGACCAGGAAACTCCTAACCCTGCATGGAGGGTTCCACCCCAGGTCCAGCACCCTGAGGCTGTACGCTAAGGGGGGGGGGGGGGGGCGATGAGTGTCAGCAAACATCCACGAATACATCAGTAAGATGGCCCCAACTGACCGCGTGCTCAGTGAATACCTCAGGCAGCAGAAACCCAAGAATGAGGAGGAACCATCAAGGACAGGCCCCTGCACGGTATGTACCACCGGCAGATAGAGGAGGTGGCTGATATTCAGAAATCCTACCAGTGGCTGGACAAAGCCGGACTGAAAGACAGCACAGAGGCACTAATCACGGCAGCACAGGAACAAGCTCTGAGCACAAGATCCACAGAGGCCGAGGTCTATCACACCAGGCAAGACCCCAGGTGCAGGCTGTGTAAAGATGCCCCTGAGACAATCCAGCACATAACAGCAGGATGTAAGATGTTAGCAGGCAAGGCATACATGGAACGCCATAACCAAGTGGCCGGCATAGCGTACAGGAACATCTGTGCCGAATACGGCCTGGAAGTCCTGAGGTCAAAATGGGAGATGCACCCAAGGGTGGTGGAGAATGACCGAGCTAAGATCCTGTGGGACTTCCAGATACAGACGGACAAAATGGTGGTGGCTAACCAACCGGACATAGTGGTGGTAGACAAACAGAAGAAGACAGGCGTAGTGATCAATGTACCGGTTCCAAATGGCAGCAACATCAAGAAGAAAGAACATGAGAAACTTGAGAAATACCAAGGGCTCAGAGAAGAGCTCGAGAAAATGTGGAGGGTGAAGGTAACGTTGGTCCCCGTGGTAATCTGAGCACTAGGTGCGGTGACTCCCAAACTAGGCGAGTGGCTCCAGGAGATCCCAGGAACAACATCCAAGATCTCTGTATCTGGAAGTCCCACAGGATCTTAGCTCGGTCATTCTCCACCACCCTTGGGGGCGTCTCCCATTTTGACCTCGGGACTTCCAGGTTATACTTTGCACAGATGTTCCTGTATACTATGCCGGCCACTTGGTTATATACAAAGACCAGGGTGCATCTGTGGTTCACCATAAACCTGCAACAGACAACCTTGAACATGCATTTTTTTATGTAGCAATTATTTGATATTTCATACACATTTCTTTCCAACATAAGGTCTAAGATGGAAAAAGCTTATCATGTAAAAAGATTGATTTCTTTGTCAGGTTATGTGATTCAAGTTCTTTTTTCTCTTGATGAGCTGTATTGACCAGAAAATTACACTGCAAATCAAGTTCTTCCACATTTATTGATCTCAGCGTGTATTTACAAGAGTGAACGCTATTCCTACTCATGAGGAGAATCCGAAAACAGCACCAAGGTGTGTTTAAATTGGGTTTGTGAAGAGGCTGCATTGATTGGTGATGTCACTGAGCTGAAAAGAAACCTTCTCAGAATCTCTAAATATGTTTGTTGTGAGGTTTGGGTTCAAACCTGTTTTTCACAGGGCCTCTATGACACCTGTTTATGGTTGTGTAATGCCATTTAGGAAGCTAACAGAAGCTAACCCTTTACTTATGTTAAATTAGCATAACTTCGATCTTTCTACTGGGCTGTTTTTTATTTGTTTGCTTATTTTTTGTTTGTCACAGACTCATGATGTATTTTGTTTTGCACCTTTTTTGCACCTTCCCCTTTAAGGATTTTTATTGATCAGGGATGGCAACAACTGCCTGCTGTCTTTCCTTATTGGTAGAGTTTTAATTGCCTATATTTCCTGAAGTTGTATAATGGGAAACACGACAAAATATTAATATCAGAAATGTCTTTTAATAGTTTAGGAGTTAAATTTATTGTGTAATAAGTCACTAAGTCTGTAATAATCCCTGTTTTCACAGCATCGGTTTTTACAGCAGAGAATTTGAAATAATTATATAATTCACTCTCATTTTTCTTGGGTGTAACCTGGTTGTTATTATTGCTGATTACACGAGAATCAGAACTCTGAGCTGAGTAATAAACACGCAGTTCTCTAATATTTCTTATAGCCTTTGATAAAACGTAGTCAAATAGATTTTTGTCATCTTCAAATATTTCTTTGACCATCAGTCAGCCAGTCAGTACTTTAAGCCACACTTCTTCTGATTGAGTTTTCTGTTCACCTACTGTCACTTCAGAAGAATAACTCTCACCTGTGACTGTGACATCACCTTAAATTTCCTGATAATCAGTCCCTGCAGCAGATCTGTACATTCTTTCTTCTTATTTTCTTGTTTTCTGTTCATCCTTCCCTGCACCTCTACCTTTGCCTGCTCTCTGTGTTTTGTGACCATGAACTTGATTTTTGTGAGTAAAGCTTACTTTTGCTTTCACAAACTGCCTCTCAGGTCCTCTCAACTAAACTCTGATACACTTTCCAAAAAGCTTCAGTGCTTTTAGCGGATTGATGCTTTTAAACTGGACTGAGCACTTGTTTGCAAAACCACGGTGAGAAATTAACATATAAAAATAAAAAACATAATGCCTTGCATTCATGGTCTTTGTTTTGAGTAAGTGAACAATTTACAGCCTCCAGTGGCTCACTGCCTCTGCAGGAGATAAATTGGCTTAATTTTGTCCATTGCCCAGCCTGCATGGCTCCATTGTAGACTCCAGAAAAAACATAAAACAAGCTACTAGCACACAGATGCCAATAACTCTTCCTCTATGATACATGAACAATAAAGGAGGATACCAGTAAGTTCCCTTTTTTACTACTTGCTTTATTTAACTTTCAAATCTCAGTAAAGCTTTAGATCACAGCCTGCAATGTACAACATAATTACCCCGGTGTTATGTAGTAATCTTTTGTTCAAACTGTCTACATATGGGAGAAGATGTGAAGGTAACAATTCAGAATTTAACAAAGAACCTACATGGATTTTATGGCTTTTTCCTCTTTTTTTCCTGAATGAGCATTCAGTTATGTACAGTCACAGCAAAATAAGAAAGTACACACTCTTTAACGTCTAAGATTTTTTGCAGCAGGGCGTATGAAAAATAATCTGTTCTTAGCAGGTCTTAACATTAGATAAATGCAACATCAGATGAACAAAAAACATTTTACCCTGTTGTCATTATTTTATGGAAAGAAGCAATGTGTGAAAAACTAAGTACAACCTTACTACTTCCATCAAGAGTATAAGTAACAGACAGGTGCTGCTAAGCAAATGCGCTTGATTAACTGGTCATCAGCAAGTGTGACTACACTGCTCTACAAAAGCAGAGGTTTGGGCAGTTTGCTGAACTGGAACATTCAGGTCCATGTGAGCACAATGCCAAGGACGACATACATCAGTGATGAATTTAGAGGAAAAAGTTGCCACCCATCAATCTGGGAGGGGTTAAGAGGCCATTTCCAAACAATCAGAAGTTCATCATTCTATCCTTAGAAAGATTATTCACAAGTGGAAAACATTCAAGAGAGTTGTGAATCTCCCCAGAGGTTGAAATCCCAGCAAATCCCTCCAAGGTCAGACTGTACAATGCTCAGAGAAACTAATAAGAGCTACGTCTCAGACCCTACAGGCCTCAGCATATTAAATGTTAAAGTTCATGACAATTAGAAAAAAGCTGAACATATATGACCGTTTTGGAAAAGCTAACAGAGAAAGAAAGTGGAGAAAGAACAACAAAAGAACAAAAACAAATAGCTTAGCTTAGCTTGCAAAGTTGTGCCTGAACAAACCACAACAATTCTGGAGGAATGTGCTTTGAACGGATGACACCAAAGTGAGAGATGTTTAGCTGTAATGGCCCGCACTGCGATTGGACAAAACCAAACACAGCATATAAGCACAAATCAAATGTCAAGCATGGTGTTGGAGGACTGATGAGGCTTGTTTTGCAACCACAGGACATGTCACCTTGCTGTCACCTTGAGTCATCCATGAACTCTGTGTATATACCAGAGTATTTTAGAGTCCAGTGTGAGGTCATCTGTCTGATGGCTTGATCAAAACTGGAATGACAATGACAATGACCACATTGCTGGGATCATTGTCAAGGTGTTGCAATGGCCCAGAAAACTTCTTCAACCTGATTGACATGCTGTGGTGGGATCTCATGAGAGCTGTGCATAAATAAATGACCTGAAGCAATCCAGTTAAGAAGACTGGGCCAAAATGACTCCACTGTGATCTGAGAGATTATTATTTCAAATTATTGTCTCTAAAGGCGGTCTTAAAGACTATCAAATCATTATTTGGTGTTCTTAATTTATCACACATTGCTTCTGTATTCTAGAAATAGTTTTTCTTTAATTAATTTTATGGCCTGCTATTATGTCGTAATAGGTAAAACTTTAGAACAAGCAGAGGATTTATGCTGTTTTTAGTGCAACCAAGCAATGATGTGAACGCTGGGAGTAAGCTAGAAATAAATTTGTATCGTACTCATTAATTTTACAAGTGGTTGCCAGTCAGTACCATTACAGACAACAATATGACCATAAAACAGACCCAGCTGTGAAGATTGACTTCTCATCTCACCGATGATCATCAAGAGGCAGACCGCATTATTCGTTTATATTGCCAGGATACTTAAAATAATTTTAATAATTTAAAGTATACAGTATATTCATTTCCAACAAAGGTCCAGGGGAAACTATATTTTCATGCATCTTGTCGGCTGCTGAAGACTGCCTTAGCTTTTTTCAACACATTACTTCATTACAATTCCTCATGGCAGATTACACCCACCCTCGATAAGATGTTTTCGGTGTAATTAAAAACTATTTTCAAGTGTTTTCAGTATTGAACATTTTTCCACAACTCTTATAGTCAGCCAGCATTAAAGTTCCTAAAGCTGTAATTTCCCCTTGTTTTATCTCTGTGCACAGCCCCGTTTATCAAGGTGAATCAATTTAAATATAGCAAGATAAAACAGAAGGTTTGGATAACAACACATATGTATGATTAATATACTTCTGTAAGAGAAAAGTGTGTAGTTTGTTTACTTTGTTCCTTGATGCCAGCAAAATCAAAACCTTTTCTAGTTATAGAAGAGATCTCAGATGTTGTTCGTGGGTTCTGCTGGAGCCACTCGCCTAATATATAACTCTCTATATGTATGTAGATCTCTAGTTTTATGTAGTCTTCTTGTTACATTACATATAGCTTAATTTACTTCTCTCTCTCCAATTGGTATCTTAAAACTTACAACATTTTTTTAGATACCTGCTCATGAGATTAGCTACTGTTGTAACTAATTGTCTTGTACTGTTACTGATTCAAGCATTCCTTTCTACTCAGAAACAAATATTAGCTTAATGACAGCCTTCTTTTAATGCACTCCTAGCACTAAAGCCTGCTATGACACTAGCTGTTACACATATATTTATATATGCCACCACATATATTCTAAATGGTGTAGCAAGGTTATTTATCAGATCATTAAGACAATCACTGATCTAAAGTCTTTTACATCACTATGATTTTTGAAAAAAAATAAGGAAGGAGTAAAAAACACACAATGAACTTAATTACAGAACATTTTTAATGGACACGGAAATCATCTGACCTTTATGAATCATCATGGACGCTGTTTACTTGGAAATACAGTGGGAGAAATAATTCTTTGATCCCCTGCTGAATTTGAAAGTTTGCTCACTTACAAATAAATTAACCGTCTTTAATTTTTTTGGTAGTTTAATTTTAATGGAGAAAGACAGAATAGCAACCAAAAATCCAGAAGGAAAATCCACATTTAATCATCCATCTATTAAAATAAAACTATCATAAAAATTAGAATCTTAAGTTTTTTTGTAAGTGAACAAACCTACAAATAGTAATTCTCAAAGTCTGTATGTTTGTTGCAGATTGTCTCTAAACAGATACCGAAGTTCCTTTTTGATATCTGTTTATATACAAGAAATGTATTATTAATTAATTAAGCACAAGTTTTTCTTTAAACAATGAACACTGGAGGATGTTCTGCATTATTGATTATTTCTTAAATGCTTGTGGTGTGGACTTGGAGAAGGCATTTGACCATGTCCCTCGGGGAGTCCTGTGGGAGGTGCTGCAGGAGTATGGGGTGTCTGGCTCATTGCTACGGGCCATTCGATCCCTATACAACCGTTGCAAGAGCTTGGTTCGCATTGCCGGCAATAAGTCGGACTCGTTCCCGGTGGGTGATGGGCTCCGCCAGGGCTGCCCTTTGTCACCGATTCTGTTCATAATTTTTATGGACAGGATTTCTAGGCGCAGCCAAGTGGCGGAGGGTTTTCACTTTGGTGGCCTCAGAATCTCGTCTCTGCTTTTGGCGGATGATGTGGTTCTGTTGGCTTCATCGGGTGATGACCACCAGCTCGCACAGGAACGGTTCGCAGCCGAGTGTGAAGCAGCGGGAATGAGGATCAGCACCTCCAAATCTGAGGCCATGGTTCTCAGCCGGAAAAGGGTGGAGTGCCCACTCCGGGTCGGGGATGAGTTCCTGCCTCAAGTGGAGGAGTTCAAGTATCTCGGGGTCTTGTTCGCGAGTGATGGGAGAAGGGAGCCGGAGATCGACAGATGGATTGGTTCTGCGGCCGCAGTGATGCGAAGCTCTCAATTTACCGGTCGATCTACGTCCCTACCTTCACCTATGGCCACGAGCTGTGGGTAGTGACCGAAAGGACGAGATAGCGAATACAAGCGGCTATTAAAGGGCCAAGAAAGAGTGCAGTATTAGATCTTACTGGAATAATACAGATATAAGTACCCTTTGTGACAGTTTAAAGTTGATTGATGATCATACAAAATAATCTAAAGCCACAAATAGACGTCGTTAATACCGTTTTTTTTATTTTATCCAAAATCTGATGATCATCACTGATCACTGATTAACACATCAAAACAACTGTTGTGTGATTGATTGTTGTTGTCATTTGGCGCTATATAAAAAATAAAAATTGAACTGAATTGAATTTGTGAGTCTTTTATTTATAAACCAAAAATAAGAGGTCTTATACACATAAACAGACATGATCACAACATAAAATCACAGGAAAGGTCGAGAACGGTTGCTTTCCTCCTTCATACTTGGTTCATGTTGTAGCAATCATTTTTAGTTTGGAGCTAATAAGCTGTTTAGAACTTACTAAGCTGGTTAGTACAGCTTTAGGGTGTTTTATTATGTGAATATACTTCAGTATAATAAGATGCCAAATAAAATAATTAGTCTGTCACAATATGTGACCTGGATAAAAAAAACTATTTAGAAAATTGCAGAAAAAATACTCATCTACACTGAAAATTAAAATTATAATTACAAGCTAAAACCTCAGATAACTGTAATGTAATTAAGAGGGAAAGGTTATCTCAGGTCACCAAACCTCCATCCAAGTATGTAAAAAGTCTATTATAACAGAGCTTGCTCTTGGTTATAATGGACATTATGAGCACAGGCGGAGGTTTTTTAATTGTTCTTTTGACCTTTTTAGATTAAAACTGATCCTGCTTTTTTTTCCTGGCAGCTTTTTTTGTAGATATAATCAACCTTTTGTCCTAATGTCAACATTATGTTTAATAAAAAGAAGAGCAGTATTACAAGTGAGGTAATGCTCAACAGTGCAAAATAAAAATCATGGGAAAAATTAAACACAAATAATAAGTGATAATGAAAAAGAAAACATTAAAGTCGGTAAATAAAAAGCAAAGTGATAAAGATTACACTGACTTGCACAAAAAACTGTGCCGTGGTATAATATTGATTATAAAAGGTTCGTTTTGAGTAACAGCTAACATAAACATCACAATTCATGCTGAAAACTTGGGTTGGCTTGTGGTGTAAAGTATAGTTGTGTTTATATATCATAAATTAAAGTATGGTTTAGTTTTACATAGATACTTATATACTCTATATGGGCAAAAGTATCAGGTCACACCTCTTAATCTTTGAGTTCGGGGGTTTTTGTTCCCTTTGTCACAGCTTTATAAAATCAAGCAGCTAGCTGTGCACGCTGCAGGTGGGCCGTTGTAAAGCAGGAATGTCAAACTCATTTTACATTGTGGGCCACATATTTCAGTTCAATTCAGTTTTGTTTATATAGTGCCAAATCACACTATATGTGATTTGGCACATATATAGTGCCAAATCACAACAACAGTCGCCTCCACGCGATCTTAAATGGGCCGGAACAGTAAAACTACATGATATATTAGTGTGTGTGTAAAATAAAATTTTTGCTAGTTTACTGTGGACACATGAATTAACAGTAACTTTAAGTCATTTGATTGTTTTTCTATTAGGTAATTTCTTTTATGTCGTATGAAAGGCAGTGAGGGTGGCAGTCTTTATCAACAGGAAAACCTGTAAAAATTAAAAGTTCAAAATCTATCTGTACACTCCTTCACCTTTCTATAGCTGTCCAGTTCAAGTCTTTAGCATCATAAATAGTTTACAGAAGCTCAAGTGTGATACTGTAACATAATGCCACCATTTCAAGAGGTTAATCTGTTTTGTCAAATCTTTATATTCCACAATCAGTGACAGATTGTGTAAACTTACAGAGTACAGAGGAGCTCAGGGCATTAAAGATTTAATAAATGCAGAGCTCCAAACCTCCCCTGGCATTAACATCTGCACAAACACTGTGTGCTGGCAGCTTCGTGTATGGGTTTCCGTGCCTGAGCAACTCCTGTAGATGCAACTCATAGGTGGTCCAGGACTTTTGTTCATACAGTGGATACAATTCAAAAACCAACTTGTAGTGTTGATATATTGAATAAAATAATATTAGATCTTCCCTGTAACGGATGGTTATTTCATCATTTATATGTAATTCATGTTGCAAAACTAATAACAGGGTGAGGAGTAAATATTTGTTGTTACTGTTACAAATACAAATGCTGTTGTGGGCCTGACAGGGAGAACCTTAGGTAATGTTAAAAATGACGGATAGTGATAAATATGGGCTTATAGTATTTACTTGATATGGATTTACTCATATATATTTTACAATTAGATTCAGTTGCTTGCCTCTGTGATCTGATGAATGCTGGACAAGAGCCGTCAGTGCTGCACTCTCTAAACCTAACAAATGTTCCCCCAACAGAAGGCTAGTAATATTTGTTTTGATTTTGTCAATAAGACAGAGCAGTCTGTCTTCTCCAAACACATTCGTTGTCAGAGTAATGCAGTGCTAACATTTCTCCCTTAATTTCCTTGAGCAATATGAGGAGAACAGCTTCAAAACAAGACATTTTGTTTAAATGGCCACCAAGTTACCACTGCTGACAAAGGTGCAATCCATCAGCACTGAAAAACTGCATAAACACATCTGTCACCCTTTTTCATGAACGTGTCGCTATTAATCACATTCCCTCGCCGTATTGTGGACGATGTAATCAATTATTACTGCTATATATTATCATTAATGGACACTTTAAAAAAAAACTTGCATGAAATTAGTCTTTTTCCGGAAGGAGAGATATAAGTGCGAGAATGGTTTGAAGAATAACTGAATTAATTTGACATGGTGCGGACAATAAGTCGAAAAAATCATTGATAAAACTTCACAGTAAGCGTTCATTAGAAATATGAGCATGATGTGGTCTGAATACTGATAGAGGAAAAAATGTGAAGAGCTATATCAGACAATAAGGCACATGGAGTGGATACAGTGATGACCTTGGTTGAGGTACCAGTAGTTCTGAAAAAAGCTGAAGCTAAATGGATCGGAAGGTAAAGAAGTGACACTGAATCGTTTCACACAGTCTTCATCAGGGAATAGTTTGCTTAGTAGATGTTCAAATTTATTTTCTGTCCCTCTCACTCTTCAGATTTTTCCATCATATGGCAGCTTAAAAGTTCATTCTTGATCAGAGACATTACAGTGCTGCTTCAGGTCATTGTCTATCTATTTATTTAATTTTGTCACGATCCTGGGTCTCTGAGTCAGCGTTTTCAGTTTACGTGTTGAGTTCTTAAGTTATTCCTTTATTATGTTGAGTAATTGGATTATATTTTGGTTGCCTTTAGTTTCATTATGTTTCACTTAGGTCTTCTATGTTAGTCTGTCATATTTCTTGTCTTCTTGTCAATGTTGTGAAGTTGTATTGTCATTTCTGCTTTGCATTCTGTTTCCTGTTTTATTTTGAAGGTCTGTGTCCTATGTCAGTGTAGTCAGCTTTGCTTCCTTTGTCTCCTTATGTAAGATTAGTGTCAGCTGTTTCCCCATGTGTTTCCACTTCCCCCTAATCACCCTTGTGTGTATTTAGTCTGTGTGTTTCTGTTCATTCTTTGTCGGGTTGTCTGTTGTTCATGTCATGTTCCCCATGCCATCTAAGGCTATGGCCACACGTACCCGGGTATTTTTGAAAATGGAGATTTTCCGTTTTTGTTTTTAAAAAACATCCCGTCCACACGTGCAGTTTTGAAAAAATATCTCCGTCCACATGTAAACGCCAAAAACGAAGGCAAACGCTGTTATGAACATGCCAAAGCAACAGGCGGCGATATAATCCGAACCGTGTGGAAATGTTGGCCAATCAGAATTCTAGAAGCCAGGGCGGGAAAGAGTACAGAAAGATGGCGAATAGAAGTAAGACTGAGTCGTACGTGTGGACAGACCATGAGGTGGAATTATTCCTCGACCTAACACTGGAAATACGGGGAAATACGCTGACATTCACGCTCTTTTTTTTAGAGCAGTACCCCTGTGAAAAGTCACAAGAATTTCCTCATCGCACGGAGGATATAACCAGGGCCATCATCACCACCAAGCTGAAGGCAATAAGGGGGAAGTATAGGCAAGGCATGCCTTACTATATTTTGGTAGCCCAATTATAGATGCCTTTAGCACATTTCAAGTTTGACCTAGTAAAGACGCAGCTTAGCTTAATTTCATGTTGGTGTTGAATCCCTACTTCAAAAATGTTGTGGCGTTGAAAGCAGAGGGAAAGAAAACACCTAACTTAAAATATTTAAGTACAGCACTTAAGTAAATATTAATCTTGTTGTTCCACCACTGATCTATTGTGGTTAATTTGTTTTTCATTATTTTATTCTACCTTTTGTCAAGGCAAAACTCAAGGGCCACAGACAGGACAGACTTAAAAGAAGACTTTCAACTGAGACACAGCTGCTGAATGTTGCTGAGGTGGACATACAGATGAAGAAAAGAATTCTGGATATGATGGAGACATCTGAGAGGCGAGCGTCTGAACATTACAGTAAATTATCAGTCACTCTTGAGAGACTTACAAGTTCAATTGCAGATGGATTTTCACTGCTAAGACAAGCCATGCATCCACCACCACTACCTTTCAACATGCCACCACTACCTCTCCTGACTCTCTCCCCTTCTGATGTCATGCAGTCAGCTCTGTGGTAAGTCTGTGTGGCTGGCTGGTTGTCCTTGTCCTGCTGAATTACTTCAGTGACTGTATTCTCATCCATCATGTCTTTGTTGGCCTCACAGTAGTTATGGAGCACAAAACAAGCATAAATAACAAGGGGAAGTTCATTTAGATTAATGTCCATTGGCCTCCGCAATGCTCCAAACCGTGCTTTCAGTCTGCCAAAAGCACATTCAATGACCATTCGAGCTCGACATAAGCATAGTCCAAAATACTGTTCCTGAGCAGTGCTTCCCCCGTTGGCGTACTCTTTCATTAGGTAAGGAAGCAATGGATATGCTGGATCCCCAATAAGAAAAACTGGAATTGCCTCCTCATGTTCCACAATTTGTTTTTTTGAAGAGGGAATCCTGCCAGTCTTCAAATGTGTGTTCAGTGTGGAATTTGCGTCATGTACACTGCCTGGCCATTTCACCACAACATCAATAAATGAATAACTATGGTCACAGGTGGCTTGTATGTGCAGAGAAAACCTCCCCTTCCTGTTAACATAGTCCATAGAATTCGTGGATGGTTGCTTTATTTCCACAGGGGTCCCATCCACAGCACCAATACACTGAGGAATTCCATAGGCTCGGTAAAAACCTGCTACAAGTTCCTCTACTTTGGACTCTGTGAGTGGTAACTGTATAAACACAGGCCCCAAGTGAACAGTAATTGTCGTGCAAACTTGTCATATTATTTTCGACACCACTTGCCTTGATAGCCCGAAAGCGTTTGCAGTCTTTCGTAACCTCCCCTCATCAGCCAAATAATACAGTGTGCATGCCACCTTTTTTACAACGCTAACGGGCCGTGACCGAAATATTTTGGGTCCTCTTTACAAATTCCTACAGTGTGCTTCCACATACTGTGACAAATTTGGTATATCTTCAAGACAAAAGGTGTTAAGATATGCATATAGAGTGAATTTCTACTTATATTTTTAAGTAAATCTACAAAAAAAATAAAAGTCTTGAGATATCAACCCTGATAAGTATATCAAATAAAATAATCTGCGTCATTTTTGGCCAGTTTATACGATACTTATGTGTTTGCTAGATCAGTTTCACAGCTGATAGTCAATGTAAATCCAAACCAAAATGCACTCTTTAAGAACCTAAGTGACATCATTAAATTATTTATTTATTGGTCTTTGTTACAATGAGCTTTTAGTGGATTCAAAGATTGTAAAGTGACTAAAAAACGCTCCCCAGAACGACATCCTCGTGAATGGGGTTGTGTTACTGTTATATGGGGCAACTGGCACGTACAGCAGCAGATTATATGATATCATTGACTGAAACTATAGTGTCATCTTCCGGTATGCACCGTATGGCTTGTCTCCTTTCGATTTTTTGAAGGACACCAGGCCAGCTGTAGGAAATGTGAATCCCTAACATAAATAAACAAATAAAATAAAATAATGTGGTGTTAAGATATTTTAATTAAAACACAGAAATATGAGATGGTAAATTTATCAAAAGGGCAGAAATTTCAAACTTTACTGAACTTCAGAAATAAATGTTCTCATTTTAAATTTAATGTCATTTACATTTCTAGTCTCATTTTGATCATGTAAACTAAGTTATAAAAGCTGTGAGAGCCCTGGTAAAGATTGGCTTAATTATTCCCTACCGCATGTCTTTAATTAAACTGGGCCACCTGACCCTCTGTTTCTAGCGTGAGTGTTGATATAATGTAGAACATAAAGTACCGAGGGAGATTGTGGGGTGATGCACAGAAACATTTAGTCCATTAAGAGCTTGATAATGTTTCTGTTAGTCCATTACAGGTTTGCCCATGTGTATATGTGGAAAAAGTCAAAGCTTCATGTGGGACCAAAATCTGTTGTGATTTAATGCCACTGCAGCTTGCACCATCCCACATCAGCACTCGTTTCCGCATACTTGTTCTCACTGCGTCACTTTTTTAAAAGGACAAAATGTCCTTGCAGAAGCACAAGTGTCCATGTCCCTGTTTTAATTATAGATTAATGTAGTGCCTCTGCACAAGCCCGAGTTTGGATAATACAAAAAACTTGAATGGAAGTGTAAGACTTTGTTCCAGGCTCACAAAAGTACACACACAGACACGGTCCTAGTTAGGGTTTGAGAAGAGTTTCGAAAGGTGGCAAAAACAACGGTTGAATGAAAATGTGTGACCGGGGTTGTTAGCAGGTGCAAATCTCTGCAAATCTGTTTTTGTGCACCTGGCAGAGGCTGATAATGGTCGGCCTCTTTAGAGCATTTTAATCTGTGTTCCTGAGAAATTACTACTTGCCTGTCATCAGCACACTGTGTACTTAGGCCACCTGTGTGGTCATCAAAATGTTTCAATGAGAAAGTTTAAACTAAACTCTTTAAAGGTAAAGTATATATGAAAAGGCAACAAATCCAAATGCCATGAAAATTTCTACACACATCCACTGTTCCGAGATAACGACTCCTAATGTCTTTTCCCTCACTGTGTCACCGTAAGATAAACAAATAAAATTTCTTAATCAGAAACTTTGATTTATGACTAAATAAAAATGTCAACATTGCCGCTGTGACGTTCTTTGCATGCTGGTGTTTTTGATAAAAGCCAAGAACTAGAGCCTCAAAAAGTCCCCGAGTCCTGTTAAAAGAGATTCTTTATGTGCAACATCCGTGATTAGAGCCAACCGAGGCTACAAAAATGCAACAAAAGAAAAGACGTTACTTAGGTCAAAATGTGATATGAGTGAGTCACTGTAGATTTTTCCCCATTTGCTCTGTCACTGGTGCAGCCTTTTATCAGCCTCCGGAAATACTTTGGCTGGCGCTTTCATGCCAGTCTCTGCTGCCTTCTGCATTTCACTGGGGACAAGTTGTAGATCAAATTTCTGCTTACTCTGGACAATCAATCTTCAGCAGCAAGTAGGGATCCTTTCTTATCTCACTGAGCTTAGTAATGAAAAAAAGACTAGTCAGTGCTGATAGAATAGCCTATGTATAATTTCTACAGTGCTGTGGTGTTCCCCCTATTTCTGACTACCTTCACAAGCTTCTGTCTTCCCATTTATCTCTGGTGTTGTTTTAATTTAGATGCTAGTGGTTGTTTTCCTTTCATGGAGTCTAATTCTCTTTTAATAAGGTTAAAACACTTGAGCGACGTCACGGATGCTTGATCTTGAAGAGCTCTCATCAATCTGCAACAACGACTTTCCAAATGTTCAGAAACTTTTCACAAGGCAAAGAAAACATGACTGATTTCTTCCAGTGGTAAAACAACAAAACTACAAGCTTCGCTTTGCATATATGTACACAATTTGATTAATATGGTTACGAGGCTGCCTCCTCCACTCCATGTATTTGCAAAAGCTGCTTTGTGTACGTGTCCAGTTGTTAAATCCAGCTCGGCTTACTGGTCTGTACAGCCGTGATGCGATCGATATCACTGACTCTACAAAGGTGCTTTTCCTGTGTCTCTGCTTACTTGTCCACTATCTCCAAACATAATTGCCGGATTTGCAAGAGTGACTGTGTAAAGCCACATTTATACTGTGCTGTCCAAACAGTCCGTCTGATACAGCTACACATATTTGTTCCTGTTGTTTGTATTGAGCTGTTTGCCAGGACACAAGCATACTGAATCTGAGTAAACAGCAGAACTCCAGCTAAAAAATGATGATGAAAACAGACTGTGACTGTGGAGCTGCGCTACAATCAAAGTGTTCATGTAACAACTTCGCCAAGGAAATAATCAAGGCAGTAAAGTGCAGCAGACAATGTCAAACAGCTCCATGATGTTAAAAAAAGGCTGTACATTTAGTAATTCTGCATGAGTCTGTAAATTCTCATGCAGGGCAGGCATCTTTATTGGTCTAGTGGTCTGAGTACTCAGTGCCCTCTACAGCTACCCGTCTGAAAAAATACCTTCTGCCAGATAATGTTAAGCATGAAATTGCTATCTGCTTTGAAAGAGTCATCTTTTCTGACTTTCTGAGTTGCAGTAAATGAAATTGAGTGATGAAGCCATATGGATACATGTTTTTTGTCCTAATATGTGATTGGCTGGACAAAGTTTACAAGTTTATGAAATGTATCTGTATATAAAATATTAAATAACATCTTTGACAGCACAAATCTTCTGTGATGTTTCATCGTCGGGTAGAAGACCTATAATTTTTATGTCATTAAAATATCTAATCAAAACATGTCCTTTGTGTTTTGTTAGGTAACACACTGGTGCCTGTTAAATCTTTTTGACATCTGATTAAAAATCCTTCCTGCAGTTTTAAGGTGTCATACACTGTAAAAAAAATCTGAGCAAAAGTTATTAAAAGCAAAGTTTCTATAAAGCTTCTACAGCTGCCATTTAGTATACTTTATAAAGTACTACAGAGCACAGGAGGTGACATAGAGAAAGAAAAACAATATTCAAGGACATGGTTTACTACATTAAGTGCATGCAGTAGCAATTTGTGTGCTCAATGTAGTGAAGCATGAAAATGTTATTGCTTAGGAAAATTATTCATAGGTTTAAACCTCTCAGACAAAACCTAATATGCAAAAAACTGTTAAAACTTAACAAGTATATCTTTTAAAAATCTCAGTAAGAGGAATGTGTCTAGGGTTTGCAGGGGATGGTCCAAAAAAGAGAAAACTGTCCAGTGAGTGGCAGTTCTCTGGGTGAAGATGCCGTGTTGATGTCACAGGTAAGAGGAGAAATGGCTTTGATCTGATAGTAAGGCAATAATAGAATACCACAGAATACCAATCCTGTCAGCTAAGAGCACCGAGACTTCAAATTGCACAGGTTCACCAAAATTCATTCAACAGAACGAGTCTTGATTTCAGTAGGATTCAGAATTTGGCCTAAACAGCATGAAAGTGTGGATCCAACCTGTGTAGCATTTCTGGTCCAGTTTGGTGGTGATGGTGTAATGGTGCAGGGGATTTTCTGGTACACTTTGGACCTTTAATACCAACTGAGCATCATTTAAACATCACAGCCCACCCAAGTATTGTTTCCGACCATGTCTTTAATATGACAGTGTATGATCTTCTGATGGCATCTTCCAGCAGGCTGACACACCATTTCACAACTCAAACCATCTGAAACTGGTTTCTTGAATGTGACAATGAGTTCAACTTATATGGCCTCCACAGTCACCAGATCTCAATAAAATGGAGTACCTTTGGGATGCGGTGGAACAGGAGATTCATGGATCTGCGGCAATTACGTGAAAATCTCTGACGAGTGTTTTCAGCACTTTGTGAAATCTATGCCACAATGAATAATGGCAGTTCTGAAGACAAAATAAGGTCAACCTGATATGAGCAAGGTGTATCTGATGAAGTGACCTTGAGTCTATTTAGAGTGTATATAATATAAGTTTGCACTCATATAGTATAGTGCTATTTTACATGTCAATAATCTGAACAAACATGTAAATTCTTTTAAAAATAGACTCTGTATGTCTTTTATTTATTCAACTGATTGAGTAAATAAAGTTTCATTATTAGAATTAATTTTGTTTTAGAAGCCCTTTGTTTGTGAACATAGGTTATACAATATAACAGTAGACCTCTGGTAAGTGAATTAAATGACATTACAAAGGTTATTGAAACTTTTCCCAATTAAAATTATGCTAAAATCCTCCAAAACAAAATATTATAATAACAGACAGGAGGCTTTGATGTGTCATGTGATGTGATTTTGGTGACATTACATTGTGAGACTAAAGTTGCATATTTTCATAAATTCAGATTTGCACTTTGTTGCACTTGGTAGCTGATTCCTGCACACTTGTCTCAAAAACAGGTGAAGATTTACCGTTACTACAAATTTTATTTGTCAAACCCGCAGGCTGGCTCATCCTGATAAAAACTAAGTGGTTGCTTGTGGTTCGAAAAAGGTGTTGTGTTTGAATAATGTTTTCCTTATGAGTTATTGATCTGAGAAGTTCAAACATATGAGTGTGTTTCCCATAGGTGCAGTATGCTTCAGGCTTTGAGGAAAAAGACTGGTTTGTTATGCCGCCTCTCTGTATTTACACTTATTAGCTCAAATATACCAAAATGTGGCAACAAGGTGTTTTTTTTCTCAGGCAGAATCTTATGTTGTAGAGTCATATTAACATCAGACAGATTTAGTGCCTCCCAACAACAAATATTCTTCTCTCTTTAGACAGTATTTGCCAGAGTAAGTTATTTAACTTGGATGCAGTGTAATTATTTATTTAATAAGTATATGCAGTTTAATACCATTTGACAGGCAGGTTGTTTAAGGTGAGGAGGTCACACTGACAAAGCAGAAGCCACCTGGGACAAAGCTGACCCTCAGTCAGAAAGATCACCAGCATAAACACTCAGAAACCTGCTGTGAATAATAAAACTTCAGGACAGAAACTTTTTCCTCACAGAGTTTATGAGACACAGAAAATACACAGAACACATTAGAGTTCTTAATTCACTTGCTTGTTTGATATTATACGTAAAAAAAAAAAACAACAACGATAAAAACTGCAAAGTCAGACACAGCATGTACTTTCTGTAAAGGAGGGAGAAGATTCCTTTCAAATGAACACCTTTGATCTTCACTGGCGTGCAGTTTACTATCCTGTCATTGAAGATAATTGCAGGTAAAAATCTTTCAACTCGTGAAGTGTTTGACTGCTAAGAAAAACTTATTAACACAGTAATATTTCTGTTACTCGTCTAATGAATGCAGAGCTGTCAGGAGGATCTTTCAGTAAGAAAATCACAGATCAATGATTAGATGTTGCTTTTGGGAAAAAGGCTGGTTTGGTGAAAAGTAAATGTTGTGGAAAATAATGCAATACTAGTTATCTATTTCACTCTTTTCATATATGCTTGGGTACTGATATGATATTACATAAATTATTTCATTTTTCATTACTCATCACTCATCAAACATTAACAATAACTACAGCTTTGTGTTGGCTATTAAAAAAAACTCACTGATCCCAGCTGCAAGTAACATCATCATCCTCGTCCTCATTATTTCCACCTGACATTAGAGGCATTCTTGCCAAAGGAAAGCAATTCCATTGCATTATAGTGTGATGCATGTCTGCAGAAAGGTTAAAAAAATTGAAGGTTAAACATCATTAGCTTCTAAGAAGAGGTTAGACACCTCTGCTTAGTGAGCCAAGAATCTCAGCTAAGTTAGGCCAGAAACCAACGTGTATTTCTGTCTTTGAAAAAAAGAAAGACAGAACGAAAAACAAAAAGTACTAGCATTAGTGAAGTCGAATAGCTAGAACGCTAGTTATTAGTTATGTATTTGTTGTAATTTCTTTGACTTGAATTTAGGCCTTTATTTCACACAGTAATATTAGGGTTGATCTGAAATTCATACTGACCCAAACACACAGCCAGAATCATAAAAAACTATCTTTAGACTCCCACAACAGATGGTAGGACTCCTCTGGGATTACGTGAAGAGCCCGAGGACACTGACACAGCCTAAATCCACAGACAGACTGTGGCAGGTCCTCTTAGATCCTCAGAACAACCTGCCTGTGAAGTTCACTGTAGAAGTCTGTGCGAGAGTATCTGAGAAGTAGTGACAGAACAAATAGTCGGTCTCTGCAAAATACTGACTGAATATGATTTCTTTTATTTTCTGTTCTATTTTTTCTGTTACTGCATCTTATACAAATGATCAATACAAATAATCAATGGCATTTAATATAATTGACTTAAACATTATTCTGAATAAATTTCTGTTGTCTGGAGTGGATTACTGTTACTGACAGACAGAAGGACAGGTGAAACAAGGCAATGATACCAAGGTTTTTATCAGCTTATGATGCTACTTCTTTTCTTTGCTTCTTTTGTTTTTACAGATATCGTTGCCAAAGCTTAGCGTTAAAAGGCTGTGTGATGTGTCTCCAGCAGCTGAAAAATCCATCCCTAAACTTCGGTCTATTATACTCCCTCTGGCACAAACAGACCTCCACCTACGCTTTGCTTCATATCAACGTGCCTGACATTTTGCAGTGTTTGACTGACGCTTTATCTCTGCCACAGACTTTGTCTGAAGGGATGGTGTCAAGATTATGCCAATTTCCCATCTTATGTCAGGACAGTGAGATGTGGAATAAATTCTAACTAAGGAACTAAATGAAAATAAAGTCTATTGTTTACCGACTGGAAAAAAGTTTGCGTACATTTACTGGCAGAGATTTAGATTTATGGAAGCACTTAAAAAACATCCACCGTAAGTAGAAAGCTTTTCCCCACTGCAAGCATTCATCAAATAATGATGCAAAAGTGATGGTTCTTTATTGTCTTGTTAAACTGAGATAAACATTACCAGTAATAAAGAAATTGGGGTTTCGCAGCTACAATATCAAACTGTGGGTATATTAAAGGTATTGGTGTCTAAGAGCACATTAAGATTCAAGCAGTCACTTCAGAATGCTCTGAATACCTTTGATCATCTGTTCACATATGAATACAAAATATTAGCAGATCTTGTGATGCCATAAACTTTGTGAGAGAGAAACACAGCATTCATTTTTGTTTTACTTTATTTTGATTTATCACTGCCAGTGTTACAACCATGTTTCCATGGGCTTTGGTATAAATCTGGTATAAATAGACAGTTGTTGCTTTGGATGTAGGCTGGGGCAGCTGTGGTTTAGGTAAATGGGATGGTTTGAAATCTGGCTCCACTAGTCTGCATGTATCCTTGGGCAAGATGCTGAATCCTGAGTTTCAGCTATTGAAGTGTGTGTATGAATGTTAGGCAAAACACTTAGGTGTAGAAAAATGTACTTTTATAAATGTATGTGAGTGAGACTTGTAGTAAGAAACTACTTTGAGTGATGAGATTGAGTAGAAAAGCGCTATATTAGTACAAACGGTTTACTACTTATTTCAGGTTACTTTCACACCTCTTACAGCATTAATTTTTATGAATGATTTTATGAAAACTGAGAAAAAGATCTGCATCTGAAACATGAAGTTATGAAGAGACTCTAATGTCTCAGTGCCTTTTCTTTTCTCTTATTCTGTTCCATTTAAAGATGCAATAGACATGTCCAGTCAAAACAATATTTTAAAAGCAAAGTTTTTTATGCCATGCAAATTAATTTAATGCACATATATTGTATATAATCAAAATGACAGTGAAATTATTTATTATTTTTGAAGGATTTCCTTATTTTGCGATTCCTCTGAGGGCATTTTTTTTAATGTAATGTCAGTGTAACTGGAAATCGAATATTTTTAATATGCACATTTAAAGAAACCCTAGCACTCAGACAGTAATATGCAATTTCGCCCACTTATTGGTTTGAACATAGTATTCCTGAATTAGATACCCAATACAGCAGAAACATATCAAATAAATTAGAAATGGGAATGGCATGTAACAAAGTGTCCCTGTCTGACATGAACCTATCTAAAACTCCATCTCCATTGGATCTCCCATCTCAGCTTGGAGAAGATGTAAAAATGATTTGGTTGCAGGTTTTTTGTTTTTTTTGTTTTTAACAGAACACAGATGTGTTTTTCATGCTGCTCTCTCTTGTACTTAAGACGTTGTGAGGACTCAAAATGCTGGGGAAAATAAGTTATATTAAAAATTTGGACATTGACAATAAAAAATCTGGACCCACCCTATGTTCTAGGGCAGAGGTCGGTAACCTTTACTAACACCAGAGACATTTGCATTAGAAATTGTTTTATGAAGCCACAAAACATATTTTACCTTTACAATGAACATGACACAGCCCATTAACTATAATTTAGCCATTTAACATAACTAATAGTTGGAACTATTTGCTTACCACATGTCACCACTCTGCAGTGGGCAAATTGTGATTATTTGGTACTTTAATATTTCTTAACATTTAACATTTTATTTTTCTTGGAGCTGTTTTGTTGCATTTTTGAATTCATAACCCCAAAATATTGAAATATTGTTTTCTAACTATTTACTTATTTTTTTTACAAACAACAACAAAAGAAAATACAAAAGAGTAGCTTTAAAGCTATTAAGCCCATTTTGTGTTTGTGCAAATGGATCACAATAAGTAAACATATAGTGGTAAGTAAGTAAGTAAGTAAATTTTTATTTATATGGCACATTTCTAGATAAAAAGATCACAAAGTGCTTCACAAAGTATAAAATAAAAACAGACAAAGGTTAACCAATCTCCCTTGGTTTTCAGCCTTGTATGCTGAAAAACAAGTAGGCCCTGATCACATGACCTCAGGGACCTCCTAGGGACATAGGGCTGTAAAAGTTCAATGATGTAGGCTGGTGCTTGTCCTTGAAGAGCTTTAAAGGTCAGAACCAATATCTTAAAATGGACTCTGAATTCAACGGGGAGCCAGTGCAGCTGTATAAGCAACGGTGTTACATGAGAGTACTCAGATGCTTTTGTTACAAGCCTTGCTGCAGCATTTTGGACAATCTGCAGACGCTTCAGGGAGTTTCTGTTTAGACATGTAAACAGTGAATTACAGTAGTCCAATCATGATGAAATGAATGCATGAATAACAATCTCCAGTTCAGTATAAGATACTATAGGGCTCAATTTAGACGTGAAGATTTGACGTGAACATCCAGAGTAAGAGCAGAATCAAAGGTTACCCTGAGGTTCCTGATAGACAATTTCACAAATGTTGAAAGAGGACCAAGAGCATTCATTATGTTAGGTACATGTCTGTCCGGAGCACATACAAGGACTTCAGTCTTTTCTTCATTAAGTTGGAGGAAGTTGTCAGCCATCCAACCTTTGATGGATTCTAAGCACTCGTTTAGAGTCTGCAGCTTAGAAACATCTTAAGATAAGATAAGATAGGATAAGATAGAACTTTATTAATCCCTTGGGTGGGTTCCTCTGGGAAATTCGATTTCCAAAAAGCACAGCACCGACAGAAGTTACAGTTACAGAATATTATATATATATATATATATATATATATATATATATTAGGGGTGCAACGATATTCGTATCGATATTGAACCGTTCGATACAGTGCTTTCGGTTCGGTACGCATATGTATCGAACAATACAACATTTGTAATTTATTTTATCAATTTTCCTTCTGACGATGCTGTCTGTGTGGAGCGCTCAGTGAATCTGTGTTCGACTACTCCGCCTAGGCTGCACTGTCCAGCGCAGATCCACTGAGCGCTCAACACAGACAGCATAGTCAGAAGGAAGAGTGCAGGGCAAGCTAGCGAGACAGAAGTTAAGCTCTCCTTTTAACATGGACCTCCCCCACCCTCATTCAGATCTGGCGTTTGGAATTATTTTGGTTTTCATGTGACGTATGACCCTGAAGGTAAGCGAGTCATGGACTAAAGTAAAACAGTATGTTGGATGTGCCATGCAATGCTCAATTACATTGGTGTGAACTAGTGTGCTAGCGCAGTTAGCTCGTTAACGTGTTGGCCGTCTAGCCCCATGCACGGAGCGATCGGCGGTAGCTCGTTAACGGAGATTTGCCGTGTTGTGGCGTTAAGGTCATTTCAACGAGATTAACCTGAAAGCACTAGTGGGAACACAACGAATATGACTGCACATTTACGCCGACATCATCCTAGTGCAAAGACAAGTGGAAGCAGACAAAAAAAAGCAAGCATGCTACTAACTTTAACCGAGTCATTTAGACAGCTGTTAGCACATGATTCTCCTTATGCTGCTGAGAATATAGCCCAGAAGAAGCGGATAGTATAGCTTTTATTTTGGAAAGAGCCATTTCTCTGTAATAAACTCTCTTTTCCAAAGATGAGTGATTCCTCAATCAGATACAGGGCTTGCAATATCGCTAGCCCGACGTCCCGGAGCTAGCGATTTTTTCAGTCGGGCTACCAAAATCTATCTCTTCCCTGCCCGTCGGGCTATTGTAGGAAAAATATATGTCAATGCTTTTGCATTCTTTCAGAAATGTAGCTGGGTAATTATGTCATTGGCATCGGTGAGCCACTGTCAATATGTGACATATTGAAGTCGCGTTTGAATTTGCGCTCGTTTTTTTGCTTTCACTTTGCAATCGTGCGAACTGTGTATAGAGAGCGACAGCACTGATCTGTGAGTGATGATCATTTGTGCACCAATTCCTCTGACATGGTCTTATTAATCGTTAGCTTACTATGCAAACATGACAAGTGAAATCTCCCGCAGCAAGCTTAAACATGTGAGAGGTTGATCGCGCAGAGAATCGCTGAGCTTATGTGAGTGCGTGTGTAAAAGCATTTCAGTTCTGCTGAGCCAAATAAGACAGGTCAGGGTGAAGAAGTGACAGCCAAAGAAAAGCTTACCACAAAACGGAGAAGTTATGACAAATCAGACTATAAGGCAAAAAGAAAGTGCAGCTTTATGGTTTCATGGACAAAAGAATTTCTGTGGCTGCAATATGATGAGCTAAATAACCAGGGCTGCACATAAGTGGTCCGCAGGTGCGCATTCGCTGTCAAAATAAAAAACACGCACAAGGGTTAGGGTTAAATTTAAAAACTGTACTTTTGAGTTAAAATATATATTTATAATTTTAATAAATGACAAATTAAGAAGGCATGAACATTTTTTTGTATCGAAAAAATATCGAACCGTGACACCAAAGGATCGAACCGAACCGAACCGTGAATTTTGTGTATCGTTGCACCCCTAATATATATATATATATATATATATATATATATATATATATATATATACACACACACACACATACACAAACATATATAAATACAGAGACTAATATAAATAAAATGTACGAAGGGGATAAATAGAATAAATAGGAATAAGGTTTAAAATTCAGGAATTCAGGTTTAAAAGAAATATATAACTGGATGTCAGGTCATGAACAATAAAACAAACAAAATCAAGTTTTAATTAAATTTTGATTAAAAGTGCAGCCACAGATAAAGAATACCAATGAAATGAAAGGAAAAAAACTGTCTCTCATTGTTAATTTGGAGATTCAGAATATGAGGGAAATATCTGTATGCAAATCCTTAGAACAGGTTTAAAACCTCTAGGTCCTGTAACTCACAGAGTGAAGGTGACCATACCTTCAGTAAATATACTACTACTATACTACTAATGTATCTTATTTGAAGGGGGTCCAGTGAGAAGATGTGACTGAATTTTCAAGGAAGGAACCAAAACCCTGATGTGTACCTCCATTTTTTTTTGTAAATTCATATCCTAGAATTCTCTTCCAAGCTGGAAAAGTGGTACGGACGGCATGGTGTTCGGAAAGATGTGCTTCACCTGTAAGTTTTTGCTGAATGTGTGCTGGCTGCCATCATTTAAATGACAGTCTCGCAAAGCACTATAGCAGACGCTGCAGGTGGAGGAGGCATTCGGCTCTCAGCTCAATATTCCTTGAAAAACACAGAATTGTGCCGAATAATTATAATTTTGTTTAGATTTATGTCACAATCGTCACTTAGAACCATTTCAGGTGCATCATTTCTATTTATGACTGTTTTTGTATATAACTCTAGCTGTGTATGTCACACTGGTTTAGATTTGTTTTAGATATACGTTACCAAACTTCCAGGATATTCCTGCAAACACTTTGGTATACCAGGTAAACACTTCCCATCCAAAGGTAACAGGATTGGTTTTTCTGTGGCATTTGATGCTAACCTTTCTGAATTAGCCCTAAGATCAGTGTCATGTGATTATATGGTCTTGAGTTCATCTCATCTCTTGTATGTTTTGCTTTTTAGAAACACGCTGTGCTTCCTGGATCTGAACTGAATCAAATCATGCCTGAAAAATTTCCTAAAGAACAGGCTATGATGTTCCTTTGACTATAATAAGAAGCTGGCTCATCTCCTTGGATTTTCTTCCTGACCTTGATCCTGTCTGAAGGATCTTTGTTTAGTTTCTTTTAAACTTTACTAAGATTTGGAAAACAAAGATACTTTTTTTGCTGGGTAATTTTTTAGTAGATACAGTCTCTTAGAAGATTATATAATTGCCAACAAAATTAATGTGAAAATAATCATGCTGCACTTAGTTTCCAGCCAGAATCTGGATCAGTCTGGAGAATCCAAAATAGAGAGAAATATTAAATAGAAAAATTAAATATTCCATGTCAAATATATATATATATATATTCTATACGTTCTTAGGACTTGGTGCCCAATCTTATAGTGTTGATCTGATGATGATCACTCCCCCCTTGCCATTGCATTTATGTTGTACCTCAGTAATCTCTAGTTGTAATAGCAACTACCAAGACAGGTGTTGCAGGTAATATTTATTAAGTGAGTTTCAGAATAATTGTGTGAAAGTTAGATGCTTAAATTCTTAGAACCTGGGTAAAATAGTGGAAAATGAAACACTGAATTCCAGGTCTGATCTGTAAATATAAAGACATCTGGTATCTTTAATTAAAAAGGAAAAAAAAAGTTAGAGTTATAAAAGTTATAAAAAATATCTATCTGGCCAGTGTCTAATATCAATGTCAGTAAAGTGTGTGTGTGTGTGTGTGTGTGTGTGTGTGTGTGTGTGTGTGTGTGTGTGTGTGTGTGTGTGTGTGTGTGTGTGTGTGTGTGTGTGTGTGTTATTGGGTTTCACCATGGATACAGCAGATATTGTTCCAGTGGCTGTGAATCATTCTGTCAGACTAAATGAGCTGTCTGATAATTAGGGTTACTACATCAGCATGCAGTCATTGTTCAGACAGCTCCATCTCTCAGCTTTCTGTCTCTTTCCCATTCCACTCTCCTTCCACATTCACACAAGTTGTTAATTAAATTTCTTTATTTAGGTTGCCCATTGTTTCACTAATACGAATTTCAGGGTTTGATAAGGTATCGTGTGCCGACCAATTCATGACCAATCTCATGTCCACTGACGACAGCAAGTTTAACTACCCCCAAGTCCAAGAAAAGAAGTCAACAGCATCAACAGCAGACGTGCACAGCAGAATGAGCCAAGTGGCAATTGCAAATACATCACTTTTGTGGTGCCTTTATAAGAAGTCTAACAATAGTACAAAGGCCAGTTTCCATCACTTTCAAACAGCGATCCTAACCATGCTCGTTCATGGCCACGAAACCTTGGCCTTAATGAAACAAGATCCTTCAGTGTTTCAGAAATGGCTGCAGATTGGGGGGAAATCTACTACACTGATTTCTGTGGAGCCAACAGTCTGCTTATTGGTGTGTCACATGAAACACACCAAAGAAAACATGGACCAATTAGATCAGGGATGACTTGAAGTGCCGATAATTCGATCTCAGCACACTAGAACTAATACCATTAATAGAAAGGCTTGGAAGACTGGGAGCCACAGTGGTGTCCTAACTATGTGGTCAACCACCTGGACCAGTTGCTTGCTAGAGCTGTGGCAGAGAGGAAGACACAGTATTGTAGCATTAAAATATGATGTATGACATGTGTATAAAGGAAAAAAATATGCCATTGGTTTCAGAGGTTGGAAGTAAGTAGAAAAAAAAAATACTTTGTTACTCTACTTAAGTACAGTTTTCAATTATCTGTACTTTACTTGAGTAGGTTTTGTTTCTGACTACTTTTTACTTTTACTCTCTACATTTTTAAACAAATATCTTTACTCTCTACTCCTTAAATTCAAATTCAAAACAGGCTCTTTACTTTTTCTTTAATGCATTTGAGAGAAGTTATTATTTCACCTCCAAACATCAAACCAATTTGAGCCTAAACAGGAACACATGAAAGGCAGTCCTGTACCCCCAGTAATCACCAGACGATGTCGCATAAAAAGAGACGACGTGTACCAAAGTCTATCAGTGCAAAGAACATCAGCAAACACACAAACGGTTTGTGTGCAGTTTGTCACATGGTGTGTTGGTCAGACACGGCTCATGCTCAGAATTAGGTTACATGACATGTAACAGTGACTTTAGCTGATGATGCTGAGATCCATTGACTGACTTCCAACTATCTAGAAAAAGCATAAACAGTGTACTGTCAGTGTAGAGGATGGAAAGCATACAGGACAACTCACGAAACATCTGCCCGCATCTGGTTTAATTAAGTTGTGGTTCAGCTTGAAGATATGCAAGGCTTATTTGAGAGTTTAAAAATGTGTTAGGTAGGATGTAGAATTATTGTAGAGACACTGACACTGCCCTAGATGCAATGAAGGCCTGAGTGTGTCATGAATTTTGGAGTAGATTTCTAGGAGGCCCTCCCCCACTTTGAACTGTGAAAGTAAGACAAAGAGAAGTTAATGTCGAGTGGAAATTCCCCAGTGGAGACCTGGGTGGGGGTCTCAGTGTTTGTAATATGCTAACTCTGTTTTCTCTGTTGTGCAGAGGAATTTGGTGTAGCTTAGGTGAGGAGATTACTTTTATGACCGGCAGGAAGTCACGTACGCAGAGACACACACACACACACACACACACACACACACACACACACACACACACACACACACACACACACACACACACAGTGCTTAAACTGTTACACTCACACATCCACACGCACACTCACTCACGTGCACTCACACATACACACAGGTACGCACATACATTCACTCACGTGCACTCACATAGACATACAGGTACGCGCACACACAGGCACTCACGTGCTCGTGCATACACACAGACACAGAGTTTGCAGCACACCATGGGAGTTTTATGATGTGGTCACTTCTATAAAGCTGGCTGTAACAAACAAAGGAGTGGAAAATCTGCAGAGGGACACCAGCCTGGCACATCTCCCCTTCTAGAAGATGCATGCTTAAATGAAGATGAATAAAGATGAATAAAGGTTTTGTGAAAATGACTACTGAGCTCCGGTGGCGTCTCTGGATGCCCGAGGAATAAAAAGAACCGGGGTGAAACTGATTTCGTAACAGTCAGCTGGGGTCAGCTGATCAGAGCCGACACACTAAAAAAATCTACTGGAGCTCTTAATAGAAATGATTTTGACTTATGATTCTTTTCCCCACACTGAGCCATTACAGCCAATCTAACCCCCCTGCTGAATCCAATTTAACCCCTGACTGTACTGACTGACTGTTTAGAGGCAAAGTCACCCTCTACAATGTAGGCAACAGAAAATAATTGTCCTTCTTTTTCTTCAGATTCAAGCTGAGTATAACTGAATTTTTTTTAAAAGTTAGACTAAAGTTGTATTCCCATCTAGTCAGATTATTTTATCATTATGTTAATATTGCACAAGGTTCAGTTAGCTTTGAACAAAAATAGAAAGATCCTCCAAAGAATTTGTACTTCTACTTAAGTACAGAATGTCTGTACTTCTGTACTTTTGTCAACTCTGATTGGTTTGATTCTTATAGGTGCTTCTCTTCAGACAGATGGAAAATTTTAAAGATTTTATTTCAGTATGCTGAAGTTGTAGCACAGATGGCTTCATAAATAACAAGTATTATAGAAATGCAGCATTCTCCTTTTTTAAAACGTGTCTTTTTTTTAAATTATGCCTCAGACAATCAGTAATCTAAAAATAACTACAGCCTGTATAATCACCAGTGACTTCTCAGACCACACCTATTAATGACCAAACAATTAGACCTTATGCTCCCCTTCTGGCGCTCTTTCACTCAACACTCTGCTGTGAGAGCATGCTTCCAGCATATTTTGATCTCAGTTTTACACCTACAAGTTTCGTGACAGACAGACACAAACAAACTTATAAACACCTACCAAAGTACTCAAAACCATCGTACACCGTACACAAACACACACAAGGTTAAAACAATACCAGCGCCGTTGTCGTGCCTGGTAAATATTTGCAAGGAGTGCTTGGATAAGTGGGGGCATATAATTTGATTTGTGGGTTATGAAATTGTTGCATAGTAATTGACTGAAATTGCATCTCAAGTGGATGTTTTGCTAGAAGCAACATCTTAGCCTTTGTATATCCATTTACAAACAACTCATCTCTCACTTGTCCTTCCATAAGTAAGAGGAATTAAGTTAATCCCCTTTCAAAACACTCAAATAGCAAGGATACAAACATTTTCATAAAACCTTACTAGACACAGAAAACACAATGAAAGCTGGAAGCAAAATGGTCTACATATTTTCTTTCTACAAGCAAATAATGCTCTCTCAATGACATAGACAAATACATGACTGTGGACCGTGTAGGAAAACCAGAGAACATCCACACGAGCACGGGGAGTATATGCAAAATCCGCACAGAAAGGATCAAGCCAACCGCCGGGTGATCGTGCTAACAGCTGCATCCATGTGCCTCCCTCCAGCGAGTGCCATTAGGAGTGAATTGCATTGATGTTAAACTTACATTATCTGTTGTCTAGTCCAGTGGTCTAAGAAATAAGAGGCCTTGTCTCCTTCACTTTATTACCCAGCTCCGCTATACTTTGCTCGCTAGCTTAAGTTCCCTTTCAATCTAATCAGCAAGGTAAACCAGCAGATTTATTCGTTTAATCTCATATTCATTTTTCCTGCTACTGCTATGATAAATCACAGGTGCTGGGTGAGTGGAAATGACAGTAAATGGAGGGAATGAAAGAGAGTTGTCAAGTCTGTGACACATGGGGATGCAGCAGTCAGAAACACATTTCTCTCTCTGTGCCAGCATGTCCATATTGAAGCCTCCACTTGACAGAAGTGATGCTGCAAACATCCATATTTATCAGCACCACTGCTGCCATGTTAATGATTCATAGATGGAGTCATTGTTAGAATATCAGCCCATATAAGACATTTGTGAGCACTTTGAGTGCTCAAACAAGTAGAAAGGCGCTATAAGCACCAGTCCATTTTAGATTGTTTTTTGTTTAGCTTTTCAACCATTTTATTTTATTTTATTATTTTTAATTAGATTTAGTGACTTAGTAAGCTGACCAAGACATGACTGATTGTAAGCCGTAATTATAAATAGTTAAATTTTCCAAAATCATAAAATCACATCAAATTTGGTCTAGATTTTTTAAAGTTTTATTTCATACATCACTTTATATCTTTTGATAAAGTCAAATTTCTGATCCTTTAGCATTTATGTATGCATAATTATGTTATGTTTTCTCTTATTTTTTGTTTTGTTTTTTATCATTAGTAGCAGTAACTAGTGTTTCTGCTGTGTTTCCCTTGGGCTTGTTTGTGTCTTGGCTTCTCTCTGTTCTCTTATTAAGTGTTAAGACTCATGCTGTTCATCTCCTTTTGGCTCCTTAGTCTTTTAGTTTGAAGGTTAGTGTTCCTGTGATGTCATGTAATAGTTTTGCTTCCTGTCTGCCATTCCCCACTACCCTGGTTGTTTTTACCTGTAGGTGAAAGGAGCTTGCAAAGAAAAGCGTCTGGACTTCTTTAAGTTACTTGAAGACGTTTCACCTCTCATCCGAGAAGCTTCTTCAGTTCTAAGGTCAAATGGTGGAGAGTCCCAGATATAAACCTAGTGGGAGAAAAACCTAGAGGTGAAACGTCTTCAAGTAACTTAAAGAAGTCCAGACGCTTTTCTTTGCAAGCTCCTTTGACTACGATGACCTGAATGACTGAGAACCTTCACAGACATATCTTACCTGTAGGTGATTGCGTGCCTCTGTTTTTCAGTTCCCTCCTGTGTCCAGTCCTTAATCAGTCCTTAATATATACATAAGGTCCTGTCTTTACTTGTTGTGTTGTACTGTTTATGGTTCTTACTTTGTTTCTCTGTGTTTTCTTCTTTATTTGTCCCAATAGTTTATGAATTTTACCCTTTTTGGATCATTTGTTGTTTAAACGTAGAAATCAGCTTTTATAAAGAGCTTGATTTTTGTTAACTGTTCTGCTTAACTGTCCACATGGTTACATTGTGACACTGCTACTCATTTATCAGATCCCAAAATTTTATTCAGATGAATTTAATAAATTCATGTATATTAGAGGTAACAAGGACCAACCAGAACTAAAATTCTAGACTGACAATTAACACCTTTGCTAAGATTTATTGTCATTTATTGTACTGCCATAAAATACAGCTTCAACCCTGTCTTCCCCGTGTCTTGGAGAACCCAGAGAGAACACAAGCACAGGGAGACCCAGCCAACTCAACTCATATTATACTGCTCAAAAACCAAAAAAAGAAAAACAAACCCAAGGGAAGACTTGAATAACACATCTGATCTTTACAAATAAAACATTCAAGTTAAAAGTCTTTACTTACATAACTTGTGTAATTAACAGTCAGTGTAAGCCAAAATCATCAAATCTTTAAAGATTTGAGTCAAAATTTTGCCAGAAATCAAATAAAAGTGCTCTTTTAAATTCCTTTGTAAATTTTATACACCCCAAAAAAGTCATGCAGCTTACCATCTGATTAGGCAAATTAGTTTCCAAAGCTTGAGGGCTGAATAATACTGTGAAACTTTTATTATTTTACACGATGCTCCAGTAATGGAGCACTGCCTGAACTAAATCCTGATCTGATCATTAATTCTACTATATTTTCGTCTTCCTCAGAAACACTTGGTCACTGCCATTATTCATTATTTTTCACGGAAATCTGAAAAATTCTTTTAAATTGTGATTTAAGTTTTAACCAGTTTAAGTCATTTCTGCTGTTAACAAGCTATTCTTAAGCCTGCAGGTTCTTAAGCCTGTAGGTTTTTATGTCACGCCATTTATGCCATTTGTCAGCTTATTGGAACAGGACAGGCAGGAAAAATAAACAAATATAGGAAGTACAAATAAAATCAAATCTGAAATATACTCAATAAAATTATAAATGGTTTAACAGGAACACAAAATTTTACAAAATGTAAATAGAGAAAGATATAGACAAGGATGTAGAGAATGTCGATAATTTCTCCACGAAAATAAGAGTCACTGAATGATTTACGCATTTGCCTAACAAGCGATCAATCCTGGGAGGAGGTTGTATCAGGGAAGGCATAACAATGTGCCAAATCAAACATGCAGCACTACCTGCTGTGGTGACCACATTTTGAATAAGGGAGCGACTGAAAGTATTCTTAATTCCTATGAATTAAGAACATCAGTGTACACAGAAATCCTTGTGTTACCTATGGGCTTACCTATGTGCTCAAATGTGGTCTGTGATTCACCGTCTCATAAGGTAAGGCACAGAGTCCTTGTACCTGTGGTTTTTATGCAGCCTGACAGTCAAAGATAGTGGTAATATAGCGGTTCTGAAAAAAACAGTAGAGAACGGAAGCATAGCAGTAAAAGAAATGAATAAATGAAATCGAATGTCATTTATCAAGCAACAAGGTAGATTGTAGTTTCACACCAGCAAGCTGTAGTGCACAATTTGTGCTGTTCTAGTGTTCATTTTATTCTGTTTTCAGCTATAAAATATGCTGTGTTTGTGATGTTTGGATAATAGATACCCATCTTTTCCTGTTCTTCCATTTAGTTACACCGAGAGAGAAACCGAGAGCACAGGGCACCAATATGTGAATGGTAAACAAGCTTCATATGAGGATGAAATCCTGGGGGATTCTATGGAAAGTAACTGCCTCTACTTAGATAAACAGCAGTGAATCCAGAACAGGAGGGAATGTAGACTGAGGGGGAGGGAAGCAAGCATGGGGAGAGATGTAAGCTCTCCAAGTCCAGTGCTCCATTATTCAACAATGATAGTTGTCACATGTAAAACGGCCGGTTAAAGAGCTAAACAACAGATCATTGAAGATTTTCAATGTGCAAAAATTGGCTGTTATGATGAGCCAATGAGCTGCCTGTTGTCTCAATTACAACTTTTTTTTTTAAGATCTTATTTTTTATTCAATAAAGCTGCATTGTCAGACGGCACCATTTGTTAGTCTTGACAACAGATCATAATAATAAAGCAAAAACATTTGTGCATGTGAGCCCGACGGTGGCTGTCTTGTGCTGAAGACGATTGTGGCAGATGAGCATTGTTCTGCTCATTCATAGGCTTTTAAATGCATCCTTGTTTTCCTCAATAAGATTTCATCTGTGGCACCTATCAACTGATGTTGCCTAACCTCTTGTTAAGCTTGATAGAAGTCAGTCTACAAATTACAGTCTGTACAATAATTCTGTTTTCTTTTTCTTCCAGCTGCCTCCTTTAGGGTTCGCCACAGTGGATCATCTGCCTCCATCTTACCCCATCACCTGATCCTCCTTCATCACACCAGCCCTCTGCAGGTCCTCTTTCACTAAATCCATGAATCTTATTTGAGATTTTCCACTTTTCCTTCTGGCAGGCAGCTTCATATTCAGCATACTTTTTCCAATATATCCACTACCCCTCCTCTGCACATGTCTAGCTGTCTCCAAACTGCTGAGCCTGAGCTGTGTCTCTGATATATTCATTTCTAATCTGATCTGACCATCTTCAACTCTGCCAGCTTCATATTCAGCCCTGGTCTCTTTATATGGTTCAAAATACAAGATAAATATAAGCTATATGATGATTCTGTGTCTGCAGCTCTATGTGTGAGGGTCTGCTTTCTGCATAATGGCAGGGCCAACAATGCCAAAAACATGACTAGTATTAGTATAATAATTAGTACATGCACTTATAAGCATGCTGTATCTGTATACATAAAAATACATAATGAGCTTTTCTCATTATACTTACAGTGTTGATTTTATTACATTAATTGTAGTAATGGACTGGCTATAATTGGATTATATGGTCTACTAAATGTATTACACTGTCAGTGTAGCCAATCCTCCTGCATCACTCCAGAAATGGCAGTGCCAAGCAGCTGAAGGATCCACCAGCACCACTTTGATTGAAAAGGCTCTTCTGGATAGAAACCTTGTAAGATGTATCCTAAGGACACAATCTACCCCAATTTTTTTCACTAGCAGCACCATGAGGTTGAGGTTTTAATTTGTAAAAATGCTTCGATATGTAACCAAAATTATACAAAATAACAAATAGGCCTCCAATTTCGGATCCAGCTCGAAGCAATTCTCAGCCAAAATGCATTCTCAAAGAGCCAATCTTCCTCTTTTTCTCCCCCCCCCCCAATTATTCCTTCAGCCGAAGTTGCTTTTCTTTAATTTATCCATGTACTATTTTGTGTTTTGCTGGCATTCTTTATAATAAATCAAAACCACTGATGTTTCCAAGACCTTGAATGTGACGTGAGCCATACAAAACTCCACCGTACATCAGTATCTGCTCTACTATTTTGTTTTTCCAAAGACCTGAATTCATAAGTAACTTCATCAAAAACCAGCATTTTAAAATGAAGAGTGTTTGGCGCTGGATGCCGGATGCCCAGAGACCTTTTTTTAAAAACCACTTGTGTTATGAATGCTGAATGTCGGCATATCTGGCTGCTAATAAGCTGCATTTTCTGAGGTAAGTACAACTGCAGGAGGAGGAGAAAAATGCTGCCATAACTGTAATTGCCAGGATTTTCAGGCACATTTTCCCCCAGTTGGCTCATTGTTATTCAACCCATGTTACTCAGCATCAAAGGTTTGACGCACAAATGGATGACGTCACATAATAAACATTTCTCTGCACAATCAACAGGAACCAACTGATAAGAGAAAGTCAGCTATGCTTGCAGACACACAAGCCAAGGAGACTTTGATTAAAACTGGCCAGTGCTGTCAAAAGTGGCCAGTTTTAACCAAAACATGTGACCTGAATTGTGGACTTTTCACTCAACATGTAAATAATGTTCAGGTCTTATATTATTTACTGTTTGGGGGATGCCTTAGTTTTTTAATTGTTGCACTTGCATCTCTCTTATCTGCCTGATCACTCGGCCACATCTGGATAAAATACCGGAGGCCCGCTGATGTCTAGAGCAACAAATATTGGGAATATAAAAGCAATAAAAGATTAATAGTTTATCCTGGATTTTCCCATTTGTATACTTTTAACGAGACTGGCACACACTCCATTTGATTGGCTTATTGGCCTTACAAATAATTTTGTCATCCTGCCAAGCTTTACCATTGTGAATAATCTTATGATGGTTTAGAGCCTTTGTGGCCAAGGATGTGCTGTAAAGATGAAAGCACAATAATTCTGAGACCTTACTTGCTACAGCTCTTTCAGCTTTCACAATTACTCAACCACACAAGGGTAGTTACTGCAGTTATATAGCTGTAATTCTGTCAGAACTTAGTCTGGAGTAGAATGAACTAAGCTTTAGAGCGAGCACAGGTGACCTCATCTAACACAAAGACATCAATTATTTCAATTTATGATATTCTTGGAATTGAGCACATAAATGTTTTAATTTCAGTTTCCAAGCAATACCGTTCACTGGCAGATTTCACAAAAACTGTGGAGTAAAAAACATAACATTATACTGTGCAAAAGTCTTGAGCCAAACCTCTTTTTTTTTTTTTTTTTAATATTTTGCTTCCAAAAAGGCTAATTTGTTATTTTTAAAATAGTCCCGAGGAATAGTTTTCCATTTCTGGAGAATTTAAAAGTTTCCCTTTGGAAATTGGCTGCTTTTTCACTCATTTTCACTCCAGTTCTCATGCCTGACCATTTTAAGAGAAATGTGTTTCTATGTTAAGCCACCTAACACTGATGTATGAATCACTCCATAAAAAAGGCACCTAAATCATGGGATGAACCAGTATTCTGTCTACATATAACATATAAATCCCAATTTTAAACTGTATCTTTTAGCACTGTTTTTAAGTGTTTATTTAGTTGAATCTACTAAAAATGTCAAAGGTATCACAGTTTCATAGGCATAAAATAATATTTTTGCACCAACAAAGTGGCATGCTATTGGCGCATATCCCAGGATGGTGTTAATCAATTTACTGCTCAATTTTAATTAATTAATGTCCATCCATCCATCCATTCACTTCCGCTTATCCTTTTCAGGGTCGCGGGGGGCGCTGGAGCCTATCCCAGCTGTCATAGGGCGAGAGGCGGGGTACACCCTGGACAGGTCGCCAGTCTGTCGCAAGGCCAACACACAGGGACAGACAACCATTCGCACTCACATTCATTTGCACATTCACACCTAGTGACAATTTGGGTTATCCAATTAACCTATCCCCACAAGCTGCATGTCTTTGGACGGTGGGAGGAAGCCGGAGTACCCGGAGGGAACCCACGCAGACACGGGGAGAACATGCAAACTCCACACAGAAAGACCCCGGCCTGATGTTGGAATTGAACTCAGGACCTTCTTGCTGTGCGGCAACAGTGCTAACCACCGTGCCACCGTGCTGCCCAATTAATTAATTAATGTAATTTATTTATATAGCACCAAATCACAACAAATGCCACAAGGCCCTTTGTACTGAAAGCTTAAGACTCTAACAATCAAACGACATTGACGCCTCATCAGAAATGGCTCAGAGGAAGAGTGGCTGTCAAGAAACCTTTTTAAAGAAGGGAAATGGGAGAAAGGGGTGTGGTATGCTAAATTACACAAGACCTGTGTTGAAAATCAGTGGCAACAGGTTAATCCAAATTGATCCAAATTTGAAATTTTTGGTTCAAATCATCATCTGTATGTAAGGACGGGGTCAGGAAAGAAGTATAATGTGGAGTATCTACAGTAATCTGTAAAACTTTGTGGAGGCTCAGTGAAGCATAAGATTTTGATCCACAATGCAGATCTCCAACCCAACTGATCGCAAACGGATTCATTTTTCAGCATGACAATGATCCCAAACACACTGTCAATGCAGAAAAAGCATACCTGGATAGAAAAACACACAGTGCCACACTATCAGTCATGGACTGGCCGTCACCAGAGCCCAGACCTCAACATTACTGAAGCAGTGTGGGATCATCTTTATAGAGAACAGAACAAAAGACAACAAATGCAAAAGCCAACATCTAGAGAAAAGCTTTGAATGTCCTTCATGAAACCTGGAAATCTATTAATGAAGTATACTTACAGATATTGCAAGAAAGCTTGCCTAGGGAAGTTCAGGCTATGTTGAAAAGTAAACAAATCGTGACTTTCAAATTCATTAGAATTGTACAAACTCAGTTTTTGCTTCATATACTGTGATTCCACGGATGACTGCCTAAATGTCAGTATTTATTCAACACTAATATCTAATTTGGTGCCTTATCTTTGACCCAAGGAATGGAAATGGCAGCCCAGATAAGCTACAGAGAAAGGTTCACATTTTGCTCCACGATAAATATGATTCAAAGGTTAAAATATTTATTTGATTTCCATTGTTTAGCTTTGATCTTTTTACCAAAGAGTTCTCTATGACTGAAAAAAATGTAAAAATGTAAATAGCTCAATATTATTTAATCTGTTGTTCCTACCCAGTTCTGAAGCTAACTTATCATTCTATACAGAACTTAATAGTAAATAGAGACTTCAGTATGGTTACAATATGATGTATGATTCCTAAAAGACTGCTGTATATAACGAAAGCAGCCTTTAATACCTTAGAATCTGGTCAGGTCAGTGGAAAGCAGCTGGATTCAAAATAAAGCTCCCTTACAGAAAATCAGCAAGGCTACCAAGGGACTGTGTAGTTTTCTGCTTGTGTGGTTCTATGTAAGTTGCAACCACTGGTGAAATTAAAGGTCAACACCAAAGCATAATATACCCTCTTAGATATTCTTTTTTTTTTCAATGTCTAAAAGACCTTTTTCAAAAAGAGAATGAGACCCCTGTTGTGTAAGACTGGCTACAAATGCAACATAGTTGAATTCAGCTCTGATTCTGGGAAAACAACTGAAAGCAAAAAGAGCTTCAATGATATTCAATACTCAGGCTTTTTAAATGGGAGGAGAAAGGCTCTTATGCGAGGCTGAAATTCTAGCCTCACTGTAGGTATTTTTGTACATGGGAGTGAAGCAGAGGCACTGTGACATACAAACATTGTGTAACCGGGTCAAAATGTGCTGCTTAAATTGGATGGATTGTTTTGGGTTTTTGTTTATTTTTATTATTTCTTTAGGAATCTATAGCACCCGATTTCTGTCTTTCACTTCATGCACAATAAAAGATGTTTCTCAAATCATTATATTTGTACTAATAAGTCAGACTTTATTAATAGACTCTCTCCAATGTGTTTTTCAGTGCCCATGAAACACAAAGGAAACCTCATAAATACGGTCCTCATTTCATAGTGTTTAAATCACTTGTTATATTAAAGCATTTTGTTCATGAATGGGAATATTATGAACAAGCAGAGCTGTATAAATGCTATTTCAATGATATTTGTATTCAATTTGCAGTATGATTCATCTGCACTTTTTCTCTTTCAATTTGTTTTTTGCACTTCTTTCTCTGCACTGTCCTTCTTATTTGAGTCTAAAGGGGGAATACATTGATGTGTAGGTCCAACAAGAATATACTGTATGTCTGACACCGCTTTAATAACGTCCAACCTGCCAGGTTGGTTGTGTCAGTGCTGGCGAAACCTTGTTATCAGTTAGACACGGTCAAGACAGACATGAAGTTTTCACACAATCGCTCATCAAACCTCGTGCTATACTATCTCCCCTAAACATCATCCTTGCTGGTAGAATTAGATAGCTTTGCAGCCCACACAAACACCCTCTCTCTCTCATACACACATACGCACACATGCACAGACAGATGAAATCAATGGCTACTTTCCCCTACATCAGGAAGTACTGTACAGTAGGTGGCCAATGGAGGAGTCCGCCCACTCACAGGATATTCAATTGCACACATGTAGAAACTCATCCTCTCTGTATCTCACTCATGTTCGCCTGAGATCAACTACATTTACAGATACAGCTTTGGGCAAGAAGTGCTTGCGTGTGCACGCCCACACATGTAGACTTGACATCGAAACACGCACACAAACCCTCCCTCTCTGTCACATGGAAACACTTTAGGATTTGAGCCACGCAGAGATGCTCAAAAGACACAGATAGATTTATGAATGAACTGTGAGGATATGTGCATTTCTGTCTTTTCTCAGAAATGTGCACTGAATATTTTACTTCTAGCTCAGCGAAAGATTTCATGTGATAAATATATGGATCTGATATTTGCAGACGTGGTAAATAAATAAAGTGCATTTAATTGAGTACTGTACTGAATTCACTCAAGTAAATCTATTATAGGCTACTTTGCACTACCTCTTGACTGCTGAACATTTCAAGGGCCCATATTACTACATGCATTTACAAGAAGTACTCTGAGAGCCCAAACCTACCTCAAGGTAGCTCACTCTCTTTGCAGTATTTATTTTTAAGGGAATAATACTGTGTTTTGTATATATCATTTTATTTTCTTTGTTCTTTTTAAATGTACTTTAAGAGGTTTGCAGTGCGGTAAAAACAAGTACAAAGTGCAGACTTTTGCATGTAGGAGTTGGTAATGGATATTAGGTATTGATTTGTAAATGAGTGGACATGAATAACTTAAGTTTATTATATAATGCAGCATATTTCTAACTAACTAGGCAGCTCATCCTCGTCCTCTTGACAACACATTTTTAAAGATATGATATATTTTGGGGTCAGCTTGAAAGAAAGACAGATGTGAAATGTAAAAATGAGATCAGACTTCAAATGTGACATAACATTTGGATATGGCCTAAAATGTGATATTTAGAATCCCCATACAAGAGTATCATTTGGTAAATGTTGCCAATAGAAACAAAGGCAGTAGAATTTTAATTTTAAAGATAAAAGATAATTTATGAAAGTTTGACCTTAGTTTCCTTTGAAGAAGCAGTTGGAGGTCCAAAGGAACATGATGTTTAGAATCCCCATATGTCTATATACTGTCAGTACAAATGTTAGCAGTAAGAAACATATTTTTAAACGGCTATAGCATTATTATCACTTTGACCTTCAGATCAATCTATTGCCCTTGAAGGAGAGGTCAGAGGTCAAATATGGCATGATGTTTACAATATTTATGTTGACAATCCACACCACACTCCTAGTTGACCTTGAACACCTCAGTGGATGTAAGTCAAATTTTAATGAATTGTTAACATGACCCAACTTTTTCTAGAATTCATTCAAAAGCTATCATGTTTCCAGGCAGACAGAATAACATGCACGCATGCAAATGATACCAATTCGCATTGCTGGAAACTGCAGCTGGTGGAAACCAGCTGCAGTTTCTGCTTTGTAAATAGATGCTTCATCGCTAACAATTCGTATTGTACTAAAATTAACAAATAAATGATTAAGCTTTATTTTTTTATCTACATCAAATGCCACTTTAAAGCAATGTTGCTTTTTTGTTGTACTTTATTCTGAATATTATATTCTTTTGATTCCACTGACATAAAATGTTAATACAGAGAGACAGACTACAGTCACGTTCACATCAATTTAGAATCACCAGTTAACCTAATCAAACTAAATGCATCTCTTTGGACTGTTGAAGGCAGCTGGAGTACCTGGAGAGAGAGTCCAGGGAAACATGGGGAGAACATGCAAACTCCACACACCAAGGCCCAGGTGGAGTCAACCGCATGACCTTTTGCTATTAGACAACAGCGCTAACCACAGTGCCACTGTGCTGCAGCAGAAGAGAATGAATGGATGGATAGACTTTTACCCATAACAGAACACCTGTATAAGGTGACATTGCTCTTTTTAAAGATCTGAGAGCTTGCACCCATTGATATTGGAATTCTACATCCTTTGAAAATAAGAAAGCATCAGGTAAGAAAGCATGTAGTCGAGGGTGCAATGAATATGAAGGAGGGAAGAGGAGGTAGAATATTAACCACAGACCTTCAGTCCATCTCCTCCAGGCTTTGCACTAAATAGAGAGAAATATTCTCATTAGGACAATGAGAAATACATATATCAAATATAGCTGTCACTTCTACTGTGGAGGATCTGTAGGGGAAAAAGTGTGTCACAGGCAGTTCGTCTTGTAGATGTGCTGTGTAGCTTTTGCAGAACAGATTTATCCCATGTGCAGCAGCTTCTCTTCAAAATTAATAACATGTAATGGATTCTTAGGAGAGGAAGAGGATTGATGACTGTGAAGCCAGTGTAAGAAAATTCATTGTGTAGTGTATTTTTAGAAGTCTACATTACAAATATCGCATCTTAGTTCCACTGCAGTTTCACATAGCAGAGAGTCACACAGAAGAATGTTGCTGAAACAGATGGTTTCCTGGTTACCTAAGTGGGAAAGGTCGGTGACACTTTCCAGCCCTCTTCTTACCCTTGTGTCATGTAGTTGCTGTATGTCTATTTATTTATTTATTTGAAGAAGAGACGATGGCACAGATTTGAGCTTGAAAAGGAGGTGAAGGAATGGTTGACACTAATGGTGTGTGATGGTGGAAATTGGACCATGATTGGTAGCGAGACGTCAGGCTGACAGTGTGTATGTCTTCTGTGGGACCTTTCTGGTAGTGATGAATTGTTGTCTGACTCATTGTTATTTCAGGTGATGAAACCTGTCAAGATGGGCTGGCCTGGAAGCTAGAAGGAACAAGTTGACGGAATAGGCTGTGAATAGAGTCAGAAGTGATATTTTTACTTTCTTCCACCTTAGTGTACAACAAATGGGGACAATTTAAATAGTAATGGTGGTGGAAACATGCATACCTGTTTTACAGGCTATTTTGTAGTACAGTGTTGCTGTCATGTTAATTCAGGTCTTTTCAGTTTGATTCACATATAGTGCCAATTCAGGACAATAGTTGCTTTATATTATATTATATTATATTATATTATATTATATTATATTAGATTAGATTAGATTAGATTAGATTAGATTAGATTAGAGGATTAGGACATAGGACAGGAAATATGTTTTTTGACCTGCTGTGCTAAGTGGTTTCCTGGTAGTTTGCCCTAATGTTAAGGGAAATATCTCTGCACATAACACTCAATATGCGCACACATATTAATAGATGTTAGGAAAATTAGCTCACTAAAATAGAATATAATAGAAATGGAAAGGTTAGATGGTTTTGGGCTGATAAAGGAATCTTTCCCTTTATGGTCCTGAATATTTAGATTTATACTAACACTAGTAAGAATTCCATTTTTAGATCCCTTTAAGTTACAGGGTATAGCAATGATGTGGGCAATACCTGATCATGTTGAAGAAACAATCATTTCAGCTAAACCACCCATGGTTAATATAAAAAATTAGATGATAATAATAATAAAAACATCCACTTAGTTCATAAAATACTGAAAAGTTAACCGTGATTAGCCTGCTTCTGAGCTGAAGCATGGCTGCAGTAAATGCATTTACCACCCAGCGCTAATTGCCTCAGGTGTGCTGCTGATTGTAGTGTTAGCCTAGCAGCGAACGGCCACATATTTTGCTCATATTTTTGATTTCTTTAGAAAATTTCGTCAACTTTCTTTCTTTTCTTTTGTGTGTCTGTGGTTTACTTATGATTTGTTTCCACTTGTATCACCGTGTAGAACAATGTATACAGCCCTTAACCTCTCGACTTCGGACGACTTCAACATGTCAGAGTTTGACTCTCAGAGACAGCAGGAGCTCTCCCACCGCTCCGTCAAAATAAGCATAATAATCGTTTTGGGCGTCGTGGTCACGTTGGGAAACATTGCAGTTCTCCTGGCTATTACTTCCTCAGTGTCCGGCTGGTCGAGAAACTCTCGGTACTTTCTCCTCTCGCTCACTGCAGCAGACTCTGCGTTCGGACTGCTGGTCATGCCCTTGAACCTTTGGGTGAGTCTGCTAAAGGATTACACTGAAGGTCCAGATGGTTTTTGTCACCTTGTGGCCTTTTGCAATGCCACCGTCTACTCCACCTGCATGTACACACTGGCCATGATAAGCCTGGAGAGGTACATTGCGGTGTTTTACCCGCTTCAGTACTCATCTCTGCTGACAAGGAAAAGGACGCTGTTTCTGATTGCCTTCGCCTGGTGCTTTCCTCCCATTTTACTCTCGCCGATATCGTTACCAGATGGCATCATCCAAGTTCATTTTTCCACCGCATCACTGGTCTGCAACCCATCTTACTCTACAAATATTGGATACTCCCTAAGCTTGACATGTGTAATATTTTTCCCTTGCTCTATCATCATGACATTTGCAAACCTAAAAGTCTGGTGTGCAGCCAAGAGACAGAGGTTAAAACTGCGCAAATATGACAGCGCGCGGCGCAGTAGGCTCAATGTGCCTTCCAGAGTGCTTGTGCCTGTGATGGGAGCCTACTACATCTGCTGGACTCCTTGCATGGCAGCAATGATCTACAATGGTAAGCAAAACCTCACTAGATACGTAAAGTGAGTGTGTGAGGATGGTGGATGATTTTCTTCTACCATCCTCATTTCATATATGAATATATCCCATGTAATATAGTCTGTTTATGTCTATAATTGTGGCATTTACTGGGACAAAATATCTGAGAACTACTCATATAACTGGCTTATTTTGTAGCAAGCTTTGCTTTTTTAGGTTTAGATAGTCTTTGATTATATAAGCTTAACTGGAAGAGGTAAACTTCACATGTACTTGTTTGTCTTGGTGTATTTCTTATTTGTGGTTTCAAAGGCCGTAAGAGAATTCAAAAGTAAGTATTTGAATGTGTTTATTAAAAATTGTATTAGATGGCTATTGATAGGTCCATTTCCCTTTAAAAAAATATTTTTGTTATTATTATTATTGTAAATAAAAAGCTGATTTGGGGCCAGTTATATGACTCAGACAAATGTTAGTTTGATGGGTTATATCATTGCTTTCAGGGGTAAGGCAAGCACCTCCAAAGCAGACTTTTTTTAGTTTCTCTCATAATGCCAAGTGAAATATCCCCAGCTCCGTCTCAGGAGGTTCCTTTTGCAGTTATACTAACACTAATTATACTAACACTTTTAGGAATTTGTCACCCCATGAAGGGCCTCTGGTGTGAAAATTAGACAAAGAAAACATACAGAGCTACTTGCTCTGTAAAAAGGGAGCAGGTCAAAGTAGCCGCTGTCTTTTGCTAGGTACGTTGTTTTCACTTTGTTGATACTTGCCTTAACACTCATTGTTTTCTGCCTTACAGCAGTCACAGGTAGCAGTATACCAGAGTGGATTGAGTTTGTAGTGGTCTGGCTACCAACTTCCAATGGTTTCCTCAACTGCATCTTCTATTTCTGGATAAACCGAAACTTTCGCAAGAAATTCTGTCTAGTCCTTCAGAAACTAGCTCTGGCCCTCTGCCCTGAATTGGCCAGAACTTTTGGGTGTTGCACCACATCAAAGATGCAGTTTGCATCAGGAATTCTGGATAACAACAACAGTGTCCATGGGCGTTCCTCCAGTGTGTCATCTACCTGCACCTTGCTGTCTGTGGCTTAAGACCTAAAGAGCACCACCGGCATGGACACAAACATGGCCAGCAACCTCTGTACTGTGTTGCATTGTCTGACTGAGCTAGACAACTGAAGCCATGTTCTGACATAGTTCCATACAAGGTAATGAGGGTGAGAACTAAGCTTTAAAAGGGTCGCAGTACGAATGATTTGGTTATGATAGCAAACATTTAAAATTTCCTCTCTGCAGATTAAATCCAAATTTGCGATATCTTGATTGTAATATATTTTTTATTTTTTATCAAACTTCAGAATCAGTGTTCAGTTGACTGGAGCATGAATTTAGAACGGCTTTGGATTTTTTCTTTTACTTATTCACACTGCTGCAGAGATTTAATTTACAATTAGAGACAGTGTCTTTAAAACCACCTTTTATTTGTTTTATAACCAACCAACAAAGTTCTCTGTGCTCCCAAAAATTGACATTACATACAGTGATATAATCAGTCTTTCAGTGTCAGCCTGTTTAAACCTGTTGCACAGGTCACGATTAGCGAATTAGTTCGTTTTAAATTCTCTCTATATGAAACATTTCTGAACATCAGTATCTGATAATAAGCACACTGAAGGACTGAAACCATCTACCTCTTCTTCAATTTAAACTGTGCATCAAATACCTTGGCATATAACAGCTTGGAGAAGCTAACCTTTAAGTCACAGCTTTTCAGTGGGTGCAAGGAGGAAAGTAATTAAGCATCTATACTGTAGAAAGGTCACCACATTTGTGCTGGGAAGAGATAACTTGGATAAGATCTGAGGCTATGGTTGTTTACTTTGAGATATTAAGTCTAAGATCTTCCTCACACTATCTGCACTAAAGTTTTTGTCATGTTATCGGTTTATGTACATTTACAATGAATCGAGATTAGAATTCAGAAATTCCGTAACGTTTTATGCAGTTAATTTTAGCCTTTAGGTTTTCTGCTTGAGTTACATCATTGAAGTTTGTGCAAGGGCAAATGGAGGATCAAAAGTGTCACAAAATTGAAGTTAAAAAAGAAAAGAAAATCTGAATAACGTAATATTAACCTTTTGTATGTATATTATTTGTGATTGAAAAATTCCTGATTATAAAAGAATTTATGTATTGATATATGGATAATTTATGAAATAAAGCATGATGCCTGTGAGTTGTTTCTTTTCAAGTCTTCAGTTTGAGTTTGATATTTACAGATGTATCATTGCAGAACTGAAATAAAGTTATAGTGAAAAATGTTTGCTGATCCTTTAGCATATATTTTTTTCTAGCTATGCGTGGTCTGATGCTCTACATCAGCATTGTTAGCTTCCAGTTAACATCTCTCTGCTTCTCTATGCTGTGGTATATAATAAATGCTAAACTGTACTATATGCTGTCAATGTTTTACCTGTTAATGTTTTTGTTTCAACTCATTGAAGTAGAGTAGCATTTTGCACTCGCTAGCTGTCTCACTCTCTCTGCCCTGTGACAGCCGGGATAGGCTCCAGCCCCCCCCCCCCCAAAAAGGATCAGTGGAAGAGGATGGATGCATGGATACCTAGCTTTCCTCAGTAAGAGGACTAACTAATGAAGATACAAGTTTGGTTTGTTTGATATAAATTATGCATTTTTTTAAAAATTTTATTTTGGAGGGTTAAAACAAATTAATGATGATTAAGTATAGCCTAGTCTATTATTTCAGTGGGAATTCTTTGTTTGAAGTGGTAATATTGAAGCAGTATGGCAAACCTGGATGATTAACAAGCTCAAAATGAAAATTCTTGTTTGTGGTCATTAGATAAACGTTCTTTTCACCCAGAGAAGAACTCGGCAAGTTAGTCTATGCACAAAAAAATGATACGCCATTCTATTTTGGTAATATTTTCACTGTTTTATACTTCTGGGCAAATTTTTGAATAATATGAGATGGATTATGTTAATTGCTACCTACCAGTGTCATGTTAGATAACAGGTTGAGCTGTAGATCCGGAGCTTTTAAAAAAAATAAATAAATAAAATAAGCAGAAAATGATCCTTTGGCTTATGCATAATAGATGGATACAAGTTCGACTGATATTATGCCCAGTATTGCTCATGACAAAGGGCACAAAAATGAAACAACAGCTCGATACATGCATAATGAAGGGAGCAAACTGTGAGGCAGCTGCAAGTGGTCCCATAAGTAGTTTTGCAAAGAATGATGTTAGAAAAAACCCCAACATGACCTGATGAATCTCATGTCATGTGAAACCATCTCAGCATAAGACTTTGTGTCCATACGGCTCCACCTGAGCTGTCCTTCTGATGTACACATTTTTAATGTTGTCGATTTTGGTCTCTCCTAAGGAAGATCTTAACGTCTTCAACTTCACCGAATCCTGCTCGGTGTCTTTTTTTACAGCACCACTAAATCTAAAACATACATGATGGAGTCTCACTACCATCTCATATTGCTGCATAATACATAAACTCAGGCCTGGGTGAATTTAGTGATTTCATCAGCAGGTGTCCTTTACAAAAGAATGAAGTTCTTCTTCAGCTAGAGTTGAATGTTTTTGATGAACCTAGACAAGTTTTAAAATTTTTAAATTCTTTCTGACATTGGTTCTCTGCATGTTTTTGTCACTCATCTCTCTGTGCACAAGAACAGGATTTTAATGTCCTTCTTTGTTAAGTCACACTAAAAACGTTTTCTATGAATATGTGACCCTTTCAGCTAACTCAAACCCTGTCAGAGATCAGGTGTATTCCCGCATTACCCAGAAGTGATTTTCGTAGCATCTGAGGTGTTTGCCAAGCTGGTCTCTTAAGACACTGAAGTGTTGTGCATTAGAAGCCTCAGTTCTTCTTAAGCCTTACTGCTGCCAGAAATGACAGGTGATTTGGTTTGGGGAATGGTGATTGTCTTAGGGATTCACACGCAGTATATTCATACAGACACCATATGTCATCTTATAAGAGCTTATCATTCTCTCTGGTCATAATTCCTGCCACAACAAGAAGTGGCTTCACTGGTCTTTGCTGAAAAGGTGATAAAATATCTAATATCTAGCTAGACAGAACACGGATCCCAATAAAGTCCAATGCATTGCTTCTATGGCTTTGGAAGTACAGTGCTTGAGACAATACTGTCAAAAGCTCCCTATTATAAAAATATTTTAATCTGTTGTTCATCTGCATTAGCCTCACTGCAGTTTTGTAAGCAGAATATTTTTACATTTTACTTTAAACTATTAACATTTTAAAGGCTTTAAGGGTATTACATGTTCAAACACCCTCTATCACACCCTGTTATTGTGTTTCTTTGCCCATAAACATTTGGAGATGTATGCTACAGAACTGTGTTTATGAAAATGAGAGAACTAGAGAGATTAATGATTTTATTATATACTTTGTAATGCTGTACCCACAATATTAAACTGCATGTTTAATATTGTGTAGGTCTCTAGTGTGCTGTCAAAATGGCTCTGAGTAGCGGAGAAATAGACTTGTGACCTCTGGGGATACCCTCATCTGGTATTGAGACATTGACAGCTGATCTATCGGGTATTATAAGTTGCTGGAGGATGCCGACATGGACTGGGTTTGCTCCACTGCATCCCATGTATGCTCAAATGGAAGATGGTGAGGTTTAGAAGCTAGGTTAACACCTTGGATCCCCCTTGGGACAGGTGCAATGGGCACCACATCTGGATGGAGGCTGCTGCTGTAAGAGAGTATGGTTGGCATGATGGGTTTGCTGGTCTGGACCAGTACCACACACATCATTTTTAGGTGTGTGATACATGTCAAAGAAATGTCCACATATTTCCTGGCAGAACATTTCACAGGCACAGAATAATCGCTGGTCTTCATTTTTAATGTAACTGGTTGTAAAGTTGGAGCTGAATGGTGTATAGTTTCACTGTTTCTGGCAAATGCTTAATCCAAGACTTGGCATATTATCATCTTGACATGGTACTGCCATCTTGTGTTTCTACTAAGTATAACATGGCAAAAAAATGTATCTATATTTATATAGAGAGGGATCAATATGTCTATAATGTTGCACAAAAGCAATTGGTATAATTTTATACCGTTGGATTTCTTTTCTGTTTCAGGATTTAACGTTTCTGTCCTACTAATTTTAAGTTTCATGAAGCCCAATACCAGTGTTACATGCACTATTCACGTAGCATTGGAGTCCTTTTTAAATAAACTACAACAGCATTTTGGTTTCTTGAAACAAGCCATACATTTATTTACTTAAGGAATGTGATTCTTTAATGAAAACCTGATTTAAAAGGATAAATCAACAGGCACGGATTTATGCTTCATGTGGCGTGTACTCTAAACTGTGATGGCTCTTGTGGAGATTGTAGACAGAGAAAAAACATCTTTCATTTCAATCACCCTTCCTGCTCTTTTCCACCTTTCACGCTTCCGGCAAAAAGTAGCTACACTATATATAGTAGTTACACTATAAACTGCCTATGAGAAAATCAAATAAAAGTACTCGCCTGGAATTTTAAATTAAATCACAATGGGGCCATGATTACATTGCTAAGAGATACTATAACATTTTCTCTCACCTCTATATAAAAAAATTAAATGACTTCATGTTATAAATCTGTTGCTTATCACACTGGGCTACAGTGTTAGATTATAAGGGTTTTAATGGCATCTTTCCAAGGTAGTTGTGATGTTTGGTCTTAATTTGAACCTATGAAAGAGCTGCTGCTGTTGTTTAATAGCAGTTATAATTGTAAATGTTTACCAATTATCATTATTTAAACAGCACTAGTCGGAGGTATGAGGAACGATTTGCTAATATAACTGTGGTAAACACATAGCATACAAAGCTGCATTCAGTAAAGCTGCCTTATTTAATGATAAGGCCTTTTCAGAGGCTACCATTTAAGGTGCCAGTTGAAACAGAAGTATGTGTCTGTACTGCATGTTGCCTGACTTCTTGTTTTTGGGCTGTTTCCATGTTCCGAGCATCCTCCTAGCACTCAACAATAACTGAGGTCCAGCTTTTGGCTTGAAAGAACCCATTTGGCCATGTGAAGAGTGGAACTTTCCAAGAATCAAATTGCTTCAAACCCTTCATCAGAAAGCATGCCTCATCCACACAGTGCCCATTGACTGAAATGGCTTTTCTTTCACCACACTCCAATGTATCAAGAGCAAAAGCTAATTTATTATCGAGCAGGATTTACCAGTGGCCCTAATGTGACACTGAAACATATGTCGAGGAAATAGCAATCAGCAAAGGAATTAATTTTCTAGTATTTTGTATATTAAATCAGAACCTAAAAGTTGTGACGTTTTAGAGCCTTTACTGTGATGATAACATGTTTTAGCTTGTTTTGGGGTTCTTTCTTTCATTTTTCTCTATTTGGCCTTTTTTAAAATTTCGTTTAGACTTTTTGCTTTTAATTCAGCTTAGTTTCAACCACTTTCCAGAGTGTGTTTGCTCTAGTTTTTGAAAATGTTTCGTTTTTGTTTTGTTTCATTCTTCATTTCAGTCTTCATTAATAAATATTATATGGAGGGAAAATTTTTCTAGCAGAATTTAGGAAAATCAGTGCAAGTACTACAATAAAAACAGAACTTTTTGAAAGCAATTGACTACGTCTTGTAGACATCCAAGGTTACATAAGGGCAGTTAAATAAAATTTCTTATTTACCAAAGTAGCAAAAACTAAAACTAAGGATGTGTGTGTGTGCATGTATATATATAGTTTAAATGTTATTTCCCAACTAGTTTTAGTTTTTATTTTAGATTTAGTTAAGTCAGTTCTATATATATATGTGCTTTAACCATGGTGATTTTTGCAGTAGGAGTAAGATGAGAGTGTGAGTGCATCAGGGATCTGTTCTCAGCCCCTTCTTGTTTGCAGACTGACAGTTGAGGTCAGGCAGGAGTCTCTGTGGCCTTTGATGTTCATAAACAACACTAATCTTTACAAAGAGTAGGGAGCAGGTGGAAGAGAGCCTGGAAAGGTGGCAGTGTGCACTCGAGAGATGAGGAATGAAAGACGGTTGAAACGAGACAGAATACATGCAGTGAAGCAAGAAGTAGTGGTAGTGAAGGTCGACGAGTTTGACTACCTAAAGAGGCGTGACCTGCTACGATGCATAGTTTGGAGATGGTGGCACTGACAAAATGACAGGAGGCTGAGCTGAAGATGTCAAGATGTTCACTGGGAGTGACCAGGATGGACAAGATGAGTACATCAGAGTGGTAGGGAGACAGTTATAGTCGAGATGGTTTTTGCACGTGCAAAGAAGAGCGGGTGGATACACTGGACAAAGGATGTTGAATATAGAGACGGCAGGCAGGAGGGAAAGTCACAAATCACACAAATTAAAAGAAAAAAAAAAAAAAGGAAACAGAAAACCTATATACATAAACCCTGATTTACATTTAATTATTTTCAGGAAGTAGTGACTGGCGAATTGCACGTCAAGGCCCATTTTATTGATAGTTTCAAAGAAAGGAAATGGCAGGTAAAATGTATAACAATGATATGTATTCATCTTATCTTTTATAATCAACAAACTTATTTTTGACATCTGCAGTTTTGTACTCGCATGTAAAAATAGCAGCAAGTTCATTCAGAACCTTTGAAATGACAGCTGACATCAATTTGTCTCTATTTGGAAAAAACTTTTTAATTACCATGAAATAAATTTAAATAAAGAATTTGAAAGCTTACCAAAACATATTTAACAAGACCAAATTAGCAACCTAGACAAAGGTTTAATAAATCAAATCAATAACAAATATAGGCCACAAATAATCATTAAACAGGGAAAGACAACTAAATGTAGACTGAAAGATACCCATCTATAGGTCAAATGCCAAACCCACTGATTATAGCCAAAGCTGCTACACAAGAAACACAGACCAGATTTTAAACTCTGCTGAATCAGCTGCTTGTGCCATTCACCCAAAACTTAAAGTTCAGATGCGTTACAATGAACAAAAGCTGTGAAAAAGCACTGGTTAAATAACAAACGGCATAGCAGAGGGAACATTAACAACTTGAAATAGAAATGAACTTTCTTTCAAGGGTATTCTGTCATTCCCTGTCATCTATTATACCTGGGTAATAAGTTGCATTGTATTTCTCTCTACATTTAAATGATTAGGTCATTTGAACGTGTATAAATTCCTGAAAAGAGAACATTGGCAGAAAGGGACAACTCCAAAAACAAATCAATGATGCAATATAATTAACTGCGATTTTCAAAAAGGATCCAACACAGACTTGAAAATGCATTCATAAAAGTGGAAAGATTATGAGTTTGCAACCGAGTGATAAAAGCAATCAAGCATTGCCTAACAGCTGAACTGTGCATAAAGGAGTGAATAAAATAAACCCTTTTATTGAGAGCTAACTGGCTATTCTGACTTTATTAAACCCAAGAAAATGCACTGGAGGTTATGCAAGTTATTATCCAATAAAAAAAGAAGAAGAAAAAAGAAACAGGCTGGAGGCTCGCTTCATCATCGCCCTGCATAACCTCTCCTTCAGCCTACCTATAGCTGGCGTAATGAAGATTCAAACTGCAGAACATGCATATGAAAGTTTAGGGTAAAGACAACACGTGACATTTATGACAACTGGCACAGTGAAGAAAGCAAAGGCTGACAATTTCATAAAGTCTCTGCCCAACTATCTATTTGGTGCACCAAGTAGACGGACAAGGACAAAAACACTTAATCAAACTACTCTCTCCACTCTTCTTGCTGCTGAGGACGTTGACACTACCGCGCGTGTCCAGGGTGAGGAGGTTTTGGTCAAACATTTCAAGGCCTCCGAGATGAAAAGACAGGGATGAAAACATGACGTCGCCACTCAAGAGGACCTCTGCTCAAAAATGAAGTAGCGATACACGATACCAATAACAACAACAGCAACAGCAGGTAACAACCAAATGGCCCAGGAGCTGCTGAAAAAAAAAAAAAATTACACAAACGTTAATTTGAAAACATTTTCATTTATACAGATATAAGGTGTCATTGCACTCGCCCCTCTGAAACAGTACAAAGAGAGCCTGAGACACATTCATCAGAATGACTAACCTGCTCCCCTCAGACTTTGCGACTTCTGCTTTCTACAGCACAAAATTGAAAAAAGGAGAAACACAAGTTGTGGAACAATGTGGAAAAGTCCAAATACAGTATCGTTTCATGGTGCATGGAACAGCCAATTTACCTTTGCAGTGTCCTTTTTTCTGTCATCCTATGAAGGAAAACAAAAGAAATCATATGATCGTTTTGTGATGCTGAGTAGAATTAAATAAATAAATACTGAAATTTATGTAACCATCAAGTGGGACTGGTGAAAGAACCAGAAGGCTAATTATCCCTCAAACATTCATTGATTTGTTGCAAGTGGAATCCACCAATTAAAAGTGATAATTTGAATACGGTTTGTGTGGTGTGCTGCCAGTTTCTATTAAAAGACAAAGAAACCAGCTCAGCGATTTTAATTATGTGGGAACCTAAGCAAAAGTCATCTGAACAGGAAGACAGCAGGAAACTTTCTTCAAACTCTGCAACTTCCTGTTGCACTGGAATGTTCATCTGGAGATAAGCTGGATTAATTTGCAGCAGTCCAAATTAAACAATTAATCACATGAACTGGACATCTTCCTATTTTTATTTTTGCAAGGCAGACCAGTCTTTTTTTTTCTACAGCCATTTTCTTGTGGCGTTAAAATGAGCAGCTCACACAAACTGTTTTGTAAAAGACCCATAAAGATTGATTTTACAAATAGCTTTCACATTTGAAGTCTAAAGAGACTTTATATGTGAAAGCACTGGATTTGTCTAACTGAAACTGCTGGAGATTCATTAGCACTCAGTGGAAGCACAATGGATAAACAACAGTATGAACAGAAAATCTATCATCTAATGGTATAATTATGGTAAATTAGTAAATTTAACCATGTTTTAAAGTATATTATAAATATTGTGAAACTGTTGGGTGTATAATAGAGTGGCTGATAAGCTACACTAAATTTCCAACAAGCATAACATAAAATATTGTTACTCATGTTTAATTGGATAATATTTTTATTGTATTTTTCTGATGCTTTTTATATTTATGCTGTGATCTCTCTAGTTTCAGTATTTCTTTATGCTCGAATTGCTCAAAACCAAATTACTGCCTCACAGGAAACAGAAAATGTGAACATTAGACTGAATGTGATATAGGAACTTAAATAGAGAGCTACTGCTCATGTGATAGACTTGGTAACAAATCAGTTTCCACCCACTTTTACGTCATCTTATACACGACACCATCTGGAGGTGACTCCAAACAACTTAGGTGCAAATGACTCAATCTTGTGACATTATTTAGTTACTCTGTTTGATTTGGAAGGGTTTAGGCAACAATAATAACAAAGACATAATAATAAAGACATTTAACTTCAGTAATTGAAAGATTGGTTTAGACGTGTGAAAGAAACACTACAGGCAGACAGGCAGTCTTTCCTCCTTACCTCGTGAAGCTCCCCAATGTAATACTGCTGGAGCATCTCCCTGGCATCCGAGGAGTGACCCACATCCTCGAAGCTCTCTGTGGCATCTGCACCCGCCTGCTCCAGTAAAACCTCCTCACCTCCTGGATGCTAAAATCAAAAGTGGTTGACCTGGTTACTCTGAAGCACCTGACATGCACAACTGTTTTAGTATACTTGTTTAAGTTATGAATAATGACAGTATTACAGCTGAAATCACAGACAAAACAGTGAAATGCACTAATATTATAGTCTTCCAGTGTTGGAATGCATACATGGTTGGAAAAGACGCACCCCGGGACATTCTCAGCCATTAGCTGGCATTCCCAGACCTCAACTCAACATTACTTACAGAAATTACAAGAACATATTAGAGTGAGTTTTCAAGATTGATACAACTATTTAAACTCTATTTTCCGTAATTTACAAACCTGCACCTACTCCCCATTTTACTATCAAAATACAAAGATTGAGGGGTGGCTATAGACGTTTGCACAGTACTGTTCAAAGACGTACCACTCTAGGAGCTAATTTTGTTACTTAAGCAAAAAGGGTTTTTTTTGTTTGTTTGTTTGTTTTTTACACAACATGCAACTTTTAACTTCCAGAGTTTTTACACATTTTAGCCAGATAAAGGATTTTATCACAACCAGCCCACTGATTTATAAATCACATTTTTATCAGCTGTGTTTATAAAGCTATAAACATTCAGCCCAAATCGTCTGAAGAACTATCATCGGACAGGGCTAGCTACTACTTGTTAACCAAACTTAGCTAATCTATCCTACAACATTTGGACACCCTTGCAGAAGAAATGATAAAACAATAAGAAGGTTCTTTAAAGTAGGCCAGTCGTAATTGTAGATTATTTATACTGGCGGTTTTGAGTTTAGGATTGGGTCGTTAGCAGCAAATTAGCCGAAGACAATTTGCAAAGCTTACACGTCAACACGTAACGATAAGGATCACGCTCATCCTGCACTTCCAGGAAGCCCAGACAAATGGCAAAACCAAGGGGTTCACGAAGAAGAATTAATAACGACTACTTTAATGACAAAGCATGAGCTACTAGTCAACAGAAAGTCTTTCTTACCTCTTCAAGGAAACTTGAAATGTCATATACTTTATCGTGGATGATAAGCCATGTGTCGTTGCTCATATTATGTACTCTTACGTCTTCTAACGTGTAACATTTTACGCCATCGTCTACTGTTTCGCAATTTTTCTCAACACTGGAGTTACCAGCTTCACTATTCGCGTTAGTGAGATTTTCTTTATTTTCCTCTCCCATTGTAACGTCAGTGCGACTGAGCGACTAGCTAACCTTAGCTTCTCTTAAACCTTAGCTATGGACGTAAAGATGGCTATAGCTATGCGTGCTGTTTGATTAGGCTCGAAAAGCCCCTGATAACACCGCAGGAAAAAAAAAGTTAAAAGAAACACAATTTCAGTGCTGAGCAATTATATGTTACGAAAGCATTAGATACCCTAAACCGGTATCAGCAGACATGTGAAACGAACCAATGCCACCGTGTGTTGTTTGACCGTCGGGGCAGTAACCAAAGAAACTGTCACTTTCTCAGCAGTGACCAATCGGGTCGCCCAACTGATGATCACGAGACCATGGCGCAAGCCAAGGTTGTCAAGTGTGCGCTGTCATTGTGCATGTAAGGGACGTTTGCACAGTACTGTTCAAAGGTGACATAACATGTGTTTTACCCATTTTATCTGCGCTTAGATAACACTTTCTTTGTCCCGGTAAATACTGCAGACATTTTTTTTCAAAAAGATTTTATTTCATTTCCAAAGTTCCTTGGCAGGTTTATACTCCTTGGTACTCTCTGAATAGGAATTTTTATATTTGGTATTTTTCCTAATTCTTTTCTGTTTTTTTAAAAACCCGGATACAACCCACAGCGACACTATGTTATCTGCCTGTTGATAAACCCTGTGAAGCACATACTGATAGATCACCCACAGTGTGCTTGTTAACCCTTTTTTGGGACACTTGTCTTAGGTCAAATCTTAGACATGGGTTTTTACTAAGCTGAAGAAAATCTTTAGCCAAACTAACCCCAAAGTTTCAGTATTTCCACTTATGCCTTTGCATCAAAAACACGTTTGTTGTAGGTTCAAACTTTATCATAATCATTTGTATAGTCATTGGACAATGCTCGTCAACACCATAGTTTACTTTTTGGGAATTTTTTGTGCTTTTACCAAAACTCTGCTGTTTATTTTATTGTATCAAGGTACTCTTTTCTATTTTCGTTTCCAAAGTTATTTTTCTACTTCATTTTTCTTGACATTTACACTCTTTCCTCGCCTGTAACTCTTATTATTATTATAATAAATATATAAATATGGGTAAAGTAAATAAAAGTAAATAAATATTTTTTCGCAATTACATTTTAGAACTGTGGGATGATATGTTTAGATACAGCTCATGTAGAAAATAAATGAAAAGGAACTTCTAGATTAATACGGATACAAGCTTAAAAGGGGGTTAGAAAGAGAAAAAGAAAACAAATGCAGGCCAAAGAAGCTAAAGGGATGTTATGTAACCTTTACTTAATGGGGGCTTAGCACTTTTCTTATTTTTATTTCTTTTTTGTTTTTTATTTAAGTGTTTGTCTTATAATATGTTTCGCATTGAGTACCGCAGCAATTTCCTAACGTTGTAAATCTGCTCAACATCTGGCAATAAACCCTTTTCTGATTCTGAACATAAAATATAGAAAAAAATATAAGAGATGTAGTAATCACTTCAAACCAGAAGCGGCGCTTTTTCATATGTACGGTTTGGTATCGCCGTACAAAGAAGAAAAAGAAGAAGAAGAAGGATTGTGGGATTGCAATGGCTGCTCCCTCATCTGTAAACATACGCGTTGAGTTTACGAAAACCGATCGTTAATCGTTTTCTCTGACGCCATTAGTGGTGGTTTTGTGATTCATTTTGTGGTCCATAAGTTGGCCCCAGATGTTTACGTTCATGTGAGAGTGTTTGTATTTTACGCTGACAGAAACACGCGGCATTTTTGCGCCTTCTCGTCTGGACACTAGCAGCTCGAAGGCTAGCCGAGGCTAGCCGCTCAGTCTGAGGTATGTGATAGTTTTTTTTAAATGAAACTCTTACCCACGAGCTCTTTTATGGAGCAATGTTAGCTGCGTAAATATAATGCGTAGAGCTCACGTAAGCATGTTACCAACTACAGCGGAAGCGTATAGAGCCTCAAGTTAGATTTTGATACTATTAATGTGATAGGTACTAATACATATGTGACTTATTTCCCACCAAAGATTTATTTATTTCATTTTGGATCGGGGTAAAAAGTTATTATTGCTACTTCATATCCTGGAGGTTTTTTTTTTCCCAAACATCAGTAGTTGGTCAATAAGTAAATAATTTAAATGTTATTACTCTGTGGTTTGGATTATTGATTGGAGCCTAGCTTGGACTCTGAGTATGACTGTGAAATGACGGCCTATCGATACAGTGCTGTGAAAAAGTATTTGTCTCCTTCCTGGTAAATATAACCCGAGTAAATACACACGATTGGAGTTGAATCCAATCGAGATGCTTTGCCAGGTGGCTGAATTAAAACAGTTCTGGACAGAAGTGTGTGCACGGTGATTCCTCTGGGATGATGTGAAAGACTCATTAGTAGTTATCACAAGCACTTGAGGCAATTACTTTTTTACACAGGACCAGGTTAACTTTTTTCCTTAATAAGTAAAATCATCATTTAAAATTTAGTTTGATGATCTGCAACATAAAAGTGTAATAAATATGCAAAAAAAAAAAAACCTGAGATAGAATGTAATTATGTTATCAATGGTGATATCACCAGCGAAGATTACTAGCACTCCTCATATCATAACTTCTTCACAGATAATGGATGATGACGTGTCAATGCATAGGCTGGAAGGATCCGATCCGACCGTTCAAGTTGGAGGTCTGATTGTAAAGAAGAAGAGCGCTGCTGCAGAGCCCCATGTATTTCGGGCACCCACTCCACGCACATCTTTACTGGGCTTGGATCTTCTGGCAGCACAGAAAAGGAAGGAGCGTGAGACTAAGGAACAAGCAGATTCTAGCAGTGATGACAGGAGTAGCAAGAAGTCAAAGGTTTCCTCCTACAAAGACTGGGAGGAAGGTAAAAGTGACTCTGGATCTGATGAAGAAGACAGTGATGACAATAGCACTGCTAAAAAAGAGAGGTAAGTGTGAGCACTCTACAAAGAATAGATAGAAAGGTATTCCATTCATTTTATGAGCTTAAAAAGCTTTCATTGTGGCTTGTGGAAAAAGTTTTTACAATGTGCTGTTTTATAGTTTATTCGTATATGGGATCGTGACTTGGAAATGTTGCAGAGAGCAAAAAGTCACGGTGTACTTGACTGAGGAATTCTCATCAGAAATGCTATAATGTAATTGAGAATCTTTTATTTTTGTCTCGCTAGCAGGAAGTATCGTGTGACTGGTTCAGAGACGCCCTCAAACCCTGGAGGTGTCAGCGAAGAGTTCAGACGCAGACACCAGCAGAGGGAGAAGGAGAGGCGCGAGCATGGAGTCTATGCCTCTTCTAAAGAGGACAGAAACAGAGAGAGAGACCGAGAAAGGAGTAGAGATAAGGGCAGAGACCGACGCAGTGAAAGAGGTGACTCCATAAATCATTTGGTTTTCTAATAGTCATTAAAATTGACTTTTGGTTTTAGTCCATCCATCATGATTTTAGTGTGATATTTTTTTTTCCTTTTTTTAGTATTTGTAAGAAAGAACCACTCAAAACTCTGGATATTCCATTGTTTTTTTTGGTTTGTTTTTTTGTTTCAACGTTGTAGATCAGGTGATAATGAAAGCAAATATTAGATCAGTTGAGGATGCTGAGATTCCTTTGCTTTTGTCTGTTAGATGACCGCGAGAGCGGCTATAGCCGTGGCAGCAGCAGCAGTCGGTCGGAGCGTTGGGAGCGCAGTGAGAGGAGTGAACGCTCACAGAGGGATGGGTGGTCCGATCGCATCAGCCGGGGCAGTAAGAGAGATGAACCCCAAACTCCACAGAGTCGTCCCAGAGGTTGTTTGCTTTTATTTGAATTTGTTTTATTGCCATGTACAAAATGTTGTGTATTCAACTTGATCACTTACCTTCTTTTGTTTTTACATAGATTCTTTCACTCCCTCCCGCTCCAACTGGGATGAGGATGACAGTGGTTTTGGCAGCTCAAGGCATTCCCAGTGGGAATCTCCTTCCCCTGCCCCGTCTCACAGAGAGTCCGACCGCTCGGAAAGAAGCCAACGCTCTGGCCGAGAAAGTGAGAGAAGGGACAGGTGAGCAACTGTCGTGTATTGTAGCTTACATTTTTGTGACTCAGGACCTGTAATTTTTATTTCTTTCTTTGTACTGATCAAAACTGATATTATATATGTGACCCCACACAGAATACAATATATTGAATTGCATTTAGAATTATCTTCAGCTCTAAATGTTATCTGGCAGCATGGCTATTTGTATTTTATAAAAAATATAATTCGCAGCTCTTTGCTGCGTATCACCAAGTGTTATGATCATACTGTTATCATCAGTTTCTTAGAGGCTTTTGTAAATATGATTGCACTTTGTGTGAAATGCTTAACTGCCACTCGATGCTAACATCATTTATTTGCTTTTAGATCAGTTAGATCAGGTCGTTATCCTGACGACACGCCCCTGCCTACCCCATCCTATAAGTATAATGAATGGGCCAATGACCGAAAGCATTTGGGGTCCACACCTCGTTTATCACAAGGAAAAGGTACTGTTAAAAAATTGAACCTTCATTCAACATTTATAGTATGCCGGAGAAATTTAATTTCTTTGTCTTTTCTTCAGGGAGGAAAGAAGAAGGTGGTGCAGGAATTATGTTTGATAATGAGAACGAGAAAGAACAGTGGGAGGAAGACCAGAAGGTGAGTACTAAATTATCACTCCTTCATGCCTCATACATAAGCATTTTTTTTCTGTTATCTGATTATTTAACTGAAATTACAGCAAGCTGACAGAGACTGGTACATGATGGATGAAGGCTATGATGAGTTCCACAACCCTTTCACTTCCACCTCTGACGACTACATAAAGAAGAGAGAGCAGATACTTCAGAAGCAGACTCAAAAAAGAATATCTGCCCAGAAACGACAGATCAATGAGGTACAACCATTCTGCTTCAATATTTACCAAAATCAGAACTGTACACCTGCATGCAGTGGCAAATCTTCTGTGTATCTGCATACATGACTTGCCACTGCATGCAGGTGACCTTTGTGTGTGTGCATGTCTTTTAATAATAGTAATAATAATAATAATACATTTTATTTAAAAGCACCTTTCAGAACACTCAAGGACGCAGAATAATAAAAGCAACATAAAAGCAAGCAGTTTACACAATCATAAAAGAATAAGCGATAAAACAAATTTCAAATAGCAGAGTGGAGAGGTTATGTGGAATAAGCTATTTTGAACAAATGAGTTTTGAGTTGGGTCTTAAAGAGAGAGATGGAAGAGATATTTCCAGAGTTGAGGAGCAGAGCAGCTGAAAGCCCTGCTCCCCATGGTGGCAAGACGGGGGGAAGGGACAGAGCGAGAAAGGGAAGAAGAAGGTCTAAGACACCGAGATGGGGCGGTGATCTTGTGTGGGCATACCTTTGTAAGAGGCTGTGATTCTTGTTAAAGGATAACGAACGGTGGGAGACCAATCGAATGCTGACCAGTGGTGTGGTGCAAAGGTTGGAAGTGGATGAAGATTTTGAGGAGGACAATGCCGCCAAGGTTCACCTGCTGGTTCATAACCTGGTCCCTCCCTTCCTGGATGGAAGAATAGTCTTCACTAAACAGGTAAAGCCTCTCATCATTAACATTTCCAATCTCTGAGATGTTATATTTGTCTCATGATTACGCTTGAGGAATTTCTTATCAATTTTAGTGTCAATATGTGCGTGTTTGTCCTCCCGCAGCCAGAACCTGTCATCCCTGTGAAAGATCCTACTTCTGATATGGCCATCATCTCTAGAAAGGGCAGCCAGCTGGTCCGTAAACATCGTGAGCAGAAAGAGCGAAAGAAGGTATGCTGGGCATGCAATTCCACTCAGACAGGTTCACAGAAAAGGATTTAGTGACCCTGCCTCAGACTTCATACTGAGGCTAGTTCAGTCTGAGAATGGTAATGGCATTTAGTGCAATGCACAATATAACTTAGTGTGCAAAAGTATGTAAAGCTGCTGCAGGATTCCTTGCCCTTTTGAACACTGAAGACATTTCTTTATAACTGGCTTTGGTTTTGGGATTGTTGTGTCATGCTGCAGAATGAACGTGGGACTGATGGGACACCTGCCTCATGGAATTACAAAATAAAGACTCTAGACATCTAAAATGCCTGAAAGTGTTGCACAGTAGATATATTATATAATAATAATATGATAATAACAGATCTATGATCATATTACAGATTCCTGATTGTAATAATGTAATCTGTTAAATGCCCTATTGTGCAAGCTGTCATATACATTGTGTAGTTTGGTATTGCACAGTTGTGTAGGAAGCCACATACGATCCAAATCTCTAACAAATGAAATTAATATGTAAATGAATTGTGATAGGCTTACGAACGCATGTCTTATGCTACTGTTGTCCAACATTCCTTCATTAAATGAATAATCACAATATTTTAATTCGTGTCGGTGTGAGGAATAAATCATTAATGAGGCAAAACTATTGGATGACTCTGACACCAGATGCTGTATTCACTCTTTTTCTGATCTGAATATGTGTACCTGCCCTTAATTATGTTTTCAGGCACAGCACAAACACTGGGAATTGGCAGGCACCAAGTTGGGGGATATCATGGGTATTAAGAAGACGGAGGATGAAGACATGCCAGGGGGCAAAGCTGTAGGAGAGGACGGCAAAGTAGATTACAGGTGAGCTGACAGACATTTTCTCTATTAATAATCTGGCTTGTAGCATTGAAGTCTAGTGTTTGTCTGATCTACTGTATTCATTTTTTTGTTGTTTGCTTTACAGAGCAGAGCAAAAATTTGCAGACCACATGAAAGAGAAGAGCGAGGCCAGCAGTGAATTTGCTAAGAAGAAGAGCATTCTGGAGCAGAGACAGTACCTGCCTATCTTTGCAGTCAGACAGCAGCTTCTTAATATCATAAGGTATTGATACCAAGACTATGTTGGTTGTTTTCCACCTTTAAAATGTGTTTGACATTAAAAGACAGAGGGATGTGGGTGATTGGCTGTTTGGACAAATATTTGTTTATACTCATCAACTAAGCAGTTTATTTGATTTTCTTACTATTTAATGGATGGTGGAATTAGTTACAAGAAACCCGCATTAAAACTGAGATGAGTTCTTTGAATATAACCTTCAATTTTTAATTGTGTTTACTGCAAACTGCAGGGACAACAGCATAGTGATTGTTGTTGGGGAAACCGGCAGTGGGAAGACCACCCAGCTGACTCAGTACCTGCACGAGGATGGCTACACCAGATACGGCATGGTGGGTTGCACTCAGCCCAGAAGAGTGGCTGCCATGAGCGTGGCCAAGAGAGTCAGCGAGGAGATCGGCACCAACCTCGGAGAGGAGGTAAAGCCAACACACTGGAGCCATCTTGCATATTCTGTGTAACACTGCCATCTAGTGGGCAGGAGGAAAATATCAGGTTTGTTAGCGACCTGGAATGTGGTAGTGAATGAAATAATCAACTTCAAGTGCTGAAAAATAGTAGTAGGTAAAGGGAGAACCTATGTTTTTAGAGGGTTTAAAATAATTCTGTTTTACTTCTGTCAGTAGGTACTATCTTTGCTTTAATTGCTTCCCCCCTTTCATTTTTATTAAAATGAATATCTGTGCATGTCACACAGGAGTATTGGGTTAGTGGTCATTCTCTCACATTTTTTTTTTTTTCAGTTTCACTTGATTATTTTGACAATGTTTCCTCTAGGTTGGTTACGCAATCCGATTTGAGGACTGTACATCTGAGAAAACTCTGATAAAGTACATGACAGATGGAATCCTGCTCAGGGAGTCACTGAGGGAGTCGGACCTGGACCACTACAGTGCTGTTATAATGGACGAAGCTCACGAGCGCTCACTGAATACTGACGTGCTGTTCGGTCTGCTGCGTGAGGTCGGTACAACATACTTTTATGAGAAGAATACTCGATGATGTCAAGCAAGCTCTTCACTTCTGTTTGCTTTTCCTATCAGGTTGTATCTCGGCGCACCGATTTGAAACTCATAGTTACGTCTGCAACCATGGATTCTGACAAGTTTGCATCATTTTTTGGCAACGTACCTATATTCCATATTCCAGGGAGAACTTTTCCAGTTGACATTTTGTTTAGCAAGGTATGTTTATGATTTTATTCCTTATTTCAGGTATAAGAGCCTTTCTGTGAACCTTGTATCATACGGGTAATAAATGTAAATTAGGTTGCCATATTTTTACCTCAACATGAAGCTGTCAGTTTATGAAATACAACTAGTTTATATATTATGCAAAGTCTGGATGATTTGTTGTGTGTGGTGCTTTGTAGACACCTCAGGAGGACTACGTGGAGGCAGCTGTGAAGCAAGCATTGCAGATTCACCTCAGTGGGCTGTTGGGAGACATCCTCATTTTTATGCCTGGGCAAGAGGACATTGAAGTAAGCAACATGACCGTGATATATATATTTCTTGTTTGGTTTGTGTGCTCTCACCAAACTTATTCTAGTTTTAGTAAAAAAAGAGAAAAGCAGAATTTTTGAGAAAACTAACTGAATCAATTTTGTGAACTTGGAAAACTAAACTAACTAAAATAAAATAAAAACATAGAGGAAATATCTTAGTTTTAGAGTCTGGTAAAGTTTTCAGTATTTCCTTGTTATTGCAGGTGACATCAGATCAGATTGTGGAGCGTTTGGAAGACTTGGAAAATGCTCCTGCTCTAGCTGTGCTTCCCATTTACTCTCAGCTTCCATCTGACCTCCAGGCCAAGATCTTCCAGAAGGTTTTTATCACTTGTGAATTAATTCAAATAAACATTTTACGCAAACTAATAACCTTCAGCTGATTAATTTTCTTTCGTCGCTTGCTAGGCTCCAGATGGTGTGAGAAAATGCATAGTCGCTACAAACATCGCAGAGACGTCCCTCACTGTGGATGGCATCATGTTTGTTGTGGATTCAGGCTATTGCAAACTTAAGGTAGCTCAATCCCACTGAAGATATTTTTATTACTGTACAGTATTTAAGGAAAGTGACACCATTGATATTTACTTCCCTTTTTTTCCCCTATTCAAAAGGTTTTTAATCCTCGCATTGGAATGGACGCGCTCCAGGTTTATCCCATTAGCCAAGCTAATGCCAACCAGCGTGCTGGTCGAGCAGGACGTACAGGACCAGGGCAATGTTACAGGTAATATTCAGGCCCTTGTCTGCTTTATGCACACTCGGTATTTGTGCAGACACATTCACATGGCACATTACAGAATTTCTGAGCTGGAATTAGTGCATAGTTTACAGTTTTAGCAGTTTTGTTTTTTTAACTCAGGCTTTTTCTTGTTTTCAATACTGAAAGTCTCTTGATCCTTTAAGAGGGAAGATATTCTCATTCTGCCTGCTTTAAAACCCTCTCACAGTAACTACGTGCAATCCGGTTCCACATTACAATTGTAAATGTATTTTTGGCTGAATGGCACATATTCAGAAACAAACCACCCGGGGTTAGAGTCAGGCTTTTATTCTGCTCCTGCTTGTCTAAAAAGCTTGCATCATTCTGGTTGAACTGTTAATGTGTTCACAAATTGTGTTCATGTGTGTTGTGGCCATGCCTTCAAGACAGACAGAGGCAGCAAAGGAGGGAGAGTGCCAGAAGCCTAATCTCTGGAGGATTTCATGCAGTTTGACTGTTTGTACGGCAGGAAAGGAGATCCTTTTAGAGGTTTTACTTGACCTCTCGCTCTTTGGATATATTATAACTTATTATAACATATTATAGAGACTTGCTGACGTGCCTACACATAGTGAAGCATTTTGTATTTGAAATGAGCTGTGAGGCCCACGTATGCTGAGATAAATCCTACCCACCTGCTCTTAACACACAAGCTCACAAAAATATACAAAGAATCGGTTTTGGAACAGCTTTACACGGCGCAGTCGAGGCGTTTGAGCAGCTGCGGATGTGAGAGCGCACAGAGAGATTCACGGTGATTTACTCAGCTCGTGTGGAGAATTCCCTGTTCAAAGATCCTTTGAGCGTGTGTGGGTGCCTGCAGTAGGCACCCACACACGCTCAAATCCCTCAATGTTCAAATCATCCTGTAATTATAAGCACCTACACCAGACTGCTGTAATTGCTGAAAGAGATACTTTAACCCATGCTCAGGAAGTTTCCCTGAATTCTAACTTATGGAGTTTCCCTTTGCAGTCGTTCTACAGTCGGGTCCATAAATATTTGGATAGTGACACTTTCTTTGCCTCTGTACATCACCACAGTGGACTTTCAATAAGATAAAATGTAGACTTTTGCTTTCATTCAAAGGGTTTGATAAAAAATTATTGCAATAACTGTTTAGGAATTCGAGACCAAGTTAGAGAATAAGTTCACTGAAAGGAGTATCATGACCGGTTGAGGCCTGTTCCCTCGTGGTTTAACGACTGAAGGATGTTAGGCTGAAAACAAAAAACTAAATAAACCTTTAAGAGACAGCAGAAACTTTAGGAGGGGTCAAATCAACAATTTTCTATGTTCTTAAAAATAATGATTATACTGACCAGGTCAGCAGCTTCACAACATCTAACAAAGTCAAAAACACCATCAAGTAGGTGGGGGTATCAGGAGTTTCCTTGATGAGGTGCAGACCACTTTTTAAAGTCAAGAATGGGAAATCCAGATTAGAGTTTGCCATAAAACATTTAAAAGAGCCCGCACAGTTCTAGGAAAAAAATGTAACAGATAAAAGCAAAATTAACTTGTTCACAAATCATGGGAAGAGAAGGGAAAAGGAAACATCTTCAAACTGTGTGAAAATGACTGAATTGTAATTGCAGTTCATGTAAAAAAATAAATAATGAAAATCTTCCAAATTAAAGCTGGAAGTCTGCATTTCAGTTATTTGACTGTGTGATTTAAAAATGGCACGCAGTGGCTTGTTTTACAGTCCAAAAGCTTACGGACCTGACTGTATGCTCGGTACTTTCCTAATGACGCGTGTCCACATAATAAGATGAGCATATTTCATCTTCTCCGTTCAAGCTCTCAGTTTGCTTCAAAAACAAGCAAACCAGTTTGACCGTTACTCTGTGTCTCCTCCGCCCGAACAGGCTGTACACTCAGAGCGCCTTTAAGAACGAGATGCTGACCACCACCATACCAGAGATCCAGAGAACCAACTTGGCCAACGTAGTCCTGCTGTTAAAGTCTCTGGGTGTTCAGGATTTGCTCCTTTTCCACTTCATGGATCCACCACCTGAGGATAACATGCTCAACTCCATGTACCAGCTCTGGATCTTGGGAGCTTTGGACAACACAGGTTTGTGTCTAGTGTCCAACCGGAAATCCTCCCCCCATTTAAATTGATTTCTAGTACGTCGACTTTTAAAAAAAGCGTACAATTATTATATTACAAGTATTATATTTTCCGATTAGTGATGACATAAAATAAAACTAAGTCTAAATGTATTTCTATATCCTCCATCTGTGTTAAATGGACATGTAAAATTATATACCAAATTTGTTGTAGCAGGCTGGACTTAGCCCAGGTCAGTCGTTTTTTCCAGTAGGGCCAAACAATATAAATCATTTTCCTGACGTGATGATAGAGGATATTGGGTATTTAGGAATTGCATTTCCCCTCTGAGCGCTGCTTTGAGCTGATACATAGTGATTGTGACACCCCAAACAGGCACGAGACCGGCTTCTGTAAAGGATGCTGCATTGATAGTGCAGACGCTGCAAACAGGCCTGGAGGAGACAGTTGTGAGGTTTAGCCAGTGGAGTAATTGCCCAGTAACTGATCCTGTGTTTGATTTGACTGGTCGGGTCTCATTTTGGTCTCATCCTTAGCCAGAATCCAGGGGATTTAGGGATTTGGGGATAAGGGGGGACTTTTGATGATTCCCTGTATGGTGTGTTAACAGCAGATTATCTCTGATTAAGGCTTACCTGCCCCAAACTGGCTTCTCTGCTACTCTGCTTTTCCTCCTCGTAAGCTTCTTAGACTCTTTCGTCTAATCATTTAAATCAGAAACTGCAAAGTTTTTTGATCTCACACTCTATTTTTTCCCCTACAAGTATTCTCAGCTGTCAGCAGTTCATTCTACTCTCTCACAGTGAAAGATAAATAAGTGTCACACAATGCTGCCTTCTCCCTTACGCCAGCAGGCTTTTGATGGAAAAGCAGCTTATCCACTCATCTTAATACTTGTCCCTCCTACATTCTTTACATGTCATGTACGTTTATATTGCACACACGCTGAGTTTGTCACGGTGTCCTCTGTCGTCCTTTCAGGAGCTTTGACACCAACGGGACGTCTGATGGTGGAGTTTCCGCTTGACCCCGCCCTCTCTAAGATGCTGATAGTGTCCTGTGACATGGGCTGCAGTGCTGACATTCTCATCATCGTCTCCATGTTGTCTGTGCCAGCCATCTTTTACAGACCTAAGGTACAACTCCTTTTTTTTTTAATTTTTAAGAATGTGATTTGTTGTTTTTTCTCGAAAATAAATATGAGCTCCCGTCACATGACTTCTTGAATGTGAAAAGGTTTGCTCTAAGAAGCAAATGATGACATGAGAATTGCATCAAAAGCCTGACATCTGCACTGTTTTAGTATATTTTGGTCCATATAAAGCCCAGGGAGCTCTTTGGAGTTTAAAAGCTTTCCTTTTTTTTCCCCTTTCGTATCGTTTCTGCCTCAGACGCGCACTGTTCTGGCTCACTCTTAGCACCCTCATGGCATTATTTTTAGTTGTTGCCTTTTCAGTGGAAAAGCTAATTCACTGTACCAGACAGAAGACAGACACAGTTGGTGACTAGCAGCTTAAAAGTCTGATAATTCCCTCAGGAATTAGTGGAGACTTAAAAAAAAAAAAACAAAAGTAAAGGAGAAAGTGAAGAAAATGAATGTTGGACTGTGCTACGTGGTGGGGAACATAACTCCATCCTAACAAATTTGACGTATAATATTACGTTTCTGCTACACGCTGGTTAGCTGTTACATTTTTAAACACTAATAAACACTTTTAAATATTAAACTCTGTCTGTGCGTTTTTTACAGGGTCGTGAGGAGGAGAGTGACCAGGTGAGGGAGAAGTTCTCAGTCCCCGAGAGTGACCACCTCACCTACCTTAATGTGTACATGCAGTGGAAGAACAACAATTACTCTAGCATCTGGTGCAACGAGCACTTCATCCACACCAAGGCCATGCGCAAGGTCAGACTTGCACTGCTTCACCTATTCTCTCGTTTACTTTGCACTTGTAAACTCTGCTATATGAATATTGTGCAGTTTTAATGGTTAATAGTGTCAAGTTTGCTGTTTGGGCAAAGTTGAAATCCTGTGAGATTTTCAGGGTGTTACATTATTGCAATGATATGTATTTTTAAAACAATCGTAAGCAGCCAGGTTGGACTTGTTTTGTCTGTTGGGGTCTACCTCCAATAAATCCGGTGTTTGTGCAGGTGCGTGAGGTACGCTCCCAGTTGAAGGACATCATGGTGCAGCAGAGGATGAACCTGGTTTCCTGTGGTTCAGACTGGGACATCATCAGAAAATGCATCTGTGCTGCTTACTTCCACCAGGCTGCCAAGCTCAAGGTACTTTCTTCACTTACGGTTTCCTTCAGTTAATATGTTACACCTGGTGGCGACTGGTTGTGGCAGATTTATAGCAGCATAATTACAGAGTGGTGAAATATCCCCCCTGGCCTCCCATTAATACAGCGGTAAAATCTGAAAGGAAATTTAAAATCATGACTATATAATCAAGGTTCTCAGTTTGACTTATGTGTAGGCAGCTAACCCAAGCAATCATAGTAATGCTGGATATACTTTAAATTTATTTTCCTGCTGTCCAACCCAGGTGGAGAAGCAAATTAGCCCAGATGACCTGCTTTGCTCTGACCTTATAGTGCAAACATAGACAGAGGCACACTGCAGGAACCAGGATCCCGAACATTTAATTTATTTATGCATGTGTTTGCTCCCAGGGCATTGGGGAATATGTGAATGTGAGGACAGGTATGCCATGTCACCTCCATCCTACCAGCTCCCTGTTTGGTATGGGCTACACTCCCGACTACATCATCTACCACGAGCTCGTAATGACCACAAAGGTAAGAAGACTGACTGCTGCATATTTTTGGCAAAAAACAGTTGATGGTTTTTAATGTTGCTGATGTTAACTTGTGCTTTGTGTTGCAGGAGTACATGCAGTGTGTGACTGCAGTGGATGGAGAGTGGCTAGCAGAACTGGGACCCATGTTTTATAGCATCAAACATGCTGGAAAAAGCAGACAGGTAAGTCAAGAAATGGGTGGAGCAGCATGCAGGTGGATGCTGGGGTTGTGAAAGAGCAGGCGGCTCTGACAGGAAGGTCAGAAGGAGAGGTGGGAAATTTTGTGTAAATATAAAATATACATTTTTGTGTTGTTTTTGTTTTGACCCCTCAGATTTACTTTGTAACCCGTAGCTGTGGTCCTTATCAGCTTTTCGGTGTGGTGGCAACTTTTCTTAAAAAAAAGATTTTTTTAGACTCAGGAATAACGTAGTTTCCATCCTAGTTGTGGAGCACTGGACTGGCTCTTTATTCACCTCAAAGTTGCGTGAGAGAGCGTGGGAGTTTGCCCAACCAGTCTACATGTGTTTTGTGGACCGTGTCCCTGTGAGCATGGCTGACTGCCCCGTTGCTATGAACCATTTATTCCCTGTTCAGTCGTAGTGAGAGCTTGGTTTGCGTCGCCAGCAGTAAATCGGATCCTTTCCCATCAGGCCTGCCCTCGTTCATAACTTTTATGGATAGAAATCCTAGTCGCAGCCAAGTGGTGTCAACTTTGACAGACTTAGGATCATGTCTCTGCTCTTCGCAGATGATGTGGTTGTCTTGGTCTAATCAGCTTCCACTACAGTGTAAAGTGGCTGGGATAAGAATTGGCACCTCCAAAGATTTATTTTTAGGGTTTACCTTTATTTTATATTTTTAGCAGCAAAGAGGAGAAGAGAAAGATGGGCAGAGAAAGCAGGGGAAGACATGCAGCCAAGGGCTGCAGGTCAGACTGGAATCCAGGCCCACTGCATTTCAGCTGTAGGGCATTCGGGCACCTGCTCAACCAGTGAGCTAAATCAGCATCCAGCACCTACAAGTCTGAGTCCATGTTCCTCGGGTAGATTGCTCACTCTGATTAGGGGATGAGCTGTTGCCCCAAATGGAGGAGTTTCTGTGGCAGGCCTCACAAGTGAGGGGATAGGGAGGCGTGAGATTGACACCTTATGAACACAAGCTCAAAAAAAATTAGATTATGGATACAATCGGCAAAAATGAGCTTCCTCTGAAGGTGGCTGGGGAATAGAGAGGGGGTGAGGGACTCAGAGTTGCTACATCTCAACATCGAAACCAGCCAGTTGAGGTGTGTTGGGCATTTGACGAGGCTGCCTTCTGGACGCCTTCCAGGTGAGGTGTTTCTGGCCGTAGTGGAAGAAGGCCCCCGGGGCAGAGCAGCATATGCTGGAAAAGTTAACCCCTCAGCTGGTTTCGGAACGCCTTGGAGTGCCTCCGGATGAGCTGGAGAAGTTGGCCTGGGAGAATGAGGTCCAGCACCTCCCTCTGGATAAGCGGCAGTGGTAGACAGGTGGAGTCACTTGTTCCAACCTGGAAATATCCTCAGGCAGAAAGACAGATCTATAAGTGAAACGAACTAGACTTACCTGCACCATAAAATTCTCTTCTCAGAAGAGCGGAGACTGTTAATAGCACTGATTTTAGAATAACATGTTAACATTGACTTGTGCATGTAAACATTTCTGTATTCTTCTTTTTAAACCATTTGTCCGTGTTCGACTTGTAGGAGAACCGTCGCAGGGCCAAGGAGGAGATCACCAACATGGAGGAGGAGATGGCCATGGCCGAGGAGCAGCTGCGAGCTCGTCGAGAAGAGCAGGAGAAGAAGAACAACGTCGGCAGCGTGAGGTAAGGCGGCAACAAATCTCCCCTCCTTTTGGTTCTCTACACGGGCCTCGTCCAACAATAGTTCCCTGTGGCCCTCATTTTCCATACACAGTCAAGATTAGAAACGTTTAATTTACCTACCCTGCTGCCAATCCCCTATCTCCACCCCTCCCTCCCTCCCTCTACTCCACCTTTCTCACTCTTCATGATGAGCTTTTCTCACCTCTGGTCCCTCCAGACGAGACAAAAAGAAATAATATTGACTCCTGGCTGACCCCCATTACTGCAGCAATTTAAATTGTGCCATAGCAGAACAGAGAAAGGAGGGGAATGTTCATTTTCAAATTAGACCAAAAAAATTAATTTCACACCCATCTCCGAGCTTTACATAGAGAAATAGGGTTATAAAGACAAATTTAAAAAAGTCCCTTTATTGTTAATTAATCAGCTGGTTTTTCTGTCTCGAGCTTAGTGTGGCCACATCTGTGACAGATATGTTGAAAATAATCACACTCGAGGTATAGGATTAAGAATCAGATTTAAGAAGAGGAAGCTGGGCGTGTGATAATGAAGTTGAAGGCTCTCCTGGGCTCGTGGCTGTCTTTGTCCTCTGGCGGGCCTCACGAGCGTCTCCTCTCTGAGTTCAGTGTGACTGGGATGAAATATGTTGTCGGGCGTGCTTTCGAGTGGCAGCTGCTTATCACCCGTCTCCCTGCTCAGCAGCGCAGATCACTGCTGTGAATTAGTAAACAGCCCTGTTGCTTGTGTTGTGTATAAATGGGGAGCATTGAGTGTTTTTGGAGCCTGTGTGTTTGTTCTATATGAAATGCTTAAGAGACAACGCAACAAGTTTTAACTCCAATGGTTAGCACCATCTCTCTGTGTGGAGTTTGCATGTTCTCCTTGTGTGGCTTCCTCCCACAGTATACACGAGTCAGGTGAATCAGCGATTCTCAATTAACTTGAGGTGTGAATGGAGTGTGACTGGTCGGTTCTGTCTGTGTTAGCCCTGCAACAGACTGGCAACCTCTGCAGGGTGTATCCTGCACCTCACACTAAGACAGAAGAAGAAAGTGGTTGGATGGTCTTGTTTTCAGAAATAGAGATTTTGACAGTTTTATTCTGTAATGTGCTTGGTCTTCTTATGAATTCTACTCCCCCCCCCCTAAAAATCCTAAATATTAAATACATTTCAAAAGAAAAGTCTCAGCTTCCCGTTGACACATTAGGTTGAAAAGCATTTAGTAATAGTAAAGTGTAAATTGCACTTTCCAGCAGGTTCGAGTTACCACTTCTGCTGTTTGAGAGCGGGGAGCATTTAATAAACAAACAATATTTATCAGACAAACTGAACATGCGGTAAAAATCTAATTGAGTGCACTAATAGATGTAGTTATCTGTCATATAGTGCAGTTGCACACCAGTCAGCAGTGATTACATTTTAAAACTTTACATAACATTAAAAATTAGCTGGAACATGTTAGATCAAGTATTCAGATATATTTAGTCCTTTAGGAATGGTCAGTGGGCCAGCTGACACTACACTAAAAAAAGCATATCACTGTTATAAAACATGCACCACCAGTCAGACATTCATGTTCATTGAGCTTAATGGAGCTACTGGAAGCGTTTGTGTTAAGGGAAGCACAACATTTTCTCCCAAAGTGACCGGTAAGCCAGAGAGCAGGGACAGATTGACAGAAGGAGGTTATGGCCTGATTGTTGTAATTGCTGCAGGTGTGTGTGTGTTAGCAGGAGGAAGGCACGAGAGAAGTGTCAGTGTCACACTGCTGTAATTAAAGATGATAGATTGCACTGTCAGAGGCGTCAGGCTCTACGTCCCAACACTCTTCACAGAGACACACCGCTCTGTCTTTTCATTCATTCTCCTCTTCACGCAGCTTTAAAAAACCCAGCTCTTTTAACCCAGAGTAGGAAACATTCAGTGTTGACCAAACACCGCAATAAGGAATAAAGCTCCTGTTGTGTATGTTGCCACAGGAAGTAACTTGTCTGCACCTGCTTCTCTCTCCTGATTCAGGGCGGTGAAAATCTGCACGCCAGGAAGGAAAGAAGAGGTCCCCATGACACCCAAACACACCCCCGCCCGCTTCGGACTGTAAAACGGCTTCTGGAAGTAAGAGGCTCCCGATCCATTTCCGCTTCTAAGCAGTCACTGTCATCGAGGCTCGGACCACACCAGCAAAAGCAAAAACAGAGCAGCTTTCAACCATTTCTTCCTCCCAGTGTGGCCGTCAGCTGCAGTTCATGTTCAGACCACTAGAGTGAGAACTTGTATAAGGCACAAGACTCGGAGACTAGCTGGGTTGATCAGAAAGCCTCCCTCCACCTCCATCACCTTCACTAGCTGTTTCCATGATGCATTTTAAGGAAAAAGGACTGTGCTGTTTTCTTTCTTTCTGTTCCCCCATAAACAGTATTTATATGTGCTTATTATTGAAAGGCTTTTAGAGAGGTGTTGACAATAATTGTACCTCCACTAAAAACTCAAACGTAATTTTCTATATTCCTGACGGTATTGTCAGAGTGCAGCTGATAAATGGTAAGCTGATGTAAGTGTTACGTGTCTTCATGTCCTTGTATTTACTAGTTCTTGCAGTGTTGTGACTTGAACGACACGTGCCACCTTGAAGTGCTCCTCTACAGACAGAAGCACTATTGAAAATGTACTTGTGGCACGAGTGTCTACTGACTCTACAGTCGTATTGTCATACGCCCTAATACTCACATGCAGGCTTAGGCAATTGACCTTTTTTAACTCCTGTTGACCTTGTTCCAACAACGTACTGTGGCTGATCATCGCTTCATTATTTCACCACGCTGGATTAAATATATAAACGGTGTCACTGTTATGGCAAACATTACCTTTTTTGGTTTTCCTTGAAACAGATGTTCAGAAATGCTCATATGCCTTTGTTGGTGTGCACCTTCCTCTTTACCCTCAGCTGATCAGAATGCCATGCAGCTTCACAGACTGGTGTGTCGGTTTTTCGTCCTTTTACGTGAAACTCAGCTTATGTTTCTTTTTCTTTCTACATATTTTACAAATGAAAATAAACATTAGCAATTTTAATTTTTTTTTTAAATCCAGTGTAGTTCTGATGCATTTTCTGCACATTCATGCAAAACATTGGTTGGTTTTGCAGTGCTGTGAATAATGATTTGATAAGTGAAAATGATGCAACTCAGTTTTTGCTTATGTATCTATTAAAACTAAGTGGCAAACAATTAATTTAGAAGTCATTAACTATGATCATAAAGCATGTCCGCCGTTAAATCAGGTTCCACACCCAGAGGTTGGGCACTGAAAAGGTAACAATGTTCTCTGTTAACCAACCAGTTGAGTCTTTATTAATATTTTTCATCATATTTTATCAAAAAATACTCCAAAAGTCACAAAGAAGAAGTTTGAGAAGAAGATGACCGGGAGGAGACGACCACGACTGGAAAAGTTTGCCAAGTGTTAATAAGGAAGCATCCAAAAAAGCTTAGGTAACAGCTGATTAAAACAAACTGGAGGCTCAGAGGTTTGTCTGCACGTTGTCCAACTACCCAAACGCAGCCACATTGCTGATGATGCGAAATTTCCCCCGTCAGCTTCACATTTAAGAACTGAGGTGAGTGAAACTGATCAAAGGGAAACAAAGTGAAAGCCTCACATCTACATGTGTGCTGATATGTTTTGGATGAAGAGCTGGGCAATTAAAGCTGTATGTAAATCTTCAGGTTACAAGACTGTTGAACAACGCCTTGGATGGAGAGCCAGCGTCTTTATCACAGTCACACTTAGATTTTTTTTTCCCCTTGTTTTTTCATGTTTCTTAGAGGAAACCTTTCCTGCCAGCTGGCATCAATGTGCAAGGAAAGACGAAACGAAGCTCTGTCTGCTTGTGAATTCTACAAATGCCAGCAGTGTTTTCCCTCTCAGCTGACTTCCTTTTCCACAGGCCTTTCTTGTTGGTCAGTGATCGTCTGTCTCACTGTAACTCTAATGCAAATAAGCAATATTATGAGTCCCCTCAATCCCCTCATTTCTCCAAGTCATCTTGATTGAGTGTGGCAGGTGGAGGAGGGGATGGATATAATGGACTCCACCAACTTTAATGAGACAAATCTCAGCTATGGGCTGACATTTTGAAATTGTCCTTGTGAATGACAGTGTCAGCAGTCACCTTTACTAAAGCTTTCCAGGGACGGTGCCTGTAATGATGGAGGAATTAAAATGGCCTCCAAGGCGCTGCATGTAGGAGCCACAGGATTAGGGCGTAAAGCCACGCCTCTTAAACAGGCTCTCCTGCCACACCCCGAATAAAGCAGACGCCTTTTCATGGAAGTAGCTCATCCTCCACGGACTGTACATCGTCACCCCGAGATGTGATGGAGGGATTATGTTAGCTGTTGACCACTGTGAGATTTGTTGAGATGAGCTGTCTCTCACATTAACTGCCCCGCCCTCGCCTTCCCCTCAGTCGAGCGTCTGGTGGCTGACAGGGACAAGCTCCGCTGTCATTACAAACTTAATAAGAGCAGAAGTGAGATTGATGAGAAAAACAGAGGCATCAACTGCTCTTTTAATTAACTCTTGTCCCATAATGGTACCAGGACAAAGACACTGAGCAAAGAATGAGACATTTTCTTTCTCCTTCTACCTCTTTCTGTTTTGTTGCCTCGCTCACCCACAATAATGAACAGCCTTCTGGGACCCAATTACATCCAAGGCTGCATTAGGAACACAGCAGGCCCAGTGGAAACTTCAGCTGAGTTTTCCCTCCCCCCACCCTGCCTCCACACACTGTTACCCTGCTGGAGATGGCCTTCACTTGATTGAATTTTGAATGTTACGCACCCCACACCTCACCCCCATTTTCTGTAGTCCCTTACCTTCAACAGCTCTGAACCCACATGTGGTTTGTGATGGAAACAGGAGGCAATGTATGCTTGTTGTTAACCGTCCTTCACTTTAAAATGGCTTTCGCAGAGTGCCTTTGTATGCAATGCAAATGGGCAGCGGCAATTGATGCACAAAAGCCTGTTTGTGTCTAGTGTCCCTGTAAGAAACTGGAAAAAAAAAAGAGAGAAGAGATTTAAAATAAATGACCTGTGGTGTCTTTAAACTACGCAACCATCGATTTGCTGTGATTTTTATTCGTTTATTTTTACAGCTATTCACGTTAGCGCCAAAGATCATGCCGAATTAGTTGTAATTGGGGGGTTTTTTCAGCACAAAAAAAGGGTTTTTAATCAGTTGCAAATCATTTTTTTCCACTAATTGCTATGATTATAGCAAAAATACTTACTTTTGCTATAAAATTCAGTTTAAATGATGTTTAATGTCAAGAATGTCATACGTGACATGGCCTGCTCCAAAATAACAGGTGTCATTTACAACATGAAAATGGTAAACAAGCTCAGTAATGGCTGAACTCAGCCCTAGTGCAATGGTGCTAAATGCTAAGTGCCAGCGTGATGCTGGGAGGATGTTTACCAAGTTCACCATGTTATGTTTGGGTTTTGACTCTCCTAATGATAACGTGAGTAGATTAGTTTATGTTGGACAATTCCAAAATAATTTCATACTTTAACTATATATTGTTATTATATATTATTTATAGTCGCTCAAAGGCAGCTTGGATCGTCTCCAGTCCCCCCATGACCCCCAGTTGGATAAGTGGAAGAGGATGGATGGAACCCTTCACTTTATCCTTTGTCTTTTAGCTCGTTTCCACCTCGCTTTCAGCCAGCCAAGTAGGTGGGGCTTCTTTGCTCCCAGTTAGAGTTCATCATAGAGATCCTAAAAACAATGGGGGGCCAAGACTGATCTCCCTCACTATTTGAAACACTATGTTCAATATGAGCACCTCCACTGTAATAGTTATACAGGCAGAACTGTGCAAAACTCTCGAGTCACCTTCATTTCTTTATATTTTGCTCCAAAGGGTCCAAAGTTTTTCTTTGAACATTGGATGCTTGTTTATTCATTTTCAGACCACTCTTGTACCTGACCATTTTAGACCTTTTTAAGCCACTTAACACGGACCTGTGAATCATTCAAGCATAAAAAGGGATCCAACTCGAGGGATGAACCAGTGTTGTCATTACGTGAAACTGTGCACACACAAAAAACAATTTTAAATAGCATGTTCAGGCACTTTGATATTAGTAGTAACTAAACACATGATGAAAATCGGTGCCAATTTTGAATCAAAATTTGAAATTTTTGGTTCAGATCACTGTCAGCCCATGAAGACAGTCAGGAGAGAGATACAACAGCACGTATTTGAAAAATGAATCAAAAGCACAAAAGGTCCTCTCGAACCAAATCAATGGACAAATGAACTCATACATGTGACCATCTTCAAGTGGCCATGAATGCACTGGCTAGATGTTTGAGTTCCTCTTTGTGTAAAAACACAATTACTATATAATTGGTCCATTTGCGGTGTTGACATTCCTGCACACAGATATTCACAGACAGGGCGACAGGACCTTTGTAGGTTATGTGCATGTTATAGTTACATTTGAAAGCCTGTAAATACAATCCTTTGGGAGATCCATGTTATTAATAACAATTATTGGTCTTCTTTAGTTTCCTCAGACACCTTAAGCGTTGCATATTGACCGCTATGCTGGAAAGAATGTTGTCCATTGATTTGACCAAGACAAGAACTGATGATGTCCTCTTGGTGTAAAGCAGGAGTGAAACCTTCCATATTGCCAGTGAGTGAAAATCTTACCAAGGAAAATCTATTCGAGCTCACGCTGCATCCTCAATGATGCTCTCTGACAAATCAAAGGAAAGATGGACACAATCGGTTTGGAATGACTGAGCGGTGCAGGACTACGGTAGAAGATTCAGTTTCGGTGGGTGAAGGTTTTTTTTGTTTTTTTTTTAAAGAGGGTGTTTTAATACTTTTATAGTAATGAAATTACCTTTAAACAGACTAACTTTTTTAAAGAGCGTTATTTATTTTTTAATTTTGGTGAAGCCAACTTAAATATTACCATTGAAACAAAAATATTTGCTAACAGAAGCAAATGGTGAGAAATTTAAGTGTTGCGGCATCGAGTGATGTTTTTACTGGTCCATTGTCTTATCCCTAACCAGCACTTTGTGTATACTGTACTACCATGCTTGGTCTAGATCCCTGTGGACTGCATGGCTACTAACAGCTCATCCACTATTGCTTAGGGGTTATATTTTATTCTAGAAGAAAGACTTTATACTGTCAAACTCAGACATCCCATGTGATTGAAGGCCGATGGGCATGGAACTCTCAGAGCTGCCCTCAAAGCTGCAACAATGCCTGCTTGTGGTGGGTGGAGTGGAAGAACAAAGGCAGACTTGTTACGGTTTAGATGCCTTTATTATTCTTTTATTTGGATGCAATTTCTTGTCTATCTGGGTACACTCATTAAGATTTTGGAGTTTGGCTTGTGGGTCTATTGCTCTAGGAGAAGATGCTTTTTGTGACTCCAAACAAAAGTGCTACACTTTTATAGAAAACAGTGTAAAGAAACTTAACCATGAAATATAGATTATTATTACTTTAAGCCAATAATTTGTTCAACTTAACAACACGAAAAATGTCATTCAGGACATTCTGACTAGGAAAGGAAAGAAACACATCAAACATTATAAACATTTATATTCCACCTTTATAGTCTGGTATTACAGAATTGTTGAACTATTTACTTTAAATAGGTAGTGTATACGATTGAAAAAAAAAATCATTAAGATGTTAAAGGCCCCTCACATTGGAGTGATGCAGTCTGTCCATTTCAAGAATTGCCTTCTTAAGGGTGAAGTAACTTCAAGGACAAGCTCTTCAGCTGAACCTCCATCCAGCTGCCATGACTGCTGGCTGCTGGATGGACAAATGCTGGCAAAGGTTTTCGCAGTGATGCTCCTCCTCCCTCGGCTCTCTGCTCTGCTAACCGAAAACTGCAAAAGCACAAGAAAGAGACATACATATACAATCAGACTTCTCATTAAGGATCCAGTGTTTTCAGAGCCTGAACTGTATTTCTCCCTCAAAAATACGGAGTCCTGGCTTCTGCTGCTTCACTTTTTTTTTTAGTCTTACCAAAATAAATGACCCAACTGTGAGAGTACCTCATCATTGAAAGAGGCAAAAATTCTCAAGTGTTAAATGCTCAGCTACATAAAACTTCTTTCAGCTACTTCCTTGTCACAGTAACTCACATGTTTGATTTTATACAGATGTTTGTGCCAGGTAACCTCCCTGACACAGCTCTTCCATGGATTTTTGTCTCCTTCGGGTCTCAAACCAGAGATCTTTTGAATGTGTGAACCACTACTCTGTGGAGAGTTACTCAGGAACATAACAAGGGCGTTATTTTTTAAATTATTATTACATGACAATGAATCATCCTGTAGTAGATACGCAAACAATCTGTGTACCCTTCTCTTTGTGTTGATTCATGCTCAACCATCCAGGCAAGGAAATCCAAAGAGTTGTTCATCCAGACGTAGCGTTTTCAGAAAACGCTACATCTAGATGAACAGAATCAACCCTTCTGTTTGTTTCACGCCAAATGATACTTCATATGCATTACTAAGCTCTGCCAGTCACGTCTTTTTAAGCCTGTCACTTGCACAAATCTTATTCTCAAGTGACCCAGCAGCACAGCACGTAAGCCTCCAGCAGGTGCTGTGTCACCGAGGCCTGGTCGATATACAGTAGCTGAAGGGAGAAAACATCGACTGTCAGCTGACTAAACTACAAGAGCTAACATCCGTCTGTAACAATGCTGTCCAAATCCCCAATCAGCAATCACTTGTTATGGTTCTTTTTGTGTCAAAACACTCCCTCATTACACGACTGGACAAAAAGGTTGATGGCTTTCTCATTTGTAAAACAGGTCTCTAACCAGATGGAAATTCTAACCAAATGCAAATTTGCTCTGCTTATTCTGGCCAAGTTTCGACAGCGTCCCAATCCCTCTTAAGCTTCTTGTTGACCGCGTCTGCCAACTTTGTGTACACAATTGGCTCCTCAGCTATCCCAACTGCATTGTTAATGTCTGCCCTTTTGTACTGCTCAATTCCACCAGAATAAACAGAATCGCACGTGCAAAATTATTTTCCAACACAGATAATTAGCTGAAGAAACAATCCCGACTATGAATAATAACGTGCCTCGGTAACATTATAACTTTTAAGCATGGGAAAAGGAGGAATTTGAATGCCAAGGGAAATGAGCTTATCAAATAAAGCTTGAAAATGTGCAGTGAATGAAATGAGTCAATCATTTTAATGTGAGATGGGAGCCCTGAGGAGAATAAATAAGCAATCGTCACATCACGCAGGGAGAACAAATGAGCATGGTACACAATTAGGCAGGGTCACATTCTGCTAGAGCTGTGAGCGTGGGATGGGCTAATGAGCTGTGTGAGGGAGTGTGTGTCTGTCTGTTTGTGTGAATGTGAAGAGAAAGAAGAAGCAGGAGATGAAATACTAAAAATAAATAAATAAAAATGTTGATGCACAGCGCTCAAAATTCTGATGTGCACACCAAGACAGCCAGACACAAGCGGCAAGTCAGGGGAGAGACAAAGATAAAAGTAAAAGGAGCTGGTGGAGAAACGGGTGGGCTATCAGTTGACTTGGCATCTGGGCAAAGTAGATGTGCAGGTAGACAGAGCAATGGGCAGGTACAGCAGCCAAACAGACAAAAAGAAGAGAAGTGCCTCAGAAGGACCACGGCGCGCCTTTCAAAGGCGACTCATAGTTATTAACTATTCAATCACATAAAGGAGAGCTGAAGGCGTGAAAGGTTGCGGACCGAAGCACTTTTGCTTCAGTGCATTAAGAGCCTGGTCCAGCACTCGGGCTGCGTGAAAGAGAAATAGATTGCCTCCCAGGAAGATGACTGCTCAAAGGAGCTGGATTTTTCTCCTTAATAACAGCAATCTGCTGTGAAAATCTAATCCCAAGTACCATTTACACTGAATCTAGATAACTTCTGCTCGAAAAGCGCACAATATGAATTTTTCATTCCCTGATATACAAATAAACAGAACAAGCCCCCCATCAATCAGGGGACGCTCTCAAAGTAAGTGAACTGGAATAGCAAATTGTTAATGAATACCGCGCTGCTAGAAATGCACATTTTAAAATAGCACTGCGAGTACATTGTACTGTGCTGAAATGAAAATGCAACTCTTCTAAAGAGTGTAAAACACATTTGATTGTACAGAAATGGGGGGTACGTGACCTTTCTGGTCATAAAAACAGAAAATCTTAAGTGAAATTCTTGCAGTGTTGATAACCATATACAAAAAACAAGCCAAGCGTGGATACTGTCCCTCAATTGAAGTAATAGCTCCGTCTCTGCCATTAAAGTCAGATATGGATGCACCCTTTACCCCCCCTTCCTCTCCTCCTCGCTGGCCTAATTCCCCCTCCTCAGTGGTGGATAAGAGGGATCAGAAATGCATCCATATGCATGGCAAACTATCTGTAGAGGGGATGTTAGGTCTCAGCCTGGCCAGCTTTCTGAAAGTACTGGTAATGACACTTAATGAAAGCTAGGGAGCTGGAGTATGAGAGGGAAAGCCTTTCACCAGCCCCCCACCCTGCATCCAGACCAGGCCTTCAGACGCCATAAATAAACAAACATGCTGCGTGAGAATAGATGTGCTATTTTCCCAGCTTCTCCCATGCCATTCCATCCCTTATTTATCTATGTATTATTATTCCCTGTATTTCTGCTTTGCTTTTAAGACCAGCTCTGTAATCCCGGCTCCCCGCAGGCATTCTGAATGGCCCGAAACATTAGCTGGACTTTGCTCCAGTAACCCCGCAGCCCCTAATGGGCTCAGTTTTGCATTTGTACTCTCCTGCTCTCCACAAATACGCACAAATGCACAGCTGTCCAACCTAAACTCAGTCAAGGTTCTGATGTGTCATACATCTCCTCACATTACTAATCACTCTACTTACTCTACCTTCCCTAATGGATTGGCAAAAACCCCCTTCTAGCCCTAGTTAAGCTGTCATCTTTTTAATTGTACTAGATGGCATTCAAAGTAGTGCTTGTGGCTCATGTGATACATTTGATATGGAGGAGTGGAGAAGAGATGGATAGAGAGGGCACTCTGCAGTGATGCCCGTGTAGAGGAGGGCGGTGGGGTTCAAAGTAAACACAAGGAATGAAGGGATAGAGAGGCTCTTCTTAGCACAAGCCCCTAATCAGTACAGTCAACACATAGCAGATTGGGTTCACATCTTTCTCCCCTCCCTCTGTCCTTCCATCACCAAAAACGTATCCCCTGAATCAGCCCCAATTTCCCTGCTTTCAATTTGAGAGGATGTCAGATAAGAATGTGTTGCAGGCAAATACCGGGCAACACAGACCTGGCTTACTTTGAAGCAAGGTGATATTGGTTGAGAAAAATGAAATGAGGCTTCATCTGGGAGATACCATTCCAGCACCAAATAACTATTTCCCAAGCAACACATAAAATTCATATTATATTTAGGGAATAACCCAAGTTTCCATGGTGATAGCTGAGTGACATGTTTACTTAAAGCCTCCTATGGGGTCCTGGGGAACACTAAGAGCGACCAACACTCATCTGTCTGTCTGGCAAGAGGAGAGAATGTCCTTGGGTTAGTTGTGGGGGAAAAGTTTGCCAACTCTGGAGGCTCAAACTGCATCAGGAATGTGAGACCTCTTCCGCCGCCTTTCCATGTCCTCTGATCACCACCTGTCCCTTTGCCACTCTTAACATTTCCCAGCTACAAATGTGTCTTCAGTGTTAACAAGCTTTAGCCATCAGTCAAGGCTGGGCCACACAAGTGAGGTGCACACAAAGTGGGTAGAGGGGTAGATTAGTGGAGTGGGGGGAGTGCTAAACATGGCTGTATGTAAAGGAGAGCCCCCGCTCTGAGACGGAGACAGAAATATGTTGGGGCTGCATTAGCAGCAGGACCCAGAGGCACCACCCATGGGGGAGGCAGACTTCAAACACTGTTGTGCAGGCTGTTCTGGGCTCTCGGGCTGCTGATTTCACAGCCGGGAAAAACACAGACCATTAGTCACACCAACACACTGAGGCCTATGCTAATCCCAGAACAAGAAAAAATCAACATGACAGCCAATAAAATCTGGGGAGTTATACAGCATCTTTGTTTTTCAGTTTGTGTGATGTGCTGGTGAGTGTTTCTATTGACCCACGTTTCAGATGAGCCACTCCAGGAACACTCGTGCTCCATCTGAAAGCTTGCTTCTTTGTCACTGACACCGTCTCTGGAGTCAACCGGAGCAAAAGCAGAGAGGGGCTTGTATAGATTTGCTGCCCCTCATTTTGAAGAGAAATGGGGTCTTTGCAAGGAGTATCATTTTCAGCCGGTCGTGGGCTGTCTCACATTTGAGTTTGCAATGTCTTGGTTGTCAGCTCAGAGAGAGGATGTAGAGGAAAGGAAGCACACTAACTTGCGGAGGGATATTCTGGCAGGGGTGGTGCTCAGACAACCATACCAACAACTTTTGCTCAAGTTTTTAATGGAAAACACTAAAAGGTCTTGTTTGTCGGTGAAGCAAATCAGGTGTCAGCTGATATCATGCTGCTGAACTCTATTTACTGCAATACCTGTTATATAGAGTATCAGCTAAAGTGTAGCTCAACACCAGGCTCACCGTATGACCTCTTCTGATTTATTTCTGTTTCACATACTGAAGCTGCAATATCTGGCGTAAAAAGGCTATTTAAGGTAGTTCGATTAAGTGTTTACTTTATATGCTCGTAGTTACCGATCCTTCACAGCTTAAGCCAAATCAAAATCACCTCTTTTTCTTTACATCTATATCAAATTTAAACCCAGTAAGAATAGACTGTTATGTAGATACCATATTGACCCAACTGTTTAATGCTTTATGGGGGAGGGAGTGAAAAGTGGAGCTGGCCTTCATTTCTAGAGAAAGTTCACATTTTATATAATGTCAGAAGTTTCCAAGACAAAATAAGTACAATTATTCAGAAGTATTGGAATTTAAAAAAAAAAGAACAAAAAGAAAAAACCCCCAATGAGATTTCAAACTGGGGCCTTTCTTCTGTGAAGTTTGCATGGATTCTCTCTAGGGACCCAGGCTTTCTCCTACATTTCAAAGGAAGCTTAGGTTAATTGGTGATTCTAAATTGGCCATAGGTGTGAGTGTGAATGGTCATCTGTTGGCCCTGCTACAGAATGGAAACCTCTTCAGGTTGTCGCCGACCTCTTGCCTTGCGGCAACTAGGATGAGCTCCAGCCTCCTGCGACCCTGAATTTGATAAGCAGAAGGAAACAGATGGATAGATGTACCTAGGTCTTCTCCTCTGCTGTCTTCTCATTGAGCGTAGCTTTGACCTCAATTTGCCGATTCCCCGCCCTCTTGCAGGTGAACCTGTAAACACAAAGAAAAAGGTGCACTGATTTTCTGTTTCAACTGAGAATAAACCACATAAATATAACTTTCCTATCTCTACTTTCTCTCTCTTGGCGTAGACTAGTTCTTTGCTCCTTTAGTTTCAGTGCCAGCTTTTCATTTGTTTGCCTGCAGCAACGTTGGGATGCGATAAAATGTGCATTAGCTATTGTTGGGATAAAAACCAATTACTACGAAAGTTCAGAAAGATCTTAAGAGTAGGAGTGTTTAATAAAGAAGACTTGGTTAAATTTCAGGACTGACTGGGTGACAGTGGAAAGCTTCTTGTGGACACGAGAACAGTCTAATGCAACACAAAACCTCTACCTTGTACTGGGACTGAGACAGAGGAAGCGAGAGATGGGGAGTAAAGGACAAAGGCAGTAGGAGGCAAGTAAAATATAAAAATCCCAAGGAGCTGTTTGAATAGCAGTGATGCTGCTCTGCAGTACCCTTGGTTTTTTTTTTTTTGGTTTTTTTCCCCAGACTCAAGCCTGTGAAGTCTTATAAATAAGGCACAAAGAGGCACAAAGGAGCATTTAGAAAAACTGGTTATGATGTGGACTGAGAAGACCTACAGTGATAAGAGTGACATTAAGGGCATAGCTGAGTCTGGGAGATGCTATCATTACCTTTATTAAAATGACACACAACTCCCACACTGCCAGCAGTGCAGCAACCAGACCTGGCCTGGTCGCTGCACTGCATGTTTAAAACTGCAAGACCCAAATCAATGCGAGAGAATAATGAATAAAAATTATCAACAAAAAACTAGTACAGCAACAGACTTTAACTGAGTGCAAGTGTCATGTTTTTATAGCAGGATTAACAAGAGAATGCTGGTATACAAAATAAACTAACATTAGTAGTAATTTGGTGTTGTGCACAGGGAACACAATGAAGCACGAGCATGTCTCAAGGGCCATCAACTCTTTAATGCTTTTGCACCAACACACTGACTCCTTTAGCACACGGATAATAACCATTTTTAAAGTAATGTTAATACTTCTTTATTATTTTAAACTGATATATACACAGCTATTTTTTTTTTTTAATCTGCAAACCCAGGGCGTGGAGCTCGACTGAGTTTTCCAAGGTTTCAGAAAGAAGGATCCTGTCCGAGTTACCGTCAATACTGGACAATCCCTCTCCACCATCTCTCTCATGTTGCACAGCACCTTAAACAAAAGAACTCATTTAACCACAATGCATCACAGAACGCCACGAGAAATCACTCCTATTTGCGGCCATTGAACTTTATAAATCCTCCTCCTTTTCACTTGTATTAGTCGATACTCAACATAGCACTGTTTTGACTTTGAAATGTTTGAATAGTTCTTTATTTAAGCATCTGTAAGAAAACATTTTCTTTCTTCTGTGATTAAATGAGTATTCTGATTGAATCTGATTAATGAATGTCACACATTAGTTGGCATTTTAAACTATGATCCTAGTTTTGACTTCCTTTAAAGACTTCTTTTGTTATAATAGCCTTTAATAGACTTTAAGGCAAAAATCTATCCACAGCCTGTCAGTAGCCATCCTGATGTGTCACTCATTTGCCGAGCTTCAGCCTCCGCATCATCATCTCCTGCTATTCAGAGAGTCAGTGGCTGTGAGCACACCAGCGCCATCACAATGACCTTTCCACAAGCCCAGGGAGCACGCAAAGCAGAGGAAAGGCAATAAAAGTAATGAAAGAAGCAAAGGCAATTAAAGTGGTATGTGTGAGGGGAGTGTGGCGGAGATGAGCCTAACTGGAGGCGGGCCTGGAATCAACTACAGCTCTATATCCCCCGTAATCCCTATGTGATCGCAGAGCAACCCTGGTGTGCTCCCAGTCTGATCATCCTCTTGCAGCATTCACCAGCTAATCCGTGAAAAAGGACAGCCGTGCACATACACGCCACATGCACACACATTAAAGTCACAACATGTATGCACATACCATTGACGTAACTGTTACAGTCTGACACAATATGCACTAAACAAAGTAAGGAAGCTGTTAAAAATATATTACCCAAACACACACACACACACACACACACACACACGTTTAGTTGTACTGTAGAAAATGAGTTGCTCTCTCTCCCGCCCTCTGCGGCACAGTGCTTCCTCACGGCCAGTGAGAATCATTAATGCCCTTCCTCTGATGCTGCCACACAACCAACAGCAATTATTTCTAAAAGCAAAAAGTGAAAACAGCTAACACACAAATGTACACAGCACATAATCATTATTTTGTTGTTGTTGTTGTTGTTGGGCTGGCTGTGTGGGGTTGACGAGGTGGCAGAAGCTTGGACTTAATTTTCTCTAACGGAGTTTACTGACCGCAAAATGACAAGGATGCTTTTGCTAAACTAATTAAGAGGCTGCAGAGCTGCTTTTACCATGTGACATTGACAGCACTTAAGGAAGCTGACGCCAGGCCTTCCAGATAAGCCGGAGATGTGCTCCTGGCTCAGGACTCGGCGCACACGCGCACGCACGCACACACGCACACACACACACACGTGGAGGAAATAAAATACATGCGTCTAAAATCATGCATGGAGTCACCAACATGGATATAAAGAATGGCACTGAAGAGCAAAGAGCAAGTAACAATGTGTACAACAAAAAAAAGTCCAGACCAAAACAAATATAAAACTAACAAAACAAATACAAATGCAGCACTGAGGTCTCCGGTGGACTGAAACCATGCGCTCTTCAGCTGTTAATGTGGGGGGGGAAAAAAACCATTTAATACTACTGCTCATTTACGCCTTGAGCCCAGAAAAAGACCTCATTATCTTATCAGCTTTAGGAATACACAGAAGGGCAAAGCTACGATTCTCCCCTTTTCTTGACAACAGAATCTGATCTTGCCTGCAGTGTACAATTAGTGAACAGAGTGACCTGTGGAGGCCTACTTGAAACAGGCTGTGCGGTCCGCGCTAATGACCAAAATGCTCTGCAAGGGGCTGGCATCGTGCCCCTCCATCAGCTCTGGCCATCTTAAAAAGATACCGCTGTTGAGAGAAACGAGACGAGACTCCTTTTCTTTGCTATTATAAAGCACTCACATCATTGCTGTGCTTGGGGCTCGTAGGGCACTGGCAGCTCAAGGTGCTGCTTAAAGAAGGGAGAGCTGGTGTGTAACTAGACCTGATCAGTATCAGCTGTGGTCCTGGCTGCTTGGATGCTGAGAGCAGTTCTGGGCGAGTGCGATTGCTCTGAATCGTCATGTTAGAGTCAGCTGGTGGTCTGTATTTTGATCACCTCTTTAGTTTTAAGCTAGCCCTCTCCTGCTGGCCTTCGCTCTCAGCTGGAAAATCCTTTGCTGCAGATGAGACGTAACACGGGGAAGACTCGACACCCCACGATTCTTCTCTGCCTCTCACTCAGACAGGCCAATTTATAAGGTACATCTTAAACTCCAATGCAATCACACAACAGCTTCCGCATTAATTTTACTAAGCCAAGGTGAATATGGTTACCACATGAAAGGTTTATTCATTTTAAGCTCCAGTGTATGAATAGAATAGAATATTGTCATTGCACATGTACAACAAAAATATGGGTGCTCCATGCCAACTGTGCAGGAATAAATTATAAATAATAAAACTGCAGGAATAGATAACAAACAGGAAAAATAGAAATAGAGGAATATATACAAAACTAGAGAAAGGCAGGGTATCCAAAAGTTGTTCTAGATTTCTCAAAATTAAGCCTGTCTTGAAATTATAAAAGCCATCCTCCAAGCAGAGAATGACTAAGATAAGCAGACTCAAAATTGGGTTTGTCTCTTCCTAAATTGGATCATTTGATTAAAAAAAAGAAAAAATTAAAAAAAACAAAAACAAAAAAAAAACCTGGAACAAAAGGAAAGATTTACATTTTCAGAGGTACATTTTTGTGGCTCTGCTTTGTACCTTTGCTTGCAGCTGAACCATACCAACCTCTGGATGGCACTCTGCAGCTCTATGACACACTCCCGGAGACTTCTTACATTCCTCTACCAGCTACAGAAAGAGATAATGGATGGCTGTCAGTTACGCACCTCTGTCCTCATCTCCCCTAATCAGCTCTCTCATCTCATGGAGCCAGAATCCCGGAGTTTCACAAAGGACTAAGTTTTACAGTCACGTTCCATCTTAACTCTGTGGCGAACATTTTAAGCGCATAGGTGGGCAGATGAAAGATACCCCTTATATGCATGAAAGAGATCAAATTGGGATTAAGGAGATTAATTTCTGATGGTAATTGAGAGAAAAACTTTTTCATCAGATTTATCCAACTTTCCAAAAGATGTCAAATGTGGTGTGATTTAATTTGCTAACAGATGAATGGTTGGTAAATTGCTGTGCTTCAGGCTTGTGTCCCTTTGGTTGGTGTTAAATCATATATCGTCAAATTTCATGACTTCAGAAAATCTGACTCATTTCTCTTGGCTTCCTCTGGGGTTAAAAAATAATTACTAGTTTTGAAACACAAATTCAGACTGAAACTAATTCAATTTGGGAGCATGGCTGGAGGGTGACTGTGAGTGGTGTATAAATGGTTCTAGCTAGGCTTCAATCAGAAGACGAGCATGGGGAAACAATCCCCCTTCAGAGATCACAAAACGACCTTGGAAATCAAACAGTGCAGACACTCGGATGCGACCGTATGGCTCGCCATATGGTGAACGTCATCAATGGATAAACACATAAATACAGACAACATTGTTTGTCACAAAAGTGGTAAATTGTCAGGACTGTCTCTTTATGTTTGCAAGCAATTAGATTCACAGATGGCGTTGGAGTTGGGACGTTGTCTGAAGCTGCGATTTGCTGCCAATACTGCAACAAGATCAGCTAAGTCATGTTACTGCAAAGTGGAAGTGAAGTAGCAGTCCACATAAAGTTACAGAGCAGGCCGACAAGCGCTGAGGCGTATAGTGTGTAAAAGTCAACAATGCTCTGAGTTCGGAACATTCTCTGCCATCAACATCAGCGCAAAAACTGTAAGCCAGGAGCTTCACGGCAGACTTTTCCATGGCTGAGGAGCTCCTCTATGTGTAATAAGTAGATCCAGTTCTTTTGTCCATATAGTGCTTATCCTGTACCATTGAAGCCTCATATTGTTCCAGTAAACAGACACTACATGCAAATCAAACAGCTCAATTCCAAATCATTTAGTTTTTAACTTAAAATAAAAGAACAGGCCATGAACCTGCTTTTTAATTAGATGTCAAGTTTTTTTTGTTTTTTTTTAATAAAAATGTTTAACTCTTAAACAGCTAATGAAATATTTCTGGCAAACCCCTTTAAATAATGTCTGCATTTCAATTATGTCTTGGTTGTTTGATTTAAAAATACTACGGTACTCTTAAGTCCTAGTAGATGTACCAATGGCAGGAATTTTAAAATCCTGTGTCGCTTCATTCTGAAGTCATTACATTCATAAGACTTTCAGAAAACTTGACCTATGATGTTAAGGTTGAGGTCATTGAGATTCACACTCCTCTGAGACTTAGTAGATAGACCTATTGTCCTAGATGACTTGCTTCTCAGGTTATCACAAACTTGGGTGTCCATGCTGCCTCCCTGCTCACTGGATGCGATTTGCTTCCCACATGTCGCACCAAAGCTGACGGCTGGATAACTTTGGAGGGGCTCCAAATGCCTAGTTAACGTGTTATTACCAGGTCATACGTTAATCGATGGTATCCTGCACGGTCATTGTTTTTTTGCCTGGAAGTTGAGAAAAGTTTATTTCGGTTCCTGCTCGCTTTATGTTGCTAACAGTTATTTCACCTGCAGCCACGTAAAGTCACCAATGTCATTAACTTTCTTCTGTGGCTACTCGCCTCGTTGTTGTGACTTGGTTCCAGTTTGGATGCAGCTTTAGCAAACAAAAACTTCATAACTCCAGTAAGACAGCACATAAAGTCACTGTCTTCTTCATTTGTCCCTCTGTCCCATTTTAGTGATTATTCTGACCCGTTATTCCTGTTGCCTGGCTTGTTTTCAGTACATAAGTACATCCTTTAAATTTAGAAACAGCATTTGGATTAAAATGATTTAAAGTAATTGTGTACTGTATGTGGAAATATCACAAGGAACTGGAAAAAACTGGGGGGGGAAAATGCACACATTACTGAAAGGAAACCCAAAGCTAAACACCGCAAAGGAGGAGTGATTCAAATCCTCGGTTCAAAAGCCAATATTGCCACAATTAATGGAGCAGAAGAGGAAAAAGATTTAAATCCTGATAAGATTCAAGCAGATAAAACATGCACAGCCAAACCAACTGTGTGTTTACAGAGCAGTACACTGAGACACTTGCTTCAATCAATATATTGATGCTTTGTAATAGGCTCTAAATGACTCAGGCTCAAGACTGCTGGGCAGCAAACCTCACAGCTTCTGCTTCTGCACTTGATTTCGGCACAGACATAAAAGACTACCTGAAATTGCTTTGAAATACTAAACATTGTCAAACAGCAAATTACAAAAAAAAAAAAAAGTTTGTTGACTCAAATTACAAAAATGCCAGTGGCAGAGTGGAAGTGTCAAAGACTGTCCCATAACACACTGCAAGTTGATTTGATTCCCATGAGTGCCATACTGAACTGTGATTGGTTCTCTGTCAAACTGATGATACATTGATCCTTAACTGTCATGCACATAGGATGAGATTATTTGCTCAATCATTCAAAGTGTGTCTGACAAAGGTTCTCCATGATAGACTAGCAACAAGTCCAGCCTGTACCCCACCTGTTGCCCTATGACAGTGGGTACAGGCTCCACCAATTAAGAAAATCGATGGATGAAAGGTTAACATTAAACATGTGCTATTTCCCTGCCTGAAGACAAACTTGAGTGTGTTCTAGTTGCTTAGGTATATTGTCTTTCACTGAAGTTTCTTTGTGCTTGGTCCCTAAAAAGGATACGACAAGATGCTTCTAATGTGAGCTTAATAAACATTGATTGCAGTGATCCCAGACTGTAAACACTAAACAGTATATGAAAGCAGCTGCACAGTTTATTTTGTTATACCAAAAGGAAGGTAGACAAACATTAGGACGTCTCCATTTTTATACACAGGAGATCAATATTTTCACTGGATAAGTACAAATGATCCCTGGGAATTAAATAAAACATCATTTCACCAGAACTGGAAATGCAAGCTGGAACCTGCACGTTCTGTGAGCCTTACTGGAAATTAATATGATGGAGCAAAAACATTTTAAGCAGGAATGTGACCATAACTCTTAGGGTTAGGGCAACAGCCATGTACACAAAAAAAACCTAAAGACAATAATTTCTTTTTAACAGTAAGCCCAACTTTACTCAATACTGACAAATCAAGATCTTAAAATTAACTTCGTTCACGCATCTCTTAATTGATTTCTTCTCTATTGAGCCCAACCACAGGAATTAAGTGCTGTAAGTATGTCGTGCATGGAACTAAATCAATACAGCGCAGTGTGTGTGTGTGTGTGTGTGTGTGCGTGTGACTGAAACAGACAATGTTTTAACATTTATTGAGTCTTTTTTAAATAACTCTGCCCATAATGATATTGTGTACCAGATGTGTGCTATTTTTTTGATGATCATGTGTCACCGGAGGCTGAATTAAAAAAGTATGTGCAAGTGCTCTGACCAGGATCTCTTCACCAGGTGAAGAAATGGATTAAATATAAGAGAGTATGCAAACTCAGTGGCCTCTCTCCCTCCAACACGAGGACCACAGAGACAATTTAGAGCCCTTAAAAACCCACAGAGACTAATTTTGAGGAAAAAGGCTAGTGAGCCTTCTGCAAAGCCCATTTCTGTTTTCAGCTTTACTTCTAGATTTCCTATGAGATATCATTTAGCTATGGAGGAGTTTAGAAAGCACTTCTATCACAATATGCTGTGTCACTGACCGTGTACGCAAGTGTCAGGAGCTACTGGTGGTGAAGGATACTCTGGGAAAAGCCTGGAGCTTTTCCAATGCTCACCTCCCTGTCTTCCATTGACAAGCGAGGTGAAGTAACAGCTAATCGATGGCTAGTGAATTCCCTGTGCACCCCCCTCGCCGAGCTGATCAATATTACTGGCAATTAGAATCCCCTATCTGCATGGCTGCAGGGACCTTGGGGTGGCTCACCAGCCCACAAACACCCAATTTAGTCCTCAGCCTATCACTTAATTACTAAATCCTTCTTAATGCCTATTGGCAGGTGGCGAGCATACTCACAGCAGCCCCGGTCGGTTGATTGAACACGAGACCTTTGGCAAGGTGCTGGTTAAGATGCTCGTGTCCCGCTTCAGCTGGACAGTTAAACATCTGATTTCACACGGGGCTTCCAACCCTAAATGATCCGCCTATTGAGTGACTGGCCCACACACATACATGGATGGTTTGGAATGGGATGAATGGTGGTGGGTGTGGGGGGAATGGGGAATATTATGAGTCACAGTGGTAGCACAACAGTCTGCCACAGATCCGTGAGATCCACAGCAGAAACCTCAAGTACTTTACAGTAAGATCATTTCCTCCTGTTTTTCTTACTAAGTAGGAATAAAATAAGATATAAATGAAATGTAATCTCAAGATAATACTGCATGAAATACAGCATACCTGCAGCTTCACAGTTAATGCCCTGGAGCTACTCAGTTGTCATAACTTCTGCCAGCTCCTCTTGTGGCTGCTGATGCTGACAACAAAGACCTCTCCCACCTGTCATGCAAATCCCTGTTTAGATGTACATCTACAAAAGAAATGTATACAAAAATTAATGTATAGAACCTTTCACTCAAACACATATCCTAGATAAACATTTGTCATTGCTGGAAACCTTTTCGTGGATAACACTTAAAAAGGTGGTTTCCAAAGTCTTTACAAAAAATTCACTGACCTGTTTTAAACAGACCCCCAACCTGGTGCATTTACCTTTTGAAATAATTCAGTATCTGTTTGACCACAGCTTCAGTGTCTTTATTTGCATATATATTTCTTTTTCCATGTGCACCATTGCATTGGGAGGATAGGCATATTTTGTATATACGAAGAATGCATTACCTAAAAAAGGCCCCAACTGAAACTCATGGGACATTTGTGAGAAACATTCAGGTGAATGTTTCTCACAAAATATTAAAACCAGGGTTGGAGACAAGCTGAGTGGACACAAAACTTATCACTGTCATTCGCTTCCCTTATCCCCAAGTCCCCAGCTTCTAACATGATCAATCATCCTCTCTGTTTCAATGTCTTTGTCATTACTTTATTTGGGAGTTTAATAGCTTCTTTTAAAGAAAAACCTCTCCACTAAGACAGGATAGTAAGTTATTGATATAAATAAGTTACAGAAGATTCTAGAACAACATGAAATGTGATGTGTCACAGCTGACCTAAACACATAAGCATACTGCCTTGGACCACTGCAGATTTGACACAAACTACTGGGAACTATATGACAACATTTTCTCAAACAGAAATGAGCTGCACTGCCTTTCCTGACCTGGGTCTTTGCAGGGGTCTTGTCTGAGCTTCTGTGCAAACCTCAGTGGGTTGACAGTAGAATATGTTGTGCCACTGTGTGTTGCATCAATGGAGTACTCCCAATCAGGCCTCTTTGCTTTTGCTACTGTGCATGCACAGCTCTTTTCTATAGAAACGCTACTGTCTTCAACAGATCCATGAGTCTGCTCCCTCATTCCATCCACTGCACTCCTGCGGAGGAAGTGAGAGGACATAATGAGTATAGTGTGTCAGAGTGCATGTGTGTGAGTTAATTGCTCAATTCATTTGGAGGTAAGGTGCCCAGTTGGTACCTGCCTCACTGGTTAGGCTATTGCTCCTTGTGCTAACCCTCTCATCTAGAACTGTTACCTCCATTTGACTGCACTGCCCCTTAACAGGACCTCTGCCTGCAGCCGATCCCCTTTTCTCTTTAAGGTGCCTGAGCAAATGTAACCTCTTACAATTTTTGAGGATAGAAAGTAGTTCGATAAGAAGCTCTTCTTTTTTTGGCAAATGTCAGTCTACCTGCCAGACAGCTGTCTTTACCTGAATCTGGACACTTCCACTCAGGTGGCCCTGCGTTTGCACGATGCGTACTCCACTGCTGGATGCCTTGAGCACACCTCTGGGGGAGAGCCTGCGTACACATGCACGCACACACACACACACACACACACACACAAACACAAGGAGCTGTCACTTTCCTGTCACATAACCATGGAAATGGCCTGAGGTGAAGTGAGGACAGGTGCCCTGAGCTTTACAAATTCTCTTGAAGGACAGAGCAGAGGAGCGCCTTCCTTCTTCCACCCCCAAGCTATCTCCACACCTGCTGAACTGCACTCACTCAGTTACCTGCCCCTAATTTGGTATTTCCACAAAGATGACATATGTATCAGGCAGAGCAGGAAATGTCCTGGGCAGGGAGAGAACAGCTTTCTGACAGGTGTCACCTCCAATCTGCACAGGCCTGCTTCTGATGTGTTAACTATTCAATTAACCATCACATCACACTGAGTGGGTGCCAGCACCTAATTACCTATGAGACCCTTGCCTGTGAATGGGCTGAAATACGTGTGTGCGTGTGTGTGTATGACAGGTCACATATCATGTTACTGTTAACCACCTCATGATTCACATAGAATATATGTAGATTTTTTTTACGTGTGTGTGTGTGTGTGTGTGTGTGTGTGTGTGTGTGTGTGTGTGTGTGTATACTCCTTTCCATCCTTGGTTGCTTCCCAGCCTCATCATCGTTACACCTCTTAGCACCAACTAAATACTGCAAGAAAAGAGCCTTTTTGCTCAGAGTAAAATATGAGTGCAAACATTAAATGAAAATAAAAACAGTATCATTTAGCCCGTGTATTAAAATTACTCCTGTCGTGTGGCCCCTTCATCTCACACCATTAAAATAACGAGGTGTCACCGAGCTCTGCTTCCATAGCTCCGATGTTGACACCCATCAAGACAAATCTATATTTCATGGCCACTTACAGATGTATAAATAGCCAAATGAGGTGTGCTAACCATCTATAAAATGGCACTAAAAGGTTGCCAGAGGATGGCGAGTGTCATGAGGCAGTTGCGCTGGTAATCAATCTGAGGTGAGAGGAGAGGAAAGGGAAGAAGAGGAGAGGAATGGGCTGCACTGCATGGCTATGAGCAGAGGTGCAAGGCGGCGCAACAAGCAGGGCAGTAAATCACATCTGCACGGTACGCTCGCCCCACTGACACACAGCCACTTCAACTGACACGGGGCTTGCTCGACAGCCTGATGGATCACCACACTACACTCCATTAAAGGCAAACGGGCACGACGAGCACTGACACAACAAACAATTAGTCACTGCTGTGGGCATGGTCTTAAAATGCTGAGGGCCTTTCCCAGTGATGGGCACAAACCACCCTTATTTGGCATGGAAGAGCATTAAGTCCTTGTTATTGTAATACTAATAAAATAGAAGTGTTGGAATACGGTATAAAAATGATAATTGATAATTATACAGTCATTCAAATGCTTTACAGTAGAAACAAAGAACTGGACTGTTAAAAGGAACTCTGAATATATGGATACTACAAAAGGAAACCAGACACAATATAGATATTACATCTATGGTACAGAGGATATGTTAAAGGAGGTACTGGAAGCAGCTATTAGAAGATGGATAGATGATAATAAAAGGACAGACACGGTGAGCAGCAATACTCAGATAGGCTGTGGGGTTTGAACTATACTCAGTTGGTACTTAAGGACTTCAAGTCTTGCCAAGCAAATATCTCCCACAACATTACATGACCACAAACAACTTGAACTGTTGATACAAGGCAGGATGGATCCATGCTGGTGTCTCACCCAGCACCTGAATCTCACAGCAGAGAATGAAACTTATCAACCCAATCTTCTATTGCCCAACTTTGGTTAGCCCATTCAAATTGTAGCCACACTTTGTTTGTAGTTAACAAGAGTGTCACCCAGTGTGGTCTTCCGCTGCTGTAGCCCATCTACAATATTTAAAGGTTTGACATTCATAGATGCTCTTCTGCATTCCTTAGTTGTGACAAGTGGTTATTTGAGTTACTACTACAGCAGCTTGAAGCAGCCTGGCCATTCTCCTCCTATCTCTGACATCAACAAGGCATTTTCCCCCAGAGAAGTGCTGCTCACTCGCTATTTTCTCTTTTCACACCATTAAACTCAAGAGATGGTCGTGTGGGAAAATCCCAGCAGATGAGTACTTTCTGTAATACCCAGACCGTCTGGCTTCAACAACCACACCAAATGTTTAAAATCACTTAAATCATCTTTCTTTCCCATTCTGATGCTCAGTGTTGACCATGTCTACATGCCTAAATGCACAGAGTTGCAGCCATATGAGTGTCTGTGTTAATAAGCAATTGAAACAGGTACATTAGGTATATCCAGCACTCCTTGTTAAAAATCTTCTTTTATATTTTGTTATCATCACAACTGTTTAACTGTGTTGGATTCATATGAAAACAAAGGAACAATGTTTCAGTATTCTTAATAAGGTCTTGCATTTGACGGAGATATCCGGATACTCTTCTTACAAGAAGAGTCTGTTTATTAGGCTTGTAGGTTAGAAGAAAATGACTGTGAATGTAAGTATGTGAGAAGCTGCAGTTCCACACTTCAATCACAGATGGAGGTGAGCTCCAGATTAGACCTATAGCCACCTCGACCTTCTCTCCTACTGGTCTCTACCATCATCTTTCTCCCTCAGCATGACGTTCCACTTTAGACCATCCATGCGCTGAGATGATGCCTCCTCGTTGTCTCGCTACAGGCTTGTGTATGTGCAGATACTCCTACAGTAGATAAAGCCAGTGATGCATACAAATGTATGCACAGAAAACCTGCAGTTCAGTCTCCATCTCTCATATATTTTCAGCGCATGCAGTTTAAGTTGTCACTTATAAAAACATTGTTTTAAACTTTTTGTAGCTCAAAGTCTTTCTGTAATACATCTCCATACATGCATCTCCCATACTCTGAAGATACCCTCTGTTACACGAAGATATGAAAGACCACAGAAGACAACTAAAGCGGCTGATCATAGAATTATTTCCATGGTTAAGAAAACGTCACAACACAACCAAGTCAAGAACACTAGCAGAGGTAGGCATCACATTGTCAAGGTCTACAGAGATACAATGAAAACATCGAAAAGAACCTGACTAATAGGGATGGAAGGCAGGAGGAAGAAAGAAAAGCTGATACAATGTAGTATCACAATCTTTTTGCATGGCAATATTATATCAATACAGGGACACTAATTATAAATAATTTCTTACATAAATTGCAAATTACATCTTTTAGTAGTATCCATCCATCCACTTATCCTTTTCAGGGTTGCAGGGGGTGCTGGAGCCTATCCCAGCTGTCATAGGGCGAGAGCCGGGGCACACCCTTGACAGGTCGCCAGTCTGTCGCAGGGCTAACACACAGAGACAGACAACCATTCACGCTCACATTCACTCACGCATTCACACCTATGGGCAATTTGGATTAATCAATTAACCTATCCCCACAAGCTGCATGTCTTTGGACTGTGGGAGGAAGCTGGAGTACCCGGAGGGAACCCACGCAAACATGGGGAGAACATGCAAATACCTGATGGCGGAATTGAACTCAGGACCTTCTTGCTGTGCGGCAACAGTGCTAACCACCGTGCCGCCCAATCTTTTAGTAGTAGAATAATAAAATTCATGCAAGACAGAGGCACTTGATAAAGAAATTTTGGAAAAAAAAAAAGCTGTCCATGTTTAAATCAAACATATGGACTTAGTTTGGAATTTTTAACCAAGAAAGGAACAACAGAGACAGATATGACACATGGGATTTACAATGAGTGTTGTACCAAAGTAAAACTAGGAATATTACGAAGATGAACACCCATCTCGTGCACCAATGTTAGACAGTAACATAAAGTTAAGCCAAGGAAGTAACACAAAGCATGGACATCACACTGTTTGGATTCATATGACTATAAACAGCTCATTATCTCAGAGGACTGGTGACTGCTGCCTGTTGCTGAAAATACCCATAACAGTGTTCCACATGTTTGTGTTAATTTAGGATGGACTCATTCGTAAAATAAACAGATCAGTCTGTCAAGCGCATAACAAAGATACATGACAGCTTTTAATGACAGCTTTGTTCAGACTGACTGCTTAGCAACCTTTAGCAGCAATAAAAATGACTGAAGTGAGAGGAACGGACCGAGAACTTCATCCTTTCAGATAAAACAGACAGACAAAACTCACCTTTGGGGATATGCTTTGCAGCTGATGACATCAGAATATATCTCAATATGTTATTGCAATACTCAGCATATAACTAAATGCTTAAAATTACAATAACACTGTACTGTAAGTTAAATTTTGTGATGATATCATATCAATATGAAAAGAATGGATGAGGGGAAAAACTGCCCCTGATCCAAAGCTTACCACATCTGTCAAACCTGCTGGAGGTCATGTCATGGCCATTTATGATTGGGTCAATGGAGTTTATTGATGATGTATGTGCTGAAACAAGTAGCAAGTGAATTTTGAAGTCAGTATGCTACAGACCTACAAAAATGAGAAGCAACTGAAGTTGGCTGCAACAAAGTTGGCTGCGTGGCAGGGGATTTTAAGGGACACTTGGTGATGTCCATGGCTTACAGACTTTGAGAAGTCACTGACTTCAAATGATTTGTATCCAAGAAAGAATCTTTTAATTAAACTGATATTCTTTTGTCCAATTACTTTTGCGCTCCTGAAAATGGATTAATACATTTACAAATGTCTGTAATTCCCAAAATGTTCATGCAATGCTTTTGTTGCTTTTGTTGTATCCTTTGAAATAAAGCTGAAAGTCTGTACTTCAATCACATCTTGATTATTTGATTTAAAATCCACTGCAGAGGCAAAATTACAAATATTTTCTAATTGTCCAGGTGGTTACAGAACTAACTGCATCATCTCCAGAAAGGTGCCAAATGCCACCTCAAACATCTGCCTTTACACACAGCTTCTGTTCATTATACTGTTGCTTACAAACACACCGTTCCTTCCCTTCAGCCCAATTAATGAGCAGTAACCTTTTTATCAAAATTACAAGCATTCATGAAATGACCAGATCACGTCTAAACACTAATTTTTAAGACCTGGAATTCCACCTTTTGTTTTTAGACAGGAATTCAACTGGTAACTTACTGGGAATGGTAGTATTTTTAACTCCTTATTTTTATTGTTCAATGTGCCATTTATGAACGCGGCAAGCTAATCTCATACCTGGAGGCACATTGCAGATGCACTCTGGGTATTATGGTGTATCACTGGGTCCTTGAGAACAAAAGGATACTTTCACACATGCAAGACTGGCACTTGTAGAGCTTTTGGAGCTCCGGGGAACTGTTTAGCATCCGTGTCTCATGTCTTTCTCTAGAGCCCGCATATGGCTTTTCTATCTGAGAGAGAGAGGGGCACAGAGGTCAACTTTAACTGGCTTACAGGCTGCTGAAAAAAGACAAGTCTATCCTTAGGTTTGTCAGGGCCACATATTACTCTGTGCCGAACAGAAACTTTAAGGCTTGCAGTCTGTTTATCTGCCTGTAACGGTCACCTAGCTATCGGTTAGTCTTTGCAGTCCCATTCAGAGAGATCGCTACTATAACGCACCCCACCATTAAGACGACTTTGCTTGTTCACATTGTCACTCCAGCGTGTGCTTTCAGGTGGCGCGCTGACATGCCAGAATCGAGACGTAACACAGCATCTATCTCTATGTTGGCTCTGCTTGCATCAAAGTGAAACAACATTTTTGCTCCATTCTAGCTCTTCACCTTTCACACAGACCAGCAGATGTAGGTGCAACTGCCCCACCTTGAACACACCATGGAAAAGGGCTTCTCTGTGCTTGCCACACATAAATAGAGCTGTGCTACCATGGGCTTCTTATTGCAGAAATGTGTCTAAGATGCTTGTAGCTCACTGTGTGTTTCTCCTTTCTGCCTCCTGCTGGTAGGATCATCACAGCTCCAACAGAAAAACCTATGGGACAGCATGTGTGAGTGTGTGCCGTACTCCTGTATGTGTGTGTTTTGCACTGGTGCAGCTGGTGGGATAGAATGCAAGCACCAGTGGGGTTTCAGAGAGAGACAGATGTGTACCTACCATCTTCCTACAGCTCCGTTGCCACTTTAATGACACCGGCTCTAGTGTACATTAGATTATTAGACTCCAGAGTACAATATCCCAGACTGGATAATATTGTTTTTCCTCTGGCTGATGATGCATTACAAAAATAAGGAATGGTGTAACAGATGTCTCTCGGGGTAAAAATAATAAATCACACAGACTTGTAACACGGTCGAGAAAAAATGCGCCCACAAACACACCCACATCCATGAAACACTTCAGTGATTCATTTACTCTCTTTATTCCAACTGAGCAGCAAGCCAGGAGAGAGGAAATGAGACAGAGAAATGGAGGGGAAAAAGCAATTAGTTTGCATTTAACTTGCAAACATCATTAAGGCGTTGGTACTAATTGTGTTGTTTTAAACAGGCGAAATTTGATAATGACTTCATTAGCAACTCACTCTAATGATGACTCCTAGGGTTTAGCGAGAAAGAGGAATAAATACAGGGAGGCAACGAGTGAAGATGTGTGTATGTTTGTTCATGAAAGTGCGACGAGACAGGGGAAAGAACAAACGGACTGAGGCTGAATCACCGTTTAGACACAAAGAAAATGATACATGCAAAAAAAAAAAGTCACCACCGTGGGCTGAACAGGATAAACAGAATAATAAAAGCAGAACAGATGCGGCTAAAGAGGTGTGTGTGTATGAAGGTGTTTCTAAAGCTGTGTGCGTGTCCTCTGTAATGCAGGACGCGACTGCTGGAAAAGGGAAGAGGTCTAATCCATAATAAGGTGGCTCGCTGCATGGCTGCATACATTACTGCAAACATTACTGCATCAATCAGTACTAAGCTGCAGTGTAATTTTCTGACTCCCTATTTCTCTCCCTACCTCATCACAAAGACAACACCCCATGGCTATTTCTGATGAGATTCAGAGGTGGAGAGAGGGAATGAGGGTGAGGAGGAGGGGGTGTTTATGTGGAGCAACCTCTTCTCCTCTCCTCTCCTCTCCTCTATCCAGCCCCCTGATTAATTTTCAACTAGATTGCTTGGCCGGCAGTATTATTAGCATAAAATTTCCATGGATTAAGCCCGGCTATGAAACCCTTTCATCAAGCTGCTTGTCTAACACAAAATTTCAAATCTCATTTTGTTTCTAATATCATTTTCATACTAGGGGTGTGATGAGTAGAGGGTCTAAAATGTGGATGGAGTAAGGCTGCTGATGAGGTAGTGAAGGGAAGGGGGGGGGGGGGGGGGGGGGTTCAAAGATAAACAGAGTCATCAATCAAAATTAAAAAGAGCCCAGGGTTTGGAATGAGATCTCATACAAGCAGGCACACGTATGCACTCGTGTGTCTGCATGTGTGCAGGCCTGTATTTAACATGCAGCTGGCCTATCAGCCAAGGTGAGGGCCAGATGAATAGGTGAGGTGGTGAGTGTAGGTTTAATCTGAGCTCAGACAAAAGAAAACACGTGTCATGATCTTAATTCCTCATCCTCTGGCGGTTTATGTCACTGTTGTTTACTTCTGTGACCACGCACGGCACCGCCACACCTCTGCAAACTCTTAAAATGCCTGTCAGAGTGCTGGTGTTTGACAGCCACCACAATAAATAATTCTTGATTATAAAAATATGCAGCGCTGTCAAAGCCCCGCGTCGTACCATTAATTATGAAAAACAAGGAAGGAGAGCGGCAGGGGGTTATTTTAATAAGGATACTGAATCAATGCAATTTAATCAATCCGAGCTAATTAAAAAAAAACAACTATATTGTGAAACAATCAAGGTGTATAAACATTATTAAAATAAATGAACTGTGCTAAAAGAAGCGTGCTCTAATTAAATGATACAAATTGTCATTCCATGGTTGTAGTTAGTTTGCTGACACCTTGGAGAAAAGACTGTGACACACCCGACCAGCCTCGTGCCGTCCACTCCTTCTGCATCCTTAACACTAATCATTACACTAAGGCCATATGGTAAATCTTGCCTTGGCTAGATGGCACATTTTCTCTACATTTGGTCATTTGAAAAGAAGTGGATCATATGTGTATGTGCACCCAAAGATGGTGAACTGTCCATACACACACACATAATTATTTAGACCAGCGGTCCCCAACCTTTTTTGCGCCACGGACCGGTTTGTGCCCGACAATATTTTCACGGACCGCAGATAAATACAACAAAATAAAACTAGTACCGGTACCGAAAAAAATAAGATTTATTTACAACACACGTGAAAAGACCCAGGAAAACAGAGTTAATGAAAAAAACGATAACAAAATAACGCTAAAAACCGATAAAAACCCTGAAAACCATACATTTCACACCTGAGCCTCAACTCTCGCGTGGCCCGGGGGTTGGGGACCCCTGATTTAGACAATTAAGATCATTTCACCTCATCTTTTAACTCAATGTATTTCTCTACAGGACAATTTTTTACTTTAAATTTTTTACAATCAGCATTTCTTTCAGATGGTTGAAGTGTAATAAAGAAAGTGTTATAAAAATGTGTATGAAACTATCAAAAACTGTGAGAATAAGTATGAAAAAGACAATGTAATCCCATAGTTTAATTATTCCACATATGTATGTGTTGTTGGAATAAAACTTTAAAAACAACAGTCTGTTTTTTTTCACATTTTCACATACTTGTATTGACTTTCTTTGACCATAATAAAATGAAAACGGAAAAGTTGTACGCTGTTTTGCAGAGGACAATGTTCAGTTGTTATTTGAACATTGTAACGCTTAATGAACTGAAAATGCAATATTTTGTATTTCTAATTATGCTGCGTCACAACGAATGCTATGCTTCTGTGCCAAGCCGTAGAGTTTCCAATCAACCTATCAAGATGTGATTTAACACAAAAGTTTCAGTTTTAACAAAATATTGTGTTAACTGTTTGCAGCTGTTTTTAGACAGTCCTCCATTTTCAGAGGTTCAAAAATAATTAGACAAAGTAACGTCACCAAACTGTGCATTTCCTCTTTCGCTCTCCTAGGCCTTTACTGCAGCTGCCTTTAATTCGTGCTTGGTTTTGGGGTTTCTCTGCCCTACGCTTTATATTTAATAACAAAAAACACTCTATTGCTGAGAAATGCTTTTGTGTCATTATCCATTTGCACGCTAAAGCTCCGTATAGTCAGTTTTTTCGGGCCCTAGCTGAATCAGAGGAGACAGCATAGCCCTGTACCCTTCAGAATTCCTCACATCATCAATAAACACCAGTGATGTGCTTCAATAGGCAACCGTACATTCTAATATTGAGAGCTTGAAAAAAAGAAGGCAACTCGACTTCTTTAGGTTTGTGAAAATGTTTCACTTTCCATCAAACAACTGCGTATGCAGTGAAGTGAAGTGAGGAGTGTTCAGATTTCTATATGGGAGAAACCAAACAGCCACTCCGCAAACACACGGCGCAACATAGAAGAGCTTTGAGATCCCTTCCCAGGCACTTCAGCTCCCGCTCACACCTTGCCTCAGGTGACTGAATAGGTCCCGTGCTAGGTTGAGGCGAGGTCTCAGTGGTTTCACCCTCAACCCCCGGTGATGGTAAAGCCCTACACCTTTTTTCACACCAGGGCTTATGTGATGACTCACTGATCAACAGTGAGGCAACAACCCTCAGGACCAACTCCAAATGGGACAACCTTCACTACAGGTGAAATACCTGGGACTCTCCAACATTTCTTTTAGAACTGAAGCTTGGATTAGAGGTGAAATGTTTTCACCAGCCTGAAGTAGTTGCCTTCTTTTTTTCCAAGCTTTCAAGAATATATGACAAACACAGACATGTTAATGTCATAACACTGCTTCAACCATTGTTAACCCATGATATGGTATCAGGTCAAGTCTGGAGGAGGTAGGTTTTATGAATGTAACAAGATATAAACCACCTGTTACACTAAAGACCAAGAAGGTCATATTAAGAAAGAGAACACAATACCTTTCCTGGTGGAGCTTCTCCAGTTTCTGTCCAGTTCCCATTTGCAGGATTAACATGTTCACTGAAAACTCCTACTACACTGTTTGCACTGCAATCCAAACACACAAACAAATGACTCAAGGCCACAGTGCTGCCAAAACAAACAAGTGATCAGTGAATATGATTATGGATGGGATTATGGATGGGATTATGGATGCACAGTGACACACCCATGCAGAACAGTTGCTCTTGTTATATTTAACGCTAATTGGAATTCTATGTCCATGAGCAGTTTGTGACATGGAGCTCAAGTCCGTGGTGCAGAGGCACAAACATGCGTGCCTGCTTGCCCGCACACAAGAACACACTTATTTAATGTTCAGTGATTCGTTATCACTTATCAGGAATAATTGCTGCATGTTTGTGCAACTGTGAAATTGAACAAAATCCCACTCCATATAATTAAAGAAAACACAGTGAGCACACAATAATACTGAGAGGCCAGGAGAGCGTGAAGGCACGAATACAACCAAAGGCAAACACGGCCTATTATGTTCTTTCTCTATCTGAACCTCAGACTCGGATCCAACCTGTGGAGTCTTGTCAGGGTGTTCGTGAAATGTGATTTCTTCACCTATCACTGTGTATGTTACATTACCTCAGCTGTCTGAACAAGCTCCGTTTGGAAAAAAAAAACGTTCTCCTTCTCTTGTGTTTCTGACGCTCTTTTCATCTTTTAGCTTCCACCTACTTGTCTCACTTCCTTTCTGTCTTTTTCTGTCTGCTTGCATGAAAATGACTTCCTCTGTTGAGTCCAAGGAAACACCACATAAAGCAATTACTAACAAGCCTGATGTGCAAGCCCCTCCTTTCCCTTTGTGTAGGGCAGGGATAGAGTGGGGCCAAGTGCCCTTCAGCAAAAATGAATTTTCCAATTTCAGTTAGTTCTTCCATGAATAAATAAACAAATGAATAATTGAAAGGAGCAACATAAATAAATAACATCACAAACATTTCACCAGTACTCATAAGTATTCCGGAGATAACTTGGGCTGCATGCTAATGATAAAAACAGTACATGTAGCAGGTTGAGATGCATTATTCACCGCTCTGCTTTAAGCAAAATTATATAAATAAAAATCTTTCATGGAACTCAAAACATCTTCTCAGCATTGAAGTGACAGGCCGGTCCCATTTATAACACACAAGGACACTGTGGAAAACAAATAACTGACCAATCAGCTGCAGGCTGGAATAAAGAAATAAATAAAAAAAACTGGCAGCTGTTGATAGGTTCTCCAAGATTCCAGAAAGCTGTCGAAAGAAATAAAAGAATTCTTCCAAGTACTAAGAAAGAGGGAAAAAATTCAAAGTATTCCAACATAAATGGTGACAAGGTGAATTCTAATCCTGAACAGTTGTTGAAATATTTGGACATTAAAAAAAAAAAAAAAGCCATTTTCAGTTACTGACAGAGATCGTCTACACAGAATTGATTTATATGTGAATTCAATTCTGTGAGCAACATTGCATCAGAGGATCTGAACTGAAAGATGGTGATTTCTAGCGTAATGGTTCCATTCTTGGTTGGAAAAAGCCTCGTTTGTAAAGGCATTTCCGACCGAATCCAAGCAGCGCCACACACACTCACCAGAGAGCACAACAAATCTGTGCGTGCTATAAAAAGCCGATGTGAGATATGGAATGAGAACCCAATGCACAGATGCCATAAGCAGGTCTGGTAATAAGAACAGACTGAGGCAAGGGTTATAGAATGATAAATCATTCAAAACACAGAGTCGCAGCAGCGTGACACAGGTTGTAGCAAAGTCCTGGATTATGAATAAAAATATCTGGCTTAAAACCACCGTGTTGTTGTTGGCACAAAGGCGATTAATCACTTTTTTGAAAGAAAGTCAGATGGCGCAAAACTACTGTGAGATAATAAACACCAGTTTTGGTGGGTTTTTTGGAGACCCTGGAAATATCAGTCTGACAGAAATGTCTTACAGCAAGCTACACTTAACTGCTTTAGGAAGCCCATGGATGCAACTTGTGGCCTTCGAGCACAAGGAAAAAACAAGTCAGCTGACCTTGCGATTACCTTTTTTGCTATTTATTTCATATGGGTATGTCCAGAGTTTCCTAATAACTCTGTTAAGTTTGTCAAAGTTTCAAGCAGTTTCATGTGTACATAAAAAATAAATAAATAAATAAATAGCGAATAATGTCAGGATATTAACTAAGTGAATAGTTAGTGTCCAACTAATGCACTCAGTAAACTAAGTCCAGATCAATTCTGGCTCATTCTGCTAATGTCCTACTCAACAGAAAAAGTGGCAAAGGTGCGAATCACATGAAAGCGGTCTTGAATGAGGATTTAAACACAGATTACCAATCTTAATGCGTTAGAATAAAGAACAGCACATCAGCAAACACGGTGGGAGGATGGCCTTTGTCCTCTGTGTGACTCGTTTCTATAAAGCTCATTAAGGGATACTGTTAACATGCTTCCTAAGCACAAACTGTTAATTAAAAACACAGGGCTAATATGCATTTTAACACCACACTTTTGAATGCCACGGAGGGGGAAAAAAAAATCTAATTTTCTCCATGGTTCTGCTGATTGCAGGCTGAAGCGTTGCTGAAGTTAATTACAACCCTGTGATCTGATGTGATGAAGGGGTGACTGCACGGCACGCTGCCACAAGCTCTCCTCCCTCCACCCCACGACTGCAATCACCCTGAGTCTGCTCATCGTTATTGCATTACCACAATACCCATCTCATCCAGACTGAAGGTTCTGCCCTGTTGTTATCTCCTTTTTGTCTCTTTCTCTCACAGTCTTCATCTCTGTCACTAACATGTCCTACAGTCAGGGGTCACAAGGTTTAGGCTCTTGCAGACACAAGTCAATGCAAGAGATATTTTTTTAATCCTGCAGCTTCCTCCGTATTTAGTTCACAGTTATCTTTCACAATCTAGCAAGTTGGGCTAAAAAACCTGAAAACATGAAGGAGTTTACAATACAATACAATAACAATGCGGCTGTTAGGTGGTGTCTCGAGCCTAAATCTGTCTACAGACGTCCATAGTCTGTGAACTGTGCTGCCCTCACGTCACAGTGTGCTGCTGCGACATTAAAACAACACGTCTGTAACAGGTCTGATAAGTTTTCACTAAAAGACAGTCAGAGAGGGGGGGGGGGGGTTTATGAAGTGACAAACTCACACAGTGACAGGATCAGCCCATAAAAGTCCATGCGAATGAAATGAACGAGTGTTTGCTGGGTGTGAAAATATACTACGGCACACACCTCTGTAGACCCTTCTATTAATCAACCTGTCCACACTTTGTTTTGAGAGTAATCTCGTCCAACCACCAGAGAAGCACTCAGCAGTAAGTGGCGCTTGGCTGTGCTTTGAAGGCCGTGGTTTATTGCCATCCCAAAGCACGGCAAGACTGTGTTGTAAAAACACATCATCTCAGGGCTCAACACTTGCCTCCAGTTATGCACTTCACACGTGGTGATCTAGCGTGAGGCCTGAAGAACTCCTACACCATTCCTGCCCTTAGCGGTGCTGTCACAGTTAGATATGTAATAAGCCTTCATTCGTTTCCAATACAAAACAGACAATCCTACTTATCATCACCTTTGTAAGGTCAGCTCAGATCTAGCTCACTTATCTTAATAGGGACGATTAGGTTTTGTTTGTTTTTTTTACCTCAATCATGCCAAAAAACAAAGGTGAAATTCCTGAAAATTTCCTCTATCGACGTTAAAACCTACTGAGGTGACTTGAGTGTAAAGATCGGTCACCTTCGACTCCAGAAACAGACTTCTTTGGAAGTATCAGAGTCATTCAGTGTGTGTCTGTGCACAGGTGTTTCTTAATGTTTGTAATCTAAGGGCCAGACATTGCCCTTCAAGCATTTGACACAAAGCTGGGTCAAACACAGCAAAAGATATATGCAAATTTTCTATTAATTTATTTTATTATGTGAGAGATCAAGGCTCATCATTATCAGAACCTAGTGGCATACTTTGAGCCTTTTCAACAATTTTATTTGTTACCAAGGTTTTTCTGCATTGAACAAGTGTCAAGGCAGGGACACCATTCCTTCGAACATACTCTCTCCTCTTAACAAGAGTGAAAGGCACCTTACTCCACAAAAATCAAGTGCCTCTTCTCACGACTTGACATCCTCAAGAGTGCCCTCTTTTAATATTTTAATAATAGGATCAAGAGTGCAAACAAAATTCAAAGCAAATAAAGTGCTAAAATATTTACAATGACACTGTGCTGTGTGGTGGGAGAGTACAGACAAGCTGGGTGTGGAGGATGGAGTGCTGAGATAAAGCTCAGCGCAAATATGTCCATCTCTGTAATACAGAGCAGCCAGGGGCTAATGAACATTAGCCACCAGTTCATTCCTGACATTAAAGAGCCTACTGTTTTAGGAAAATAAGGCTGGGCTGACCGCAGACACAGAGTTTTAACACAAGAGAATATATAATACTGACCTGACATTTCAAATCAAGTTAAATTTCATGCTGGAAGGAGTGAAGCACCCTGTCAGATGTTGTTGGCGAAACATAATGGAGGTCTGAAGAATAGTTTGCTGTTAAACTTCCTATCTTTCACATCCTTGACAGCGGAGATTATTTTGTACCAAAGTGCAACAATGTACGTCTGAATGCAACATCCGACTTTCAAGGATGCAAAGCTTAAATGTTTCTGAATGTACCACTGATGAAAAGAGCCTCCGACCACTGGCTTATAGGTGACACAGCTGCAGTTCCTCTTAAAGCAGAAATACTATTATGTTCTCAAAAGGAGGTCTTTGGGTTAAGGCTTGAAGGTCCATAGCACTCCTAGCCTTTTTCTAGATATCCTATTAAAGATCAACCAAAAGAAATGATTAACTGAGGGTAAAGGTACACATGAGCACTTGTACATAGTGGCAAAGCCTTTGCTCTCTACTGAGGAAAACAGTCACGCGAGTGTATGTGTATTCACATATGAGTGTGCTTTCGGTCAATAGGAGGGCCAGCGACCTTTCTTTGCACCACTTGCCTCTCATCCTCCAGCAGTATCTTTGGCCCGTCTAGCTCCACCTGTAGCTCAGAAATCTCGTCTTTGTTCTGCCTCTTTTGCCTCCTTCTGCACAACAACACAGACAGGAGAGAGGGAGCAGAGGTGAGGCGTGCGGGGAATTGAAGCTGTCTGTTTTTAAAGGTGTCAGCACACCTAACTTTTGCATAATACATATCACACCTCAGAGATGATCCATTAGCAGGTTACAGCAAAAGAGCCGAGCAATAAACTGATGAGATATGGCTCCAACAGACACACAAACGCGTCACACACAAATACACACACACACACACAATATCCTCCATTTTTAGAGCCAGATGAGAGGGTGGGATTGTCCCTGCGGTGTAGCCTCGTGTGTGGCTGCATTTAAAACCCCTTTTACTTCTGGGCTCTGACCCTACACTGCCTCCAGAGAAAGTGCAAAAGACAAAGTGTGCGATAGAAGGAAAAAAGAGAGAAATAGAGCAAAAGATGAAGACAGAGAGAGAGCCAGACTGAAAAAGGGAAAAAGCAAGCCACCACACCCCTCTGTACTTCCAGACACTGATTTATAATTTTAATATCTCTAATTTCCACAGCAGTGCCCATTTTCCAAATGTCATTTTCCAATTTATGTCAAACCGTGTGACCATTTTTCTTAATACAGCTTATGACAAGCTCGGTGGCAAGGCGGATATGCAATTCAGATTGAGTGTTTTACAGGCACAGCAGCAGACACACTAGGGTGTTTGTGTGTTTATCTTTATCAGTGTCTGCTCAGTATTTTGAAGGGGAAGCACTGAGAGCGTTATACACTCGGGAAAAATTGGGTTTGCTACAAAATATGTGCCTTCGGGGAAGAAAACCATAATTCTGCCATAAATCTAATTATTACAGTTATCATAATAAGAATTATGATGGTGGCAATGATAATGTATTAAAATATGCATTAACGTTAAGAGCTTGAAATGGAATGTGGGCTGGCTTTATGGCCGTTACATGAATATTGATGTTAATTAAAACAGAACCTCTCTTTTTATGTAACACTCCATCTTGTTGTAATGGTAAGAGTTGTACATGGTGGCGAGTCGGATGGAGATGAAGTCATTACTGGCTGGTTTGCCCCACAGAGGCAGTCTGGAGCTCCTCTTTGATGTGCTAGGGTCTTTCCAGGCAACCTCTAATCTCTGTGTGTTAATCTGGATTTTCCCATCATACGTAGAAGACTGCAACTGAACATTAACGGTTGGGGGAAAAAACCCTCAAAAGCAAAACTAACTTTTCTCGAGGTTGGTCACAAAAATTGCTGCAAAATATTTAAGCAGCCACACGCATGATTTTCAATGTTTTGATATAACATTTAGCAGTTTTAATGATGGCTACGTCACTGATCTATGAGCCATTCAAGCATTTAACTGAAGAGATGAACCAGTGTTGTGTCTCCACACAAAACAACTCTACTGTTTTGTTGTAAGCAGTCTGTCAAAGAAAAAAAACAAAACACAAACTGGTTCATGTTTCTTTAACTGCCACAAATGAAAGAATATGAGGTATAAAAAAAGAACTCCCAAAGAACTATTACTTGAAAACTTGGCATGTCTTGGCTTTGAGTTCAGTCTGTTCTTAAAGAAACTGAGGGGATTGGACAAGTGTCAGGCTTAAATCAATCCATCTATAGCAGATTAACAGTATCTGAAAGTCATGTTGTTAAGAAAGAGGAAAAAATCCAAATGCAAAAAGACCTGATACAGGACCAGAGGGTTTATCTGACCCTTCAGATGATCCATTTACTCTTCACTGATGCCTCATCAGAAATGGTCTCAGTGGAAGGGTTGCTATTTCCATTCTTAAGGAAGGAAGCAAGTAAAGGCTCAGGCCAAATTACACAAGAAATGTAGGTCTCATGGATTGATAAATCCAGATATGAAGTTTTCAGTTTGTAATCATTATTAATATATATACAGAGAGGAGGTTAGGAGATAAGTACAACAGTGAGTATCTACAGACATCTATAAAACACCGCTCTGTCTTGGTTTTCCGTGCATTTCAGTCAGTAGTTTTAGAGATCTTGCGACTGTCAGATTTGATTCACCATGTAGCACCATCTAAACACCATCTGATTTATAAAGGCTTCATTTGTAAGTATAACAATGATCCCAAACCTGGATAAAAAGTCATGGATTGGCCTCCCCACAGCCCAGACCTCAGTATTACTGAAGCAGTGTGGGATCATCTTCAAGGAGAACAGAACAAAAGGCAGACAACATCCAAAGAAGCGCTTTGAATGCCCTTCAAGAAGCCCAAATAATTATTTCTGACTACAAGAAAGCTTGGCTAAGAGAGGCTGTGCTCATCGTACCACACATTGACTTTCGGGCATTTTAAAATTGTATGTTTTAAGAAATTGAGCTATATATTTTCCTGGGTGGCTCAGGAAATATTCACAGGTGTGTAGGTCTAGAAAGTCAATCCCATTTAATAACTGTTTTATATGCATTTTATGTTTTAACAATAATTCTGGGTTTTTATGGTAATAGTTTTAGTTTTAGCAGTTTTAATACTTTCTGCTTTTTCTAGTTGTCTTACTTTCTTTCATTGCATGTACTTCTTTGACTTTATATAATTAAAGAAATTCCTTCTCTATTTTCTAGCCACCCTTAAACCCACTAAACTGTGAATTAAAACACAATTTCATGTTGGGGTGTATAGTGAATATTAATATACTGTATGCAAAATAAATGTGCTTACTGCCAGCTGCTTGTTGGTAAATTGACATGCGTGTGAAAAAAGGACATTTAGTGAGCAGAAATAAATAAAATTTCTTCATTACGTCTCATAATTCCTTCAAATGGTCTTGCAGTTTTGATACGTCATGTAATGATGTACTGGTACTTCCATTAAATGATAAAGGAGAAAGTAAATTGCTTTTATAATAAAACCAGCTTGGGGAATCTGTAACAACAGTGTAAAGAGGCCACAAGACAATTAAATGCTTATGAGAATTACCTCATTAAGGTTGACATTCTCCACATCCAAGACTACTTGTATATACATTCCTTGAAATGACACCTGACTCCAGGCTGGTGGCTCCTCAGTGTTGCTGGGTTAAAGACAAGCCCAAACAACAGTTCTTGATCAGTCTACAAAAGCCAAAGAACTGCTGTGGCTTCAAGCATGTTTAAAAGCATTAATAATAGGTGGGATCTAAGTAATAGAATAAGGACTTTCTATGGCATTGTGGTGTTACGATCTGCTTATGGTAATCTAAACAGTCTCACCTCTATCCCTCATCTCCCCTCTGAGCCAAACACTTATCGACTCTCTGAGTAGCGGCCCGCCAGCACATGTTCCCAACTATTGAAAAAAAAGGGTAAAAATAACAGGAACAAGTTGTCGGAAATGAAATTTCAATTCATCCAGTCCCTTTATACACTGGTGCGAGAGCCTGTCGTTGAGAGGGAGGGATCAATAGTGTTTAGACAGCGGGGCAGATTTTCTAAGCGCTGGATCAATAGGAAGGAGAGAGGAAAAAATACCCTGGCTTTTCTCTGGCTGTTGTAGTAAATACGAACAAATCAGTGGCCTTAGGCTAAATGGATTGACCAGCTGTTTCCGAGTTCTGTGTTGTAAATAAAGATCCATTCTGAGGTGCGTAACTGAGGCTCAAAGGCAAAAGTGTCACTATTCAGGTTGGGCCTGCACAGGTTGTGCTGGACCACACAAGTGTCCTGATCAGAAGGTGAGGAAGGCCAGGGAACAGAGGACAAGCCAGAGAGCCGAGGACAGCGAATCACAATAACTTATTAGGGTGGCTCAAACAACCTTTCATACGATTTAAACTTCAATAATTACATACACGGGGAGAACATAGTTACTTTCTTTCTTTATTTTATACATCTGGTTAAGTTTGAAATGTCCAACTTTTGCCACTTTTTATCTAGACCTTCACTGCATTACATAGCACTGAAGTGGGAGGCATTTTTCCACATGTGTTGCACATTTTATTGCCTTCTGAGAAGCATAGCAATACTCCGCTTCACTAATTTGAAATTCTATTGGTGCATTTACTCTTCCTTTCAATCACAAATAAATGTGGGAATGGCAATTTTATTTCTAAAGCACATTTTATTACAAACAAGCTCAGAAGACGTGAAATTTTTACCTCTACTTGCATGTGCCAGCGTCTCTCTCCCATCCGGTAATAAACATTGTACTGCTTCTGCAATGGAAATAGAACATATATTTATAACACAAGTACATAAATATAATCCAAACACCACACAAGTTTGTTGCACTCGTTGGTTTAGCTCTAGAGACAGTGCGGCCATTTTTTATTTATTCATTCATTTATTTAACTGTAGGATCAACAACTACTCGTCCTACATCATTTTACTTACATAATGAAATAAATAAATAACACAGTACTAGTTCTTAATATTATTTTGCAAACCAATAAGTTTAAGCAGGTGTACTGTTTCAAGCTGTATATTCACATTTCCTAGGACATTTACATTTCAGTTTCAATAAAAACGGGTGTTATGCAACTTTGTAACACTGATGATATAAAATGGAGACAGAAAGCAGCACTTCTACAAAAAAAAAAAATCACTATTATGCTTTGCAAGTATATGACTAACAAAGAGTGACAGAAGAAAACATAAAAACACAATATTTCGACTGATTAAAATAAAAGCTACTACATGAGGAATGTACAGACTGGTTCATGACCTAGGCATCTATGGCAGGTTAAATATCTCCACCAATATACTGAGCTAATCAAGGGGGTGAGATCCTGACAGGATGACTGATGGCCCGATTGCTTTGCACCACCTCTGGACTTATTAAAGAAAAACACCACAGGCCATGCTTTCACAAAACTCATTGGTCAACCACAGTGGAGAAAGTGATGGGTGAAATTCATCACTAAAAACTATCGAGCCCAAACAAAACACACATTGGGGCACAGAACTACACAAGAACCTCTGGTCATCAGGGTACTGATTGCCTTCAGACTCGGGGAGAAGACACTTTAAAGGACATGAGTGTAGGGAAAAGGATGGCTGCCGAGTCTCGCCGCAGGGTTCACAAGGAAAAATAGAAGAAAGAATTCTTAGACTTTGCTCTGCAGCACTTGGAAACACCATTCGTTCCTCAGAAGAAATGTGGCTCAAATTCCCTTCCTCCAAACATTTTCTTATGCTCAGAAGAGTAACTGTTGAAACTTTATCAAACCGACGCCTGGAGAAAGGAAACCATATATAACCACATTCTCTTTCACTACACCAATCATATTGTTTACTAAGGTATCTTTTTACTGTAAGAAATGCACAAAGACATCACAGAAAACATGCTGTAGAACCGCTGGAACGTAACAGTCACACAATCTTCACGAGAATACATAAACAGAGCAGCTAGACATGTTGTACAACTCATTTGAGGGTAATTTCACAGTGTAATTGAGGCTTTGTGTGTATATGCGCCTGTTTGCAAGTGCTGCCTTTCACTGATTAAGGTGACCTTAGATTGTGCACTTACCGAATCTCGGGCTGAGCAGCAGAGGTTAGAGCACAACTCATTGGCTTCCTGAACACATTACCTTAATGATGCCATTCCTCACGCCTCCATTTCAACACATTTAGAGATGGAGCAGTTACATCGTCTATTAAGACATTCAAATGTCTCCCCTAGCTATTTACCCACTGCTCGAGCACAAAAGGGTAGCCCGAATTAACTGTGACAGCGCTGACTCGTTTCCCTTTCCAAACAGACAAAATACATAGAAAAAGTCATCATGCGGGAAAGGTCATTAAAAATTTAGATTACAGCTTCCTTGCTTTCCCGAAAACCCTTGTCTTTCTCTGCCTGTTAATGGGATTGTTTTAATATTAAAGTGTTCATTATGACAGATTGTGAGGCTGACTCTCAATGCTGCTTGTTTTCCTGTTCCTGGCATGTGATCAAACCTCATTTACCCGACTGGGGGATTGAATGAAATGTGCGATTATTAACCCTGTGTCTGCCTCTGGAGGAGGGGGTGGATGTTTGCCTCCTACACATTTTATCTTTTGGTGCACCTGAGTTTAAGCTGTTGCCGTTTCCTCTGTTCTGTGAATATTTGTGAAAGATTTTTTTTTTTAAAAAATGCTTTTAAACACACAAAATGCATATAAAGTCTGCCAGAAATGTATTTTTCTTCTTCAGTTCTTGTGGAGGTTACTGTCCAATGAGCAGCACATCCCCAGTGAGTGGTCTTTAATGTGCTCATGCCCCAGCAGACTACCTGCTCCATATTCTGGCCCGAGTAAGCAGCTTCCCCCTCCTGTTTTGAGGTATTTGGGGGTATTTTTGGGAGGAGACAAGGGCTATTGAAAGTGTTTATGTTCCTGGCTTGTACAGAGGGGTCTAATGTGTAACACAGAGCACTTCAGTATTCAGACGCCTGGGGCTATTCTCTAAGTGGTCTTTACTTTGAAAACACAGGTGCCCTCCAGGGCTTGATGAGTGGTTGTTGTGTGCATGTGTGTCCATGTATGAGGAAGCAGTAAGCTGGGAGGGCAGATAAAGGGGCCGCACTGTTTTATCCATACATCATCACTCCATGTTATAATTTGATTCAGTATGGTGGTCTTGCAGAAAGCCCTATGCTATTATCTTTAATAATGCAAGAAGGGATTAGGTACTCACTCTCTTCTGATAAATACAGACAAATCAGTTAATTCCACTGACACTCCCCACCAACTGCCACAACGCATGCACCAGTCCAACTCTCTGATTTGTTTTCTTTTGCTCTATAAAGCAGAATAGTTTAGTTTTTATGTCCTCCTCTAAACCAAAACCATACAGTGCACAAAAGATTTGTTATTGTTACAGAAAACTGTAACATAACTTAGATTTTGATATTTGAAAATCTAATGAGGTCTGGAGGGATCTCATAAATTAGAAAAATAAAGCTGCGCATGCTTCGCTGGTGCCGCTGCATAAAGAAACAGCAACATTTTTCATAAAATTAATAGGAGAGGTTTGACACGTCTCTCGCTATAATTACCAGTCAGGCAACCATGACCAAACAAGAAAATGCATTTTATGCCATACTGTAATATAAACATGCAGCTGTCGTGTAAATACAGCATGACTGCACACATATTCTGACAGTGCCCTAGCGGAAAAGTAGTTTAAATGAGGATAATGAAACAAAATATGAGTTGGCTATGCATTTCACAGAGTTTATGGTGTCAGTGGGTGCAATGCTGATGGAAAGGCCTCATGGCCATTTTAAAGGCAATAGACCACTTAGCAGATCTCAGCTGGTCCTGATGCCGGCAACCTTGATAATGAGGAGCAGCTGGAGCAACAGTCATTAGACCTAGCCATCTCCACCTTCAGGAACTATCTTTTATTTCCATAAAACCTTTTATCCATTTCTGTCGCTGCTGCTATACTGTCTAACACCGACCCAGGGCCATTAATGACTACAGCAGTATAGTAAATGTCATTACATAGCTTGTCTCATCAATACTTCTAAAAACAGAACATCAATGGCAAAAAGAGGCAGAGCAGATATAATATGTTTCTGGTGGTGTCACAATCTTGTAGGTCTAATTAAGCTGGAGTTCAGCAGAAAGGCAGCATGAGAGGAGAAGAGGGAAGGAGAGGGTGACCCAATTAAAACCAAATCGAAACTCAGATTCACTCTTCAGTGTGGCTCACGCACAGACTGAGTGGGAATCTGTGAAAACAAGGAGAACAAGCTTTATTAGTCCCTAAAAAGCTCTGTTGCTACATTAATATTCCAGTCTAATGAAAGCTTAGTTTTCCCCATTTCCCTACACTTGCCTGTCAGTGTTCAGTTCATAAATATTTTCTTATTATGATCGTGACGGGGTTTTTTTCCCCAGATATGAAAAAAATAAATAAAATTCAGAGCCAATTATCAGAATGACAGGTGAAATGGGAGCGTGCTGAGAAGAAATGAAGGGTTGCCATGGTGATATAGCAAAGAATCATAGTGGATACTGTATGTGTGGTCACGTGACCGATGTCTGGCTGAACTGCAGCTATGCTCGGGCCCCTGCACACCAAAGGACACTTAACCTCAATCGCTGGTAGCAATCACAGGCCGATCAAACTGAATTTATTGGCTATTTCTGTCTCCGGGTCAGACCGCCGTAGTGCCTGCAGACTCGACCGCATCCAAATTCAGAACGTTCTCAAACCTTTTGACTAATGACAGCTTTAGAGGGCTGGGTACAGAGCTAAGGCATGTTCATGTATGCATTTATAGAATCTACATGAGGAAAAAAAAAGTCATCTGAGTTTTTATATAAATCACAAAAACCTCTGCAGAGATGTAAACTATAAAATTATGGTTATGGTTTTGATGGAGTTACATTTAGGTAAAAAGAGAAAGGCTTTTGTCGGTGAATTTTGTAAAAATATCTGTATGTTCTGATTTAAGAGACTACAGTCCTGAGATAAAGTATTTGCTGTATTTCTGAGTTTGTCACACTTAAATGTTTCAGATGATCAGAAAATTCTGATATCAGACAAAGAAAACATGAGTAAATACAAAAGCTGGTTTATAAATGAAGATTTCATTTATTAAGGGGAAAAAGTTATCCAAACTTTCCTGGCCCTGTGTCAAAAAGTAACTGCCCCCTAAACCTAACAACTGGTTTTGCCACTCTTGGCAGCAAAAAGTGCAACAAAGAGTTTGGCAGCGCGTTATTCACATTGCTGTGGGGGAATTTTAGCCCACTCTTATTTGGAGACTTGCTTAAATTTGGCCACATTGGAGGGTTGTAAAGTATGAAGAGCCTGTTTAAGGTCACGCCTAATCATCTCAATCAGATTCAAATCTGAGCTAGACTACTCTAAAACCTTCTTTTTGTTTTTTTAGCCACCAGAGGCAGACCTGCTTCAGATCAGTGTCCAACTGGAGAACGCAAGTGAGTTTGAGCTTCAAGGCACAAACTGATAGCCAAATGTCTCCTTTAGGATTTCCTGATAGAGAGCAAAATTCATGGTTCCATCAATTACGGAAAGTCGTCTCCTTCTTGAAGCAGCAAAGCAGCTCCAGACCATCACACTTCCACCACCGTGTTTGACTACTGGTATGACGTTCTTTATATGAAAATAAATTAACTGTAATTAACCACATTTTTTTTGAAAGCTGAGTTCAATTCCACTAGCCAAATCTACACCTGCTTACTACCAGACCAGTTGAATCAACTAATCACTTAAACAGATCCTCTCAGACAAAAAGGAAGAAGGCTAAAAGATCTAAAAAAAAAACCTAAAAAAAAAACCCCAACACATCATCCTATGATCTAAAGAAACTCCAGAAAACACGAGAAACAAAGTTACTGACATCTATCATTGTTGAAAGGGATATAAAGCCATTTTCAGGGCTTTGTGACTCCAGCGAATCACAGTGAAAGCCTTTATCTACGAATGGAAAAAACTTGGAACAGGGGTAAATCTTCCCAGGAGTCGCTGGCCTACATTTATGCACAAATGACTCACCCAGGAGGTCACAAACAAAACCAGAACAACATTTAAAGAACAGCAGGCCTCACTGGTCTGAGTTAAGGTCGGTGTTCAACAATTAGAGAGAGATTGGGGCAGCAACGGCATCCATGGGAGAGCTCCAAGGTGAAACCCACTGCTGACCAAAAACAAAACAAAGGCTCGTATCACATAAATAAAAACAATAAATTTAGGAAAATATTCTGTGGACTTACAAGACAAAGGTTAACCTTTTGTTGAAGGCTTGAGTCCTGTTACATCTGGCATAAAAATGACACAGCATTTCATAAAAAGAACATCATACCAACAGTCAACACGGTGGTGGTAGTGTGATGGTCTGGAGTTTCTTAAGACCAACACGGCTAACTGATGGAACCATAAATTTTGCTCTCTAACAGAAAGGTTTTGGAGTGGTGTATTCAAAGCCCAGAGTTAAATCATATTTACTCATATTTAATTGACCTTAAATAGGTCGTTCGTAGTTGAAAAACCTGAAATAAAACAATTCTGCAAAGAAAAGTGGGGTAAAATTCCTCCACAGTGATGTGAAATATTCATTGCGGTTCTTGCTGCCAAGGATCACACAACCAGTTATTAGGTTTAGGGGGCAATTACTTTTGATACAGGGTCAGGTAGGTTTAGTTTGAGCTTTTTGTCCTTAATAAATGAAATCATTGTTTAAAAACTGCACTTTATATTCACTAAGATCATCCCTGTCTAATATTGGAATTAGTTTGATGATCAGAAACATGTGTGACAAATATGCAAAGACATCAGGAAGGGGCAACTACTTTATCACAGCACTGAATATATGTGTGTATTTGTGAACTGTGTCCCACTCTGTGATCCCCTTATTAAGAATACAAACCTCTATGCATGGACAAGGATTAATATTTGAGAATGTGTAAAATGGAATTGGAAATGAAATGACTTGGATCAAAAGTTAATTAAGAAGCACCTTGCACAAATATATCTTTTTAGATTGCGCCTGCTCTAACGGTGCTTTAGCATGTAAGGCTTAAACCAGTCTAACTGAACCAGTCACCAGCAGACTTGCATTAAAACTGCTCTAAAACTAGAACAGAACCACATGCTGGTGTTTCAGTCTTTGTATCTGCCTCAATGGAAAGACAAAGTCTGCTTGAGGATGCACTTAAAGTGCTATTTTTTCATACTGAATCACTTAATACAAAGGAAAAGAGTGAAGCTCAGAAGCAGCGTGGTAGGTTTTTAAAAATAACTCATTATTACCATATTTATAATTTTAGAATATGTATGCACTTTATTAAAAGTCATTCAAAAGTGAAATTCAACATACAGAAATGCAGATGTGCCACTGATAATGATGCCAGAGTGAAGTGTGTGGAACAGAAATTATACAAATAAATGAATAAAAAAAAATCATCCAACCAGAGCAATTATGGATCTAATCAGAGCTTTCTGCATGAAGGTACAGTTCTCCTATCTCGCTCCCATTTGCATCATAACACAGTGTGCAATATTAATTTCCGAGTTTACTGCTTATTGGAAGTGCAAACTATGAAAGCCATTAAGGCTCCAAATAGGAAAGCAATTTGCTGTCACATGGATTCGGCTCTATTAAAAAGAAAAATCTTGTTAACCATTTGGAATTAGAGTCATTTGGCAAAAGGCATTCTGCAGCACTCCAGTAAAATAAGTAATTATGCTTCTCTTCGTTCTGTCCCTCTCTTTCATTTGCACAGGCAAGGTGGGGAGCGGTGGATGGGGAGAGCGACTGGATGCAAAGGTAATTAAACTTGTTGGCTATCTGTTTGGATAATGTAAGGATCAGGCCAGTTGAGAGCCTTGGAGGCAAAAGCAAGATGAGAAACACATCTATTTTTCTTTTTCAGTCTGCCAGCCCCCAGGTTTACTTTCGTCTGGTCCATATATCACCTATCCCACAATCTAAGCAGGCAAGCAGCCATTAAGAAGAAAAAAACAAACAAACTAGATGTGACTATTCCTCAGTTTACTTCAGTTTCATTCAGGTTCCAACTGAGTAAAATCTCAGCAGTTCTCAATTGTGAGTAGCTTACTATTTAAATTAAACCATCTCCACAGGTCTTGATGTGTTTGCCGTAAACATAATGCGTACTTTAAATTCTGCATGTTACATATATTTGTCATTTCTGCCGTAACTTTTCTTTGTTTTGAGAAAAACCAGCGCAGCTAAATTGGGATCCAATAACAACATAGTTGGAATTCTTTTTTGCTGTTGTGTATATATACCAAACAGCCATGAGAACAAAACTATCCTTTTAATTAGGTCCTTATTGTAATGCCAACATATGATCTCTGGGATGCCCTGTGGGTTCTGAGGTGGTGCTTCCATAGATCAGACTGGTTCCGACATGTCCAACAAATGCATAATAACGTTGCGATCTGGATAGTTTGACTGCTATTACCGAGTCTGATTGTATGTCCAATAGAAAATTTGGGCCCATACAGGTTACACAAATCTGAGTCTGAATACAGTAGAAAAAAGCCCTGCAGGTAGCTCAATTGTGGAAAAGCTCCAACACTATGAGTCTGATGTTGCTTTTCTATAACACGCAACTGTCCAAAAAAATACAGCAGCACTGACAAAGAGGAACTGAGAAGCCCAATGACGGATCAGATAATTGGAACTGAAATCAGTTCTCGCTTCCCACCTCCATCACTTGGGCCCTTTCTTGTTTTTCAACAGTTTTTCTATACGCTACTCTTGGAGAGTCGGAAAAGGATCCATTTATTTGATAATGATGATGGGTGGAGAGCACTGTTGGTCCAAAATCTTTTCTTTGAGTTCTCTTGGTAATTGTGATTGTCACTGCAAATATTCCCCGTCGTTTTGATATTAATGCAACCATTCACCCCATGGTAGTTTTTTCCTGTAGAATGAGGCATCATTACCCTGAACTTAAGCATTACAGTTAGTTCTGCTGGGTTGTATCAGTGTCCAGTAGACTTATTTTTGCTTTTAGTAATTTTTTATCCCCCTGCTATGATCTAAATACAAAAATTCCTAGGTTTGGTTTAGGAAAAGGATTCTGGTGAAGTTTTGGTGTGAGACTGGGCAACTTCACTTATTCTATCAAATCATTTACACTTCAAAACATGTAATCTGCCCACAGGTTCCTAACCCTTTGCTTGGCTGATCATCAAGAGAAGCTCCAAACGCTGTAATTTCTATGCCAACCAGACTCATTTCAAGTCAGCTGTTACCCTGAACCTTTGGTTTAGCAGTATTTTCTGGATACTATCATAACCTCTTAATCATCATTATTCCAGTTCAATAGTTACTCTACTGATGGCTCCCTCACTCCTCCATGAGACTGAAAACAAAAAATAAAAAAATAAAATAAAGGCGATTTATGGGGTGGCATGTTTAGCCTCAAAGGTGTTTTATGGTTGGACCTGGAGGGCCTATTTAGGAAGCACTGCGTGCTCTGTCCTGACCACAGGTATTGATCGTCAGCAATGGCCATGGCGTGGCTGACTAGTTAAAGCCCTGCATGTGCCCTCACGGGGAGATGAAAATGAGGCCTTTGTGTGTAATGATCTGTGTATGAGCAGGGAGGGGAGGCCACAGAGACAGAGGAGGAGAAATTAAATCATTCCTTTGCTCTTTCAGGAGAGGCACTGCACCAAGCCATGCTTGGCTGCTTAATGTGGGATCTGTTTTTGAGAGGAAAATTAAAAAGAGCGAAAGAAGGGAGTTAGAGAGCAGAGAAAAGAGAGATAAATGGCTGGATGTGGAAAAAGTAAATGAGAGCATCCTGATTCGGGGAGCTGTGTGTGGATGTCCCTAATGGGGTAGGCTGATGTGTGTTGTCTGGTAGCTGACCACCACAGTTACAACTACGGTTACACTGGCCTCTACCGATCTCACACCAGGCCCTGCCAGCATAGAGATGAACGCACTCAATGGCAATTAGCAGAAAACGCTGGTGCATAACAAGTGCAGTGGAGACGCTGGTCTAATTTGAGAAGGGGTGAAACGATGGATAAAATGCTTTTAATCATATGAGGCATGTTCTTGTCTGTGAGGCTCTGGAGAGCCAAGAGAGAAGATACACATGGTTGTGAAGCCACACAAGTCTCACAATAGAGAAAAAAAAGCACTTCCTCAAATTGGTCAGTTTGCAAACAGCCAGGTTGGGAGAGCTGTGCTACATCTCTACGTTACTGTGAAGTCATTAGTCACAAAAAAAAGAAAAAAAAAAGAACAAATATTGATTCACTCGATTCCACTGTGAATATGACGTTTATTGATGGGCTAAATTCATGAGTAGTCTACAAGACATGTGAATTGGACAATCAAGCAGTGTCAAAATGACTGGAAAAATAGGCGTAGTTTGGGAAAAGAGTGGCACTTCCTTTACAACAGTTGAATGAATCACCTTAAAGCACAGTGATGGTAGGTGTGAAGGCGCCAATCATTGACAACAACTGACACTGTACTGTATTCACTGCTGTAAGTAAAAGGATTCAAAAGATTTTTGTGGCACATCCTGAACAAACAGAACCAAAAAAGGCAAGAAAATAGGCTGGAAAACTTTATCCTCTTCCTTGAGTGAAACACTACTGATGTGGGGTTTTTAACCTTGTCATCTCTTAACAAAAAAAAAAGAAAAAAGAAAAGAACAAAACAACAACTGTGGAAACTGAACTGCTAGGGTTGCACAAGACCCTCTGCATGACCCCCATCCTCAAAGCCTCTAACATCCACCCCACAGGGGCGAGTGCCTGTTCATTTTACCTCACAGGCCTCATTAACGCAGCCCTCTGCCATCATTAAGACGTTTGTGGTTAAATTAATTGAAAGACAGATTAAAAATAAATTAAGAAAAATGCGTTGCAGAATGCCTACGTGCACTTCATAAATCACCGGGGCAAAGCCAGGAGCCGGCTTCCCATAATTAACTGCAGACTATTTATTTTATCCTGACGGTATAAATTAGAATTCAGACGCACAGATTATATTAGGGCTGTCTGCCATGCGGAACTGCTGAGGGGTGTGCAGAATATTTTAAGGATACAAAGAGGAGAACAGAGAGAGAGAAGAAGAGAGGGAGAGATAATACGTAGAAAGGCAAACAATATGTAAATGCATACAAAGCAGAAAGATAACATTTGCGTCCCATAGAAAAAGAATTTACTCAGGCAGTGCATAAAGAAACAGCAGACAAAGCAATTAACAACGGCAATCAAATGCATGATTAAATGAAACAACAAAAGCCTGATTAAATGAACTGTGCCAATTGTTCCATCGACTCCTCGTCAGTAAGAGCAGGATACAAATTCAGCTGCAAGTTTAACCAACGCTCCTTGTATACACCGGTGATCAGTAATAGAGATTGTGACATAATACTGGCTAGCCCTTCTCCTCATTCTTCCCTGCCGTTTTCCACCCTCCTGTACTCCAACCTGACCACTTCATATGCAAATGAAAACTAAACCTCATCTGCCAGTCAGTCTCAAACACCCCCCACAGACGCACTTGTGTCTTAGTCTCTCTGTTGCTATCTGTTCGTCTCTCTATGCTACAGTCAGTACTAGCCACACACTGCCTCCTCGTGGGCACAGTGCCCAGGCTGGCATGAAGCCAGACCTGCTCTGCCACACTGGACTGGCAAAATGCTGCCCCTCTCTCTCTCCACACTCCAGATTCCCCACACATCCTTTCATCAGAATGCCTGCGGCCCTCTCCTCTTCCTTTCCCCGTCTTTATTCTGCACCACAGCTGAGATCAACACTTTGAAAGTGTGCCCTCCAACCACCCAGAGAAAAATAATGCTACCACTAGCACTGCCAGGGAAGAAATAAAGAGCTCACACATTTGAATGCTTGGCTATTATGCAATCACATTGAAGGCAAAACCTAGTTATCTATAAACAATATTACATCAAGGCAGCGTATCAGGTATTAGGTGCATAGTAGGGGGATATGAACAGGCAGTGTGAGCCCTGAGATGTATTCAGCTTTGTACGTTTTTATGAATCAACACAAAGAAGCAACTTGATCGTCCTTGTTTGGTTTGACTGTACACTTCTAGGTACGACAATATGATGCGGGACTATTTTTGATTAAAAAAATAAAATATAATGTTCACAGCTGCCCATAGCCAGTGGTATATAGAGGCTGAATTTAAAGACAGAAGATATTTAAATAATGATAATAGCCCATGTAAAAAAAAAAAAAAAAAAGTACACTTCTTCTAATAAAAAGTGGCAAAAGAAAAATTTTATGTCAGCAAAAGTGTATGCAAGTTAGCAGCTGCCATTTGATTTCACAAGTGGTGCAATAAAAACTGTCTTTTCTACAGTCAGCTTCAAAAATCAATTCATACAGACTGGATCATACTTTTATGTCATGTCTGCAGCGGACTCCCTGATTTTGTTATAGTTATTGTAGTTTCCCACTGCACCTTCAAATTTCCTGCTACCCGTTTCCCACTCGCTGTTGATGTTTTTAAACTCATCACAAGTGAGCGAAGAGGAAATTCTGGCATTTATAACTGGACACAATAACAAAATTAGGTAGTGCATCTTTAAGAGGGTTCCCCCCCCCCATTGTCTCTGCAAGTCTGCAAGTTTCCCACTGTGACAGCCTCTCAGAGGGAGACTTGTGCACCGTGCTGCTCTCAGCACAGAATCCATTTAAATCCTACTGTTTCACAGGGTTAGATCTACTTCCCCTCTGAGCATAATGTCAATTTCAGCCGTGTGTGTGTTGTATATTTGTGTTTTGATTTTGGAGAGTTCTATATTTTTCCAGGACTACTGGAGGGGGGGAAGGCGGGTAGAGGTGGAGGGGGGAAGGCGGGTAGAGGTAAAGGTAGAAAACAGCAAGTCGTGATCAAACTGTGCCGATGGTGGCTGGTTTGCTGGCTGGCTCGGTGTCAGTTATGCGAGGTGTATTTTAAGTGCACACATTGCACGAACCAATCACTTGATCAGCTACCAACATTGCTGGAAATGCTACATGAATTACCGAAACTTTACCCGGTCGTCGTTTGCAAGGCTTATATCCCAAAATACTAAGAAGGGTTTTAACAGTCATAGCACGAAAAAACAACCAGTCTGCCTCAGATGTATAATTTGGTTTCCCCGGTGAGTAAAAAGCCTTGGAGGCGAGTGCATACGCAGCAGTCATGTTTGTTAAGATACATGGCTAGAGTCGGCCTTTCTTCTTAAGCACCAGAAAAACCAGTAAATCACCAGCAAAGAAAATAAATATATACTTATTACATTCTGCACACTGCATATATTCACCTCCTTAACATATTGCACAGGCACAGTATAAATGTGCAGTGCTGCACATGGGCAAAAACATGCCATGAAAAATGACAGCAGGGAGGGGTAACTGCAGACCTGGAATATAATGGTGCGGTGGAGCGGAGGAGAAATAATCATACCTAGTGGTGGGGGGAAAGGGGGTGGGGCGGCGGGAGGAGCAATAGGAAGATGAGCCTGTGCCCTGTAGCAGGGAAATGGAGTTCCACTGCTCTGCTGCTAGACGCCTGATTCCCCAATAACGCTGCAAAAGAACTCCCTTTAGCATAAAGCAACAGCAGGCAGCATCTGTACTCAAGAAATACATTTCCCTAACACTTCATAACCACACGACGCACATATTCATGCTGCAACACAGACCATGTATTTAAAGCCGATACTGCGGTGTCATTTGAAAAAAGACAAAACATGCTTAATACAAATCAAAGTAAACTATCAGACAAATTGCAGCAGTGACACTGATATTCCAGCTGGCATCAATCCTTCATAGAAAGATACAAATCAGTCAGCAGTTCCCTCGAAGGCCTTTAGGTGTCTCTCTTTCACTTCGCATTGCCCAAGCACTCTCTCTCACTGAACGGGGCTCCTCTACTCCCATCTGCACATAATATATACACCATCATTTGAAAATGGCAGCTTTTTGAAAATTCACCTTGATTATCAGACATTAAAAGTGACTTCTCCAGAGCTGAGTGTCTGGCTAGGGGGATGGCTGCAGACAGCAGAACAATGCAGCAGGCTTGGTATTAATGCCTGGCTGTGGTGTGCAGGGAGGAGAGAGGAGCCAGCCCTTTGTTCTCTCCTACAGCCAATTATTTTTTACGTGTGCCTCTTTTCACAACAACAAGAGAGAATTTAATTTTAATGCACTCTCTGGAAAGAAGGGGGGGGGGAGCATCTAGCTACACTATTCTTAAACAGAGATGGAGACTAGCGTCAGCAGTTAAGTATATATGCACACAATTCTGCATGAGGCAGAGACGGATGACAGGGGCAACAAGAATGACATCAACCCAAACACGCACAGCAGCATGAATCCTCTCATGCAATATGCTAAAACACACACACAGCCTCAGTCCCGAATCCATACCAAAACACAAGCGTATGCAGCCCCACCCTTACGAAACAAAGACCAAAATAAAAATACCCTAAAACACCATTATTTCATTATACAGCATAATGGTGCCGCTGGAAGGTGGGGAGGGTTGCATATTAGCATGTGCATACCCAGGACATGATGATAAAAAAGCATGCTGTAAAAAAAAATATATATATATATATAAAAAAATATAGCAAGGATTCCTGATCAAATGGCATGAAAAATAAAAACCTAGGATCGTTGTTGGAAGGTATGTGGCCAAATATTTTTCTAATTGGAAGGGCACTTTATCTTGCTGTCAGAGAAGCAGTAAAAAGCAGCGCTGTTCCCAGAAGGAGAGGAGCACAGCTTGCTGGCCTTTTATTAGTGCTGGAGCTCTGATATATGCCTCTGCTGTGGGCTTTCATCAGGAACCTGCACCTAAACACATAAACAGACGCGCACATACACGCAAAGCATAGTTACAAAGCAGCCAGTTTGCGGAAAACCCATCTCAACTACTGTTAAAGAATTCAGCTGTTATATTTTATAATGTCCAATCAGCATACACTCTAAAGTAAATTACAGCCAAAAACTTTTCTACAACTAACTGATGATGCCAACAGTAACTGGGAGCATTGTTCAGGTTTACAGTGATAATCAAAAAATAAATAAATAAATGAGTTTAAACAAAAACAAAAAAACAAAAATGAATTCAAATCCAAAAACAACAGAGCAGTGTGAGCACATAAACGTCTCTGTGCAACCACTGTAAAATGGTAGTGCAGTAACCCAGCAGTGTAAAAATGATTAAGTCACTAGAGAATAAAAGATCACAAAATAAAGCAAACACACAGAAGCACTACAGCACAAACTCTTAAATATGCAGTTCATGCATATTTTTTTTTCTACACAGAAGCACTAAAAAAAAAAAAAAAAAACCAAAACAGACTCATACTGACAGACGCACGGGCACATACAAAGACAGTACGACGGGCGCACACACACACACACACAAACAGAACACATGCACAGGCACGCACATACAGCCACACTAACACCACACTGGCTAAATTAAATTTCAGTCCTTGGGCAGACAACTAAACTGCTTGTGTGTGGGACCTACTCTACAGCACAGCAAAGCCAATTCTCAGGAGACGGCGAAATTAAAGGGCAGAATCCTGCCTGTTTATGGTTCTCACTCTCTTCTTCTCTCAATCAAATGTTTTATTAGCAATCATTGGTCCTAAAAGTCATGTTCTTGGGAGGCAGCTGGCATGATGACAGCAGCTGCTGGACAGACAATACCACTTCAGCACAAACCGCTCCTAATTATTTACAACTGCGCGAGAAGCCAGAGAAAATCTCTAATTAACCACAAGACAGCCGTGTGACGAAGGGTTATCCATCCTGGTGCTTCTGTCATGTAAATGTTTTCAGAGAATATCAAATGCAGTTTAAATAATCGTCAAAACTGAGTGTGCATATTAGCTGCAAGTAGCAGCTAACCAAGCAGAACATGTATAGCAGTTCATACAAAAGCCCAGCAGGCCAGAGAGTGTCTGGCTGAGCCAAGAGTAAATATAAAAAAAACCCAACAACAACAACCCGAGAAACCGCAATGGGAATAATAATGTGAACAAAACACTACAATAAAATAAGGCTATATGGAGGATGCCCTAACACAGAAAATCACTATTTTGACTCTCTTGTGTAAGCAGCTGGGAGAACTGTACCTGCTGAATAAGGCAGCCTTGTTGGGCACTCTGCATGTCATGCTAAGGTCTTTGCTCAAGTCTGAAGTCAGAAGAAAGCAAAACAATTAGATTTCTACTGTCCTTGCTTTACAACAACAACTTTTATTTTATATTTTACTTTCTTACAAAATGCATTTATGGAGATTTTCCAATCCCTGTTGCATTGTTAGATGCTATAAATCTATTTAAATTAATTCAGTGGTTATTTTCACTTAAAGGAAAAATAAAGGAAAATGAACATGCGGTATGAAAAAAAAAAGAGGCAAACACAGTGGGTTATGTTTGTTATGTTAACCATCTGTATGTGAAAGTACATACATATGTATGCACATTCACATGCACGCGATGACCTCCTCGATTTGCCTGTATATTGTATCACTGAGGCATCTCTTTCCCCCTCCAACCCCCACCTTTCACTACTCTTCTCTCCTTTGGTGTCTGGAAGCAGTAATCTGTTCCTGAGCTAGCGCTGCTGGGATTAGGCAGCGACTGGAGATAGGATATATGCGTCATTAAAGCAGGAGGGCACAGTGTTGCAGCAGCACAGACAAAGTCAACAAAGGTGACACGAAGACGGAGGAGACGAATACCAGAAACCCACATGTGCCCACACACGTGTAAAGAAAAAAAAAAAAATGCACATGTGCGTGAATGAAAACAAAACCTCTACTGTATGCCTGCAACAGTGTGCACGCATAAAATCCTCTTTTCTCTCACATACAATTTCCTAAACCTCCAGTGAATAAAATAATGCAGTGTTGCCATAATGGATAACTGAGAGAGAGGCAATGCACTAAACCTAAGGAACTAATGTGAAGACATGTACAGTATGTATTGCTGTAGACATCACAAATAACTATGAATATTCTGTGCATGTCCAGGATGACGACACAGGAAAAATATTCAACATAATTTTAGATGCCAGAATTAGATTTATGACCTGTTTAAGTAAAATATAACACATTTCCTGTAAAATTAGCAGTAAAATTACAATTTACCTCTGTTTTAAAATGCTTTTTTAATAAGAAAATTGCTCCCAATCTGTCCCTCTTATCCTGGCACTGTATAACTCCGTCATATCTTTGCGGTAGCTAATCCTCATCGTCCTTACATTCGAGCCCCACTAGGGGACTTTCTGCAGTCTTTCTCCCAAGCCGTTACAACTGAACAACAAACTCACTTAAGTGCAAAATGACAGTTGCAGTTCATAGTCTGTGATCTATTTGGAATTACTAGGACTTCTTAGGATGTTTATCTGAATCACTTAAGCTGTGCCATATCATATTTTCCGCAAAAATACCTATATAGTTTTTTTTTGCAATAGGAAAATATTGTATTGCGAAATCATCATAGTAATGGCATACCCTTAAGTTCCCTAAAGCATACAACAATTGAAAAACCCAGGCATGTCTGAGAGAGCCACAAGAGCCACGTCTCAGCCTCCAATGACTATTCAGAACCTAACAATGAGCTACTTCCACAATCTCCAACAAAGTACTTTGCAAAATATGCAAGAAAACCGTTTCTACTGAAGGTGGAAACAACAAACTTGTTTCACCAGTTGAGGCAAAAACACACCGTCAAGTACAAGCAGGCTATGGAGGAGGAGATGCTAACAGCTGGTGATGTGCAACCTAAATGTGAACAAATGACCGACTGTCGCTGTGGCACTCACTAGCTGCACTCCATATGACAGGAAGCGCAAACAGAGTATGGAAATTTATGATGTGGGAACGTGGTGGAAAAACAGGGCTTTAAGCAGCTGGTTAAAAAGCTCGACCCAAGACACGGCATCGCAGGTAGAAAATATTTTTCTATTATTTTATTATGTGACAATACTGTGCAGCTTCTGAAGAGATACAAGGTTAAGTTAGTTATTGTTAAGCAGTTCATTTATATTTTTACTTAAAACTTAGAGGGAAAACATTACTTAGGCTACTTTTACGCTTGACTTATGTTCTGCCACCAGATATAATGCTGTCGCCACTATTGCACTATAATGCAGCTGCTGCTGGCACCTTGTTTCAATAGATTCATATTTCAAATTAGGAAGTGTGTCGTCAATGACAGTAACTCAATGGAAAAGAAAGATACACTTCATTTACTCACACTGCTGCTGCCTGCAAGCTGCGAACATCAATAACATTTTTTGTTTTTTCAGAAATATTGTATCTCGAATTTTATTCAAATATCAATACGATCTTGAGGTTATATCGTCCAAACCTATAAGTCTAGCTATAAGTCTAAGACTTATAACTATATAAGTCACAATCATAGAAAGTGTTTCCTGGAAGTCATCACTTAATGAGTACTGACAGCGCAGGCAGAAAAAGCATGTGAACTTCTCTCCTGCTGTTTTCTCCAAAAGCTATTTGGAGTAAGGTGTTCCAGTTACTGAGGTGCTCTAATAGAAAAGAATCGGAAAAGAAATTGTTTTGGATGAATTTCCCTGAAATTCTAACTGTTTAGGTCTAATCTCATTATACGTTTTAACATGATTTACTCCGTGGCCAATTTTTCTCTTACAAAATTGCTTCCTTGAATTATTTTGATTTCTAAAGATAACTGAAGTAAGCATGACTTGTATGAGAAACATGCAACTTGGGATGGGATGGGATGTTTTCATTGAGTAAATCATAGTATTCCTATGTGATATTCAACATGTACATTTTATTAAGTTTTTCTATTTTTCAAGTGTTCAAATGTTTCAAATTTGTGAGACCACTTAAATGTTCTACAACACGTCTGGAGTTATTTTTTATGGATCAAAGAAAAAGATTTACCTTTAAGAAAAAGAGCCTGCAGATCACCAGCCCCACCAGCAAAACACCACCTGTTAAAGAGGAACCACCATGTTTTAGAGCTCCTTTGCTATCTTATCGCCTGGATGCCCTGCAATCAGCGAGGGAAAAGTGAATATCAAGAAATTTTTACAGGAGGATGACATAGTAGTAGTCCACGGCCAGAAGGTTGGAGGAGGTTGGTGATGCAGTAAGACATAACAAAAATATAAATATAATAACATTTTTTTTAAAAAAGAGAAAAGAATAGAATGGATAAAAAAGAAAATTTGTGTTTTGAAATGTCAACTCAGAGTTCTGACCTTAAACTAACTGAAATGCTGTGGCATGACCGGAAGAAGGCTTTTTGGTCAAGACACCCAGAAATATTCATGAGCACAGCTGAACAGTTTTGTAGTGAGAAATGGTTGAAAATCTCACCATGTCATTGTTTAACTCTGATAATAAGCTACAAGAAACAAATGATGGCGACACTGCTGCTAAAGAAGGTTAAAAAAAACCCCACACTTTTTACAGATTGCACTGCAGTTGCTTGATGTATTCACTAAAGAACAACTATTTGTTTTACAAGTTTACTCATACTACATTAGTCTATAATCGTGATTTAAATGATAATCAGACCCGATTTTATCACTAATTACTGGAGAAATTCTGGTCATTGTAAAATGTTCTCAAAAACTTCCTTGCAGTTGTCTTTAAAAACTGGATGAAAAAAACATGGCTGTCTACAAACAGAAAGGCGGGGGAATACTGTATTATTCTGATATCCTGAGAGTGCGACCTGGTGATTTACTCCAGTCAATGAAAATTAATGGCAATCTCATCAATGTACCTGCCAGTTCCTGACAGAGTAAATGCCTGTTTTAAATGGAAAAAGTCACAAACATTACACTCATGTGTGATTTAAAATCTAATTTCAGTGTAATCTTCCTCAATGAAAAACCAAGGGCATTAAAATGAAGTTGTCCTGGTCCTTTTCATTACAACAGCACAATCAGACAAACAGTGAGGGAAATGACAAATAGATGAGGTGGAAAGTGGAAATGCTGGTTTTTCTATATCTTATCTAGTAGCAATGGCTGAGGCGTTTGAAGCCACCAAGAAATACAGAATACATACAAAAAGGTGAATATTTTGTAAGTATTTTGCAAAGTGTGCATTATTTATTGTTTTTCAACCCTTACCACATTTTTTATAACAATGGAAACAGTTTTAACCACGTGTCTCAAACTGTGAGCTACTAGAATTTTTTCTCTTTTTTTTAAATGTATGAATGATGAATTGCTGCTACAGTTTTAAACAAAGTAAAATAAAGCAAACTGATTATTATTGCACTGATAGCTTCTCTTCAACATTTTAAAATACTCGTGTTTCACACCCTGTGGAAATTCTGTCATTACCGTTTGGTCTACAGAGAAACTAAAACTTCTATTCCTCTGTTCAGACTATCATAATACATCTAGAGCCGATTGGAACTTTGATTGCAAGCACCTCTTTGAGCTACTCGTGCAAAGGTTTGGCTAATGCATATCTGCACAGCTGACAATGAATCATTTTGTTATAGGCTTCACTGAACGAACAGCTTGGCTGCTGTTGCTGAACTTTTTGTTCGTGCTCAGGGGATACTTTCTGTAAAACAGCTCATGTTGCTATACAGGTTTTCACTGGCAAATGAATGCAACAGGTTAGTAGAGAAAACTGGTAAATGTAGTTTTGCAATGAAAGAGATGCAAAATCCCAGATTAAAAATAACCAGAAGAGAACTCAGTGACTAAAAGTTTTCTAAAGAACAATACAGTGCATGGTCAGCATCCTGTTAAATTACAGGCAGATATTAGCCTCACTTTGAACCTCGTATGTATTACCAATAGATTCAGGTATAACCATCCATTCACCACTTGCAACAATTTTCATTTTCAGAATTTGGCAGGAGAGCAGATTGCACTGCAAAACTCGTGCTGAACTTCTTTCTCAAAAATACTATAAGGCAGGTTTTTAATATTTCCTGTATGCTCATGCTGCTGCAAATAACCTAGAATCTGTGAGAAATTCCATGTATTCATTGATGAGATGTACTGAGAAAAAAAAAGTATTAATAGAACAAAAAAAATAATACAAATAAGAAACTCCCAACTTCTCACTCTAAAAAAATTTCACACTCAGTCCTTGTCCTTGACAAGAAATACCTGTGATTGGTCAAAGACTATTGTGAAAGGCCACATTTTTCTAAAGCCTGAAAACTGATGCAAGAGGAGATGCTGGAGTCTAAAACCAAACACAAAAAAAGATCTATCCATGTTTTAACTAATGAAAAAACTGAAAAATATGGTGAATAGTAAAAAATCGTTTGTAAGTCTTTTGTAATTAGCAACATTTTTATTCTTTCAGCATTTTGAAAGTAACATCAGAAGAGCAAGTAAATCTTACCCCTGTAACCCAAATCTATGCTAATACATGCGAGGCTCTTACTAAGGCTAGACAAGCACTAAATATTGCCAGATTCGTCTATGAAAGTGTAAGTCCAATGTTAAACTAGCCAAGTATAAAACAGCTAAAGCAAGCAGTATAATCTCATATCACAGCCTGTTTTCTGAAAATTGTTAAGTCTGTGTATTCCTGCACAAGGGGATGTATTCAGAAGCATGTGCATGGAGCGTGCTGGTCAGAAACTATGGTGGTGAATTCTTCAAGATCTGACCTGAGAGCTCCACTTCTGCTGCTTACACTCCATTAGTGCTTCGATTCTCTGCTCCCATTTGCACCAGGCACCCATTACCTGCAGCTGACAAAGAGAAAAGATGGTGTCAATGTACTGCAGAATATTACAATTCAAATGACCTATACAAAACAGCACAAGTGCATGTCTTTGACATTTGATATTTGGTTCTCATCCTCTGTATATGACTGACAGCGTTTGTTTCAAACGTTAATACAATTAAATCCGATTTGAAAACAAACAAACTTAGCACATTTGCGTTTGGTTGATTATTTCTTTGTTGTAACAATGCTTCTTTGCAAGAATCTGGAAAATGCATTTGTAGGCATAGAGCAGAGTTGAGTATGTGGGTTGTGCCCATTAAAATCTTCTCTGCCAATGCCAAACAGCTTGTTTGGTGTCATTTATTGGATTAGATGATTGACGTCTGAAGAAACGGAACATAATGGCAATTTAATATTTTATTCATTTAACAAACAGGGACATATGGAAGAACCATACATAGCCACAACAGTCTGGCACCTCCTCCACATGCTGGTGACCAGCTTGGTCACACAATGCTGCTCGATGACGTTTGTTGCAAGTCAGCGAATGTTTTTGTGCTAGTCACTATGGCTCAAACAGCATGCCCAAGCTGATCCCACAAGTGTTGAGTGGGGTTGAAGTCAGGACTGGAGACAGGCCATTCAATCCTCTTCACTCCCAGATTCTGGAGGTAGTTTCTGATAAACCCTGCCCTGTGGGGACAAGTGTTGTCATCTAGGAAGATAGAGTTCGGTCCAAGACTGTGGAGATATGGGATTTATACTGGTTTCAGTCTCTCATTTCGATAAGTCTCTGCATTGAGATTGCTGCCGAAGATAGAATTTGGATTCGGTGCTGAAGTTAACGTTCCCCCCCATGTTTAGGTGTCAGTGCACATGTTGGCAACACCAGCACAAAAGGGCCAGATAGTGAGAGGCAATGGCAGACCTCCTGGCAGTCCTGTGAGACCGGAGTTTGGCTGTGTGCACTCTTTTCTGGATTGTCTGGGTGGAGACTCGTCGGCCATATTATCTTGCAAACCTTGACTGTAAATCTATAGAAGTCTGCCTAGGGTTCCCAAGTTCTGAGAGGGTGAAGAAACAGTCTTGTTGTAGTGCTGTCTTCTTGGGACACTTTGCGGCTTGTCTCTGACATCCCCTGTTATATGGAACTTAGCCTTCATTTTGGAGATGGTACTAAAGCTTACTCCAAGTAATGCTACAACTTGGTTTTGAGGAACTGTAGCTTGAAGTTGCCTTATGGTATGGCCCTAACCAGGTCAGTCAATATGATGTTAAGATGTTTGGCAATGGCAGAGACGATTTGGCAAGTTTTTCATGAGTGCAACCCAAACACTCAACTCTGTTGCTTAACCCATAAATGCATTTTCCTTACAAATGTGGCACCATTTACGGGGAAATAAACAGGCCTTTCAACAGTATAATATTTATTCCCATGAAACATTTTTACAACAAAGATAAAAAAAATTCTTTACTTTTTGTGCTAAGCTCATAGTATTGATTTCTATTTATTCTACCGTAACCCTATAAAAACTGATTTCAAGTTTAATTCAGTTTAGTTCCTAATGGACATAATTAAATCTACAGCAGCCAAGAATCTAGTGAGCAAAAAACGCCAGAATTTCAAAATAGACAGCCTGCAGTTCCCCTACACCACTAACAGATCAGCCCAGGCAGGTGCTTAATTTGACTAAAATTGAATTGGTGGTCAGATTTCCTTCTTTTTTTAATCCAGTCTTCCAGATGAAACTAATCTGCTTAATCAACTGGGATAGGCCAGTGTAGCAAGTCGTGACTTACACCGTCTAAAACCTAAAAACATACCCCAGAGGAGCTGCTGGAGTCCGGATTCCCTCTCAGACTACATGAATTAAAATACGTTTTATCTTTTTTTGATGAAATGATGAATGTGTTACATGTTTTAATTCCAGAAACAAATGACAGTATGTTACTCATATTGTGTTTCAATGAGAGAGACTAAAGGATTTGATAATCATGAGTGAAATGGTGGGGGATTATTATGGTCAATGATGGCTGTAAGAGTAGTATGAAAACAAAGAAATTACGGGGAGCAGGTAAAACAAACAACAACAACAACAACGTTTCCAGCTGAAAACACTTAAAGTATGACCATACAATACAAACAGTCTGTCTCCTGAAGATTAGCAACAAGTGAAACAGTCCCCTCAGAACAGTCAGCGAATAAGATTTTTTTTTTTTCTTAAATTTGTATAGTTTTTTATTTTTAGAGGTGGCAAGAAGCATTTTATTCTCTATGGCTTAGAGAATAAAACCAAAGGCATCCATAAAATCCAGAAAGTTGGCTGCATATATTTGTGAATTTGACTATTTGCCAAAATGCTTGTTGATTCCACTGCTACGGTATATATCTTCTATATTATATGCAACTGTTTGTGAGAAAAATTGCACTCTGCATGAATACATTTAAATTTAAAGTTAAAAAAATTTGCATTCTTAAAATAACGTGCTTTTTAGTCCTATAAATATACAAACACTTTATTTCCACAGCAAAGCTACACAAGTCTAGGTCAGATGACATCAGAAAACTGCATTTAATCAATATGAAGCAACAATGGGATGCAAATTATTCAATGTGCTTATCGAAATGTTGTTCTTCTTTAAAAAATGACACAGATAGGTACATGAAGCATAATGGGTTTGAGTCTGAGGCCTACTGGGAAAAAAAATTACACAAAAAACCTTTGCTTAGCAGGGAACACTATACCTGACTGTGCCGCTCCTGGGCCTGCTGAGTTGGACTCTGTAGCTGCTTCTAATTTTGCTGCATACGACTGTTCCTCTCGAGATCCAGTCAGCTCTCGTGTAGGTCGGGCAGCAACTGAGAGATCCTTGCTTCAGGATGTCCAGCTACTAAACCACAAAGGAGGCAGGGCGCCGAGAAGAAGGGAAAAATCAATCGAGTGCACAGAGACTACACTGTCTGTGCAGCCAAACTGTTCACTCTGTAGCTAAGGCTAAAATGCACCATGGTTCCGATTCTCCAAGGTAGATACTCACATGCAGGCAGAATCCTGTGCTTCTTGGGCAGGCCTATGGCTTTGCTAATTCTGTCATGACTATAGCAGAGGATGAAGCTTCATTTTCTTATTTAAATCTAATGCCTCTTTAAACAAACATTTCAAATGCACACACCGAATTAGTAAACAATGCAATCCAATGGCTTAGATGGAACCTTAGTCGCTGCATTGCCTTAGTCTTCAAAAAGGACAAGGCTAAAACTGTCTGAGCAAAGATTCTTTCACACAAAAGATTTCTGAACAAAATAACTTTTAGAAGATAACACAACAGTGTTTAAGTGTAACAATATGTGGAAATCCTGAAGCAACACACAAAACACAACTGCTTCAGCATGAAGTCTCGCAAGGATAAGACAGACTGTAAAACAGGACACAAACAAACATTTCCCTGACCAGTAAGAGTGGCAACCATATTAAACAGGCCGCTAATTAGTATAACCTTCTTGTGCTAAATCACAAGAGGTGAAGGCAAGGAGGGGGGAGAGAGAAAGAAAGAGAGAGAGCGAGAGAGTGAGAGAGCAAGAGAAAGAGAGGAAGAGGAGGGAGCTTGGGTGAAAGGAAGGGAGGATAGCAAACGGAAGACAAACAAACCTAGATCGTAGGCTTTAGACCAGTCTGCCTGATGCTGCTGCAGTGTCGCTGATGCAGAGGGAGTCCCAAGCAAGATGGAGACTCAAACAAGACCCAGGACAAACCATACAGAATACTCCATGAAACCAATCAAATACAAGAATTAAAAAAAATATTTTATCCCCATTCCTTTTTCTCGACGTAGCTCTGATCTCATCTCACTGTCCATTATTGCTTCTCGGAACAAGTCAAACAAGTCTGACGGTTATTCCTGAATTAAAGATAAAAATTATGCAGAAATCCATTTCACGAAATCGCTTAAAACGTGTCTCATCCGTTAGCACTCTCTTTCTGTGTGCGATCCACACCGATAACCCTGGTCTTGCTTTCTTTCTCTCACAATCGCTCCCTCTCTCTCTATTCTCCCCTCCTAAACTGATCAATACTTCATTTAAATCATGACATTAGCACACTACTACAGGAAAAAGAGGGCGAGAACAAATACAAACGAGCATCTTATTTTAAGCGACACAGTAAAGGATGTTTTATGTCCGAGGACTTCAAGATATGTTGAAAATATAATGCGAAAAACCGAGTACATGCAAGAGTATGGGTTGTACTGCTGTTTTGATTTGAGGTCCAGAGCCTCACACTGATCAATACACATTTAAATTGAGGCTGAGAGAACCATCACAATATCTCATCTCATCAGAACAAGGCAAACATACTATCCCAATTATCATCTCAAATGACTAGTGTCAGGGGACACCAGTCGGATGCTGATAGAAGCATATTTCATATTTATTCAGCAGAATTTTTACATTAGCACCTGAGCGCATAATTGCCTAATATATATGCACACTCACACTTTTATCTATTCACATAATTCACAATGAGCACAATCAATACTGCCCTTTCCATACTGCACCACACTCATAAAGTGCGTCTGCATTAGATCATATAATAAGCCGTTCACAAAACCCCAAGCAAGACTGACTAATTTCCTGGCGCTCACTGAAATTGTGAGCCATAGCAACTGGCTAATCTTCCCGTGCGTCATTAAACCCGGATATTTACCTGAGCAGCCTCGGAGTCACGGGCCTGATGACAGGAGCAGCACATGCTGTTTCAGTCTGTGGACAGTCTCATCCCTGCTGAGTGGCTGAGCAGGGGACGACCAGATCCGGATTTCTCCATTCCGAACATGGGTGAAGAGAGCCGAGAACACAAGAAAAAAGAGAAGAGACAGAGGCATACCGTAAGCCCAACACTAGGCGGGATGTGGTAGAAAGCCAAAGTCGATCAGTCAGGCGAACAGCACTTACATATAGTCTGGCGCCAATGTTGACCAATGAGCAATTAGGTAGACAAGACTAAAGTTATTGATCGGGGGTTCAGGCGCTTTTCTCTGGGCTAACTAGCCTGCCTGAGGTTGTGTGATGGCTGCTACAGATGTGGACTACAACACAGAGAAACACAGTACAAGAGAAAGTGGGAGGAAGGGCAGGGCAGGTCTTTTCCTCTCCAGGCCTTAAGCCTTTGAGTTAGACAACAGACATAATCATTTAGACTGCTATTGATTGCCACAGGCTTAATAAGGCTTTGCATCAAGCAGTCACATACAAAAAGAAAAGGCACTTAGAAGAATCCAAACATCCAATCAAAGATATTATAGAAAGCAAACAGCTACTGTCACTGATAGTTTGCTAACACTGTGAGTGTTGTGTTTCTAATTTCCAGGATAATGAGAGAGATTTAAGTCAAGAAACCGGAGATCGTTCCCCAATACTTAAAGTTGGGAGTAAAGAAACAGAAGAGAAGTTGCATTTTAAGGTCTGTAGGTTCTGATAAGTTACCTTCAAAAGACTTAGCTTCAAATTGATAACATGACAGTACACCTTTACCACATTCAGGATAACACCGCAAGATGTAAATGTATTTTATGAACTTCATAATATCAGTGGAGCTTTCCCACAAAAACAGATGACATAGAATCTCAGAGGTATTTCAACAATGATATAATTTTGGCCTCTGTACACCACCGCAGTGGATTTTAAATGAAATTGCCAAGATGTGATTAAAGTGCACTTTAAGCTTTAATTAAAGGGATTTAATGAAAGTATTACATTAACTGTTAAAAAAAACCTACAGACATTTTATATATAATCCTAGAGTTTCTAATTTTTTCAAAAGTAAAATATAAGGATTGTTTTAAGTAACTAGATTACAATCTTTTGCAGTCAATGACTGCCTGAAGTCTAGAACCCATGCTGGATTTCCGCCAGTAGTTTTCACTTGCTATAAAACCTCTCTATTTACATTAATGAAGACATCTACTAATCGTAGACAATTGTGATAATTATATGCCTTAAAGTGTTCTATACTTTGACGGATGTTGTAAAGGGATTTTTCTTAATCAAGGAAAGAATTCTGCGATCATCTAGTTTTTAGCCGTTTTCTCCACTGTATCTTTTCAAGAAGGTACCAGATTGTTGATTTGGGTTTTCAGCCTAATCATCTCTGCCATCACTTGCATCCACATCTATATTATAACCTCCTACTGAGGGTTCCAGTGTAAAGCTATGAAAAACAAGTTCAACACTTTGAATCAACTCTAAATATTCTAGCATCTTAATTAATAACAGAATAATGAGGGAACCGGTCATATGTTGCCATAAAGCTCTCAAACCCCTTGAACTGGGGCTGGACCATATCACAGCTACCAGGGCGAGAGGTGGGGTACACCCATGGCCATCTTGACTTACTGATCCTAAAATCGATCTCATCACTCTCATACCTTTCTGATCTTTTAAATTGGTACATTCCTGCAAGATCACTGAGGTCTGCGGATCAATTGCTCCTGGCTGTCCCGAGGTCCAGATTAAAGCACAGAGGAGATCGGGCCTTTGCTGTGACTGCTCCTAAACTGTGAAATGAACTGCCCCTTCACATCAGAACCTCCCCAACATTGGACACTTTTAAAACCCATTTGAAAACCCACTTTTATTCCCTGGCTTTTAAATCAGAATGAGTTTGTATTACTATTTTTTTTTTTTAAATTTCTCACTCAAATCTTCTAATTTTATGATTCTTTTTCTTAACTCTTATCATATCTCCCTATGTTTTTATTTCTTTTGTCTTAATTATACAGCACCTTGGTCAACAGTTGTTGTTTTAAATGTGCTATACAAATAAATCTGACTTTGACTAAAATCCATTGGAGACAAAATGACAAAAAAAGTGTCATTGTCCAAAAACCTGTGAGTGTATGCTAACTGTGTATGCTAACTGCTAAGCAAAACAAAAACAAAACATTCACGCAACATCTGCAAAAAAAAAAAAAAAAAATCACTGACACAGGTACTTTGGCTTTTATTTATCTGTATGAGTGTCTTTTATGTTTTTCTTTCTTTCTTAATTTTTTAATAGAATTTACCAGCAAAGCTGTTAAGCAAGGGAAAGTTAGAGCTAATGGTATTATAGCAAATACCACTATCCAACAGTAAGGTAATTCCATTTGCTCAGCCCATATAGCTGTATTACCACAAAGCACTTTAATTCACTACATTGAAAGCAACCAAAATCATACTTTGCCTGCTCACTTGAGTTTGTTTTTCCTTTCTTATACAATTTCAGCAGCAGGGCATTATAAACCTGTTCACTGCCATATGTGTCTTGCAAAGAACTAGGAAACACATTGAAAGAAATGATTTCAAAAACACATTTCTGTCCAACTTCCCTTCTTAATAGACAACAAGACTATAAAGGCTGATCCATCCCTCTCTTTTGGCATTTGATTTAGCCATATTATTAGATGCCTTTATTATTTTATTATTTATTTCTATCCATCAATCCATCTGTACATCTTTCAATGCCAAGGACAAATCAAGACTACTGAACAGGATTTTAAGAATGAGTATTTTAGGAAGAGGGGTACGATTGAAAAACATAATTGTAAAATATGGCCATACAAATGTTTCTGTTATCCTTTTAGCAGATAAGATTATCATGTTCATTAAGAAGATGATACTGAGTGGTTGTTAAATATTTGCCAGAATGAACAAGCATTATATGCAGAGGTAATGTTTTCCTCTTTTGTTGTCGCGTGTGCCTTTATATACACTCCTTTCTTGCTTTTTGAAAATCAATTCCGCTATTTCAAAAGAGAGAGGCATGATAATGAAAGGGCACATAAAAAAAACTCTGAGGCAATTGCTCATTCCTCACACCTTCCATTTCCTCTGCATCAGAAGGACACCTTTAATATTTGGACTTTCAACGTCACTCTAGGCTAAATCCCTAGCAACCACCATAGCAACATACTCTCAGTTCAACGTGAAATGCATAGTAAGTTCCCTGCTGCCACCAGCCAGTGGAAAGAAAAAGAAAGCTGAAAAAAAAAAACATAGATATGGTTGAAAGACCAAAATTAAGTGGTTCAGAAAAGATATAACAATAGCACAGAAATATTCATATCAATAATCACACATGATCAGATTGAGTGAAGTCAATCCCCCCCCCCGCATATACCAGTTCTTAAGTATAGCACTGCTGCTAAGCAGAGGGTGCTATGGTTTGTGTGACTGTGTGTGTGCTTTTGATTTTTGATTGTTTTTTCCAGCTCATCTGGATAATCATCAGACACTTCCTCAAAAAATAAATAAATAAATAAATAAATCCCCATGTATGCAATGTGTGAGTAAACCTGTATAAATGTAGGGTATTTAATCCGTATTTTATTTGTGCATAGCTTAAAATATTCATATCATATGTTAATTAAAATATAACAATATGATATAAGAATATTTTTGTGTACAGATATCGTATCGATACAGAGACATCAAATATCGATATGGCTGCATCTCAGAGAGACTGCCAGAGTCTTCATCAATCAGCACAACTCAAGGGGACGCACCTGGGTGCCAGCTGGTTCTATTCTGGTGATATTCACAGATCACAGACTGCTTAACAATCTCATTCTGCAGCAAAAAAAAAGTAACTGCTATAAGATAATAACCTTATCTTACTGGACAAAACAGATATTGACAAAGATTATCTTTGCAGACATAATTTGCAGTTTAAAAAAAGGTAATAAAATACAATATTTTTCATTGCTATGCTTAGCATTTTGCAAAAGGTTAAAATTGTGTGTTGAGTCCCACCTCTATGTTTAACCTCTAGAACTAGTATATCACCCTGAACAATATTTTTAAATTTTTAAACTTAAGTTGCTGCTTGGAGATCCGATGCCCAAAAGGAACATTTTTAAGGGACGGGGCTAAAAGTCCAGTCAAGGGGTAACAGGAGCAAAACTTTCTGTTGTTAATCAAGAAAACTGATTCCTAAGGGTGATTTGTTCTATGATACGTGTCATCAACACTTCAGTAAACAATAATCTAACCAACATACCATGTGTCATTCTTCTACAGCCACTGTACTTTCACACTATGCAAAAGTCTTGGATAAAATAGTTCTGCTCATGACTCTTTAAATGGACCTTTAACAAAATTAGATGCTTTCCTGTTTCCTATTTTCTTTAAAACTATGTACCTCATCTTGTTTCTTATCAATCACAAGTTGTTAACCACTGAGCCCACCTTGGATAATCCTCCTTTCTGAAACATAGATTTACAAAACTGAGTTAATTCTTTATTTCATATGGCCCAAAATAAATGACCGAGACCATAAAACTCAACAGGAAAGTATTCATAGAGATCGTGTCAGGAACCCTGGTTTCCCATGGGCTTTTATAGGACCAGAAGAATTTTTTAACCCCCTGGTGGCCTTTAAAATAATCCATATTTAAGGCACTTCAACATTAAACCTTCTCAGACCCAAAAACTACTTCCATCTTTTATACAGTCTTTGATTTATGTATACATCTATAAACTACCACTTCCTCAGAAACACGTTAGTATCACTATACCTCTATATAAAAGATTCTATGTCCTACAAGAAAGGCCCCTGAGCATTTATTCTAAAGCCCTTATGTAAATGATTAACTCTGACATTGCCTTTTCCAAAGTCCAGGATGAGAAAAGGTGGGTTGGGCCTGAGTCTAATAACCACACCATAAATATTTCTATAATACTAATACAAATAATACTATAAATACTACTACAATACACTGATGGCAAACCACCAGCACAGAGACCTGGGTGAAGAAGGGAGCTCTGTAAAGACAGCTGTCCATGGCAGTGCACTAGGAGGGGCAAAGGGCCTAGCTATCAAAATAAATGATTAATACACAATATATTCTATATACTATAAAATCAGCAGAGAAATCTGATAAAACAAAAATGTAAAAATTTTGATTTTCCCCAAAGTAGTGTTTAAAAAGCATTAAAAATTGCAAAGTTAATTAACATTATAGAAAGTGTCATCAGAGAAAACTGTTAAGTACACTTGCCTACTCTTTAACATGTTGGTTGATGTTTCTCCCTGTTTAACTTGTGATTGTTTATAACCATAATCTCTGCAATTAGGATTTTTTTTTCTTAAGATGTCAGGATTCTTTGAGGCCATATCTCCTTCTTTTGGTGTCTCTGAGATTTATAAGTGTCACTTAGTGTTAACTTGAATCCCACCTTCTTTAGCACAACATATTGTCAGCAATATAAATGTTTACTAAGAGAATAGTGAATTATACCACAGGAGTTGTTTTAGAGGATTACCGTTGAAACCATCTATATAACTACTGTCATTTTTAGGCACAAGGCTTCCCTGGGTGAGAGTTTGGTGGTGCTTTCTTCAAAAGAGTTTTCCCTTTAAAACACTGAAAAGGATAAACCCAGCCATGTCCATAAGTATTTATGGCCGGCGAGGGCAAAAACACACTCACCAAGGTGCTCTAAGTAGCTATTAAACAAGCGTGGAGGTGACCCCTGGTTTTAAGTGGCTCTGTATCTGACAGTCAAAGCCACAGAGGCCATTCTTTAAATGGATTTCCTAAAGTTTAATTCATGAAAATATGAAGTGCTATTCATGGGCAAACTTGTGCAAGAATGCACCCTGGTCTCAGGTTCGTCCAAATTCCTGCCGTTTCTCTATGGAGGGCTTGATTGGTTACCATGGTTCAAAAAACTCAGCAAACATAAATTAGATATGGAATGCATCCTAATCAACCGTATAGTGATAGTGAGATATTATATGAATATACACATTTGGAGTGAATCTTCTACAAAACTCTAAATATTTCAATGCTATCTGGAGCACAAGAATTTCAGTTTATAGCGTCCTATTATGTAATGGTGCAGTTCCAATACATTGTATTTAATGTACACTGTATTTCGATTGATAGGTATATTACTATAAGAGCCAATCATTACTGTTTCAAGCTTAACAACATTAGCAGCTGCACTTCGAAGATGGCTAGCTGTTAAATTCATTTTGCCATACAACACTGAGCCACACTGCTCTGAGTAGAGATCTAAATGAAAAAGCAGTGTAGATAAAGATAAAAAGCACCCTTTCCCCAAAACCTTTAGCCTTTGTAGCAACGGGGGCTTTGTGAACCTAAAGGTGGCCTCAAAACCGAGACCTGAATCAGCTAGATTGCATCCTATCTTTAATGAATCTCACAAAGGAGGATTATACTGACAGGCTTATTTCCACTAACAATGCACACCCGCTGCCAAATACAGACATGGATGCTATTCATGCGACTGCTGACCCCTTTAATCCAAGCACACAACAGCTCTTTAATAAACCCTGTCAGTACAAAGATAGGTCAGTGTCCATAAAAGTGACCACCAGAATATTTTCATGGTGTCAGTAACTTTTAGATTTCTTGTTGATATAGTTCCACTGCATACTGAGAAACCATTTCTTGTGTTTTTGACTTGGTAACTCATCTTTGTATCTCAAACAACGCGATGCAAGGAACTCAATCAAGCCGTGTGAACTTTGCAGAAGAACGGAAATATTTGCCTTGCTCCAACATTTGATCTCGAGCCCCTGACAAGGATCTCAAACTGTCTGCAGGCAAATGAGAGCTGTCTGGTATTTCTTGGGCCAATGCTAAATCAAATTAGTTAAAGCCATGTTAATTTCAAGCAGCATTTCATTAAAAAGGAAAGGATAATCACCAACAAAGACTCCATGTCCTTCTGACTAATCTAATAATGCTTCGTTTGTTTACTTTAATCACATATGGCGATTAAGAAGCAGAGACGGGGCTAAATCATGTAGACAGAGGGATTTCATAATCTGCCTGTCATGGCCACCGTCTGATTTCCTTCCATTCGTCACAGTATGTGGACGGATGGGCGGGAAGTGTTTCGACCCTTGGCTGGTGTTTAGAGAGGTGCTCTAACCTCATGATGGGACTGCTCATCTTTAGAAGATGAGGGGGTTCAGGTATCACTTTACCCTGAAGGGACTCAATACTGGAGCCAGGCCACTGGCTCTCATGATATTAGCTTTGCATTTTGGAGCCAGGATGCTAATACAATCTTTACAGAGTTTTGAGCCAGAGACAGAGGACATCTGTATATTGTTAAATTCTGTCATGTCACTTTCCCATCTTCAGCTCAAAGTAAACTCCTAAATTGATTTACTACATAAGAACAACCTTTACATTACATGTTATTTCTAACCATCAAAACATGCTTGCACTGAACCATCTTTACTTTTTTACTTAACGTTTATATTTTTATTGCCACTATGGTAGATGCAGGAGTATTGGAAAAACTATATATTTATTTATAGGGTAACCATTTTATTAACCAAGAAATTGCATTGTGGATATTTCTTTATTTGAGCTGTTGTAAACGCCAGTTACTTATACAAAGCAGCTTCAAGATTTGCTCCTTTATATAGTTTACTGTATTTCTTTAGAAATTCTACCAGATTTTTAACCAGGTTTCTGATTCTTCTGAGCTTGCCGTTTTGCATTGCTACGTAAGAGACATTTATGGTGACTAATTCTGCAACTGGGACTGCAGATGGGGAGACTTTGCTGAATAAGGGACGGGCAATGAAAACACTAGAATTTTTAAAAAGCTCATCAGATCGTTCTCCCTCAGAAAAAAACTCATTCCTCATCAGTGGGTACGATCACTTGAATGGAATCAATCAATTGTGTTCCGCTTGGCTTTGCTCTTCTTTGCTCTTCGTTTCCAAATCCAATCTCTTCCATGTCATCTCAGAGCACATTTATAAGGGCCCAGCCTCTTGATTATCTCCCTCCCTCGCCTCAACTCCCCCGCTGCTGCATGCTCCAATGTATTAAATTAAATGAGGTGTCTGTCCAGGTCACCCTCACCACAGCCTCCCCCCACCACACCACCCCACCGCCCCCGTTCTCACTGCTGGTAATCAAGGGAGAAGACCCTCCCTGCTAGTTTTGTGCCAGCCAGGCTGCATAAATTAGCATTAATGAGAGCTGGAAAGACCGGCAGTAAAAGCAGGGAGGAAAAGGACTGAAAGGAGCAAAGCCAGAATGGGGCAGAGAGGGAGAGAAATGCAGCTTCAAATTGAACACTCACAAAAGGTTACATTTCTCTGTCGTCTCACCATCTTTCTTTTTATGCTCATCTCTCCATTCTGTACCTTAGCCTCTGTCTTTCCGCTGGCTATCTCCCACAGACAGACTCAACAAAGCTCTGAGGAGTAAAACAGCAGTGGCTAGGGTTCTGGCAATAAAATGAATCATAGATGAGGCTGTGTGAACACTTAACATAATCCCATGGCTCAAGCTCGAAAATACTGCAGGGCGCTAACGTCTTTGTTGTTCATCAAATATTGATGCATACATAATTATTTTTAAGCATAAGTGTGCAGATTGTGCAAATATGTAAATATATCTCAGTGGCAAAAGGCATTTTTAGTATTGGTTTTATGTAAGCAAATTTGATTCTGGTGGATCGTATTAGTCTTACTTACCTAGGGGATACATATAATTATCTTGCCATGATACAGAAGTGCATGTGTGATGTGTTTTACATTGACTGTAAACCGAACACATACAAATACAGCCAAAGTATGCTATGATGATCCTGATGATACGGTTGCTGTTAGCTCCTCTTTCTTATTGCAACAACAATGACAATTACAAGAGAAAAGAAAATCACTGCATCACGTAATTCCTCTGCTCCCCAACTTTAATTGGTTAATGCATCCTTTACTGCTGCACCACTCCACTTCTCTCAGTTTCCTCCTCCACCTCATGATTCCTTTCTTCTCCCCTCCACCCTTTTTCATCTCCTTCCACTCCCACCTCATTTAATATCAAGTTCACCCTGGTAATTAAAGTTGAACTACATGTAGGTCTCTAGCTTCAGGGTGGCAAATTGGCACAGTCAGCCAATAACTGCCCAATGTAGTGTTGTCTTTAAGTTTTAACGCCAGCTGGGAGTTTATAACATCTCACCTGCAACTTGGTTTTGTTCCATCTTCTGCAAGGTTCACAGTATAACAGGAGTGTTTTGTCTCTGGTGAAAATCCTGTGACTTTTGGCTTCAGCTGCAGAAGATCACATTGGATACGACTCATGTCAGAAATTTTGAGGCAAGAATTCAGACCAAAACTTATTCAAACAGTAGTATCAGACTTGGACATAAGCAACATGAAAGCAGGATTCAACATGGTTGTATAAATGTTTCAGGCTGCTGGTGATGTTGGTGTAATAGTGTGGTGGATATTTAATAGCACAACTTTGGTCTCTTAAGCATCATTTAAACATAAAAGCCACCCATATCCTGATGGGTGACTTTTCTGGCTTCCACTGTCAATTCAACAGATCAACTTTGTGATGCTGATGAATAGGAGAGATCCATGCAGTCATCAAACTTTGTGATGCCATCATGTCAATATGGACATAAATCTCTGAAGAATGTTTCAAGCACCTTGTTGAATCTCTGTCACAAAGAATATTAAGATACTAGCAAGATTTACCTAATAAAGTGTTGAGTGAGTGTATATATCACTTCTCCAACATGATCTCAAATCAATCTCAAAATGCTAGCTGAAAGTCAAATTAACAATTTAAAAGTAAATACAAAAATCACAGACAGTAATGAGACAGGACAGCTGTGGACGGGACAAACTAACAGTAAACATTCAAGTCGTGCTGACAGACAAGTAGAACCTGTAGTGTGTGGGCTGCATGTGTAAACAATCTGGAAACTTTGGTAACAACAGTCAAACATGCCAAATTTACTAACCTGTATATTCTAATTATTCAAAATAAAGGTCACACACATTCGTGAAGTCTCCTGGGAGAAAGCCAGGAGAATCCAGAGACTTGAGTGTTAGCAGATATGTAAAAAACGGTTGCTGCATACAGAAACATACAGAAAAAACTAAACACACACGTTCTGGTGGTCTTGCATTTGTGAATTGCTAGATTTTTAATGACTTAAGCTGCGTTCATACTGGAAACAAGCTGCAGTAATGTGCCAACCAACCAAACCATATACATCAACGAAAGAAAAAAAGAAAAATAAGTGGAAAGATCATGATATGGTCTCCTTCTGTGACCTATATTAACCATTTCTTTCTTTGACATCAGATTTTGGTAAAATATATGCTCAATTTAGCTAGTTCACTAATACAAGATTGATGATGGCAGCTGGAACAATAACCCATCGCCCAACCCTCTACGAATGCAAGTTATGAAAGTCCAGAGAAATCAGGGGTGTTTGTTTAAGCTGCTGGAGTCACAGCCATAAGCAGAAACACAGGACTTGAAATTTGATACTTTTAATATTTGCATATAGTCACATGCATCACCAAGACAGACAGCACCTGATACAGAGTGAACATCTAGACTGGAATTCTAGAAAACATGCCATCAGTTGTTAGAGGTAGGTACTGTGCATATATCTACAGGCAGCTATTATCTGGTTACACACATCTCTTGACAGCAGCTGTAGAATAGACTGCTCTTGGACTCCACTATCGGCTGTTATTAAGCAGCAGCCCATTGCCTGTGCTTGAGCAACCAAGGATAATAAAAATTCCTTTTCTTTAATTAACTTTTATGACCAGCGAAGAGGACACAGTGACACCTGTCTTCTGCAGTGCCACAAATTATTTCTTCCCTTTCACATTTGTGCATATTGTGTGTGTGTGTGTGTGTGTGTGTGTGTGTGTGTGTGTGTGTGTGTGTGTGTGTGTGTGCGCGCGCGCTCTGAGACATCACTGCAGTAAACATCATAAAACATGGATTCTTTCCTTTAAATCTCCCCCTCAATTATCTCTATAATAATAACCAATACACATGTTCCCCAGTACATGCTGAATAAGGATGGGAATCATTATGATTTTAATGGTACACCTACTATTACTGATACTGCTTATAGATCCAGTATTTTAATGACACTATTAAAATGGGTTGTTTTTTTATTTTTTCTTTGACAAAATGTGCATTAATATTGCTTGAATATTATTTAAGGACACCCTTTTGATGACACAGTACCTTTCCCTTTATTTGTAAAAAAATATGCAGTTTCTACACTGAACAAAAATATAAACGCAACACTTTTGTTACTGCTCCCATTCCCCATGGGATGGACGTAGAGACCTAAAATTCATTCCAGATACACAATATAACCATCCCTCCAAAACAGTGGTCACAAATCAGTCCAAATGTGTGGTAGTGGGCACATCTGCTATATTGAGATAATCCATCCCACCTCACAGGTGTGCCACATCAGGATGCTGATCTGACATCATGAGTAGTGCACAGGTGTACCTCAGACTGCCCACAACAAAAGGCCACCCTGGAATGTGCAGTTTTGTCTCACAGCAAAATGCCACAGATGCCACAAGCAATGAGGGAGCGTGCAATTGGCATGCTGACAGCAGGAATGTCAACCAGATCTGTCGCCTGTGCATTGAATGTTCATTTCTCAACCATAAGCCGTCTCCACAGGCGTTTCAGAGAATATGGCAGCACATCCAACCGGCCTCACAACCGCAGACCTCGTGTAACCACACCAGCCCAGGACCTCCACATCCAGCAGGTTCACCTCCAAGATCGTCTGAGACCAGCCACCCAGACAGCTGCTGGAACAATTGGTTTGCACAACCAAACAATTTCTGCACAAACTGTCAGAAACCGCCTCAGGGACGCTCAACTGCATGCCCGCCGTCCTCATCGGGGTCTTGACCTGACTCCAGCTCGTCGCCGTAACAGACTTGTGTGGGCAAATGCTCACATTCGATGGCGTCTGGCACGTTGGAGAGGTGTGCGCTTCACGGATGAATCATGGTTCACATTGTTCAGGGCAGATGGCAGCTGAGAATGTCCCAGTTCTTGCATGGCCAGCATACTCACCGGACATGTCACCCATTGAGCATGTTCGGGATGTGCTTGACCGGCGTATACGACAGCGTGTACCAGTTCCCACGAATATCCAACAACCTCGCACAGCCATTGAAGTGGAGTGGACCAACATTCCACAGGCCACAATTGACAATCTGATAGACTCCATGCGACGATGTGTTGCACTGCATGAGGCAAATGGTGGTCACACCAGATACTGACCGGTTCTGGGTCCCCAGACCCCCAATAGCGCAAAAAACTGCACATTCCAGGGTGGCCTTTTGTTGTGGGCAGTCTGAGGTACACCTGTGCACTACTCATGATGTCAGATCAGCATCCTGATGTGGCACACCTGTGAGGTGGGATGGATTATCTCATTATAGCAGATGTGCCCACTACCACACATTTGGACTGATTTGTGACCACTGTTTGGGAGGGATGGTTATATTGTGTATCTGGAATGAATTTTAGGTCTCTACGTCCATCCCATGGGGAATGGGAGCAGTAACAAAGGTGTTGCGTTTATATTTTTGTTGAGTGTATATTATTATATAATTTTAAGTTAGCAGTGTAAGGAGTCAACATGTACGTCCACTCTTACAAAAGAACTGCACTTGTTAGCATTAACTCCAGTTAAACATAGCAATGCTATCTCATTGTTCTGGTGTGTGCTTTACGTTTGTTACAACTGCTTCCAGTACTGTTCTCAAGTGAAAGCATTGAGAGAGGAGCATGTGGTGCAGGGTTCAGCTGTAGCAACCAGGAGGAACTGAGACAAACAAGCCGTCGATGGGCTGCTCTTGCTTGTCCAGTTGTTGGTCCTTCTTGATAGTCCCAGAAAAAAGTCCTAACATAGAAAGAGCTCAAGTAAAAACAAGTGCTACAAAGAATGAAAAGTTTCCACTGCAGCAACTATCTGTGAACTCCACTGTTGCTCCTTTCCGTGTTCCACCCCACTTTTCAATCAGTCAGTGTTCAACCTAAAAATGATGTCATCCACATCAAGCTACATGGCGATGTTTTTTTTTTGTTTGTTTTGAAGAACTACAAAAAACGTTGAATATGTCGGCTCTGGGTAGTCATACATCTGTGTAAATGTACACAAATAAATGTAACTTGAGGAGGTTTTTGCACAGACACAGACCCTTAATGACAAGACAGTAGTGGATTAAATGAGACTTTGCACTTGTCATATACTCAATTTATCAGTCAGAAGAATTGAGAAGGACTTCTGTAGCTGTATTATATAAAGAGCCTTGACAATAGTAGTGCTACCATAGTTTTTACTAATAATCTACTACACAGTCATCGCATGTAAACAAATAATTTGCAGTAGATGACACTAATGAGAATGCATTTAAACAATAAAGCAAAGTTTAGCAATAGCTAAAAAACAATCTTAGCCTGACACAGTCAAAAGCATAGCGGTAATTCTTTCTTACTAATATAAAAACTCAAATGTCTTTTCATCATCAGGAACACCAACTAAAAACTATTGAGAGGAACCACTACTCCTTTTTCAGGTGACATTCATCTCTTGCACATTGTTTTGCTTTTCACGATAAAGAAAAACCTCATAGCTCGCAGAGCAGCGGAAATTAAACCTGTGAAAGATGTCAAGGCTAGGTCTGAATATATGATATGGTTTGAATGTGAAAGAACCTCAGTTTTCAGCTTGGGTACAGAAAACTTCCTGACACTAGTTAGAATATATGTTAAAGTATATGAAATAAGTGAAACATGAATTCATTGTGTTGTTTTTTTAAGGGCATCTTTTGATATACAAAGATTGCAGCATATCCAGGGAAGTGAAGTGAAACTACAATGTACAATCATGTGTTGGTGGTTTTAGAATCTAGGTTTATATTAGTATATCAATAGCCTTTAATTAAAAGGAACAATTGTGAACAACGGTGATTCCTGCAGTAGCTCTCAGTAACATATTCTAAAAGGTATGTAGGAGTACCATGTTGAATAAGGTGGTTTAAAGAAACAAATTAATGTGCATTTTAAAAATATTTAATTTACCTAACAAACTGAAAAAAGGATACAAAATTGCTCCGTTAATAGATTTCAGTTGTGTTTAAAAAGAAAAAGTCACCCACGTTGCTGTACTTGACACCAGGAGGTTGCTTTTAAAAGCCTGAGGTAAAATACGTCCCCTTGGACACTTAAACCAAGCACTGAAACCTTGAGGTTTCAGCTGGCCACAAAACACCAGATCCTACACATTCACAGAATGAAAAAACTCTTTAACTTGAGTTGATGATTGTAAGTATTCTGTGAAGCCATTTTAGAGTGTCCTTGTAATGCAGACTTCTGAAATTCTATGGCAGTGTCGAGAAAGGTAGGGGGTGGGGCCTTGATTGATTGCCAAGGATGAGTGATTAGAAATGTGAGCTGCAATAATGGCCTCTGCTGCCAGGACTGTTGAAGGAGCCAACCACAGTGTTGTAAACATTTCACTGCATCCCAACATGCTTTACTGCCTTTAAAGGGAGGGAGATGCACATTTAATACTAAAGCAAGCTACTGCCAAGGCTCATTACTATAACCCTGTCCCAGAGCATCACCATATTTAGAAAACCATCAGCAAGTCAGATGGTCCTTATCATACGGGGACAGACGTACCCACCATATGCAAGACAACCATGCACATAATGCACAAATACAGAGAAACAATAATACTGTCTACCCACTGTCTGTTTAAAAATTTATTGCATAGCAATTGAATAACATCAAGCCCTCAGAAAACTGACAGAACTGGCAAATAACACAGCATCTTTACTTTGTTAAGTTAAAGTTAGAAGAAACAAATGTAATTTATTTTAGAGTCTTAATTCCGGTAAAGATGAAATCAAAGGCTCAAGTGCTGCTCCTTAAAATGAGATAGTTTATGAATGTCACTGTGACTCATTTCTGAAGTGCATACTATATGTGCCCCATTTTTAGCAAACAGTTGAACATATCAGCTGCTTCCAATGTAGTTGGGACACTGACTGTTAATTTAAATATCTTTTGGAATCAGTTAGTCAGAGCCAGTCAGATATTCAACAGAAATCATTTGAGAGAAAAAAATCTCTTCAGCCACCCGCATGGTCCTGCGTACAGCTAACATGTACAAGCAAATATAGTGTACGTCCATAATACTCACAGTTTAGTTTAATCTTGAGAGCACAGCAATATCTACAAGCTGGTTGCTATAAATATCATCTACTTGTCTTGATGCATTCTCAATCATCCAGGAAAGTAAATCTCCAAAAGTTGATTCTGTTCATCTGGATGTAGCGTTTTGTGGGAGAAAAGTTTTGTCACTCATCAGAGTGACTTCTTCAGTCTGAGCTGACTGCAGGTTTCCCCAAATCTTATAAACAGTACATTTGCATAATGACTGAAACCAGCCCACTGAAGGAACAATGGGCTGGGAGGTCAGTTCCTTAATCATAATTATGCAAATTCTCATGACCATTGATCAACAACCACTGACTATAACCCACTGATCAAAGACCACTGATCAATGGCCATGAGTCCCATTCACAGAGAGTTGGGGAATGGCTGCAATCACAGCATTGTAAGATGGTGAAAGATGTACCCTTAGACCCCCTCCTCGATTCAGAGATGGTCTTTCCCTTTTCACGTAAATGGCCTCCTTGACTCCGCGCTCAAACCAGCGTTCTTCCCTGTCCAGGATGTGTACATCCTCATCATTGAAAGAGTGTCCACTGGCCTGTAGGTGTGAACAGTCCTGGCCTGATGAGGTAGCGCTTCTGTGTTGTGCCACCCGCTTCGCCAGAGGTTGTTTGGTTTCCCTGATGTATAAATCCTGGCAATCCTCCTGGCACTTAACAGCGTACACTATGTTACTCTGTTTGTGTCAGGGAACCCGATCCTTGGGGTGAACCAATTTTTTGCGCAGTGTATTTTGGGTTTAAAAGCCACAGAGACCCGGTGTTTAGAAAAAAATGCATCTCAACTGTTCCAATACTCCTGACACGTATGGGAGCTAGGGGTGGGGGAAAAAATCGATACTGTGTAGTATCGTGATATTTTGTTTGCTAATAATGTATCAATACAGGGACAGCAGAAATCGATATTTTGTTACAAAAAAAGTTTTTGTGCTCTGACTTTTTCTGAGCAAGAATCCTGACATTCCTTCACTGTCCAAATGTGTTTAACTTTTTTTGGCAGCAATAAACATGACAGTTTACTTATTTTAATTTAAGACATGTTTTATTTTAATTAAGTTTAAAACTTTTTTATTTAATGTAAAATTATATTTTGTTTTAATTTACTTTCAAATTCTTCAGTTGCTGAATGGGCTGCATAGTTTTCATAAATTGCATAGTTCAGAATAGCTATAATTGTACCAGATGGTTGCATTCAGTTAAGTTGGGCTAGACTGTGATACAAACCGTTCAGTTTGTCAACAATAAAACTGACTGAAATGAGAGAAAGACTGAGTGCGAGACTGATATTAGATAAAATGAATATTGATAAAGTTTACCTTTATGTACAGAATCTGAATATCGCAGATATTTTTAAAAATCGCAATAATATCGTATCGTGCGTTAAGTATTGTGATAATATCGTATCGTGGGATGTATGGTGATTCCCACCTCTAATGGGAGCACTACAGGTTTTCGCTTGGGCAGCGGTTGTCCTTCTCTCCTGGATCGGCTGGAGCTTTCTTTAGGTGCCTTTCCAGCTTTGACAAAAGTCCAGCTGGGATAATCACATTTACTAAGGGCCTTCTTGATGTGCTGTTCTTCTGCCTCCCTGGCCGCTGTGTCAGTGGGGATGGTGTTCGCATCCCAGCCCATTGTTCCTTCAGTGGGCTGGTTTCAGTCATTATGCAAATGTACTGTTCATAAGATTTGGGGAAACCAAATCTCAGCTGAGACTGAAGAAGTCACCTGGATGAGTGACGAAACGTTTCTCCCACAAAACGCTACGTCCAGATGAACAGAATCAACTTTTGGAGATCATCTACTTGTCTTTCTCTTTTTTAGCAATAAAAAAAAGTTAGCTAATATAACATGACTCTTGACTGGGAGCAGGCCGAAATCTCTGGGGCTGAAAAATGAAGCTAAGAACAGAAGTGCCAAAAGTGGTTCCTGGAGTGGCCACTGGAGGCTGGCTCCAAAAGCTACTCTACTTTCCCCAGTAGACTCCCACATTAAAAAGCCAGAGTTAAGGCAGCCTCAACTGGTTATCAGAGAAACAGCAGCCTGGCACTGGTTTCACTAGCACTACTGTCGATATGGAGAAATGCAACAACAAATACATAAATGTATGACAAAAAGGGCAGATTTCATAACTGCATACAGGAAACTAAAAATAACTAAATAGGGAATTTGTGATCGCCATATTATAAAGGACAAAGGGCATCTGCTATTCACTTTAATGAATGTGCAAGCTCTCACACATAGATTAAGTTCTTACACTAAGCACATGCACGTGGGAGTGGATTAAAACAACAGTATGCCCCCGGGTGAAATCACTTAGCTAATTATGGTAAAAGTAATAAAGCAAAGTTCATGTAAATGGAAGATAAAAATCCTGGAATAGTGCATACATAATCAACCCACAACACTGACTAACAATGGCCAGAAAACCTAGGAAACTAATAAAAACCCCTACACAGTTCAAAGCACATCTCTGTTTGAATCAAACAGACTAGGGTGTGTATATTAAGGTCAGATGTAGCAGGAATAAATGCTCAAGACCACTGAGAAAGAAGTGTGATATTCATTAAATGTAATCTAAATCAAGCAGGTTTGGGGAAGCTGCTTGATTTAGATTAGGATGGCCAGTCTTTGCTGATGTTAACCACTAGACACAATCATCTTTTACAACACAAAGGAAAAACTGTTATGGTATTGGCACTCCTGGGTTAAAAAATAAATAAATAAATAAAAAATCACCTATTCCTGAATTACTTTGGATCAACGAACTAACCTCGTACTCATTTAATATGTTTGCTGTCATCAGTCCACCCATTTGCTTTTCCAATATATTCTTCAGAAGATTGCAAGGCGAGCTGGAGTCCACCTCAGCTATTGTAAGGCAAGATGTGGGCTAAACCCTGGACAAAAATGTGCCTGACATTTATATCATCTATCCATCCATCTACCCATCCTCTTCTGCTTATCCAATTTGGCCTATCCAACCCCACTGTGACTCCAGGTGCCTCAAACTAGATGGTAAGTACTGTAATGCTTGGTCAGGTGGGTTTGCTGGTGTTAACACCGAGATGCTCAATAGTAGCACTAGCAAAGTAGCAAGGCGGTAGCCCAGTAAACCATAACCAAATGTGCTTTTCTGTCGGAGGATGCACTATTAAATGGTTAAGCTGTTACTGTAACGTACATAATAAAGGCAGTAGATTTTGGTTTTAAAGATAAGGTTTGACCTTATTTGACCTTGAAGAAGAAGTCCAAAGTAACATAACATTTAGAATCCCCATAAAACATTCCCTATATGCCTACAAATAATTCCAGTAAGAAACATACAGTTGTTTTAAATAGCTCTTTTTAGCATTATTACCACTTTGACCTTCAGACCTATTGACAATGAAGGAGAGGTCAGAGATCAAATGTAACATATTTTAAATCTTCATATGTTACATTTGATATTGTACCTTCTTTATGTTGACAATACACAACACACTTGTAAGGATCACAGTTTCTAAGGTATATGGCTTTTTGTAAATTTTAACCAATAAATCATTAAGTTGACCTTGAAGACCTCGGTGAATCTAAGGCAAATTTTAATGCATTGTTAATAGGGCTGCCACAAACGATTATTTTGATAGGCGACTAGTCACCGATTATTTTTGCGATTAGTCGACTAATCAGATCATGCGCCCATTGGACGTACAACGTACAGCTTATTGCACCAGCATGAATCTGCTCTTATATAACTATCATTAGCTTACAGCTTTAAGTGTTTAAGGTATGTGCTAACTAAAAATAAAGACAAGATGATTGTTTGTTAAATTTTAATGAAGTTTGCAGATTGTTTCGGTGGAGTTTAATAAACTCAGCCATCTGCTCCTTGCTATCTAAAATATAACACAACACCGGAGTATATTCTCGAGCATCTCACACTTCTGATAATCAGTTGTCTGCTTGACGTTTATTCAGCTGTGTAAAAACTATAACTTTAATCTCAGCCAAACTGATTTACTTAGGAACAAATAAAATACTGAAAAAAGCCAAACAATATCATTTTTAAGTTATCTAAGTGACTTATATATGTTTAACCTGAGTAGCGAAAGACGGCAGTGGGTTTGAAAACGATTTGCCGGCTAGTGAGCCTTGCCCCCGGTTAGCTATCGAGCTGGTGGGTAACAGATGTCTCCGAAAACGTTGTGCGCTTTTGAAAATATGTGGTGGCAGATATTTGAAGTTTACACAGCTGCATTCTTTGGCACTCTAGTGTAGTTACTGTGTGTGTGTGTGTTTATAAGTAGTTTTAAACCTTGTGATCCACAAAACAACATAACAGTAAAAGAAGAACTGACTGCGTTACAGTCAGTGCTGGAGCAGCGGCTTGGCTCATGCGCGATTCATTTTCTAGTTTGGACGCATAGATGGGAACATCTCCTGCCCTGATAGCAGCGGGGGGAGGACTATCCTCCGCCCGTGAGCGCTTTGGCACGGGTGAGGTGCCCACGGTAGCACCGCTGCTTGTTGAGAGTAAGAGCGATACGCGCTTTCACGTCAAAAAGTCGTCATAAATAAGTCTCCAATAATACAAGTCGCCAGATTTGTCGCTAGTCGCTTTTTAGGAAAAAAAAGTCATTAAGGGGGTCTGAAAACTCGCTAAATATAGCGACAAAGTCGCTAAGTTGGCAACACTGACTGGGCGCTAACCGTATCATTCAAATATATTGAATGTTGCAATGTTGACAAAGAGAGGAAGTGACGTAAGATTTGCGAATGCGGGGTACCGATCGGGTTTCCGGTACGGATTGGGTAGCGACAAGGCCACGCTATGAATCCTGGGACACAGCTTCTTCTTCGGGGTTTAATGGCAGCTGGCATCCTTGTACATGCAGTGCTGCCATCTTCTGTTTCAGTCCGTTATTACACTCTTAAATCCTACTACTTATTCCTGCGTCTTTTGGGATCTTACAAAGTTTCAAAACGACGCATCGACTATTAAATTGGTCGACTAGTCACGATTACGTCGACTATCAAAATCGTCGACGTAATCGTGACTAGTCGACTAATCGTGGCAGCACTAATTGTTAACATGACCTCACTCTGCACCTCAACAATGTTTTCTTTTTTTATTTTAAGTTTTCATACATCCTTGTTCACCAAAATGGTACTTTGTAGTACAATGGACGTCAGACAAGTTTCTGTTGCATGAAAATGTCACGTCATGATGAGTCTGCCCAAATGTCAGCATCTGACAAAGTTGGGGGTAAGAATTTTGTCTTTTCAGCTGATGATCAGTAAGATCGAGAATTTTACTTATTTACCATACCTATAGGACTTGGAAGTCTGGAACATTTATTGTTTTGAAAACATAAGATTGGCTTACTAACTCTAGTGTGAAATAATAAAAAAAATGCGTTGTGTAACTATGGTGAATTAACCTACACTGTATGTCTTTGTACTCTGGGTACCATTCAATTTCTTATTCAATAAACAACAGTGATAGTTCCACAGTGCTAATGCCGTAAAAATTCAGAACTGTGCATACAATCACTAAGACCATTTTGACGACTTAAGTTTGTGCTACAGATTTTCTTCACTAGAACAAAAACAACACGGTAAATCCTACAGCCCAAAATGCAGGGGCTGACACTGCTCCTGAACTCTGTATATTGTATGAGAAGTGTATCGAAAGACAGACAGAAACAGACAGCTTAATGACTGCAGATAAAAAGAGAGGAGGCAGAGGAGTGAATGAAAGCAAGAGGGAGGGAAAAGGTGTACGAGATGGAGAGAAGAAATTAGGTTGTTATGTATATTGCTGGCAATTCACACATGCACATTCCATCTGAGATCCCATCAGCTGTCAAACTGAGAAAGCGATGGGGATGTGGGAGTGGCAGGAATCTCAACAAGGCCTGAACTTGGCGCACCACTGAGACCTAATCAAAACACAATCACATTCACTGCCAGAACAGACGCACACAGGCCCGCACCCATACATTCATTCTCTCCACACACATTCACACCCAAGCAAAGTCCTAGTCACTCCCTTTCCTTTTCACACAAACACTGTTTAACAAATGTACACATAATCATTCACACACTCACAGAAAAAACATTAACTTGTAGTCACACATGGGCAAACACATTTTGTTCCATGCAATCAAACTTCAGCCTATTTCAAACTATCCACTGCTTCAAGGCAGAGAGATGATGTATGAAACTGCCCAGTTAAATACTGGCTCTTATCTTGAGCTATGACCTGTGACTTGAGTTTATCTCCATTATGCAGTGGTTCATTTCAAAAGCTTCACCTCTGTTGGAGGTTATTGGTATGGGAGACACAGACAGGAACTCTGGTTGCATATAGGGATCAGCCAAATGTGTCTCCAACTGAACTGAGCCTTCCCCCTAATACGCAATCCCTCTAGACAGTCTAGGCGCTGCAGTAGTCGAGCCCAGAGTCCACTCACTCAGGTGTGAAGGCATCACGGCTGACCAGTTCCTAGGTCAGCATTCTCATCGTTAATCCACACAGATAGGCCAAATGCTGACCACTAGGAAGTAATTGCTTGGAGTTGGCCCTGCCAAAAGCTCTCTAATGCAAGAATAGGTGTCTGAATGTTAAGAACATTTTTTTCCCTTGTGATTTATTTGGTTCTGCTAAACTTAGAGATTGCCCTGGGTAGATGTTACAGATAAGATTAGATCAGCTGTGGTACGCTGTAGTTGTGATAAAGCTCCAACTTTACACACATATTAAATGTTTATTTTTCTATCCTATCTGGGGGGGGGGGGGGCAAAGAATTTTACTGTGTGCCAAGTGCGCAAATATATTGCTCCAATGGGTAAGAAGTACTGACTTTGAAGCATTTTCCTATTTTCTACTTTCCATTGAATTTGGCATCCTTTCCTGAGAGAACAAAGGAGGTGAGTTGCCAAGGCTCGGTTGTGTCAAGAGCCCTATGAAATACTCCTGACTACAGCAGGAGAAGAGCAGACAATAGAAAACCACACTAAAGATAAACCAATGACAAGATAGTGGAGCACAACAAACTTGACTTTATAATACAAAAACACCATAAATAAAACAGAATACAGGATGCCCTTAAAAAGAAAGCAAACAAATGCACCCTCTGTCTCTTCCTTTTGACATGATTTACTTTGCTACAGTTATACTGATAAGTGGATTTGTCAGATAGTGAAGAAAATTCAACCCATTTACAAAAACAGACATCTTGTGGGGAGTTTGCATAGAGCGTTAGGCGTTTGGCACAAGTGCAGATGGATGACATATCAATGAGACGTAAGATAACACTGGAGATGTTCCCCCGCCAAATCTGTGCCACTAAAATAAATAAATAAATAATGAATACAGCTACTGTATAGAGTGTTGGCCCACTCATTATTATTGTATCTGCCAGCTTCAACCTGGTTAGAACAAGAACACACAACTATAAGTAAAAGTATAGGTTCTTCACCTCACTAAGCAGACTTTGGTATGATAGTGGAGTTTAGAACTGGCAGTCAGCCAAACTATAAGTGAATGAGCTCTGATCTTCACTGTTAGAGTTGTTGTGAAGGAAAGGATAAATGCTGGAATCACCCATTGGCTTCAGGCTGTCCTGTGGGGCCAAAGAGCAGTCTGGCTACACAAGGAAATGAATGGTAGGAGAAAATAACCAAGAAGAATACTACTTTTTTCAGAGAAGAGAGCAGTGAGTTTTTAGCACAGAGACACTTACCTGTCCTTTTCGAGAAGGATTATGGGGTTTATGTGCAACAGTGAAGCTTCAGATATACGAGTCCACAGACAGAGCACCAAAGTTTGATATCAACTTAACAGTGACAAACCGTACCATGGCTTCAGAGATTACAAGGGAGAGGGAGGTAGCAGGGGTGGGGGTGGACAATTTCTGACACAAAGTGCAGCGCTGCATACTTTAACATTGTTCTCTCTCTTAGTTTATTTTCCTCTCATCTACTCTTTCCTTCTTTGCAGTCCCTCTCTGTCAAGTGGCACAGAAGCGAACGAGCCGAACGTCTCTGTCTGCTTACTGGGGCAAGTGAACATCTGAAATGACAGAGGGTGACGTTGGCTTGAGTGCTGGAGAAGATGCCTCAGAGCTAAGTGAAGGACCATTAGGGAGACAGTGATAAGATGCATGCATGCATGCAGGGCTACTGAATGTTCACCTTGAACAGCCTGGTGTCATCTTGTGCTGAGGAGGGCTATCACATGGTGAGAGCCCAGCATCAAACTCCAATCAAACTCCATCAAAGCTGAAAGCAAAATCAAACTGATGTCTACACATGCCAAAAGGTGCTGTGACCCCCAATGCTGTTATTATTCATGCACAGTGACTAGCTATTACTGTGATGCCTTCTCACTTCAGCTAGCATTCCTGTATTGGGCAACTAAGCAAAGAGCTTTTAAGAGCTAACTGATGAACTGAAGACTGCTTGTCAAAAGAGACACTTTAAGGTCAAGACAAAGTGTGAGAAAGGTGGCATGCAGAGATGAGCATAAACATTACATCTTTATAGTTAAAGTACACCGCTGTCTCATTTTTATTCAGGCACAGAACCACCAGAACATGGATTTTTACATTTTGGAGGGAAAGTGGGTTTGATGTATGACATTTTGCCTGAGTCTATATGTCTGGTAAATTAGCATACACACAAGTAATGCAGATGATTTCTATGTCAAAGCTTTAAATAAAAAAACTTCCCTTTGAAATACCAACAATTGAAGGCCTGTAGATATCATGTATAATAGATATGCACTTTGCTGCTTTCTACATACCTAGAAAATACTGCAGAAACATATGTTTAGGTTTGTTTCAAAAGTTACTATGATGTGTACAGAGGGGGGAAAAAAAAAATCAGTGTATTTGTGCGACAAATGTTGGACCCAACTACAGGGAGTGCAGAATTATTAGGAAAGTTGTATTTTTGAGGAATAATTTTATTATTGAACAACAGCCATGTTCTCAATGAACCCAAAAAACTCATTAATATCAACGCTGAATGTTTTTGGAAGTAGTTTGTAGTTTGTTTTTAGTTTTAGCTATTTTAGGGGGATATCTGTGTGTGCAGGTGACTATTACTGTGCATAATTATTAGGCAACTTAACAAAAAACAAATATATACCCATTTCAATCATTTATTTTTACCAGTGAAACCAATATAACATCTCCACATTCACAAATATACATTTCTGACATTCAAAAACAAAACAAAAACAAATCAGCGACCAATATAGCCACCTTTCTTTGCAAGGACACTCAAAAGCCTGCCATCCATGGATTCTGTCAGTGTTTTGATCTGTTCACCATCAACATTGCATGCAGCACCAACCACAGCCTCCCAGACACTGTTCAGAGAGGTGTACTGTTTTCCCTCCTTGTAAATCTCACATTTGATGATGGACCACAGGTTCTCAATGGGGTTCAGATCAGGTGAACAAGGAGGCCATGTCATTAGTTTTTCTTCTTTTATACCCTTTCTTGCCAGCCACGCTGTGGAGTACTTGGACGCGTGTGATGGAGCATTGTCCTGCATGAAAATCATGTTTTTCTTGAAGGATGCAGACTTCTTCCTGTACCACTGCTTGAAGAAGGTGTCTTCCAGAAACTGGCAGTAGGACTGGGAGTTGAGCTTGACTCCATCCTCAACCCGAAAAGGCCCCACAAGCTCATCTTTGATGATACCAGCCCAAACCAGTACTCCACCTCCACCTTGCTGGCGTCTGAGTCGGACTGGAGCTCTCTGCCCTTTACCAATCCAGCCACGGGCCCATCCATCTGGCCCATCAAGACTCACTCTCATTTCATCAGTCCATAAAACCTTAGAAAAACCAGTCTTGAGATATTTCTTGGCCCAGTCTTGACGTTTCAGCTTGTGTGTCTTGTTCAGTGGTGGTCGTCTTTCAGCCTTTCTTACCTTGGCCATGTCTCTGAGTATTGCACACCTTGTGCTTTTGGGCACTCCAGTGATGTTGCAGCTCTGAAATATGGCCAAACTGGTGGCAAGTGGCATCTTGGCAGCTGCACGCTTGACTTTTCTCAGTTCATGGGCAGTTATTTTGCGCCTTGGTTTTTCCACACGCTTCTTGCGACCCTGTTGACTATTTTGAATGAAACGCTTGATTGTTCGATGATCACGCTTCAGAAGCTTTGCAATTTTGAGACTGCTGCATCCCGCTGCAAGATATCTCACTATTTTTGACTTTTCTAAGCCTGTCAAGTCCTTCTTTTGACCCATTTTGCCAAAGGAAAGGACGTTGCCTAATAATTATGCACACCTGATATAGGGTGTTGATGTCATTAGACCACACTACCTTCTCATTACAGAGATGCACATCACCTAATATGCTTAATTGGTAGTAGGCTTTCGAGCCTATACAGCTTGGAGTAAGACAACATGCATGAAGAGGATGATGTGGACAAAATACTCATTTGCCTAATAATTCTGCACTCCCTGTATACATAATAGTCAAACATTTGCATACCACTCCATGCTATGGACTCAATACGTTTTTTTGTATTGGTACAAAATATGCAATCCAATTAGTTTGAAACTTCTAGAATCAAAATGGACGATGTGACATATTCTTTCTTTGGACGCCAACCATGGCCATGTTCAATCGTGTTAGCTACACCAGTTCGGAGATACAGATTTAGACAGCAAATAGCCTCAGTTTATGCCTGATGGATCGAACATGCATGCTGACAGCTACTCTCTCCCTTTCTCTCTCTTTCCTGCGCCTTGTCTCTTCCGACCAGTGTTTGCAGAGTTGGAAATTTCTTAAATAATTCATGCTGTTAATAACCAGCACAGTCTCTATGGCACAGAGCAGTCCTGTTCAAACACAGCTATGCGTGTGTGCGTGTCTGTGCAGCATAGTGAAAGGAAACAGTGTTTGAACAGTGAGGTGAAGGTGTATGTATGAATGTGTATGTGATTGCAGTACGAGTTATCACAGACTAGGCAAAATTGACTGATGTGATAGTTAGGGTGGTTATAGGGTGGGCTTCTGTGTCAACACCGGGGAAACCGCAGATTTCTTCCAACAGCGAATGAGCTGAAGGTCACACACCGCACGATCATAAGCAGAAGGCTCGTTGGAACATTCATGATATTGCAGACAAATAGCAGAATCAATGGCACTCTGTAAAGAACACAACAAGTAGAGCACTAATGACAAAGTGACTTAATGAAGGTCTCATCTTCGGTATTGTGGTCATTGTCAACATCGTATCATTATCATCGCGCCCTATTCAAGGCTTTAGCTCTTCGTCTATTGTCTCTTTGTTACAACTGGACACACTGTCTGCCTGTGAGCTCGCCATCTTTTCAGCCTGTCTGTCCGTTTCTCGAGACGGGAGGTGCAAGAAACAAGTGGGGGCAGACCTTCAGCAAAGATGACCTTGGCAAAAGTCTGATGATTTGTGGAGAGCAGCAATATCAATAATAATGAAGAAATTAATAAGCTGGTGCGCTGGCCTGAGGGTTCGGCTGCGGGAGATGGTGGGGGGGACAGTGGCTGACTTTAATAGTCGAGTTGCCGGGGGGGGGGGGGGGGGGGTCATGGCTGGCAGGAAGAAGAGAAGGGAGAAAAGGGTGGGGGGGTCAGGGTGGTGTGGAATAGGGGGTGGTAAGTGCATGATTTCCTTAGCAGCATTGTGGTGCTGCAGTCCATGCTGTCACACGTCAAAGAGGGAGCAAATCAAAGGCAGCTCTTTTGATGAATATAAAACAGAGAGTCCTGCTGAGAAGCACTCTCCCTCCCTCCCATTCTAATCACAGAGCTGCAGAGGCGGCGGATTGCACCAATCCCCCCCCCCCAGCCCAGCCCAAAATGAAAGGAGAGGGGGGACACGGAGCACACACAATCACAACAAAGGCTGCTTTATAATAGCAATAAACATTTGTCCTTTTGAGACATCTGCACAGACTGATTCTACGGTGTGGTAAGATGCAAGAAAAGCTGTAACGACATCATCAAAATTTTAGAACCTACCAAACCCTGAAAAAGGTCGTCCTTCTATATCTAAAATTGTGCTGCATGCGTTTTTAAGTTGTTGTTTTTTTACCCTGGAAACATCAAACACTTCAATACTCTATCAAGCACTGAGGCACATTTGTTTGCAGCTTGTAGTGTTTTGATAAAAATGCCTGACATTTAACAGCCTATTTAAGCTTTACTTAACAGAACCTAAAGTATTAGATTGTGCTAAAAAAAAATTCCAGTGTAAAAAAATTGAACCATTATGAGGGAAAATATGGAACAAAATATGCTCATTTATTCTCAGTGTCTTTTAAAACCAGCAAAATTGTATTAGGAGTAGCTAATAATATCCCTTATGACAAAGGATTTAATTTAATTTCTTTAATGCCTTATTTTACTATTATTCTTACCCAAAAGTCCCAAATGCAGCAGTCCTAGACACTTTAACCTCCTTTCCAACCTTCAGTACTTCTTCACTTTTAAAAGTATATTCCACCTGCTTCAATTAGTCACCACTAAAGTGTTTTGGCTATGTAGACTGTGTCAAAAGATTTGTGTAAAGTACTTAGCAGTTATTCCATTCACATTAACAGCGAAGTAGGAAAAATGATTAATCCAGAATAGCAGATCAGTCAGCAGAGGACAGTGTGTTGAGCTGTACATTAGTGCTATGTTCAATGCAGCTGAGTCTACATGGACCGAAGAATTGTCATCACTGTATTCCAGCAGATCTCAGCTTCTGTAGCACTGCCTAGATCCACATCCCCTGGGCAGTGTTCCTCTACTGCTCCCCTGGCAGCATTTGTGTGTGACACCAAAGCCCACTCCCACCCAAGCCCTGAGCCTAGAAAGTGACACATGCATGGGTGTCGCTGCCGTTTCACCTCCTGCCTGCTGAAGTATGAGGCAATTTCCTGCGAGCGGTGCAGGGTGAGAGAGAGAGAGCGAGAGTGAGTAGTGGGCTAGGCACAGCACAGCTCTGCTGCTCTCTTTGATACTGTCAGGGAAGAGTAATGGCTCTCTGTAGCAACAGCCACCACCAAACTAATGTAGTGTGACTTTGGTTCTTCTTTCCAATGCATTACCAGCATAGTGAGAAAGAAGGGGACAGGAAGAAGAGAGTCAAACTGTGAAGAATGTGGGAGTAAGGTTAGGTCTACACAGGGCATGACAGAATCTTTTCAGCGTTAGCAGTCAATTTCCTTAAGTCCTAAAAAACAAAGAAGTGACAGGCATGTTTTTGTAATAAGAACATATTTACCAATTTGCTCAACTCTTGCCTTCATGCAGAATGCTATTCAGACTATTCTACCAGGAAAACAGGCACAAGCAAATTCCAGTCTTGTTAGGCAGGACAGCTCCAACTAATCTTTCCAATGATTTGAAGGTCACAGCGCTTTAGTGCAGAGAGCAGCTTAAGGGCCTCATCTAATTGGGCAATCTGCTGTCTCAGCAGCTATTATAGCCTTGGTCATTTTGTCTGACCTTGCAAATTTAATGACAGAGAATACAAAGCTGACCCATCATTTTTGCAAAAAATGTATTGTTTTCAAATAAAAACAAGAAGAATGAAAGAAAGATGCTCTATTTGAAGATCTGTGTACCCCTCTAGTCTAGTAGTTAGTTATAGATGCATTCTTAATGAAACTCAATTACAGTACAATTTGTAGACATGCAGAATTAAGAGCTGATTCATGCACAAAATTATTATTCATTAGAGCTAATTAAATGGCATGGTCTTTAGGCTGACTGCCAGATGTGTGGCGATGTCAGAGATAGTGAGTCTTCTGTGAAGCCTAGAGAGACAGGCTGTTATTCAACTTGGCCTTGGCTCCCACACTGAGCCTAACATGCACAATCATTAGAAAACCATCTAACAGGCAAGCCTTTCTTTATTTCTTTAAACATGGCAGGAAGTTTGCAAAATGAGTTAGAAATTAAAAGTATTTTTAATGTTATACACTGAATATAAAGTTTCATCGCTTGTATTATTGGTAAATGGCCTGTATTTGTATAGCGCTTTTCTAGTCCCTAAGGACCCCAAAGCGCTTTACACAACCAGTCATCCACCCATTCACACACACATTCACACACTGGTGATGGCAAGCTACATTGTAGCCACAGCCACCCTGGGGTGCACTGACAGAGGCGAGGCTCAAGGCCTCGGACACAGCGACCGAGACTGTCCAAGCTGGGGCTCGAACCGGCAACCTTCCGATTAGAAGGCGAACTCCCAACTCTTGAGCCACGATCACCCTATTATTACGACTTGTGCTGTAATTCTAAATACATTGTTTGTTCAGATGGCAACGCAGTTTGTTGTTTTATCTGTTTTAAAGACCTGTTAATGTAGTTTATTGTAAAAGCAACTTCTGAAACACATATTTAGTCTTGCACACATCCTGATTGATTACACACAGACTCATCTAACATAAATAAAGGGGAAAAAGATACATGGAAAGACAAAGAGAAGCAGAAACAGTGCAAAAGTGAGGTGTACAAGAGGTGTAACAAGGCAGGGGTTGTCTGGAACCCGTGGCCTAGGGCAGTACATGGAGAGAGATGAGCTGGTGTGCACACTGCAGGGTATTGTCTGTAAACGTTGGGGCTCCTCTAACAACTACTGAGGCTAGGTTTGCTGAACAGTGGGTCACAACCTACTAGCGTTTGGTGTGTTTATCTGTGCGTTTCAACAATGTATTTCCAAAAAACAGCAAAGCAAGCCAAAACAGCAGACAGAGAAAATAAACGGGGGACATATAACAAAAGAAATAAACCAGACCCTTCGTTTTTACTGTAACAATTACTGACACACATTAATCAATGAATGTTTCTTCTGCCTCCTTCTACCGTGAACTGTGGGGCAGATGTGTTTAACAAAGTGCAGCCCTCCCAAGTACCTTCAAAACAGGACCCTTGAACACATAGCACTGTTCACCCGTTATGAAGCCACTGTCTGTGCCTGCCCTCTGCCAAGGCCTCCCACCCACACTTTTTATTTGTTCAGCGTGCACAATGTGACCTGGCCGCGCATATACCTGTGCTTCTCTTTATCTCCTGCTTCCCTGAAGAGAGCTTGTTGAAGCTGTGTTTCCACAGTATGATGTCCATGTTTGAGGAGATTTTTATTTCTAAGGGGTTATTATACCATGCTCATTATTTCTGACCTGATGCTAGCCACAACAGGCACAGCACACTGCTTGAAATGGATGTTCTAGCTCTTCCTAAACCTTGGTATTAAGTAGCCTCTTTGATCTCTCTCCACTGTGACAAAACAGCAGCACCAGGCCTCCTAAATGAACCACTCAGAACTCAAGCAGCGCGCAACAACATCAAGTAGAGCTGGGAAGAAAATATGCAGATCCTCTAGGAACACACCCCAAAAAGGACCTAAGTATAATTAACTACAATGAGCTGGAGGCAGATGTGTGACTCCAAAACATAAAAGAAATGCCTACCTTCAGTATTTTTCACAAATTGCACTGAAAATTAGGAGTTTACTTAATGGAAGTAGAGCATTTCATCTGTTAAAGGTTATTTGTTATCTTCAGGCACCCAGAAAAGACTTCAATTGTCTTGATCTTCACAGGTTTCACTGCCAATCATTAGCATGCTAATCTTGAGTGATTTTTCAGACCTAAAGGAAGCACATGGAAAGTCTTTGTCAGCCCAGGTTCCTGAAAGACCTCTACATTACATATGAGATAAAAGCTTTTTGAACTAAATTACAATACATCCTCCAAACACGGGCTGTTCAAAGCATTCTGAAGTAGTGCAGGTGTTCACTGGACACAGGAGAAGTGAGCCCAAAGGCCTTTTTTGTGATACCATAATTCATCGCAGGTAATAAGCTCTCAAATTACAGACATAGAGCTGAATTCAGCCAACCCTTTACAAAAAGAAACAAACAAAACAAAAAAGAAACAAAACAAAAAAACAAAACAAAAAACCCACACATTAGTTTTGCCTTTCCTGAGTCTTACCAATAAGCAGATGGGGCCTGCAAGATTTACCAAGTAAAACGTAAGACTTTTAACCCAGACAAAATGTACTTTAAGAACTCCACACCAACCAAAACACAAGAGCACAATGAAAAACCATATCATATCAATATTCAATCAGTACAACCCAAAGATAAGATAAGAAGCATAATATAAATGGACAAATTAACCAATTAAATGCTAAGTGATTTAACACAATTTAGATTATTGCTGTAAACTTCCCCGTTCAGATTGTAAGCTTGATGGTGCTGGCTGAAACTCTACTAAGTCAATTTTGCGTTTAGTTTCGAGTTATATACTTCCCCAAAAAGTCTGGAATTGGATAATAAAACTTCTCTTTTTAAACTAAAGAGCTGGCTTTGGGGGACAATTTTTTTGGTACCTTTAGAAATATAGACTTTTAGTATATTTTAAGGTCTTTTTTTCCTGGAGAATAAATCTAGAATAAAACTACTATCTTCAGCACTGTAAGACCTACAAATACCTTCTAAAATGAAAAAACCTGAACCAAAGAGAATCCAGTTTGATTTGTGTTTAAAGCTACGCTAACACAAAAGCAGACAAAAATGGCTAAAAATGGCATAAAGGTAAATTGGTGGATAATTCTCATACTAGCTACAGTAAGGCTAATTTATTAGAAATATATATCAAACATTTTGGCTTGGTGTCAGTCATCCACATCTAGCTGCTACCTCACCAAATCTTTTGACTAATACCAGCTCAAACAGTTCTTCCAACCAGAGATTCACTAGGCTAATTGCTAGGGATCACTACTTTTATTTAACAAGAACTCAAAATCATAATGACTCCTTATTACAAATTCTATCTGCAAATGCACAATGGAAATATCAAAAAGTGCTGACAGGGTGACTGGGAGCAAAGATAAGGCTCCATGGTAATTCACCTCAAAGCAGTGCCTCTGTGAGGACATGCAATGGAGAACTAGGACTGTAACACGTGTGGCAAAAATAAATACGGGGCAACAGAAATTCTCATTTTCCAATTGGGATAATTCACTGCTCTGAAATTGAAATGTATTATTGGTAACCATTCCCAAAAGGAAAAAGCACTTTTTGGGGGTTGATTAGCCCAGTTGAAGGAATACCAGTGCAGATAGGATAATGTAGTTTGCTAGATTAGAAATGATAGCTACACGGTAAAATGACATAAAGGAAATAATAAAATATAACACCTAGTGGAACCACGATGAACGTACACTGAAAATGTGCACTTCAGTAAATAATCAGACAATGTCAATTATGTGAAAATGGGCTGGCTATGGAGCATTTCTATTCCGGCACTGGCACAATCAACCTTTTAATGGCAGGCTGTTAGATAATAGCTTTCTGTCTGTTGGCCTCCAGTTTGAGGACCCAACATATCCTTTTCACATGCTACAGAGTGGCAGTGGTAGTAGACTGTTACCTGAGTGTTTAACAGATCCATCACAGTGTTCAGAGACTGATGAAATCCACACTGCCTCAGGAGTAGAAGTGAGTAAGTTAGAAATCAAGAAAACATGGAATATGCTAAGATTCAAATGTGACAGCGCCAGACAAACAAAGGCAACTGCCTGCACAAAACCTTTATAAATGTACAAAACATGCACTCTGTTGCTATGGTCCAGTGCCAGACATCACAAAATATCCCCAGTTGCTGACTGAAGCTTTTACTATTTCATTATTAGCCATAGTTGCTTCCTTAATGCTATAATGGCTACTTATGCTATTGGGTAACTGCTAATAGTTAAGCAGCTAATGCTGAGGTGCGTGCCAGTCAGGTTAACACTATTTAATACTTCAAGGTCTTAGAGACCCGACTTTTACTGAAAACGGAAAAGAAATGTAAAATTCCTCATGAAGACTTGATCGGTGTCGTGAAAGTCAGCTACTTCACTCACAAGTTAGGGGTGGTTCTGCCTGCAGCAATGCTGTATAAAGTAGTGTGTCAGCTGGAGGATGTAAAGATCAATAACGGTATCAGTAATGATGCAAATGAGCATCTAATCTGACACTAATGTTTAGTATCGATTGGCATCTGAAAGTTGATTTGTTTGACAACGCTAACTGCCAAATACTTGTGACCATCAGCAACAATTTCTAAGAGACAACAGAAGAATAATGAGTTTCCTCCTTTATGCTCAATACCTGCCAAAAAAGCACAAGTTCAAGGATCCATTTTGCTCACTCACATATTTCATTCCATACTTTCCCCTCTCGCCCCTACTAACCTAGCCCTCCACCTACAAAGCCCATTCTTCAACACAACTGGGGAATTTCAATCCTATTTCACATCCTAGAACAAATTCCTTCCCTGATTACTGATGCATTTCAAAGCAGGCATCATTATATTTTCAGACCACTTTCTTTTAAAAATGTACTGAAAACCTTTATGCTGGTTCCCAGGGGCCCCCTTCTCTTCTTCTGTTATGCTCTTATTAGTCTGACTCTCCTACTGCCTGCTGGGGGATCCACATTGCTATTCATTTTCTGTATCTCTGACCTCTGTGTGGATGGAATTCATCTGGTCTATCCCTTGTTCTTTACATTACTGTGGAGACAAGCAGCTACTGTCTGGTGCAGCTATTAAAACATAAACACCATTAAATAAAAATGTGGAGCAGTGAGGGATGTGGAAAGAGCCAAAGAGAAGCATGGAGGAAAAAAATGACTTTCTGCTGTGCTTATAGTCCAGTGTAATTGAATTGCAGTCTATTCTGTAATGAGTAATGTTATGTATGAAGTTAGGAAAGAGAGCTTTTACAACTTCCACTGATACACATATTGAATGCAAATATTTAGAATCTATCAGCTGGATTATTCCCAACGCAATATTGGCTCACCTGTTTGGCTAAATTCATGTCATGGATTCTCTTGGGGGAAAAAAAAAAAAAGAAAATGTAAAAATACAATAAAATAAATAAATTAAAAAATCTTGTACAAACTTTTAAGTCCACGAGACCTTGGAAAATTCTAAAACTCTGCACTCCAAAAGACTTTTTCCATTTATAAATTTTTGAATGGCCCTGAGAGCTAGATTTCATCATTTTTTGCAACCCTTCTCCAAACCTCACCAAACTATAGGATGAGTGTTCCACCCCCAAAAAGGTAAATTTTTTTAATTGTATATTTTTAGAAGAACTATTAGTTTCAGTGACCTAAAGCTGTTGTCCAAGGGAAAGTAACTATTTATTTCAGAAACATTTAAATAATTAAGCTGTTTAAAAGACTGCAACATTAAATAAATTCAGAGAGTTTAAATTTTTAAGTCGGTATGTGTACATTGTTGACTCAAGATTGTTTTCTGTGTGTTTTTCTCTGTGTTTATGATTTGCAAAAGAGACTGAGAGACAAGTTATTCATTTTAATTGATGTGGAACCACTAGTAGCCTTTAAAGGACATTTCATTAAAAGTCAGAAAGAAAAAAAAAAGAAAGAAAAAAGTCTGAAACATTAATTAATAAAAATTCGCCCGACAGCAGTCTGCCTTTAATCAACCCAGAGCATAGGTAGGAAAAGAGCAAGAGACAGAATGATGACCAGTGGAGGTAAGGAGGAGCTTTTATTGCCAGAGTCTTTAATGCAAACCACGAGTCACTTGCCCGGCTAGGAAACCCTGCAAAGAACTGCTTGAGTTGATGAGCTCGTCCAGCTGAATGATATACATCGCCAGGCATAGGCGAGAGCTGTCCATTAGTTACAAGGGTTCCTGTAATGCTCCACTCCAGTACATTATTTCCAAATGCATCAGTCAGCGTCATGCAACACAGATAAATTCTAATGGTTAAGATCTGTAATGCATAGCCTCACCGCTGCTATATTACGCTACAGGTTAGGAGGGCAGTAAGAGAGAGGGGGGAAAAATGTAATTTATTTTTCACTGTAGCCAGTATTCTTCCCATTAGCTTCAAACGTGAGATAAGTTATGGACTTTAACGAGCACCTTTAGCCACCAGAGCACGCTGCACACAAGACTGCCGGGAGAAGAGGTGTGTTGAGGGCTAAGGCAGGAGGGACTGGCAATCTGAATGGATGGCATGGATGACCCACTACATGTGGCTCACAGTCCTCGGTGTGATACAAATGCTAATTATACCAGAAAATTAATTAAAATCATTCAACCATGAATAGCAAGAAATTCTTGTGACAACTTAACACCGGTCCCATATAACGTATCTTATATGAATCATAATTTAAAGTGGGGGGCTTCATGGAGGCCATTCACATAAAATGAATGACCACCTTTGTTTTTTTGAATCATGCAGAGGCGGCCTTGCCTCATGCCTAAATACACATATGTTTGTAGATTTGCTAATCCAATGTCATGGCTGCAAAAGGCACAGCTGTCCTGACCTTTCAAAAAGCTGTGGGATCACTTCCTGTGTATCAGACAGGCAAAGGCAGGAGGTATAAGTGTGCACACACACACACATGTACGCACACTGATGTCGCCCTAAAGCTAGGACAACCATAGTACACTAGAAAAGGTCACACGTTTCTTAATTTCCTAGATTGTGTGCTTCCGTTCATTAAATGATCAACTAAGCCTGTAAGGCTGTTTCTCACAACCTCATACATAAGTCCAATCTGATTTATGTGTTCGTTATTGACCTAGCAAATATTAGGACCGCATAACTTCAATATATAATGTATAAATAATCTACAAACTATTGTTCAGGCACTGTTACAGAGGTTCAGGTTGTTATTACTAGAAGATAGAGCTGGGCGATAGAACGATAACGATATGTATTGCGAAATAACCTTTTCTCGATAGAAAAATTAAACTATTGCGATAGAATAAAAGAAAAAAAAAAAGAACAGCCAATCCAAATTAAGTAGCGCAGAACCGAACCAATCACAGCGTCACGTCATGTGACTTGTTACATGCAGCACAAGTGCCAAGGCGCACATGTGTATTTGTTTGGGAAGCAGCCAGCCGGGCTGCCCAAGTAAAGAAGGAAATGAGTTTGCGGACTAGAGAAAAATCAACAGAGAGCGTGAGCGAAGGTTACCGAAGAAAAAAAACAGATGATGGTTCCAATGCCGGAGAGATTGTCGAACGGAAGAACCATAGAAGTTCCGTAGTGTGAAGGTATTTCGGCTATTTCAAGTCTGACAAAAAACAGAGTAGCGCGCACTGTAAATTGTGCCGAAAGCAAGTCTGGAAATACAATAAAGCGGTGCATGCGCAATCTCTGACTGGAAGCGCTAATTCGTCATTCGGCTTTTGTCAGACTAAAGTAACTGTTAAAACTGTTTGAAAAGTTAAGCTATACAACAAGGAGAGATTGAGAATTTCCTTTTAGTTCTCAGTTTATTTGATATTGACAAAAGTTAGTCAATTTTGTCTGTTCTTCTGTAAAACAAACTAAGATTTATTTTTAGAATTAAAATTTTGTTTGTAAGTGGAACTGACAATTTAGTAGTCTTTTGTTTGTTCTATTTTGAAACTTAAACGCTTTAGCGGCTGCGTTTTGTGTAGTTTGCAATATTTGCCTTTATTTATCTGAAAAAGTCTCATGTTCCTTACGTACATCTACCCTGTTGAACTTATTATGGGAAATAAATATTTAAATAAAAACAAGCTGCTAATTATTTCACATTTTACTTGTGAGCAACGGCACATTTAAATCTTACAAATATAGTTATTTGGCTTATATCGTGATATATATCGTTATCGCCTGAAATGAAAAAAAACATATCGTGATATGAAATAAATCTTATCAAGGTTCAAGGTTCTTTATTATATCGCCCAGCTCTACTAGACGATAATAGTTTGAATGATTTTAAGATGAAATAACATTTCAGCATTGCTTATACATCTCACTTGTTTCTACTCAGAGAGAAAGCTTTTTTAAAAAGTTATGTGGGAACACAGAATTATTGCTGCAATATTACATATTCACAAATGTGAAACAATATTACAATACTGTGTGTGAAATAACGTGAAGTAATATTACAAGAATTTATCATTAATCTGTGATTGCTTTGTACATTTCTTTATGTTTCTGCATTCAGCAAAGGACCATCTCACTTTAGACTTACAAGGTATGCATTCACATGCCGTCTTTGCCTTCTCTGACTTTTGTCTTTAAGTAGCCTTGAGCTACACTGTTTATCCCTCAGAATATATCTTACTGTCAGCATAAAATAAATGTATTTAAACTCTCACTACATGTTCAAATTATAGCTCTATTCAGTGAGCCATTTTTGTCAATGCTAACACATTTGAATGTCAATACTTTAGTGCTGCTCCCTCATTCCACTCATTCAAATAAACAGGTCAGAACCTTTTTGTATATGTAATTAAGTATACAGAGACAATGCATGTAGGATTCTTCAAGCAAATACATCCTTCAACCGATAACCTAAAATTCTCTCAGTAAATTTGTCGCAGTTTTCCAGATTTTAAAACCTAATTGGTGTTAGCGCATAAGAAGAGACTACACTGGCAGAGATCATGAAGGAAAATAGCTATTTATTTAATCAAAAGCTAAACCAACTAAAGTTAATGTCCAATTTCAAACTTAACTAGCTGTGTGCTCAAAAGAAAAGACAGCAAGTCTGCAGCAGGTACTACATAGTCTCGTCGTACATCCCATCATGTGCCAGCTGTGTTTATCCCAGTAAAACTGCTGAGGCTTTAATGCAGATGAATTATGAAAAAACTACAAGAGTCTTAATTACTGCACTCCCTCTACTCAGTCTGAATAATGCAAGATTCCGCTTACAATTACGATAATGTGCACTGAATGCAGTAGTCAACATAACTGCTTAACACAGCGTTAGTCCCCTTTGTACAGGTGTGCATTTCAGGATTAGACTCATCAGAGTGCATGTGCGAGTACACAGATGAGTATGCTTCTACTAATGTGGCATGTGGTGCATGCTAAATGCAACCATTTAGGGACATGTGGCAGTGGACGTGTTTACCCTCTGGCACTTGTCTCCGGTTCATCGAGGGTGAGAAGGCAGGGGGGCTGTGGTAGCATCTGCTGGTAAGAGCAGAGGGAAGTGCAATGAGGCAGAAGACATGCACAAACACATCCACACATGCACACAGACACATGCAAATACCTGCACTGCAATAACTGCCACGACGAATGTGAAAATATAATTAGACAATGACAGATAACACAGAGCTTGGCTGTCATGTTGACAAAGCAGACTTTCTGAGCTGCCGATTCAGGCACAGGCAGACAGCGATCTTATCGACTGTACATCTCACTAAACATTGACAGAAAAATTCTAAGAAGCAGCGATTTAAATTTAAAGTTGGCTAAACTCAACTATCTGACTTGTAGCCATATATAAATGTCACGTTTGGCATTTTTTTACTTGCCACAGCAACAGGGTAGTATAATTCTGCTGTTAAGAAAGGCACATTGAATTCTGACCTGATGATGTTGAGGAGGAGGCTGTATGTGTTTCACAGCAGGATCTACTCACACACTGAAATAAAGGCTTCTGTTAAGCTTCCAATATCAATGTCCAGATGCTGAAATTACACTCAGTGTCTGTAAAAATGTGGAAGCTAAGCAAATTCCAATAAGACTATATTAGATCTTTCTTTTTGATGTCTTTGTCATGACCACATTAAATATCATTTCAGCCTATCAGCCTATATTTACACAGGTACTAAATAAGGCTTTTCCTCATACACCAAAAATAATACCAAAAAACGCTACAAAAAGACAGGACTTTTAGGCATTCATTCTTTATAATGTATGCATGTACTTATGTTTGCATGCATGCGGATGAGATTGAGCGAGAGAACGAGTGAGTAAGCAAGAGAGAGAGTGCATCAGTACACTAGGAAACATGTTGCGTGGGCTTTATGAAAGCTGAGAAAGCCCAACACAGTGAAACATTCATACACATGAGGTAATAGCTAGCAGGTGACTACTTACTCACGTTTTGCTAAAACAAAATTCAACCTCTTATAACATTTTTAGAACCAGATACCTTTTCAACCCCCACCAGATCCTAAAAATCTTATTGCTAAAATTTAAACTATATTTAACACAGACGAAATGCAATTATATCCTTAAATTGAGAGAGCACACTTTCCCCCCCTCCAACAATACATGCTTTTACATAGGCTGGGTGACATTATTCATGGATGGCTGGATTTGTGGATAGATCCATTTGCGTCTCTGTGATTTCAGATGCTGTTAACCAGAATGCTAAAACCTTCATGTTAGTGGAACAAGATTGCCACTTTTATGGGAACGTCTTGTGCTGAAATAAATTCTCACCTCCTAATGTGTGCTGAGAGATCAAGGGGTGCACTGAATGTGGAGGGAGCTGTCAATGAAAGTAACAATCTAGCCTTGCTTCTCATTTATGCTTTTCCTTTAAAACACAATCACTCTGTACCATCATACTGTGGTTGCAGGCTACAGCTATGCTATCACATTCACCAAGCTGATAAATATTCAGGATTATAGTGTGCCCAAAATTCATTTAATTTCATCAAACAATCATATTTTAGGAATTACGTGTATTAAAAGATCATTTTACACAGATTTTAGAGAGCCAACCTAACTGTGTACGATCTAGAAGAATGCATTACAACACATTATCTTGTTCTTAAAGACAGAATATAGTGTTTGATTATATCTGAGTCCAAAACTTATTTATCACAATTATAGTGAAAAAAATCTGGCAGAAATAAATCCACAACAGCAACAGAAGACAAGTTCATCAAAACGGAAACATATAACAAACATTTTCCTTCTCAGTGTGAAAAGTTACGTGAAAATACAGGGAAAAAAAAAATTAACCCCTCGGACCTAGATAAATAATCTGATGCCTTGCCTTGTTGGTTTTATTAGGAGGATATTTAATACTCTTATGGAAGAAACCCTTTCCTTTTCAGCTATAAAGCTGCTCAATGAAAAAATAAAAATAGGAAGTGAAAAACTATATAGATCCTAAAAATCTTATTGCTAAAATTTAAACTATATAATACATTCAAATGGACTAATCCATTTTGATTTTATTCATCCAAGGACATTATTGTTACCATTATGAGTCATAACATGTTTATAACAAGTATAAACAAAGATTTCCAGAGTATGTAGCTGCAAACAGCAATGAAGGGGCATAGCGTTTCAGCTGGGCTAAGTTGCCATGACAACTTGATATGACTATGACAACATTTTGGCTGTAAACAATAACAGGCGTAAAACATTTTCTTTACTGCAGTGCCACACCAGAGGTAAGAAAAGTATGCTGGTGGCAAGTCCATACATCATTTGGTTTGGCTGTAAAGGTCCCAACCAACTAGGCCTGTATGACAAGCCGACATGTCTCAGACTTAGCACACATATTACCACACAAGAACTGTTTAGTAAAAACAGGTCACTGGTTAAAAGGCAAAAATATTTTTTTTCTTTTCTTTTTTTAATTACTATTAGAAATACAATGATGTGCAAATACAGTCCCGAATCAAAAGTTTAAGACCACTTGAAGAATGGCAATGGTTATGGAAAAAACAAGTCAAGTGGAAGACCCAAAAAAAGTTCACCAGTACTGAGCCAGAGGATCCAAACGGCTGTCCGTCAAGACACTGGATGATCCTCGAACCAAATTACGCCCGTTACTGGTACCAACTGCAGCCCCATAACCATCAGATGGCATCTGAGACTGAAGGGCTTCAAAAACAAAAATGTCTTCAAAGGCCTCGTCTCCTTGAACGCCACAGAACTGACCGTTTGGGCTTTGCAAGAGAGCACTAAACATGGGACACTGAAGGGTGGAAGAAAGTTTTATTCTCTGATGAGACCTTTATGGTCCTGATGGTTTCTTACATTACTGGCATGACAAGCAGATCCCACCTGAGATGTTTTCTACATGCTACAGTGAAGGGGTGCCATAATAGTCTAGGTGCCTTTTCCTTTTTCCTTTAGTGGAACAATGGGGCTTCAGGAGGTGCAGGGGTGTCAAATGGGCGCTGGCTATGTCCAGATCTTGGAAAGAGCATCCTTTGTGAAAATTTTTGTAACAAACCTAATGAGATACTTAAATCTCATTAGGTATCCTAATAAGCTAACAAAGGGAAATGACTTAAGCTAAAGATAGCCAGAGTTCAGAGTCAGCCACAAACTGGTAGCCTCGGTATGAGCAAAACATCTAAACGGTTATGGGGGAAATTATGGAGATGAGTTTTAGAAAGAAAAAAAAAAGAGAGAGAAAGAAAAATTAACGCAGATGTCCTGTTATCTAGAGAAGTTATAAACATATTGGAAAATGATGTAGGTACCCGACTTTTGGCTTTTTATATCAATCTGATGTAACTGTAAAAAAAGTCGGGTAATGGTGGGCGTATAGCAACTTTTTCCATGTAATTATTTTCCAATAGCAAGGCACTTTATTTGCAACTGATTCATTGAGAGAAGACCTATAACTTACGCAAGTTTGTGGAAATGTTTGACAATTTATTTTATTATAAAATAGAATTCTGCATAGAAGAAAGGTGTCACTTATAGCTCTTAGAAAGAAAATCATAATTAGCAAAAAAAACGGTGTTGCCTTTTTAGGCCAAATGCTTCAATGTTCTGTGCTTCAAAAAATGATGTCCACATCCACATTACATATTACAACTTTGGTGTTGCACAGATGTGTTTTCAATTTTTTTCCTGATTAATAGTTTAACTTGTCTGTGATAAACAGAAATGTAAATATATAAAATACATGACAACTTTTGTTTATAAAAAATTTAATAAAACCCAATATGGTGATATTTCCATGATCTTTAAACTGGGTTTACACAGTACCTAATTTTGAAAAAATAGCTATATGGCCTAAAGGTTACGTGCATGAATGTATATTGGGGCAAAGTTAGAGTCAATAAACCTTGCGGGTGCTGTCCCAGTCGATGTAACAAATTTCACAACTTTTTAGCAAACACTTTCAATACTTTAGTTGTCTACAGTTTTGCTGATTGCCCTAACCAACTACATTCAGTCAGATGACTACTGTGATAATATTGTACTACACTGACCGTGTTTCTCTTTGGTTCAGTCCCGAGCAACATACTGACAAAGTGCTAAAAACTATTTTAATACCCTGATTTGGCAATGAATTTTACAAAGTTGTAGTAAGTAAACAGATGATTGCTGTATAATTTAATTATATATATATATATATATATATATACTGGAAATTCAGAATCACTTTAAATTATAGCCTGTACAATTGTAGAGGTGGGGATATAAGTTACTAGCTTCCCCAATGATGGATAGACATATTTAATCCTCCGCTTCATACTGCACCAATGAGAAAGGTTCATCTGGGTAGATAGGGTTAGCATCTATGGGGAAGACTGTATGCTAGTTTGGAAGTTAGTTACATGAAAATGTAATATCATTAGACAATAGGAGTTACTTCGGTATATTCCTGCATGTTATATATAGTCATGGAAACCTTCATGGGAATGCATTTTATTTTTAACGCGTTTTATATTTCTGACAATAGCACTTGTTCAAACTATCCAAACTATTACAATCACATTTTTTTATCTTAGGTATCTGATATAAGAGTTAAAAACTTACAGTACTTGTATGTACCATTTTGCTGAAATCTCAGTGTATTTGCATTCACTAATAATAAATCACACAACCCTGTAATTAAGAGGGCTAATTTATAAAATAATTTCATGCGAACACAAGCTGCAGTGATTGTGATGCTTAAACAATTTTAAAACATGATCACTTTGCTTATTAAAGCAACCAGTTTGTGAAATCAGCCGTACATTAATGCAAGTTTTCTAATGCATATTCATCTTACGGCATTTAAATGGAAATATTACCCCGCTATATGTGTCATTCAATAGATTAAATGCCCTGTGTAATCCCAGAAAGCCCTGAGTACAGTTACATGTCCAACTAATTGCCGCATGAATACCATACATATTGAAATCTAACCTTGGCAATTTCACAGCCTCATTACGGAGCAGAAATTATGACTTAAAAAAATGCAAAACGAGAATCGTTACAAGATGAAAAAGCAATGGAAAATCATCTGACAGTCTAATTTAGAAACGTGCAAGCTGGAATCAGCGAAACGAACCATAACAGCGTGCAAGACAGAATTTTAACAGCCGAAAGGTAAAATTATAAAATAATAAATAATGCGATGGGAGAGTCAGTATTTCCACACGATAGTTCTCTCATCTTCTATAATCCAAAGTCGTCATACAGCAACAGAGATGGTGAGACATTCATCAAAGCATGTGTATATATATCTGTGTACATTTGTTAAACAAGCAAGGAGAGCGACATGCTGACTTACATAACAACCTCCTTCATCTCTTTCTGCTTCTCATGTGCCCTAATGGACACAAACACACACAGGCATACAGACAGACACACACACACACACACACACACACGTCCACTGCTACACAATAATTGTCCAAGAAGGAGGGAACAGATGCCCCTTCAGGCTCAGGAAGAGGTGGCACACTCACTGTGCTTGTGTGCAATGGGGTAGTCTTGGAATAAACACCTTTCTACAATCACAATCTCAGCTGTGTCTAAGCATAAGGAAACACAGAAAGATTCCAACTTCCAGGACAGAGGCAGCTGATGCAAAAATATGACGACATGACATCTGGAATTTCTGTGGTTACAAGGCCTGAAGAAGAATTCAGAAAACAAACATCTTTTTTTTTTCTTTTTTTTTTTTAAAACATTCTAGTCCTCAGTGAGTTGGAGTGCAGGGAAGGATGCCTTTTATCCAACGGTGTCCCTGGTGGCTTTTTTCCTCCGGAATTGTCTCGTTAGCCATTAGCCTCATATCAAATATGCAAAGCAGGCCAATCGTTACAAACGAGTCGTAATAGAATAATTGCAGCAAGCAGGATCCTGCTGGGGAATGAAAAGCCCAAACAATTGGCGTGCAATTTATATCACACATGAGGATGTCTGGTCCTACTCTCCCTGGATTCAGCCTGGATGGCTCTGTGCTGGGCTTGGCTGGGCTGAGTGGTGGCATCCCAGGGTACTAGTGGAGACTGACTGGAGCCCACACACGCATGCCTTGAGATACAGCCTCTCTCTCCTATGTTTCTCTCTCCTCTCCATCCCACCCAGCACTCGGCTGCCTTCATCCAACTGAGTCATGAGGAAATCCTCCACAAGAGGAAAAAGCTGCCAGCTTCAATGGCAAAAAAAAGCATTCTCAAAAGCGGGCATCAAAGAAAAGGGAAAGAGTGAACAACAAACGCTCACACAACAAGACAAAAGGAATAGTCAGAAATCGCTGTCGCTCCGCCCAGTCAAAATCTTCCGCCTTTGTTTTTTGCCTCTCATTTTATTTAGTTTCGCAGTTGTTTTAGAGAATTAGCATCTGGTACTGAGCCTTTGTAGAGGGATTTATGTGCCCCCCTACACATTTCTCCCATACCACCCATTCCCTCCCTTCGCCTTCTTATCCCCCCATCAGTCTGCCAGACAAGTTTTTTCCCACCCAGTCAAAGTACCCAGCCAGCAACCCCTTTTGTGGGTGTGCTTGTTTAGTGTGGGTCTGGTCTGTTAGAGTGGTGCGTGTCGTGCCAGCCTGGATAGGAGGAGAAGCGAGGTGAAAAAACTCTTTGTAAGTTATGGGAACACTATGAGACAGACGCAGGCGCTCATAAATTATACGGCTCATTTGCATATTCTTGGCATAAGACATTATGCAAATACTGGCCAATTTGCATAATGAATTCCTCTTGTTGCCTCAATTGCCCAGTTGCTGCTTTTTATTTAATAATAATAAAAAAAGTGTGAAACAATAATAACAGCATGTTTGAGACCTATGAATCACTTTGGCACTGCTTCCCTGAAACATCAGATTTAGAAAAGACTCAACTTTGATCATACAGCTAAGTAATTATCAACGATAAATTGTGTCCAGTATATAAGACGAAAGAAATAGAGGCAATTTAATTAACGTAAAAATCATATGAAGTCACACAGCACCCGAAGCATCCATAAACTTCTCGCTTAATTATTCTATTCTTATTCAACACTTAAAGCAAGCCACTGCATTGCTAATTAAGAGCAGCGAACATACCCTCCTCGAAAGGGAGGGTCATTTTTATTAAATAATTAAGCTATTTCTATCTCGCGCCTTTGAATCTCATCTGCGCCGTACCAAACGACTAGAATAAAAGGCAACGAAAGAGAAAGCAGCTGTGTCCAAGATAATTATTTAATCAAATATGCGCTGCTGATGAAAACGCTAATCACAAACAAGAATTAAAAGATCATTAGTGCTAGTTTACCCAGTGCTTTATCAAAAATGTCGGAATACATAGTCGTTTGGCTGTTACGCTTCTTATTCGTGTCCGACAAAAATAACAGCAAAACAGACGGTAGGAGGCAGGATAAATGATCGGGAAGCAATTAAAGAAAATTACAAACCGAGCAAGCGAGAGAGGAAAGAGAGAAGTGTGTAGTGTGAGCGAAAAGGCAAGAAGACAGAATTGAGGAAAATATAGCAAAGAAAGAAAAACCAAAGGGTGGTACGGGGCATAGGCGGCTCTCTGATTGTTTATAAAATGTTAGGACAACACAGTCCTGTAGGATCAAACTGTTTAATGTCAACTTCAATCAGCTACAGGCTGATAAACTGGGATTGAGATTCTTCACTGTGCACTGTGACACAAATAGCCACAGCTCGCCCTGGTTTTGTTGCACTACATTAGGGTTGCTATTTGTTGGTCGAAGCTCTATCACCATTCAGTACCAGGGCAGAGGAAAGGCAAAGCAGCACTGATGCCTGGCACGTGGGTTACACGGCGGGGCACAAAACCTGCATTCGAAATTCGGCTTCTAGAATCAATTAACTCAAATGTTAATTAATGTCTAGCCACAGAAGAAAAGAGGGCGAGGGAAGCTGGGTGTACTGGGCATGTGGAAGAAAGGCTAGGGAGAGGAGGAGGGTGAGTAAGAGAGGGACTGAGATAGAAAGGGGATGGGCAAATAAAGGAAACAAGGAGCGAATGCGGTTGATGGCAGAGAGAAGTTGGCACAGTGCCATCCATTCAGTGGTAGCACCAAGGCGGACTTCTGTTCGCTCTCTAGGGTAGGTAGTTAGATGTAGCCAGGGAGACGGAGGATGCTGCTGTCATTTTGGTAGCATCATAAGGTTTTAGTCCCTCTTTTTTCAAGTTTTTTAAAATTCTTGTTCTTTTTATTTATTTATTTATTTTATTTTTAATAATGGCTTGTTTAGTCAATATTAAAAGTTGGAGTGAAGATAAGGGCCTTGAGACGCACATTCGTCATTAGTTAGGACTATCCAAGGAGGACCTTGTGAACATCTGATGAAGATCTGAAGATGCGAGTTGAAAGAACTCCGGGAGCTATCAATAAGATGGATTAGGTGTTGCAGCATGGCACATTGATGAGAATACAAGGGTGGATATCAGGTACTTCGAAATACAGCAAAAAGTCTGCAGATCACAGACTACGTAAGACAGGAAGTCCATTCGAGACGATTGGTGCCAGGTGCACAAGCGTGGGAAACGGTGGCAGCGACACATGGGATTAATTAAGAAGACGTAAAATCGAAAGCAAAAACAATAGGAACTCAAGGATGTTTTGTTGTTCTAGTGATAAAGGGGGGTGTGGCGGTGGCACAAGAAAAAGCTCCTCCCTTACGCTCCTTCTTGCTCTCTCCCTCTAACCATCTGAGGCACCGCTCTCTATGCCAGCCAGCCAGCCAGCCATCTGGGCAGGAGATGCTATGCCAACTCATTCATTTAACAGTAAAGGATATATCTTTTGAAGATGGCAAACCAACCTCGCAGCTGGCATTTAAAGACTTGGGTAAAAGTCACGTGTTTGGAGGATTGCCAAGGAGTAATATGGCACTTACGGGTCTCAAGTGGTGTGCCAGCGGGAACGTAATGGCATCTGGCACGAAATCCAGCGAAGGACGAAGGAAATATACCACGATAAAGCCAAGTCGACACAAACGGATACCCTTCACATACCGGCTGCCAAAAACAATAGCGAACAGAACAAACAGAGAAATTACGGTATCAGATACGACTAATTGGAGTAAAATTTACTGCGTTAATTAGAAACACATTCAATCAAAGGAACGACTTCTCAGGGGATCAAAGAAAAGAAAAACACAACCATGATGAAGCCAGACGAAAGTACAGAACTGTTCAAGTCTTGAAGTGAGGAGAGTGCCTCTTTTTGTGCCAACTCCCTTCGCTCTATACGCAATGTTTTCTCCATTGTAAACTACCATTTCTTATTGCACTGGTTGGCAGCCACAATGAAAGAGTACTACTACTGCAACAGACAGTACCAATCTGCCAATCGCTCGCAAGAGGAGGAGGGGGTAAAGAGTAGACCTAAGGGGCTATGCCTGAAGCTCAATAGCAGCTGTTTACAATGTCACAGACACAAAAGAGAGGCAAAAAATGCAAACACGAGGATGCATACTAATGAACTGCCAAAACAAATTATAATCAGCAGCCAGACAGCAATTAATCTTTTTCTCTTTGTTTTCAACTTGTGGTTATCAAAAGTAATAACACGTTCTGTGCCCCACTGAATATTTTACTACTTCTAAGAGAAAAAAAAAATCTGCATAAAAAGATCAGAATTTCTTCATGTGTAGCAAGTCAATCAATAGCAGAGAGCAATGCCGTCATTCTAGCGATTCATCTACATTCCCAACAATTGTAACAGACTTTAATTCCTATAGGCTCGATATACGTGGCAGCCTGAGAGCCAAGCGAGAGAGTTGGCATGGAAATGACTGGAAGTTATTGGAATGGGCACAGAAAGCATGGGAACAAGGAGACAAGCCGAGTTCAAGAAACACCGAAGGGGAGGTGCTGGCCTGGCTGCAGCCACACTGGGGGTAGTGAGGCCGTGGGAACTCATTACATCTTCCACACCCACACTCCACAGCTCCACGACTTTTTTTTGCCCCCTTCTTGCCCACCACCCAAAAGAAATGAACAAACTCCACCCTTTGAGGATATACCCTCCCGCACTAAACTATCATAAACAGATGCAACGCAGACTTACCAACTGGTTTGAATCACAGTTTGGGGGACTCTCTGGGTTGGAAGGAACGTTTCTGTTGCTCCAGCGCAGTCTGCTGGCATCGGGCACAGAGCCAAGGATGGGCATCGCTGCGAAGACAACGGAGGATTTCGTTAAGTTCGTTTTCGCGATTAATATGCACAATTGGAATTAAAACAGTAATTAGCAACGCATGGATATTCATTCACTGGCACCAACAATTATTGTTAATTGTTTCCCTGGGATTTATTTGGAAGACGGGCATGGTTGTGCAATATGAATAATTAAGGAACTCATCCAAAGGAAGGGATTATAACATCTTTGTGCTTGCTACCCAATACTGGCACTACCAAGATGTCTGAATCTTGTAGTACCACCACTGAGGAAGGACTGCTTGAAAGATGGCATCTTTTTGGGCATCGCAAACGCAACAATCATGATCGCAAGAAATGCGATTAGCAATTTATTTCATAATTGGTGGCGTATTTCCTCTCCATTCATCACATGGAGACACATGGATCTTCTAATCTTTCGGCGCTAATGAACTTTGGATAATCACCCCTTTATTTAATTCCATGGGGGATGTTAATTGTGCAGTGTCTTCATCACACAAATGGATTACAAAAAAAAAAAAAAAAAAGGGCTTGCACGAGAGAGCAGAATGGAATTGGGGGTGGAGTGTGTGTGTGTGTGTGTGTGTGTACACATGTGTGTGAGAGAGAGAGAGGGTAAGCAAGAACGGAGATATTTTTCTTCCTTCGTTATATGCCAGTAGTCAAATAATGCCACAGTACTCACAAACAAGCTGAGAAAAGCTCCAACATTGCCAGTGATGTTTAAGTGCTCCCTCTTGGAAAAACCTGGTCTCTTTGCTCTCTGCATGCTCTCTAGAGCACCAACTCTCACATATGAAGACATCTGCCTTCCCTGGTTCTGGATCTTACAAAGCTGGAGTGAGAAGAAACCCTCCTGGAATCTAATTTCAATCAAACTGGATGCTATGCGTGTTATTCAAATGATTAGTGCATTAGCGGCATTAATCTTTGTAAGAGTGGTGTTGGTGCCCTGTCGAAGCGGAATGCAGAAGAGACAACAGACACTGTGGCAGGCACTTGCTAATGTCTTCTGTGCTTAATCATTCTACAGCAGAATGGTTTTATGCATGTTTCATTTGCATATCATTAAACCGCTAAGGCATACGGGCAAATGGCAGCATCGAGTGAGAGAGTGGAAACAGAAAAGCATAAAATATAAAGAGGGGGGGGGAAAAGCAACTCATTATGCGATAACAATCTTCAAAGCTGCGCGCTTCGTTTCTGGCAACCTGTCAATTCGTTTAATTCAACATTAATTAAAAAAAAAAAAGTCAGTGCGCTCAGCCTTTTTAGCGAGGATTAATTGAGCACCTTGCAATCCGTGCGAGAAGCCATCGCAGATAGACTGAATGTCTGTTCATGTAGAACTTAACGGATGTTTGTGGATTTTTGAATGGAACAGAAATTAGATTTTTAATTGCGATCTCAGACTTGTGATCAGCAAAGGCGGGGACTGAAAGAAGCAATTTGCTGTGATTTAATGTGATCTTGTGCAAGAGCTTAAAAGTGTTATATGAGTGAGAGCAGGTGAACGCAGGTGTGATTTGGACACAGTCTAAGTGACAGGGACAGGACTAAAACATTGTCATACTTGAAGAGAATAATTGAGACTAATCCTGTTGCATGTTTTTTTTCCCCATGATTCCCTAACATAACAAAACTTCAGGTTACATCTCACATAAACATATCTAAAATATTCACACAACTAAACTTGACACTGGTTATTCCTTTGGAATCAGGCCTAATATATGTGTATTAATTTGTGAGAACTGAGCCCCCACCACCACCACCCCATTCTCCAAATCCAGTGAATTTCAATATTTTATAGTCACACAGGACACAGGTAGAGAAAAGTAATTAAATGTGAACCACAATCATTCCACTATCAAGATTAAATAATAGCAAGCAAAAGCAAAAACCTTTTAAATCATAAAGACCCATAAAGAAGATTCGGAATATGCGACCTTTTTGAAAACAAAGCAAGTAACAAAATTTAAAGTTCAGGTTATTTTTTAATCAAATAGCTTTTAAATAACAAAATAATATCCCAGTGAGTTACAAAATTAACAGCTTGGAAAAACAATCCAGCGACAGTCAAAATGTGACTGCACAGATACCTGCATATGCAACTGCGGATCATCCCCTTTTCCATTTTGTACATCCTTGCTTAATTCTTCCCCTACGTAAGGCAAATCCCCCCCCAAGCCAGAATATTCAAATGAACTGAGCTTCACGCCTCACACAATTAGCCATGTTTAGTAATTTGAGACATGAGTGCCGCAGGGACGAGGGGGAGGGGCGGCACAGATGAGGAAGCAGGTTGGCAGGGGAAGCCCAGTGAAGTGGGCGGGTATAAGCCTGGCGCTTTGTAACCATGGCACATGCAGATGTCGCTATAGTTCTTCCAAAAGCTTCTACCAACCGAGTGGGAACGAGGAATTTATTTGGCATCACATACCTCCACCATGCGTTTCTAATGAGTGAAAACTGGTGGAGTGTGGGAATCAGGCTGGCAGCCAGGGCCAGAGGTACTGATATGGGTGAGACCAAGCTTAGGGGAGATCCCACCCAGTATGAGAGAATGTGGATGCAAATAACGAAGCGGGAGAGGTTAAGCAATACCAGCGAGGTGTCAGTGTATTTCCAAGCCTGTCATAAGACCTAGACATTATGCAGGGAGCTGATATTAATATGCATGCAGGCCCTCTTTATTATGCAGCTCAGCATGCAGTAATATTGCTAGGCTGTTCGTGCCATGCCTTAGTTACTCTCTTAGAATGTTATCTCTCACTGAACAAACACAGCCCTCATTTCTTCTCCCTCCTATTAAAATGTTTAATTACAGATCATATCCATCGAAGCCAATTTGAAAAAGAAACAGAATCTCAAATGACGAGGCCCATCACTGAGAGGAAGCAAGATGACAACACTAAATTGTCAGTAAGATGATACAGTCTGTATATTATAAATGTAATTTCACGGCTTCCTTTAGCATCCAGAATTCATTTATTTGATAGCGGAAGTAGCAGATGTAGTTAGTTATTATTTCTTTAAAAATACTAACTTTTATACAGCGTATAAGAAATATAATGTCACATATATATATATATGTCACATCCTTTCAATCAAAAAATTATTGAAACAAACTACACAGCATATACTACATCCGTACATTTTTACTTGATAAATGTTTCCCAAAATTTCACATGCAATTACTGTGCTAAAATTCAGCATAACTGAAGGTGGTCAAAATATAAAAATCTATCAAACACAACTGCATCTGAATGTAAGAGACTGGAGCTAATCACCCTTCATTTCCTTGAATACAACAAAAACGTGTCACTAAGTTTTCCACAAAATATACACATTGCAAAGTTTTGGACTAGGCTATATAACAGGAAACCTACCTGTTATCCATCTTTCATTTATAAGGCAGCTACATATATAACTCAGTGGGTCAGTGTAACCTCACCTAAGAATTTGCATAGCCATTATTCTTACCTTTATGAATCACATAGACATGTAGTCAGTAAGAATGAACCACCTAGATGTCTGAATTGGACCAGCCAAGCTTAGAAATAGCATCTCTTTAACCACTGTCTTGTCTGCAGTCTGCAGATTAATTGGGTCCTGGTAATTCTATCAGATTATTATTAATACGCTGTCATGGAGGCAATCGTGGTGACCCCCTGGATCTAGCGGGTTCTTTATAAAGTGGTGTGAAGGTCAACTGTCAATCAGCATGCACAATATGATAATCAGTCAAGTCAGAACGAGCATGCCATTAACACCAGCAGTAATGGCTGACGAAAGAACTGTCATAACAGCAAGCCTCCGGGGACGAACACTTATAGATTGGCTGGGAAAGAGGGAATGAGGAATCTCAGTCACAGAAAGAATGTTGCATTTGTGAAATCCTGTATTTGAGACAACAGATGTGGCTGTAGCATTACCAACACCTTTAACTAGCTAAAACACATACTAGATACTAGTTCATATCTAGTATCCTTTTTAAGTGTTTACCAATATAACAATTTTATGTGAAAGGCCAACTCTTCTTCCTTCAAACTGAAGTAAAATTACTTTGCACTTGACAGATATGTCCTGTGTAAAGAAGACTGGGAACTCACTGTACTAACTGAGCAGTGCTTAAACCATACTATGGCTGTCAGAGATATAAAGATGTACCATCTGAGTGTGACTATTCTGCTCGGTCTACTGAGAAGCTGCCCGTTTCAGAGAGGGCAGACTTCACTGCCCATGAGAAATCCACTGGATACTAAAAAGAGTAGGCCATCCTATGGGATACAGTCACTAAATGCCCTTCATGAGTCCTGCATGCTCCATGAGATTCAGAGTGTGTGTGTGTGTGTGTGTGTGTGTGTGTGTGTGTGTGTGTGTGTGTGTGTGTGTGTGTGTGTGTGTGTGTGTGTGTGTGTGTGTGTGTGTGTGTGTGTGTGTGATTGTTAGTAAGCATACAATTTACTGTCTGTGCAACAGAAAGAGAGGAAAGATATTAGAGACCAGGCATAGTCCCTGTACAGGTCAGAGTTTAACAAAGAAGAAAGAGAAAGAAGTAAGTGAGAAGGGAAGACGAGACAGAGAGAAAAAGACAGTGAGCTGGAGTTGAAGTGAATGCATGAGATGAGACAGTGTGAAAGAAATGGTTTGTCTGTGCTATGTCCCACAGGGCCTGAACTGGGCGGCTGGCAAGGGAGCCATTACATGCATGTCTCTGACAGCTCACTCTCTCATTACGCTAGCAGACAGTTAACACCACCATCCTTACACCCCAGCTTTGTAATGTAGTCCATATCATCGCCCAAATACACTTTAATAGTTTTAGTGCCTACTTTGATACACTGTACATTAAGAGCTACTTATAAAGAACGATACTTTAAATTTGAGCTCTAAAGAACCACTTAAAGCCTGGACCATACTTAAGTATTGCCTTGGCATAAAATACTAGAGTAGCCATGGGTGTTTTCTAACAGATAAACTAAGTTATCATCACTCTTGGTTCCCACAACATAAATTAAATGATCTGAAGAAAGAAAATAAACCATGTTTATCAGAATGTACACATCTTTCCAAATTAATTACAATTAATGACAAAACGAGAATTATAGAGCTCTACTTCAGTCAAAATGCACTACTGTATTTAATACTGCTAATTATTCAGAAGGTTTGTCAATATCTAAACAGAGGAGTCAGATATATTGTCAGATGTATGCGACTCCACATATTTGTTGAACATAACGTGTAGGGCTATATAGAAAACATGTCATCACAGACAGCTGCATGAAAGATTTCACAGGACTCTGTACTCCTGTGAAAAACTAAGTACACACCTATTTCTTCAATAGTAAATAATAGGCCAGGTGCTGCAAATCAAATGCACCTGATTATTTAATCATCAGCAAATGTGAGCACCTCCAAAAAAGCAGAAGTTTTCTATTACAAAATGTTCCCTGGAGTGGACGTCGCAGCAAACTCATCCCAAGGTCAGAGAGAAATCGAAAAAAACAAGCACAATGTGTTAGACTATAAAGGCCCAAGGTAGCATGTTACTTGTTAAGGTTCATGAATGTTAAAGTTCATGACTGTACAATTAGATCAAGATTGAAGAAGGATGGCTTGTTTGGGAGAGTTTCCACAAGAAAGCTTCTTCTATCCAGAAAGAACAGCACAGCTTAGGTTTAATGTGCATCTGAAGAAATCACAAGACTTCTGGAACATAACATGATTGTATAGATGTGTGGCCATAGTGCAAAGCAGCACATTTGGTGAAAAACAAACAGAGCGTATTAGTTAAAAACAACGCTCACAGGACCTGGGCACCTTGCAGACACTGAGTCAACAAGAAATTTCTCTGCACTCCAAAGTACTCTACAGTCAAATGTAACGCCATCTGTCCACCAGAAACTTGGTCATGCAACAGGGTCATAAGTGCATCGGCAAATCTATTTCATTAGATTTCATTCTAGTCAATGGATAGAGAAAAAAAAAAAGAATCAGTGGTTTGGCCCTGTTAAATTCCAGACTTGATTTCAACCTAGCTGAAATACTGTTTTGTCATCTTAAGAGAGCTGTGTATAATTATGCCAGCAAATATCACTGACCTGAAACAATTTTGTAAAGAAGAACTGGGCAACATTTCTCTAGAATTATGTGAGAGATTGATAAAGTCATACAGAAAAATATTGCTTCATGTTTTGGTGCTATAGGTTGTACAAGCTACTGAATCACCAGGTGTACTTTGTTTTCTATGAGTCCTGTGAAAACCTTTTTCACATGACTGTAGGTTGTTCAGAAGAATCGCTTTTTATAATTTAATTTTTTACAATATTTTGTAGTACATCAACTATAACAGCATCAAACAGTGTTTCACACCAAGTTACCAAGTAATTAGTGAAGTGCTTTCATGAAAAGTAAATTAATAACCCCATCACTTTCCCTTTAAACATAACTTAGTTTTTGTATGTTTATACATCATTTTTGGCTCCTAAAAATATGTTATTTATATCAACATAAATAATCAGAATTATTCTTTTTTTTTTCCCTCCAAAAAATAAAACCTTTTAATATGCTGAAATGCTTTTACATAGATCTAAATGCAAATAACAACCATGTCAGACAGAGTCTGCAAAGAGCAGGGGCCAGAGATATAAAAAGAACAACAAATTACATCTGCTTGTTACATGTCACATAACAACCGTTTCAGGGTCAAAATGTTCTTTAAGAACTCAGAAATAAACAGTGTCACACCACTGAGAGTTAAAAGCGTGTAAATTCTTTCAACTTTAATAGTGTAATTAGTGTAACTGTTATCCCAGGTGGTACAATCAAGATTTACCATTTACTAGGTTCAAGAAGTTAGAGCTAAGAAATAAATCTGTTTAGTTCTAGTTCATTTCTTAAAGAGGACTCTCCATGTTGTGGCAAAGGTATTCTTACTGAAACAAAAACTTGCAGCTATAGCTTTGGTTGCAAACAAAGTTCCAAACTACGTGTATCAACAAGGATAGTAAACTTGGGTTAGTTCAAATTTAATAATGAGCTCCCACCCCCAGGGTAGATAAAAAGACTGCTCTGGATTTAAGTATTAGGTTAAGGGTTAAATTGATAAAAATATGCATGCTGTGTGTCAGTCAAGTGTAGCAACTGCAAGTGGCCAATCAAGGGAAAACATACAGCAGGACATAAATACTGAAAATAATAAATATACATAAGGTGACTTTCATAATAATGATTCTGAATTTTGACAATGACAACAGCCAAATACTGCAGCTTACTTTTGCCTTAAAACTGCCTTTTTTATTCCCAGATTACAATTATTTGTTCTGGGCCTAAAGCAGCTGTATCTCCCTTCCTCCACCTCTTTTACTCAAGTTTTCTTGTATCAATTTATCTGTCAGCAGTAAAATATACTGATTCTGGTTAAATTTGTTCCTCTGACTCCATCCATTCTGATAACACATCAGAATAAGGCTATGTCTAGAAAGCAGATCTTCCTAAACTCAGCACGTTGGATAGACATCCATAGTTTTGCTAGAACGAGATGTTCCCTTTTCGGCACGCCATACTCCTCTAATAATACTGAAGTCCAGCTAAAACACTATGAGCCTGTGACACTGAGAACCCTTAGAAATTACATGTTATTCACAATTTACTGTACTGTCTAGAGACAACCTGTCTGGTTGAAATCTCCCCTGTCCCTCCTACTCAAAATGAGCTGAGCCTGTGAATGTGATGAGAAAAAGGCAAAAAAGCACTTATAAGAATAGAGCTAGGCAAGCACACATGAACATGACCTCTGCTGGCAGTGAAAAAATCTGCTGCCTCCACACTTTATGGCTAAAGGGCAATGACAGATTTAATTGGACTGAAAAAGACATTTCTTCAAGACTTTTTGGCCAATCTTAGTGCTAAGGTTATGAGAACAGCTCAAAAAAAAAAAAAAAAAAAAAAAAGTAGGACCCATTTTTTTCCTGAGCAAGACCATATAAATCTGCAGCTGCATTAGTACAGTAGTACATTAGTCAATTTACTAATATCAGTAAAGAAGAGTATTTTTGAATAGAGCTGTCTGATATTCAACCTAATGCTTTTAAAACAGACAAGTAAATGTAGAGTATATATGTGTATGGCTCTCCAGTAAATTATTGATTAGGATTAGGTCAACATTTACACAATCTTGCTGTTTAGAAGTTGACACGAGCAGTGGAAGGTTAATTGTCTCTTGTAAGTCATATTAAAAAATATTTAAAGTATACATTGTTCATGCAACTCACTAAACCTGAGCAGAGGACTATAGCACAAAGCCTGTTCCTCACATACATTAGAGGCAAGCTTATATAAAGGTTGCAAAGGAAAGAAGGAGGGAATGGAAATACTGTAGATGAAGGCCTTGTTTGAAAGCAACTGACACAAGAGGCTTATAATAGGGACCTTGAGGTCCATTTTCATTCTTATTCCCACAAGCCAATGACATTAACCAATGTTTTCAGTACAAATCTGTAGAATTGCTTCAGTTAGGGCCAGAACAAAAAGAGAAAATATGCCTTTCAAAGCTAACAGTCTTTTATGCCTTTTACTTCTCATAACCTTCCATAGATTTGCTTACTTGTGTCTAAGCTCTGGGAGGAAGTTTCAATCAATTGATCAAAACGGAATTTTCTTTTCCATATAATTCACAATTTGGTCAATAACATGGTAGAATATTGGTCAACCTCCACAGGAACTCAACAGCTGGACCTCATCTTATCCAAAGCCTTTTAGTAATATTTTTACTTTACAATAAGAAAGATGTGCAAAATCAGACCAAAACAAGGAGTACTATGAACCCGGTTGGGGCAGCATGGTGGAACAGTGGTTAGCACTGTTGTGTCGCAGCGAGAAGTTCCTGATTCGAATCCACCATCTTTCTGTGTGAAGTTCGCATTTTCCCCTCAATGTTTGTGTGGGTTCTGTAGGTACTCTGCCTCCCACAGTCCAAAACAGCTAGAGCCAACTCTCTTGCTTTTCCTTGAAGATCTATGTCACCCTTCTGATAGAAAAGTAATTGTACTGGATATCACAAAGACTTTGTTCCATAGAACAAATTCTTACTAAAACAAATTGGACTCTGTGCGCAATACACGTGTGAAAACAGTTCCAAAGGGAAAGTAATGAACTTCTTTTCAAAAGATACTAGGCCCAATTAATGGATCATTGTTGGTCTTTCCAGTACAATTTCCCAATTCTTTAGATAGCTTCAGAAATTAAGTGAGTGAGGTTATTTGTCACCTCCAAAGCTCTCTTTGCTCTGGACTTCTTGTAAGGTGAGCATAGTGTTCTTCTAAGCGCTCAGTATAAGAAATTGATTTTATCCTTTTCATAAAAAATGCCTTTCAACCTTGCCTTAATCTATGCCTTGACACATTGCTAGCATAAAGACATAAAGTAAGCACCTTGGACTTTTTTTTGAATGCAGTATGAACCTTAAACCCAATCTATGCTCGTGCTGACTTGACCAACCCTGAAAACTATACACAATTAGTTCAGTAAATAAAGAAGATTCACCTCACTGCAAATGTCATAGCCAAGGTCCTGAATGGGTTATAAATAAGAGACTTCTATCCTTTATTTTGGCAGCACTATACATTACAGCTCATTAATAACTGACTATAGTAGTATATAATGACTATAGTAAACTAATATTTTAATGAGAGTTAACAGTTTATACCATGTAATTAATAAAGTAATAACTAGCTGCAAAAACATAAAAGCTTGGTATCTTCTTTGTTTTGAGTTACGGCCAAAAATATGTGACAGTGACTTTCACATGTTAGGCAGTTAATAGACAGCTCAAATATATCAATTTCCACTCTAGCTACACATGTACAAAGAGAATCAGTTAAAATAATTAAAAATAAAACAGTTTATTTAGAACACAGTTTAAATCAACAACAGCACGGTTTGTTAAAACCACATACAAACCATTATGAAACGGTACATTACATCATTCACTTTGAGGCGCCATTGCAAATATTAAAGCTAAATAAGAGCCTTTGATACAAGCCTACAAGGCCCAGGATTAAATTGGATTTTCCCAGCGGTTTCACAATTTGAAACATCCATCATTTATTATTAAAGATGGAAATCAAGGGAAGAAAAGGAAGTATTGCCTTTGGCAGCACGAGGAAGCCCTGTGCTAAACACCACCCAACTTCTCCACAGCCTTACCCTTTCACACACAAATAACTGTGGGTCCACATCATTACCATGCTGGCATACACCTGCTGTGCACCAAGACTGCAAACCATTTAAACAGCTTCTCAGTCAGTGCATTCAACAGATATCCTGCTGCCAACCACATGGGTGACACAAACACAAGAGGATTCTTGATGCCAAGCAACAATGCAGTCTTAAATTCCCGGATAAAGTAAATTTGGTTGCTTTGAACCAGAAGGCGACCACTAGTATATTTTTATACTAATAAACATGCAGCATCTCCATCAACAATATGTGACATGATACATTTTAGTCATTCTGACAGAGCCTTGGCTAGTTTTAAGGCGATGTCTTACTGGTAAATCTTTTCCAAAGCAGTGATGGTATTAAGCTGCTATTAAGCTCCTTTATGCACCTTGACTTTGCGCCAATCTTTATATTTAACCCAAGTCAGGTCGGATGTGAGCTAGACACACTTGTGCCAAATGTTGGGGTGTTTAATAGATGCTTTTTTTTTTTTTACTACAATATGACCTCTGCCTGTTTTTCCTTTTTTAACTAAAGGGTGGTTAACTGATGGTATAAGTGGTGCGACGTAGTAGCTGTGTTTAATGTTTAAATGTTGCAAGTTTGCCATTTAGCAATGGTCAGTAAAAGCACATAGGTGTGTTTTAATGTGCGGTGGCATCCAGATATGAGTATTATACACAAGTTGCAGAGGCAAAATGAACAGCTGTACAACTGCAGTTAAAAATGTTAAACCTTTAGCTCTTCCTTCTCAAAGGATTTCAAACTTTCTCAGTATTGAGAACTTTTTCACATCTGGTGAAGTAGCCCTTTACAAACTCATGACTGTATTTTTGAGAGGCTACTAAAATAAGCTGCTTGTTTTAATGTTAAACATTAATGTTTATTCTATACATTTCTACATGATGTTCTTTTATCCTGCTGTCTGAAACTGAATCTGTATTATCGTTGTTTCCCAGAAAGCTGGCAGTTCAAAGAACAAGGGTAACTTGTTTATTTGAAAATATAATGTCAGTATTTCGTATCCCCAAAGACCTTTAACCCCACATTACCTAACACTTTTTTCCCCTCTATATTGTGTCATTATTTCATGCATTTAGAGTTGTATCACACATTACTGGAAGTAAAAGCAAATCCAACAGGTACTCAGTGGCACTGAAATTTCGCTAATTCCATGCAAACTCCATGCATCAACAAGTTCAGCAAGTTTACTTGACCAACTACACAAGTGGTCATAAAGTTTGGCTTCTCTGCACATTTGATGAATACCAAAAGCCATCATTGTTGCTGTATAGTTGTAGGGTCTTTCTGCACCATTTCTATAACAAAACTGCCTCTTTTGAAGGAAAATTAATTTTAAAAAAATATCTGAGCTTCAGGTTTACTTAATAAGTTAAAAAATAAAGATGATTTATATGGCAATAGATGCTGAGACAGCGATATGTACACATGCATGATGGATATATAATGTCAGGCAGAACACGGGTTGGGGTCATAAAGCTTCGAATGGCCCCCACAGAAACACAGGCTGGTAGTGCACCTCTCAAAGACACCCTGGAAATCCGTCTTAATAAAAGCTCCTCAGTGTCCTTTTGTGATCCTGCAGTGTATTATCAATACACTGCAGTTAAGTGTTGCAATTAGACCAGCCTTTTTCATGCAAATCAATTTGACAGCACAACAATCAGTTAGTTATGCTAGCCCCTGCTCTCTCATTCTCAACTCTCTCCTTCACTCCCTTGGCCTCTCCCTCCCTTCCACCTCATTTTCTCAGGCATTTGCAGAGGTTGCCACATTTGCATTATTTATCATAAAAGGATAGAATATGCATAACTCAAGGCAAGAGTGTGGTTATTAGTACCGTATAACAAATGTTCAATACAAATTGCAGCCATTTGCCTCACTCTTGCTGAAATGCATTCCCAAAAATGTAACAGGATAATACTGCATTTTAGCTAATCAACCATGGGGCATGTTGAACATTCAAAGCCAAGTAAACAGGTCTACGTTCTGCAGTGTTCACGGGCTACATATTGCATTCCCACCTCCTCTGTGTGTGGAGACCTGATAGTAATTTACCAAAATCATGCCACTTGACAGTTGCCACTAGTCTCTAGCCTTGACAGGATTTTAGCCTGAAACAAAATTCAAATAAACACACACAACTAAATTGCATGACTAATCATCACAAATATGTGTGTCTGAGACCTCTTGAGCAGCAGCTTCCACATACAACCATTATGATTCATGTGCTTTTGGAACGATGGTCACTGAGAATATTAATAGATACCATTTACTCATAGGAGGAGTCCCATCAAAGTCCTGCGTGGAGTTGTCCTGGTATGATCAATGGATGTGCTTTTATTACCATTGAGGAATCATTTACAAGGCAAATACGAAAACAAGTTTTGAATTATGATTACTTAATCAAACACTGAATCTGGAGTTTGAGTTATGTACAAGCTTTAAATCTGTGTTTGTGACAGCTTGCAGATTTTATTCTTTGTGTAGCGGTGTTCATAGTAGGATAAAAGTCTATATGAGCGTATCTGTTCCACATACCCAATATACTGAGCGTGTGTATGTGTGTGTGTGTTCACAAGGTCTTTTAGTCTCATTAACATGCCAGCCTACTATAAAAAAATGATCTAAATTCATCTCTTCATCAAAGTTCTTAGTTAAGTACAGAGGCAAGATGGTGAGACAGTCTGGTAAAATCAGAAGGAAATAACTGCATGTGATCTTTTTTCTAAGGGTCAAATAAATTAAATCTGACAGAAAAAATATCGAGGGAGAATTTAAAAGAGATTTAAAAAAATGGAGCTGTGGGCGAGAGATGAGAAAGAGAGCATGCGTCTGTGTGTGACAGAGAGAGAGAGAGAGCGAGAGAGAGAGAGAAACTCAGGAACTGCAGGATGGTCTGTATGCCTTTAAACTGAAGTCTCAATCTTACGTAGTTTTGTTCCTTAAAAGGAAATCAGAGGACTTAGCTGAGCCATTGCCTTCAAAGTCATGAATAAACATTGAACTGCCTTTCTGTGCATACATCATACATCACAAGATGACACTACCTAATGGAGGAGGAATCCTTGCCCTCCAACACATGAATAGGCAGTGAAATTACCCACATGCCGCAGCCGCATGGTTCTAAAATGGACCGCTAAGGGAGAGAAAGGAAGGGGCTAATGGGAAGAAAGGAGGACTAGTGAGAAAAGAATCTCTCAGTAAAGTGGATCCCTGTAATAACCACTTTCTCTCTGCTCTGATAGACCCATGTTAAATGCAGGGGGGAAAAGTCATATATACTGCAATAATCATTCATAATTACAATGAAAATTGACTCTTTCTGTTAGTCTCCAAGGGCAGTTTCTTAATTCTTGGAAACTACTTGCCACTTGTGAGACCCTTCCTATCATTTCTAAAAGTGTCGATTTTAATAGCATATTAAGTGGAGGTTTCTATTTAAGAGCAGACTATTAACAAAGTTACAGTGAGGCTTTTATGCTATTACTTATTATGCATATATATCTGAAGCCAAAAATCTTTATGTTCTTTACAAACCATAGACTGTATGTGAAGGATGGAAATAGTGCACAGGTCAGAAAAGTTAAAGCTGCATTCTTTCTACTGGCCAGCAAGGAACAAATTCTCTAGTTATACATAGAGTTTATTTGTAAAAGAGATAAACATGGTTGTGTTGTTTAAACAATGCTTAATTGGTAATAAGAAGCTTAAAGTGTGCTACCGTTACACCACCAGCAGCATCTTTAACCATTGATACAGAGCAGGATGGATCTATGCTTTTATGTTTTTTTAACCTAATTCTGACCCCACCATCCAAATGTTGCAGCATACCTTCTGCATACCTTGGTTGCAACAAGTAGTTACCTCAGTTACTGCCCACTTATCTACTTGAAGCACTCTGGCAGTTCTCCTCATATCTTTGGCATCAACAAGGGATTTTTGATGCTAACTGTATAATTTCTTTTTCAGATAACTCTATAAACTCTAGAGATGGTTGTTTGGGAAAACCCCAGTAGCTCAGCATTTTCTGAAAAATGCACATCTGGCACCAACAACCACACCACAATCAAATACTCCTAAATCATCTTTCCTCTCCATTCTAATTGGTTTAAAGTTTAGCTGGTCCTCTTGACCACATCTACATGTCTAAATGCACAGACCGGCTGCCAAGTGACTGGCCAATTAGAGGTTTGCATTAATAAGGAGTTGAACAGATATACCTAATAAATGTGTCCAGCAAGTGTATATATTAGATATTGCATATTAAGTCCGCATATGTATGAGGGCCAAAAGCTCAGGCTTCACACTCTAATGCTTATTTTCTGACAGTTAATTCTACCCTTGGATTTGTTATGATGTCATAGGGTGGGAGCATCCTTAATGTGGTCAAGAATACATATTCCAATGAGGTAATTAGCCTCACCCACCTACTGTTTAAACCTTCTGTTTGCAAGGGACAGCCAATCAGAGAAAAGTTGGCTTAAAGTGAGAGTGGCAAAATCCAAAAATCAAAATAGGGACCTAAAATTAAGCAAAATAGTCCCCCTTTTTGTATGTGAAATATGTTTATTAGTATATATTTACCGGTGTGGCTTGGTGCAAAAAGTGAAACTGCTGTGAGACAATAGACCAGCTGCAGAAAATGTCATCCACTAGCTTATAATGGAGGCCAATTGATAAGACCTGGTGCCAAACCCAGAGTGTAAGGTGCAAGTCAAAGTGCTACATCTGGTGAAGAGGGCAATGGCAGACTGCACCAGGGAATAAATCAGAAACAATTGTTCTGCAAATCTATTTTAGTACTTCAATCTGCTTTAAAACTATTACATTATTTTACTCCTTATGAACCAACAACAACAGTCAGAAAAACAGAAAATATTGCTAAACTTATAACAAAAGACCACACAGGCAAATGTCTAGTTAAATCTTGCGTTGATCAATGAATAATTTGTGATAAGGGTATGAAGAAAAGACTCCTCAGCTTGAACTCCTGTATGTCCTCCATTTCCTATCTGCAAGCGTGGGTGCATCAACCACAGAGACCCTAAGGCAACTATGCACAAGACATTTCCACAGAGGATCACTTGGAGAATATCCATCAGGCTGAGATACTAATTAGTGTGAGTCCATGTATGCATGTGAGTGCATGACTGTGCATGCGCATGTTGGAGCAGAGAGATGTACACCTAGCCAGGAGTGAGAGCAATGTTGTGCAGCCAAGTGCAGTAATTTCTTTGATCATTTTTAATGGCCATTCTTTCATGTGAGGCTGCTGCTCACACACAGCTCACTGCAGGTGTCATCTCATTCCTTCAGTTGTGGGATTAGTATGCAGCAGGCAATAAAAAGCCAGGCCATTACACTGTGCAGCACACATACATAATCTCAACACAGTGGGATCATTACCTTTTCAAAGGATTATATCAGCTCACAGTCTACAGAGAGAAACAAAGAAAGCGACAGAAGCTGAGCAGAAGAGGAAAAGGAACCAAAACGAGACATAAAAAAGAAGCAGCAAAAGAGGCAGACGCAGTTACAGAATGCTCTATCAGTCAGCAATGCAATTAATGGAGGATGGACAGGAAGGTAGAGAATGATGGTTCAGTCTTCTATTTAGGGTTTGCTAGCTGAATTCAGACAGAGTTCCCTCTTATATTCTGAAATGAAGTCAAATATTCTCCACTTAACCATTCTACGGTATTCAGCAGACAAATTATTATTTGCAATGTACCATATCCTGTGCCAACTTTGTTTTCTTATTTCACATACTGTATGCTTACACTGTGCCAAAAAACACCAGAGAGGTTCTGACTGTAAAGATTCTTCGGCAGTCCATCACAAGGAAAACAATCCAACCAGGTCTGTGTAGCAAGTACGATCAGACCAATGCACTGCCAATATCCTTGCCATATAGTCCCACACATAATCAATCGAATACACCCAACACCAATAACTCATGGGGAGTATTTACCCATTCAGGTCAAAGAACCACCCTACCCTCATCCCTACTGTGCCTTTCACAAAATCCTGAACAACTATAAGCGAAACAGACAGGTAAAGGTTTGTAACAAGTACTAAAAGCCATTTTTATGATATGTGAATCTGTATAAACCAGCATGTTGTTTTATTATTAATAGTTCTCAGGAGGATCTGCTAGCTGAGAAAGACTGTTGGCTCATCTCATCCACCCTCATACTGTATCTCCCATGGTGGTATGAACCTGGTGCAATTTACGCAGTTTTTATGTATTCATTTAACTCCTATAACCTGCTCTCCCTTCAGCCCAAAGCCTTTCATCCAGAGAAAGGGTTTAATGTATAGTATGTCTACATGACGGTATGCAGTCCGATGCCGAATGCTGTATCCAGTGCACTTTTAAATAATGAAACGTACTCAATAATTCAAGGGCTGCACAACAGTATATCACAATCCTAAACGATACCAAATAATTCAAATGATTTATAACTAGATCATAAATCACGGTTTCAAAGATAAAAAAAAGTTTCTATTGAACAACATTAATTTCTCTGTATTAACAAAATATTAAATAGGAATGTGTAATTTATACTGCCAAGTACTTGCTCTTTGCTCTGATGCATTTGTGGTCAATACATATGACTTCTATGTCAATGAGTATGCAGCATTTTCCAAAAAGTTGGGATTCTGTGTAAAATGTAAACAAAGAAAAGCACAGCAAATAATTTTAAAAAGTTAGGACATTTCTATTACAAATTCAGTCTGTTTCAGAGCCCATAATTGCTGACAATGATTTTAAGAAATGTTCATGTGCCCATGCATTAATATGCTCTACAGAATTAGATCCGTTTTCCATACAGTAGCAAATGAAGATGTGAAAAAAAAAATAAAAAATAGCCATTCAGTTGGTTTTCAGCCGTGACCCGTGCACACAGAGATTTCTCTGAGTCTTTTGCTAATTTTATGTGCCACACATGATGAAATCCCTAAAATCTTGGTAGTTTTACAATTAAAGCTGTTACTCATTGCTCAAATGCTAACCAGTACAGTCTTTTGTTGTCCTTGTTCCAGTGTTTTTGAAACATGTTTCTGGTCACATCTCTGTACTATTTTCAATTAAATGTAAGTTTTAAACGATCTGCAACTTACTGCATTCTGTTTTTATTTAGAGTTTCCATTGTTGCCATCTTTATGTTTCAAAACTGGACGTGCTGAGAAGAGGTGGGTCAATCAAAACAGAGTTAATTATTAATTCACTTTGACCTGAATTGTTCAGAGATGTCAAATCAGACTGCTGTTTTGCCACAACTTTCTACATGACCAGATGTCTTTATGCAACTACATGTATCGCCCCCAGTGGCCGTTAAAAAGAATGCATGTTTAAAGCATTTTAAACCATTACATTTGTTTCACTTTTTTAGACGCAGAAGCAATGTCCATCTTTTATACTGTTTACAACTTCTACCCAGTGTTACTTCAGTTCCGCCTGGCTGTAAACGGTAACATTTTAGCGAGGACTTGTGGAGTTTGTGCCAGCATCTTGCTTAGTTCTGGAATGATGAAGTAAACACTGTAGCAAATTTCAGGGGTAGATAATAATGATGGATTACAAAAAGAAAATCCACTGTTAAAATTTTTACATTCTCCAATCTTTCATTAGTCTTTACTCCACAAGAAGGCAAAACTTAGTACAATAATTAGCTGACTCCAGGGACATAAATACTATAATTCTTCCAGTTTTACATTACAGCAGAGCTGCTAAGCCCTGGTATATGTAAGTAAGCCCATTAATCACCAAGAATCTGATAATATCAATTATTTCAGTAAACAAGGAAGTCCAGTTCAAGGCCTCACCCTCCACTCAATCCTTGCATTAAATCACCACACAGATGGATTTAGTAGCTAATTGGAGTAAAATGGAGCTTTGTGAGGGATAATTGAGGATTTCTTTACCATGTGTAGTAGTGTCTGTAAGTACACAGTCAATTTACAAGAGGAATGGGGTGTGTGAATCTTCACAACTGTTAATCGCACTACATGAATAATAGCATTACAGTTTTTAATGACCAAATATATTTAAAACAAACAAATAACACAGTTAAACATAAAGGAAAACATTCATATTTTTTAGTCAATATTGCTTCATTTTGTTTTTTATGCTTTTTTAGCATCTTCTAATATACATTATCAGTACTGTACAGGACAAACACGGTCATGCCATGATTTTTGGTGGCCTTTAGATAATCTGAACCATCTCCCGCTCCTCACCACTGCCCTATTTCTAAGTGAAAGTGAATTATTTGAAGTAAAAACATCTCCAAGAAATGTCTGACAGGCCTTCTGATTCTCTGGGTGAATAAGGGAAGGCTCCCACTGGTCTGATAAAAGGCTTGGGTTTCTACAGCAAATGATGCCTTTCTCCCGACTTATGCCTACACTCTGCTTTTAATTGGCCTCTTCTGTAGCTGCGAACCCTAATGACTTTGTTCCGGGATTAAAAGCCTCAGAGTGTTCAGGCAAGGCAAGGGTCCTAACCTTTTCTTGCCTGTTTCATCTCTCCTGTTTCAACACTTCCTTGCCCATATTTCTCTTATAAATTCCATCTACAGCCACAAATTCTTTATTTTCCCCCCTTTTTATTTCTACTGTTTGACTGTCTATTTCAATACACTATCCCTGTCCCTGTGAACTCTACTCAGTGCTTCTAGGAAGGCTTGATGAGCCAAGTACTGGAATATAATTTAATGCACTATAATGAAAATGCTGTCAAACATGATACGATAACATCGTTCCATTTGCATACGTTATGTAATGTGATGTTTCATTCACTAATCGAGTTTGATTCTGCAAATACAGAAAATTTAACATAGGCATAAAAATACAGGAGGATCTTCTTGAGAATAGCAACCTACTTAAATTACTACTTAAACAGAGTAGAAGGAATTTCTTAATACTAGGCAGCTTAAGTTCCAAAAACACAAGTTTGTCTAAGCATGGAATCAGTAACAGTGAAAGAAGACTATTTTTTATACCCATCTTGTATGGTTTAAAACATATTTAGGTTTGATGTACATTTGCGATTCACTCATTCCTTATTCCAGGATGGCTGTCAATCCCCTGCTACCCCACCACTACCCAATTCACCTCTCTCCTAGATGCCCAGACAAGGCCAGTGCTGAATGATAGAGTAATCGATGTGAGGCCTAATCACCCAGCTTAACTCTAATACCCTGGACTGGTCCACATCATTATCATATCAGCCTCCACACATTTCGAGGTGACATGGTTGGCAAAAGATTAAGGACAATCTTGTAAAGAGGCACCGCACTTTTCAATGTGCTGACCAACCACAAGAGGCCTTGGGAAACTGGAAGGAATATGAAGGAACTGAAGGTAAAAATAGCGATAACGACCAAAAACACAGACCCATAAAAGGACCTCTAGTCTGTCTGAGGCTGCCAAACCGATATGAGAAAATCATCTATGTGGAAAATCAAGCAGGGACGGTATCTCTATCAGAGGCACTTGTCCGTACAGCAAAGACAGTTACTGAATGCCTAAGATAAAGAGTTTGTGCAATTAAGCCAGAGGAAGTTGCAGAAACTATCTATTAATTACTTTGCACAAATTGTACAAAATGGTAACCAACAGTAAATAAGGACAGAAGAACAAACAAGTCTGCAGTTCATCCTGGGAACTCTGGACATCTGAATGAGATGATATGTTTAGGTATCCACTGTTAACAATTCCTCAAAATATTAACCCCAATGACAACTGACAGTAAAACATAAAAACATTCAAAACAATCTGAATTATTCTGGTTAGGCAGAGATGTCTGATCATAAATCATCTGTATAAACTGTCAGCTTGTCTTAAAACAATGCCAGAATTAAGCAACCTTATGCATATCTCATTCAGTTAGTACAGTCCTATTGTACGGCTTGGCTACCAAATAGAATATCGCTTTGTGTGTTTTTCTGTATAATGAAGTTTGAATTTCATAGGAAAATAGGAACAGAAAAAGCCTAATTTAAGTAAAAGGACAAAAGAATCTCTTTGAATTTTATATCAAAGACAAAAGTAGAGGAAAACATTAACAAATCAGACACAACTGCAAAACCTTAATGCCTACTTAAACTGACACAAAATCACTCAGTTTGCTTTTATCAACGTTGAAAATAAGCACATTTCCTAAAATCCTGAAGGGATGACTAAAAGGCTTTATTCGCAGCCCATCTATTGCTTAGATTTAAAATATACTTCCGTTTCTATGTTGGCAATCAAGGAAAACACACAAGTCAATGCATGATATCACTTTTACAAACTATCTACAGATATAACTCAAAGTGTTGGTCCATCACAAATAACAATCTGGATGTTTTTTTGATTAAAAGTTAGTAAAGCAAACCACATTAAACTAAAAGCTTTAAAATTAATGTCTGTCTCTCCCTCTAGCCCAGTAAAGTGCGTAACACAGAGCTACCACTCCCCATCATCATAAATGTTTAAGATGGCTAACAAGTGTGGTGTCAACAGCTCCCAAGATAATCAGTGTGTCAATCAATGACGGGTGTGAGGCCAGCTTTTAGAGGGTCTCTATGGTGGCCGCTTAGAGCATGCTCAGTTTAACAGCAGCAGTGGGAGAAAGTAAACACAGTAGAATATAGAGTTGACGATTGACTCCCTGATCAATGCCATTGATCAAGTAGTCCGCAGATTCTCTACTTCTTTGTGTAGGCTGCTCATATTACTGTTTGTCATCCCGCTATCAGGCTTCGAGCTCAGGATCACAGCAACTTCCTAATCAGTCACTACCAAAATGCAACCACCACACTAGAGGGAGACAAAGAGGAGGGTCAAAACTAGGTTTATGCTTAGCTTAGAGATCCTGGCAAAGATATATTAAAATAAAGCACGCATGCACACACACACAGGAATACAAACATAACACACCTATCGACTGTGTCAGTTGCTTTTTGTCTTTATTTTTTCCAATTTTGGCATTTTAGCATTATATTGACATTTATTCTTGATTATTTATTCTTTAAAAAAAAAAAAAACCTTCAGATTAGAGCTATATCTCTGCTCTGATTAGATCTCAGCACTAATTAATTTATTTTTTATTTTAAAGCTAAATGTTTTGCTTTATTTTCCTTAGACGATGGTGGAGACCAAAACAGAGCTAAGCAAATTAAAGTAAAGAAAACACTTCAGAGAAAGAACACTTGCTCAAATTAAAGTAACTAAACTAGTATCTGCAACAATCAGCTAGAAATTCAAGATATCAAATCGATAAATAGTCAATGTTATTTGATTTTATCTATCTCATTACATATCTCAATTCATGTTGTCTTCTGAAACTTTGGGTGTTTAATAGCATTGTAAACTAGTAAGTCCAAATATGTTATGAAACATCTACAGGCACACTAAAGCATGCTCTCTCAACATTGTGATGCCTGACACCAGTCTCGTGGCTATGTCCTGTCTAGTTGGTGCTGTTTTGCACTCCACCAAAGTAAAGCTACATCAATAGACAGCCAGCTTTAATGATTTATTGACTGGTAAATATACCATGTAATGAATCTGAACAAAAGACCAACAATTTATAGCTACAGTGACATAATAACAGTCACATTCTGCTACACCTACACAGTTTTGAAAAACACTTATGACATTGATAATTCCTATGCAGGATTTTGTTATCTGCAAAACATATTTATCATTCAAGTGTTAAATTAAGTTACAAAAAAGAAAGAAAATGACTCTTTTGATAACGAGATGGAAAATTGTCACAAATGCTCCAACTGTGAGAGGTATTTGCTTTACAAAGCATCTCTAAAGGGGTGGACAAGCATACTGACAATTGGTAAAACTTAAACAACATGGCAAACTTGTTGGTTTAATTCTGCCTTAATGACAGGCTTAATCTAACACATTAAGCATTGCACATGAATAGTTTCTGGCAGTATTCACTCTGAAATGTCAGCCTTACATAAAATGAAAGAAACCTCACAATACAAAGCTAAACTCCCCCTTGATATACAGATGAGGATAAAATTATTAGCCTTCCTATAAGATGTAAGTTTTTGTTTAAGTGCTTTTTTAATAGAGCAAGTAACACAGCATTTCTAAACATACCAGTTTTCTTAAGAAAACATAAGTTATTTCAATTTGCACAAAATAACAATTTCCTTAAAAAAAAAAAAAATATATATATATATATATATAAAAGACCAGCATCAATATTATTAGCTCCCTAAAAAAAAACAACGACCTTTTTTGAAGCCACAGCACAAATCACTGCTGTGCAAGGTTGTGCTTTAACTTTGTAATGATCAAAGCTTGTAAAATAAAGTTAAAAAAATTTAGGGTTATCTTCCAATTTGCACACAGTGTTAAAACCTCAGGAAGGTTTTGAGCTATCACTTAAGCAAAAATCAGGCCAAAAAAAAAAAAAAAGATATCAGTTTATACTTTTCTGGATGCTCACAAAGCAGGAGATGGATATACAAAGTTAGCACAGCATTCCCAAGTGTCCAGAACTGGAAAGACACCTTGTCAAACAGAAGTATGCTATTAACAACCTGGAGAAAGGTTATGCATACTGGAAGCACGTCCTCTGGTCAGATGAGATGAAACTAGAGCTCTTTGGCAATAAAGACACCGATTATGTTTGGAGAAAGAAGGGAGAGTTGGATAACCCAAAACACACCGTCCACACTGTAAAGCATGGTGCTGGGATTATTATGCTGTGGGATGTTTCAGTGTATCTGTGAAAGGGGAATCTCGTCAATGTGGAAGCAATTATGAAGAAGAAGGATATGTGAAGATTTTCAAAGAAATCCTCAAGCAGCCAGCAGCAAAACTGGGTCGACCCCAAATATATCCTGTTCCTGATGAAGAACTACCTCCAGAAGACCACAGTGAAAGTTACTGACTGGCCTGCACAAAGTCATGAGTTGAATTTCATCAAAAATATGTGTGGTGAACTGAAGACCAAGGTCCATGCCAGAATATCCTCAAATCTGGAGAAGCTTGAGAGATTCACCAAAGAAGAATGAGCTAGGACTGCTCAGGAGACGTTTGTGAGACTTGTTGAAAACTACAACAAATGACTCCAGGCTGTTATCCAGCATGAAGGATACACAATTGACTATTAGCATCATAGTGGCTAATAATTTTGATCCCTAGTAGTTTTTGGTTTTGTGAAATAAGTTTGTTTCTGTGCAGTGAAAGTGAAATAATGTTAACATCCAAAATAAATAAAATAACATGGCTATCTTTGTGTCTGCAATGTAGGTTAGTACATATTAGGCTCTCAAGCAGAGACACAATGACCACTTCTATTTCTTGCCATCAATTGAGCTAGTAAGTGGCAGTGAGGACAAAGAGAGAGTGACACATGCAGAAGCATGTTAGCTTTTTAAATATTCTAAAAAACCTCCAATCCAGCTGTAAACAACTTGACCAGGCAAATCAATCCAAGCCAAAAATACTGAAAACCAATCATACAGTCCTCATATAATCCTATAATCTAATGCCTATTACTAGCCAGTCAACTAGATCCACAACAGTGGGTTTCTACACCGACACACAGTTCCATCAATTCTACATTGATGATGAATTTTTATTCTTGCTCTTTTCTCAATGCATCCATTTCAGATGAGATGAAAAAGTAATATTCCAGCAATAAAGCTTGATTTACATCCCCTTCACTGTTCTCCCTCTTCCTTTTTTATTTGATCATTTAGCCAGGATCATATAACTGTATATCAGACACAAATGAAATCAGGTCTCATGCACATTAAGGCCATGTCTTTCTGCAGCTAACATCCCCTCCAACCCAACTCCCCAGCTCCACAGCAAGGCAGGGGCAGAGTCCCATTCATTTTCAGGCCCATTTCCTCCTATGATTAGGCGATCAATCAATCTCAGCATTCAATCTCATCAGGCAGACGGGATTATCTGCCCATCTTCCCCTCTGCCTCTTTCAACTTACTCCATCCCACACACACAGCAGCACATTAACATCAGATCAAGTATCAAACAACACAAGCAGTCTACCACATCCTCTGACCACAAACGGACAGCTTCTCATCTTAGCCGTCTCTGGCTGTCCTCAAAACATGTGCCAAAAAAAGAATTTAAAAAACAGAACAACAAACATAATGTTGAGCAAAGCTTTCGTTTTGGGATCAAATGTAATTACAGATTAAATTGCTTAATTTGATGATTACTTAACTCTACCAATTTATGACATAATTTGTTTGTAAACAATCACAAGCGATCAGACCATCTTTACTCTCTCTCCCTCTGTACATTTATATATGAAGAAGTAATAATGAATAAAATGAAAACATAAATTTAAATTACTTTTTTTGCCATCACTAATATTTCATGTTTCTATTCCCCCCCCCCCCATAAGCACTTGGTAAAATGGACGTTTTCCTCACAGCTGAAAATATTTAATGAATTTTCCCTAATGGCAAAAAGCTTTTTGATGTAGCAATGCTTATTCGTAAAACAACACTGATGAAACTGTCATGCTTTCAAGAGACACTACCTTTTAGTAACCACGTGCTAGATTAATACATTTGAAAGGCAGCACTTTCTTCCATGCTCGTGCCCCTGTTTCTGGAGGCAGAATAACCCTCAAACCTAATTCAAAGCTACCATAGTAATACTGGCAAAAAAAAAAGTCTGCAACAACCACAGTGTCACACTGACTTTGAGCAGCACTGTGGACAAGCACAGCATCCCAAACAAAACAGAAAGTACACATAGCTCCTTTGCAGCCTCAATTTCGTCACCTCAGCTTTATCTATGCACTGCATTATTTAGCAGAAATCGCAGTGAATGGCAGCAACTTCCTCTGCCTTTACTTGTTTATTTTGACAAAAGAACATTACGCAATTGTATTTTTCCCACTTTTTATGAAATCTACCATCATTATTTCATTAATCTTGCAAAAAAAAAAGTCAACTTTCATTGTTATGTTTTTTGTTAAAGCGCTACCATTTTGCATTCTTATGCCAATCTTTGTTGCACAGGACTTTTTTAGTTTTTTTTTTTCTTTTTTTGCTGTTAGCACACACAACAACAAACCCAGCTGAGCCATTAAGGTTTCATCACCGTTGTAATAGAAATTTGTGTTAAAGCACAGAGCACTGAAAGTCTGGGTTTATGCTTTTCCAAATGAAAGCTGAGCTCAAATCTATATTACTCTCAAACTCTCAATCAATCATGTGTGAAGTCTATCTGTATTCCTGTGTGAGATTAACTGTGAAGTATCTACGTGGTTATTATGGTCAACATGCCAAAGACCATCCTGCACAAGATGTTGCTTTTTTTGATGGGGAGCTACTAAAATAGTGTTAGGATATCAGTGATGTTTACTGAATTAAAAAGAAACATCTCACACATGTGAACATTAATATTTGAAAATGCGAAACATATTTTTGTCAATAGCAGTCCTTACAGAGGCGTGAAAATGCTTAGGAATCTTTCTCTGGGCTCTCAACTGTCCCAAGAAGCTGAATCTGTTGCAATAAATGGCCTTAATAACATACTTTCGCCTCAGCCATTATTCTGCACGCCGTTGTTTTTAATTACATGCCGAGACCTTCTAAGAGCCACGCACACTCCAAGCTCACTTGGCATCCTCTTTACTGGCAACAATTAATCTAAGGTGTGGCACAGCTTTCCTGAAAACATCATAAACCAAACCACCAAACCTACAGTCTGAAAATCTGACAATTTATTTAGGTCTGCTTACATTCTTTTAAAAGTGTCCATGTAATTTCTACTAGCTTCTGGTTTAGACAAAGAAATCATTGTCATGAGCACATCTTAAATCAAGAAATGTGAAAGAAATGCAAAAGAACTAAAATCACATCCAAGTTATCCATGTAGAGCTTCCCAGTTTCTTATTGGTAAGTTTTAAAAGTTCAGTAGTGACATTGGTTAAAGTTCAAATTATCTGAATGTTTAGTATCGTGGTGACATAAGTGACATCTGAGTGGTGTTCAAGTGAAAGAATCACTGAATTAAAAAGCAAAGGCTCATCACCCACTATCATTATAAAGCTGCAGATGGAGATGCAGACAGCACAGTCTGATGTTGTTATTGTCTTCCGTGTGGGTGAGTAATAATAACCCAGGCTGGGGGTAAAGAAGAGGCTATATGGGGAAAAAAATCTGTTTGACTGCATCATATCCTCTTGCAGAGTAGCCTTGACCTACTGCCTGATTTTGATAGAGCTGCTGTCTATTTAATTCATATGGATACACTAACTTTCCCCAGAATGCCTTATCTCAGTGAGGACCAAGTAATATATTTGGGATTGGATTAGAGTGATCCCACTGAGAGAGTAAGGTATTCACAGGTGACAAGGTGTGCAGACCACCAAATTGATGAAAACAACAACACATCAGCACCTAACCTTGGAAAATTTAGGATGATTATAAGGAAGCATTAACTTTAGAAAACTAACTTTGCAATTCTATAAACCAACATGCCTGAAGTTACAAATGTCAATCAAAGACTGCCTATATCTTTACAATTATGCCTACATATGGAAACTGCCCTTTGAAATAGTAACAGGAAGAGCACAGGCTTCCAGGGATGCTTACTTATAAGTATTTGGTAGCTTTATAGTGAAGAGATGTTAATGTATTAGAGGTAAAATTTAATCAGGTATGGAGTTTACATTTGCAGACTTCAGACAAACTAGTTTCAGGTGGACCTGTCACTTAACAAAATGTGTCAAGTAAAGTTTAATCCATTAAAAATACCTTTATAAAAATAAACAAAATCAAAACACATGGCAATAAAATAACGTTTCTCATAAAACCTTTGATTAACCTGCAAAATACCTTCTTTGTATTGCAAGGTCAGTTGTATGTGTGGATTTTAAGTACAACTGCAAGCAGCCTAATAATATTGTTCACACCCACCACATGCTATCTCTGAGAAAGACCTTTTTAAGCATGTTTTTACATGTTTTGTCACTTTACAAATTTCAGATGAGTCCCTTGGCGACTGACTGGACCACCCCTCTTATTTCAACCTTTATCTACGTTTATCACCTTTGCTCACACATGCATTGTCTTTCTTCTACTTACTGTCATTCCTCTTCTCTCCACAGCATCCCTCCACTTCTCCAGGATATCTTCCACTAGCTTCCCACTCTCAATACAGATCAGTATATCGTTTGCAAACATCATAGTCCATGGAGACTCCTGTCTGGCCTCATTGGTCTCCCTGTCCATCCTTAAAAGGGGTTTTCATTTGGATTGAAGTAGCAGGGTAAATACCAAAAACTGCATTCAAAACAATTATTTTGTGCAGTTATTAGTTCATACACATTTGGATTACTTTTCCGCTGATCTCAATCATGTGCAAGATTAAATGTAGCTAGGTGTCTTTAGCTAGCTCATTCGTTCCATCTACCATTAGCTAATAAAGGTTTGCTAGCCCTACACTAGAGACAGAAAAAGCTACAGGCTACCACTTCCCTGTTTTCTTAAATTGAAAAGCCCGCTCCCTCCTCTCCCGCAGTGTTGTTTAGCTATATTTACAAATAAATTTGAGCACTGGGAGAAACAATTTGGCTAAAGAGAGAAAGACAAACAAACATACAAAACTTAGCCCGACTTACCCTGCACATGTTAGCCACATAATTGCAATTGCCTTTGATTTAGATTAAAACTGTGATTGGGAGATGATTGGTGAATATGCAAATATAAAAACAGACGCAATATTTTTACCTGCTATTTGGTTAATGCAATTTATAGTGTATATATTCTGTATTCAGTTATGAAGGCTCTAATTGTTGTTTGCGAGCTGCCGTTTAGATACTTGTATGTGCCCGGGGCTGTTGATGGGTCTGTATGCAATGATGGGCATAGCTGCGGGAAGTTTATTGTTTTTTTTTGTTGATGAGTGAGTATAGGGGTGGGATTTAATAAGTTTTCTTCGTCCCACTCCTTTTTCAGGCAATTTTTGTTTTTTGTTTTGTGCATTTTGTGTTCAATATAGGTATTTGTTGTGCCTGAAAATGAACAAATAAATGAATGAATGAATGCTTGTATGAGCCAACAGCGGAGAAAGTCGCTTTAGAGACAAGTTATCGCTAGCTTAGAGATACCCTTAAGTGATTGGTTGACACTTGTGGAGGTGGGCAGATGGATCCGAATATCGATAGCATCGATACCAACAGTATCGGATCCATACTAATGCAATTGGCTCAATATTTATTTATGTCAATATACAAGAAAAGTTGAAAGATTTTTATTTATTTATTTTTACTGTGTTAGCTAGTTATTGTAGATAGTGAAAGAGTCAACACTGTCTGGTTGGTGTTCATTAAAATGTATCGTACAGCACTATCCCTTAGTGATTCCCTAACCTCCAATGGCTCCAGTAGCAGAAATAATCTTTCATATATACAATACATGAAATTATGATTACTTTGATTTACCTTTTTCAGACAATTTTGCCACGCGAAATTTGATTTAAAAAAATTATAAATGTAAAGATATTGTGCAGGTATAAAGAAGCTGGGTTAAAATGCAAATAAATACTGTCTGCGATGGATTCAATTTGGAAAAAACTCAAACAGCACTCTTTTTGTTGGGGGAAAATGACAGGCCTTGTTAAGGAGTCCCTGAGGTTTTTTGTATTCTAATATTAAATAAGTTTTGGGCAACTTTCAACAGTAAAATTTGTTCTCTATTTTAATTGAAAAGTTAGAATAATATATTTTATGTATTCAAGAATAGGTAAGCCACACAATGGTGCATTTTCAAGAAATACTATGTTAATCATCAATAGAGATTAAAATTGCCAGAAAAGTGGTTTTTGCTGATGCTATTCCTTATATTTACACAGAATGACACAGTGTTTTATTTTATAGAAAATCAGCTTTTAATGGAAAGTATTTATTTAAAACATTATGACAGTCTGTGAAAACTATTTTAATAAGTCACTGGAATGCACCAGACATCACTTATTTTATTATGTTTCGTTTAGATCATGTGAAACATTTCTTGAGTTGTTCAAGGCTGAGTGATTATGTAGCATTTATTTAAAAATATGAATCTTTATTAACAAGAGATGGAATGCGGACTATTTTTGTGTGGTTTTGTGGCAAAAGATTGAGAGAGTGACTGTAATCATCACTCAGAGGACAATTTTCTGGAACAGATGGCTCTTTATTTGTGTTGGTTTTGCAGCAGTCCTTCTTTTTTGGCCTTTTCTTTGCCCTGGCACCATGCAATTTTCAATAGTGCAAATTATGTCCAAAGGGCGGTTGCTAATCTCATCTTTTAGAAATGCACAGCAGATCTGGTTTGTTGACAGGGTAATGGTTTAATACACATAAATAAATACATCTGTGTTTACATCACAGTCTACATCTGTGAGGATCCATAATTAAATCAAAGATCACATCTTTGGCAGTTATCATCAGATGTAAGTTAGCCAGTCCACTGGCACACAGAGGCTAAAATTTAAGAATCCAACATTTTTTTGAGTATCTCTCATGATTTAAAGAATTATTTCATAAATGTAATACTATATCTTGTATAAAATCTACATTGTATCAGTGCTAGAACTATCTAAACATAGTATTCGTCTGAGTTTTAGTTTGAGTATGAAGCTTCAGAAGTTCTAAAACATTTGTTTGTTGAAGTAAGGAGACAAACTAGAGTAGGATATAATGATGTTAAGAACAGTTTGATTTGTTGATGTTAATTAATACTGATGAGTGAACTAAAATCATCAGTTTAGTCATACATCTTGTAGAAAAGACTGAACTCCTCGGGGCTGGTGTGAATTATCCGTCCAGAGAAAGTGGCTAAGCAATTCTCATAATATGAATGTGACTTGGTAACATCTTTGTTACAAAATAAGATTATTAAAAATATGTCCCTTGGCAACTCATTATACCATCAACTCAGGCCATTTTCTCCTTAAGCCTTTAATTAAATTTGAATTATTACAAAAGTACAGAACAGTCAACAGCTACATGACTTTGAGCTAGAACTGTGTTGTGCCAGCAGGCGGATGACTTATTGTCGGTTCTATATATTTTTTTCTAAGCTCTCCTTGGCATGCTTCCTGGACTTTATAATGTTGACATTTACTTCTGTGTGTATTCAAGATATTCTTTATGTGCCTCAGTTTCTCTATGCCTTTCAGATGCATTTATAAGTCAGATTCTCCACAAAGTGTTTTGTGAAATTTATGAAGGCGGAAGTCTTTTAAAAGATATAACGTAGATATTTGTAGATTCATAATTCTGGACTATTTTTTACAATGCAACAGAACTAGGCCTGCTCATTGCATGCAGTTATGTTGATTTATTAACATGTAAGTTAACTGTAAGTCCAATTAGGAAAGAAGTCAGTTTGTCAGCTGCACTGCCATAATAAGGAAAAGAATTTCACAAAAGACAAGGTTGGAGGTTGTTCTTCCCACTGAATTCCTGTTAATAGTTCCTGCAGTGAAAACAATAACAACAACAAAAACCCTCTAATTATAGTATTAGTTAATTAGGTAGGGGTTTTAACACTTTTTGTCAATGAGAGCTGGGAATTAAAGCTAAAGGGTGCAAACATCAGTGCATGTGTCGTTCAGTCTCATAATGCCTATTTTACATGAACAATGAGTCACACAGGAACACATTCAGGCTTCATAAGATTATCCACAATAATAAATTTCTGGAGGTTATTTTTATTTAGAAAAATCAGAACACCCAGATTGATCATATTTATGAAACAAAGAGAACCAGAACTGATTATTTTCCCGTCTTGTTCATTACATTTTTAAACTTTTTCTTTTATTTTTTTGCTTGTTCAACTACAACTGTGCAGTGGCATAATGCAAAGAGGTGGATATTTTTCTTCTTCTTCTACTGGGATCATTGGAACAGTGTGTATAAGACAATGGTCATCTGCTTCATCTAATATGCAAAAATAGTGAACATACCTCACTGGCCTTTGGGTAGTAAACAGGATTTACTCTTTAAACAAATCTGAAGTAGTGGATGAGTTTCTCAGCAATTACAATCCTGTACTATAAATTTAGATTAAGGTCCTCTTTCCTCTGTATTGCACATCTCGTAACTGTATTGCAAACTGTATAACATATGTCATTTATATCTCGCAAATATAGTTTAATCATATAGTTTATTTTCATTTCACTGACATATTGTGTATGTGGACCCTGAGCTTTGTAATGTCATCTCTCTATATGCTTGTATGTGGCTAAGATGATAAAAACCTCTTAAATTCCTCATTCTGCCCATAAATGAATAGAACACGGGGTTCTACAGACCACCGTACAATAAAGAAAGCCATTTGTTCCCTCGGGCCATCGCAATCATGGACAGCTAAGAGAATTAACAGTTGATACTGTTTTAAGTGGGCTATTATTCCTGTGAAATTACCACATTAAAGAGTATCTGTACTCAGATCAATCAAAATCTTAAATTTGTGTCATTAATGAGGAGGTAAACTGTTTTGCTCTGTCGATGGTCAAAAAGTGCGATACAAGTAGAAGGCAGGTGACTTTGGGTCATGCTCAATTATGAGATGCACTCAGCTGTAGTTTTGTGCCCACCTTGTTCGCACAGCTTCCTACGCCACAGTCAGTATCTGCCCTCTGTTGGTACCCTCTGTTGAAGCACTGTTTTTCCACCACTACCTTTTGTTTACATGGTGATTTATTGGTTTGAAAATTGGTTTGAACATTTCTCTTCAGTCCACACTACTTTTAAAATACAGTTGTCTTCCTCCCTGATTTCTGCGGAGGGAGGTAATGTAAAGTGAAAAAAGAGAAGGTACATATACACACAGGCATGTAGCAGCATTGTTGAGGTTCAGGTTTGTGATAGAGTGGAGTGCCACAGAACGATTATAGCAATCCCTGACAGGGCCCAGAAATTAGCTTGGGAATTTAAATATATGGGAAAAAGGATGAGGCTGTGTAACATTTTGGAAGGAGTGCCACCACCTATAACGCTATTGTAATGTTTAAAAAATTACGTGGTCATGACTACATGCTCAATAACTGTAGTCGTTTAAATGAGCCATATTTTGGAAGCAGGGATAGATCATGAGTTGAGATATACTACAGCTGAGAGAGAGAGAAACCCTGCAAATCCTCTAAACAGACTCCAAAATAAATCTTGGTCTAAATCGTTCCATTAGTAAGATGGAAAACAAATTTAAACGCCATCACTGCAAGATTTCTTCATGTTCTTGATAAGGAGAAAAGTTTTTAGGTTGCTCTCCTAGACTTCAATATAGTCACTGTTATGAGAGCAAGCATCCGGCTGCCAATGGGGAAACGTCATCTGTGGGCACTTTGGCAGCCCTCAACTGTGGTGGTTGCTGCTTGTCAGCTATAACAAACAAACCTCTGGGTGCTTATAAGAGAGATCGGGCTGTGGTGAGCAGAGAGGAGCATGACATAAGTCACAGCTGAAGGGTGCAACATAAGCAGCAGCTGTGTTAGATGTGGCTTCAGTTGTCACAGTTGGGAATGTGGTTGCAGCTGCCGTTATCAAGAATCTGACATTTCATGATTGGAAAGTCCAATTTGTAGGAAGTTTGGTTTTGTCTCTTTATTTTGTTTTTTGGCCTTTTTCCTTCAGAATGTTTGATTTTAAGTGAAATAATAAAGTCCTCGCTTCAGTGAGAGGAAGAAAAAGCTGTGAGAGAGCAAGTAGACTGTAACTCAAGCCAAATTAAATTCAGATGACTGGTCACTCAAGAAGATGTCTTCTATTCAGCTCTTAAAACCTCTGGTCATGTGTTGTCCACCTCAGTCATAAAAGGTTGTGTAAAAGATTTCGATGGATTGGGCTGAGTCTGAGAGTTTATCTCTGCATTCATCATATCACCTTGGACAAATATTAAAACATTAATGTGCCACTTCTTTCTGCATGCAGGGCTTCCCACAGCGAGTCTTCTGAGATTCTCATCACGAAGTTCATGAAGTTTATATATGTACACCTTTATCCTGAAAGGTTTTCCTAACTTGCTGCTGTGGGAGGAAAAAGATGCTACCCATGTCAAGACACACATATACACAGAGGGTTCTTCCAAAAGTCAGCGCACAAATATTTGATTAACAGTAAAATTGGTGATGAGGGGGACATTAAAGGGGCATTATGGAATATCACAACCCCATTATGCTTTGTAAATTAGGAGATTAGATGAAGTGGCTGATGTTGAGAAGTCCTACCAGTGGCTAAAGGCCAGAGATTCTGATGATAGAAGTGGAGTCTTAAGCGACAGATCCAGAGGAAAAGGGATCTAACCCAGGGAGAAAGTAATCAAGGTGCCTGCTATGCAAAGTTTCTCAGGGCCAGCACATAGATGGTATGGCTAGAAGTCACCACCAAAACTATCTCTAAAATCCTGCGGACTTTAAGTTTCAGCACGCCAAGTCTTGACTTACAAACTCAATAAAGCATTGGCTGGACTGACAGTTGTGATAGCTGTAGCAGTCCTAGCAAAGAGTAACAGAAAAAGAAGCAAGAGAAGATCAAGGAGCTGAAGGAACATCCGGGACAGATGTGGAGTGTAAAGCCCAAAGCAGTCCCAGTGGTGATGTTAGTATACAGGCTGTGTTCCTCAAACTGGAAGAGTGACCTAAGATTGCACCAGAGGTCTCTGTTCAGAGGAGAGAGGTCCCATAAACAGTGAGCATGCTGCACGTATCCTTCTGTTTCCTGGTCATCTGATAGAGGACATGAGTTTGACCAAGACACATCACCAGTAACGCACACATGCACACACATTTGGGAGTTATAGGGAAAATGTCCCACTTGGTGAACCCTGAGTGCTACTCATCCTGTGTTCACACGTATACGTTAATTAGATGCTACATCGGATTAGGGCAAGGCAAACATTTTTGTTTTTCAAAGTTGTATTGGCTGTCCTTTCAGCCTGCTTGTGATTAGTGCAAATTTACATATTGTAGGATGATATGTTCGTGTGTGTGCCTGTGCGTGTGATAGAGGGGTAGATTATCAATCTGCTTTATATTTGAAAGTAATTAGAATTCTTCATTTCTGAAGCCCTGCAGAAAGACACAGGGTGGTGGTGGTGGGGGTGACAGGTTAATTGAGGAATAATACCCTTCAGAATGATGGATTTTGGTGACTTGAGATGTCAGAATCCATTATAGGAAATTTAAATTTGCAATTAAAGTGGGAGGCTGGGTGCAGAATTCTTTCATTTTAATTCCCTCTTGCCTTCTCCCCTGTTATTATTAATGTTCTGCATTGAATGTCCAGGCTCTCTCCTTCAGCACTCACCCACTATCTAACACAGTTTGCCAAAATGAGGCTTAATTAATGAACTCAAACATACAGTAAATCAAATAGGTTCTTTTTGTCTTTGTAGAAATGCTGGACGAGCTGGATATTTCATGGCTACTTCATGCAATCACTGAAACGTCTCATTGTGTTGAGAAAAAAATATTAAAAAGTATTCTGGCTTGAATATAACTGGCCTCAGATGTGTGATCGTTGATGAATTTATTTTTTTATTATTTCTTGCCTTGAAACTTGTTTTTTAAAGAAGGCTGAATTGAGTGGTGAAGGGCAGTCACTGTAAGTTAATGCCAATAAGCGAGTGACTGCTGGAAATAATGTTTATTTACTTCACCTGTTTGAATAGCTCATGTCCAAGAAATATGAAACTTTAGATGGCATATGTGGTCAATAAAGTGAAACCTCTCCTGCCTGCTATAGATGAAATAGTTTGCAGGTGTAATATTGCACATCACATTCTTCTTGGTTGTACAATGGTTTATTTTAGATGCAACTGAGAAATAAAGCAAGATTTGCTCAATTAAATGATTCAGTATTTCAGTTAAAGCTTTTTTTTGTGTGTCCATCTAAATTGTGACACGCCTCCGATTACATGAATTCAAAGAAAGAAAGAAGCAAAGAAAGAGAAATGACTTCCTGCATTAAACCTGTGCTTTGAAATGTTCAATAATATGATGAAAGGAGATGATAAACTTGCGAAAATTATTTTATATATTTTTTCCTCCAACATATACCACAGGATTGAAAAAAAAAGAACAATATTTGGCATCCACTGACAAAAAACGAGGTGATGGGTAAATAAATTCAGAATCTCTTTTCCCCCGTGAGGACTATCTGCTGCAGCAGCACATTAATGCCACTATCAGCTACTATATCACCAGTCAAAGTGACAAATGGTAGACAAGTGCCTCTCAAATATTCAGCCAGGGTGGAGTAGTGCAGGGGTGGTAATGGGATATAGTGTTTTCCTCCATTTGGGGAAAGGACATGGTGTAAAATGTGTTTAGAGAAATGGTTGGAGTAAAAGTTGGAGAAAAAAAGAAGAAGCAGTGTTCAGAATCTGTATGTTTGCATGTCTACATAACCGTGTTTTAGCCCACAGAACGAATGATTGTCTTATTGTCCTTTATCTGCACCCCCCCAACCACACACCTCCTCATCTCCCACATCATTCGGACAGCTGGAAACAGAATTCATCCGATTCGTTCTGCTGCTTTTCTCTCTCCCAACTGCCCCATTCCCCCCCACCATTCCCCCGTCCCCCTCGCTGTCGTAATAGGATCTGCAGGAATCATTCAAAGGCTAGATATAATTTACTGCTTGCCGTGCACAATGCCCCCTCCCACTCTCACCCCCTTTCTCAATCGCACAAGGTGCCCTGCGGATGAACTAATCATACTTGAAATATTATTTCTGCTTCTTATTCCACCATTTTATGAACAGCTCCTTTTTATGGTGCAATGGATTTAACCCCTGCCTGGTCACACTCACGCCAGCCTGCGCATGCAGAAGGAGGGTGGGTGAGAGGTGTGGGTGGAAAGAGAGACAGAAAAGCTTTTGTTTTGGTGTTTGTTGTTTGTATTCGTACATTTGTGTTTTACCCTAACTTGATTTCCCAGCCTTCCAAAAACTAAAATAAAGAGGGATTACTAAGGGAAAATGTGTGCAACGTAGCAATGAACCTCACCAAGAAAATCATAAAAACGAGATCAAACAAAACATACAAACATATCAAAATGCATTCCATATTTCTCTTTTATCCATTTCCATGCCCATTTCATTCATATACACCACAGTAAATGTCTCTGTGCTGATACAGCAGATGTGCTGTGGTCTGCTTTGAAAACTAGATGATGAAAATACTAATAAAGCAAATAAAAACTGTTGCCAGGAATTATATTCGCTTGACCACCTTTATTCTTCAAAACAGACTTAACTCTTTTAGACAAGCGTCTTCTTTACGTAGCCTTCAGTAATATTTCTCCAGGAGCTTTGAAGAGCTTTGAATTCTCCATTCAAAGCTCTTCTCTGAATTTTGGTTGTCTGTAAAGATGATCCCACACTGCTTTGATTAAGCTGAGGTCCAGCTTCTGGGAGGCCAGTCTATGACTGATAAAGTCCTGTTTTGTGTTTTTCTATCCAATTCTACTTTTACTGCATTGGCAGTGTGTTTGGGATCATTGTCCTACTGAAAAATGAAGCTGTTGCCAATCAGATGTTTCCAGATGATCTAAATCTGACAGTATTTTTCTGCATTCACTATTCCATCAATTCCACTGACTGAAACTGAGCTCCAAACCATGACAGAGCCTCCACCATGTTTTACAGATGGCTTCCGACACTCACTGTTGTGCATCTTAAGTATGTAACGTTGATAGCAGCTCTTCCACAAACCATTTCAGATGAGGCTTCAGTGAACAGCAGATGGATCAAGTGAAGAGTCTTATGACAGTTCTCTGCTGTTCTTTAATCTATATGTGTTTCTTAAGAACGTGACTTTCACACAGTGTTTAACTGTTGTAGATATATTTATTTAGGCCTGCCACTTCTTTTCTTCTTCTGCTGTTATAAACGAAATTAAACTAGAACTTAGTTCCGTTTAAACTAAAACTTGTTTCATTCATTTTCTTTCAGGCCACACTTCACACATCAAAAAAGGTTGTATTAATAGAGTGCCTAATGATACAATTTATTTTTGTATCCCATGAATAGACAACAATGGTTCATCCCAAAGAAAAAAGGTCCGGTACAAGGACCGGACTGAAAATGAATGAAAAATCCAACAAAACATTGAAGATCCAAAAGGGTGTGACGTTTTCTGATCATGACCACTTTAAAAAATGATGAGAGAGTCCTTCAAAGCAAAATATAAAAAACATGAAGGGTGACTCCAAACATTTGGACAGTCCTGCATATCTTTTCTGTTTTGTGTAAAACATTATGATGTGCTATAGAGCAAGTCCTGCCCTCTCTTTGAAAAACAAAGGCTAGTCTATGTTTTTGATTTTAATAGTCTGTATATGAGACACTTGGGGATATGAAATTTGGTTTTATTGCAAGACACAGAGACAAATTACAGCTTGGTGAATGTCAAATTTTAAAAAGAAAAAAAAAATAAAGAAATTTTATTAGTTTTGGCATGTATTATTTACTTGGTGTTTACTTAATGGCTCAAGAGACAGAGACAGAGACATGACATAAGTCACATATTAGATAATGAATAAAAGAAAAAAAGAAGGTAAAAAGTTACAGAGAAGGATGAGAGAGATAGAAAGGCAAAGGAAGAGAGGAAGACAGAAAGCAGCTCTGAGCTGTTCACTTGTACTTAGGGAGCACATTTACTTTCCATTGATTTCCAATGCTTTAGTCAATTTCCCGTCACTTTTTATTGCAACTTCATGTGATCTCTGTTTAGCTGCTTGCAGGAAGAAGGAGAAAGTTCCAGAGTCTATAAGACAACTCCTGCAGACCCTTTTGGGGTTTTTTCATGTGCTTTGTTTTTTGCATATAAAGAAAAAAAGGCATCAGGCACTAGTTATTATTCAGTACACATCAACTATAAAAAAGACAACCAGTTTAAAGATTTTATTGTGCGCATAACAAAATCGTCAGTGTAGGAAAGCAAATACAGTAAAAGAAGATATTCAAATGAACTGAAGATTAGACCAGATGAAACTCATATATCTATACATTAAATACACAACAGACACAGAATCTTATAAGGCTTTAGGAAAGAAAGAAAAAAAAAAAAAAACAAGAAAAAAGTTTTGCTGCTTCTCTTTAACTTAGTTGCAATTCGGGGCTTCTTTTGCGAATATTTTCTCTGTACACAGCATGCAGGTTTGATTCGTATTCCATTTGTTTCTTTCAGTCTCCCACATCTTTCATTGCTTTTCTTTAATGCAAATATCTCATTCACCTAGTTTTTATTTTGGTCTTTTTTTTTTTATGTCGTCTTCCATTAGAGAGCATTGCCTGCTGAATATTTGGTTTTGAAATAGCGCAACTCGAAACAAAGGGCAGTTTTTTCTCCCAGCACATCTGCTTGCAAAGGAGACAGAGCCTTAACACCTGGAAGTAATAAAAGACCAACACTGTGTGAGAAAATAAGGTAGGATTATTGTTCTGTGTGAGGAAGAGATTAGGTTCAGAGAAAAGACAGGGAGGCATGCGGCTACACTTTCACCTCAAACAACGGGACTAGAAAGTAGTCACTGATTAAAACTGAAATGAGGGGAGAAAGAACATCTGAAAATGAAGCACGCTTTCATGCCGAGACAACACGCAGAAAGCTTTATCTTAAATGGAAATAAAATAGACTGGAATATTCCAAAGCTGCTGCAGTACTATTACTCAGTTACAATGTCATTATCTTACCACAGCTTAAAATGATACTAGCAGAGAGAAAGCTGTGTTCCATTGTCCCAAATATGATGAGACTCATTTGTTTCATTTTCCCTTTCCCCCCCTCTCTTCTGTATTGAAGATGTTGTGAATTTGTCTTCTTTCTTTTCTCCCAACCCAATCAGCCTGTAATTTTATCATAGAAAATGGGAATCCCCAGGACGTTATCTTACTTTTCATCAATACTGTCCTAATTGACTTCCTTTGAGAAGGATATTTATTATAAATATCTTACAAAAATGAACATTTCTCACTGTGTCTTCTAAAGAACAGTCGAATGAATCCAGACTGAAATGAATTTCTAATTATTTGCAAGCCAAGACGAAGGAAAAGACAAAGCAAGCAGGAGGCATTCCTTTGCTGGTTAATTATTCCATAGCATCTACACACCTATTTCCACTTGCAGGCCAAGCTCAAACTGCAGGGATGTGATAATCACACAGGGGTAACAATAAATGTGCCTTTTCCCAGATATATGACCTAATAGTTATCCTGCAGAGGGTGAACTGGCCCGGCAACATCCCACATACTCCAAGCAGCCCACAAAACAAAACAGTTCAAACTGGGGGGAAAGAGAGTAAAGGATCGGCACAATCTCTCCATTTCTCATGGCTCTGCCTTATGTTGACTGGAATGACATTAGATGCCAGTGCTTGTTTGTGCTTTAATGACAAGTAAAAGGGGACTGCTGTCTCCATGGCAACAGCCAAGGCTCAATACATCATACCTTATTACAATAGTCAAGCGGGGACGTTTGTATATCAAGGGAAGGGGAGAGGGGAAGAGTGCATTGTGGGAAGATTGCCCAGCATTTATTATATGAGTTTGATAAGTGTAGCATTTAAATGCTGCTCTTATTAATTTCAAGCTGCGGCAGCAGGCAACAGTCCGAAATGGCTTTCCAGTGACCTTGGCTTGGTACGTTGAGAGTGTCGTGTCTCTAGGAGGAAGACGGAGAGACAGATAAAGAGACCAAAAGATGGGCTTTATTTGCTTAAGTGAGTGTTGGGGTTAGCGATGGGCTTCAGGCAGAATGCTGCAGATTAATTGGGTAATGATTCACAATTGTAAGAATTCTAGCACAGCGTACATTCAAATGTAAAAGTCAAGCTACAAGGACTTCGGTGTGTGGCTCATGTTACTATGTAAGTTGTGTTTTTATAAACTAATGAAAGGTCAGCCACCTAAGTGCCAGAACACAGTAAAGCTGTCTATGTTCATACTGCCCTAACATGAAGTACACACACTCTTTCAATGTCGTTTGAACCTTTTAAATATTTGTGAGCATTACAACTCCAACATGTTATTATAACAGCTGCTGAATTTACACAAAACCAAAATATTCAACTCAGATGATAACCCGTCTGGAGTGATTGCCATTCAAATGCCTTTCTGTAGAATAACGCTCACGCTTGTTCTTATGGCTGTCGTTGCCCCTTAGTCCTGTGGGAACAATGAGCTTTTCAGTCATTTAAAAAAAGAGGCATCTATAATTATGGAATATTAATCATGGGATAATCACAGGACAAAAATATATGGCGAAGAGAACAGTGTCATTCCTATTTGTACGTAATCAATGTTTAATATTTAACACTCAACAAGCTCTCATGCTGAAGGCTTTAATGAGGACTTGTCTCCACGTAAGTCCCTCTTCAACATTTTCAGCTCTTTCTCCAATTGACATTTACTGACCTCCCGCAGAGGACAGACGTGGGGCAGACTGTTCCTCCCACTGGATCTGCTAGAATCTCTGAAATGTGTTCATGGCGGGGGGTTTCTTGAAAAAGGGTTAAATTGTTAATGGCGCATGACTTGTTGGATTTTGCTAGATGCCTGCTGATTAAATTTTAATTTAATTAGCATGCATCTTATTAAATTGTGAGCCTGCGAAACACCAGTTTGCCTGACCTTTCTTTTAAAACTTCTTTATCACAAGAATTGACACGAGTAATGAATGCGCAAGAAAAGCTGTTCTGAATGTTCAAATTATCATGCTCATGAGTACCACTGAGACACGGGCCAGCATATAATTCATGCAAAAATACTGACTTTCAGCCAACATTCTTGCTTTATGAATACAAACCGCAATGTATTTTTTATGAGCTGGAAGAAAGACAGAAAAGCAAGTTCATTGCTTGGTAGGTGTCCAGCTCCACTAACGTATGCCTAGCTACTGGAGTAATTACTACACTTTTGTTTTGCCTATGTATTATTCAGTAGATACAGTATGTATATGTGAGATGTGGTGTGAAGAAGATGTGGCCCGGGCCATTTTCAGTGGTGGTAGTGTGCCCTCCCTCTCACTGAGAGGAGCTCTCATACTGACTGAGGGCTGTCTCAGGCATCTACAGCACACCTGGTCTCCATTATCTCTCCATTTCACAGGCTCGCACCCCCTAACAGGGCAGCCTGGGAATGGGCCTGGCTCTTTCATCTTCCCATCATTATAGCAGCCAGCTCAGGGTCAGGGCCCAGTCTGACAGGCATTCCAGCGGCAATACAGTACAACTGACTTTGGTTAACAACAAAAAAAACCCCCAAAACCAAACCAAAGCCAAAGAAATATTAATGACAAATCTCAAAGCAATTATTACATTAGGAATTCTCCTCAGAGTTGACACTTTCTTCCCAGTGATTCGTGAAATGTGACGCTGCATCTCAAAGCGTTGCTTTTCTTTCACCCGTGCCTTGAACACAAGCTTCCTTTGTGGTCAGTGCACTCTGTCTCACCGGAGCACACACACATACAGAGTTGTTCTACTATTTGCTGACAAACACAACGGAAAGACTACAGGATCCTGTTATTTCCCTTTCCTTTTCTCTAGCAAACCCTTCAATATAAAAGCAGTGTTTACAAGTGTGTGGTGACATCATGCTGAGTGTTAGGTTTACTCTATTGCTTTAACACTCTTAAATCTTGTCCGCAGAGGGACATTTGAAGACAGATCAAGGAGAAGCCAAATTCTTTTCCTTCAGCTATTTAACTGTTAAAAGGATTTAACAGACCCCCTCAGACAATCTGTGAAACACATTTATGGAGAAAGAATACACCACCTGATGGTTCAGGTCTGACATGGTCCACCCATTATCATTTTGCATATGAGAACAAAATGAGGTGTGATAATTGATCTCTCATGTACTCCGGCTCACTCTCTCACGATACTATCGCGGCAGCTTTGTTTCGAGACGAAAACACTTTCAGGCAGAACTCACCCGAAGCCTTCTTAATGCATCATCACTTTGAGGTTACAGAAATGACACTACAAGAAGCACTTTGAAGTAAAGTAAAATTATCCCTTATTTCTGCCCCAACTAATGATTTATTAACATGTAAGGGGGAAAAGGGTGGGGGGGGGGGGGGGACAAGGGAAGGCAAAGGGCAGACGAAGGATAGAGCAGGACGAACGCATTCCCAGCACATATTCTCTTCATTACCAGTTGGGGGGCGGGAGCCGATCATTCAATTACTGGCTGCCGTCACAGGCTAATATTCCTGCCTGTCAGGGCCCATTCGGGCTCAGTTTTGGTCAAAGTCCTTCTGATGGACCTCATTTCCCATTAAACAGAACCAGAAGGTGCTGTGAAAATGGCGACACCTGATCCTGTGTTCAGGAATGGGAAATGATTCAGAAATGCCTAGAGCCTGCCAAGACACCCTCCACACCTACCCCATCATGAATCCTAAGGGGTTTGAATGCCAGCAAGTTTGTAGGCCACTGACTAAACCATGACAGGTGGGGGTCAACACTGATGTGTATGCTGTGTAGTAGACAGTCTTTTTTTCCTGGGGTGTACAGTGTGATATAAACATATAACAACCTATTTTTAATATAGAATTACCCCCTTTTTCAACGAAAATTAGAAAAATAGCTACTTTTACATTTTGTATTGCATTTCATTTCGCTTTGATATTCACTCATTTTATCTGGTAAGTCAGGCTGAATGAGTCAGACCTGTCCTCAAGGCTGTAGTTTAATTTGTCTTTGACACTGATATCTAAGAAGACAACGTCACAAGGCAGAGGTACACATCGGAGGTGGAAAACCAGAAAGGGCTGTAGGTGTGTGAGGATTATGTGGCTGGTTTTCAGGGTTTAAATTCTAAAATTCTTGTTCGCCACCGTTAACTCTTATTTCACCTGACTGCCTGTCAGGGGTTAACCCTTGACAGTGTCAGTGCAGACTGCTCATGTGTAAAACAGCTCAGCTTTGGTAGGTCTTCCATAGGCTTAGCTGTAAATGTCCACGGCCTGCTGTTGACACACTTAAATTTGCTACTTTAATGCGGTTTACACTTGCTTTCATGTTGAAAAACTTCCTACAGCCTTTGGCATTTCTTGTCAAATTTTTCCTCACATCCTATAATGCCAGTATAAAGTTTAATGTAATTTCAGGATCTTTGTGAACACTGTAAAAGGACATATTGTCCTGTTTTAGGGTGGAATGTGGGATGATCCTCACTTGGTGAGCTTTTTTTCCTTTTCTTTTCTAATTTAAAACAATGCATGAGTTGACGCAGCATAACCACAGCTTTTAAAGTCATTTCTGACATGAATCACCCAACATTTGTTCCATCTACTGCCTGGAAAGGTTGAAAGGTGATACTGAAGAGCTTTGGAAACCCCAGCAAGCTATTATTCCAACAAAGCAAGAACTTGGACCTCAGCATGGTAACACCACCCAGCTTGGGTCAGAGTATACAATTTGAGCCTGTGATATTCTATCCAGTGGAGCAGTGATTGTCTTCTGTGCTACAAAAGAGAACATTTCTGTGGTATGTCAGGGGCTATTTGGGATGTTGCATGTAAAAGGCTGAATCGTCTAAAGAGACAAATGACTCTAGGAAGCTGTCAGCTGCACCTTGGACTGAAATGACTGAGTCAGTGAGGTGCATTGAGAATGATAATTAAATATGGGGCCAAAGATTGGCAAGGTGGCCCCTGTACCTTAGGGCCAGACGAGAGTGGGTTTCCGAGCTCACATTGCCCAGGGCCTATGTTAGAATCAGGCGCTAACCCAATTTCACACTGTGTGACTGGGCCTGGCCTGTTTCAATGCAGCAACTGAGTGTGAGTGCCATCTGGTCCAGGCCTGTGAAGGAAATGGCCTTGCTTTTCACACTGATCGGATTAGGGTGTTTTTAATTCATTCGAGATGTGCCCTTGCGTGTTAATTGGCTCAACATGGCCAATGAATCGCGCCTGTTGCTGCTACAGGATGTCCCCGTCTTTTAACTTACGTTAGAGGTTTGATTCTCCACAGAATTTATTTTCCCCCCCAAGTAAGAGGCAGGTTTTTAACAGTGTTTTTGAGAATATGTTTAATTTATAAAATATTATGCAATTTAGTTCTGTCTGAGCAATATAACAGTTCAGAGGTAAATGTGAAATATTATTTGTTAATTATGGAAACATGTTACAAAAAGTACTTGACCTTCTACAGTGTTGCCTAAAATTACATTTAACATAGTTTGCATTGAACTAAAGTAGCTGCATTTTACAGTTTCAAGGTCAGAATCCCAAGAATGAACTCCTGACAGTCTTAAATAAGCTGCTTTGAGATCCTCTTCAGAAGAACCTGCACTAACCATCCACACAGCCTAACCATTGCCATTTGGTTCTAGTGTAAATATATTATACTAGAACTACAGACTCACTAAGCTGGACAGCTTAAAACAGATCAGTTCACAGATGTAATTTAGCTCAGTAGAATTTCTTGCTATTATCTATCACTGGCAGGTATTTCCTGGCTGGATGCTTCAACTCAGTGTGATGCCTTAAATTCATTGCCAAGGTGGCAAAATCTGCATAAAAATATGAAACTGTTTCCATCCGAGTCTGCTCTGATTTGCTCATCAAACAGTCGTTGATGAGCACAATGCTAGTAGCAATCCACTGTTCACTACTGACTAAAAAAAAAAAAAAGGGTCTTTCAGTGAATGAATGGATTTTTTATTATTTTTATTTTATTTTAGTGTTCATGAAAAACACTTTATGCACATTTGTCAGAGCCTTTGTCATGAAGACACTATTTCAGGAATACACATGCAAATTTTGATGAATAATTAATTGATAGATATAATTTAAAAACAGTTTTCTCTTGCATTTATTCTCATTACTTACAGAGCATCTCAGAAACATTTCTGGGCTTGATTGGCTGATCACATTAGCAGCACAGAGCCACCTCTAATTAGGAAGAAGTTCACAGTTGAAACTTAACACGCACTAATTAGGTTGGAGCACTAACAATCTCGACAGCAAGTCTTAATATAATGCGTGGGCACCCTGATTTTCAGTGGCTTAAGTAATCTGACAAGATCACTCAAAATATAAATTAATTAAAAACTGGAAAGATATAAGAATTATAACTCAGATAATTTTAGAGCTACGGTCAGAAATGCCTTACTGTTAGGTGTGGCTGTGTGCAGGCAGGAATAGGACCCAAGGTGCAGACTCCGGAGACAGACGTGAACTCAAAAAGGCTTTACTTTGGTACTCAAAAATATAACATAACTGAAAAAACTCAAACCAAACTTAAACTGGAGGAATGACAGCACACACAGCTAGGAAACCGGTAGATCACGACACAGACACAGAGAAACACTGGGCTTAAATACACAGAGGGAGCAATCAGGGAATGGGTAACAGGAGGGAAACACAGCTGGGGCAAATCAGGCCTAACGAGACAAGAGGAAGCAAAACCAGACACATTAACATCAGACATGGACTTTCAAAGTAAAACAGGAAACACATAACACAGACTGAATAAAGACAATGAATCATATGCAGGCACTACAAAGGGAACAGAGACGTGGGAACAGGGCAGACACAAACACTGAGTGGACACGGGGATATAGGAACTTAGGATACACATAGACGCGAACTAGACAAGGGGATGCAGGTGATAGGGGAGACAGAGCAACTAAAGAAGACAGAGACATAAGCCATAAGACAGAACTCAAAGAAACCAAAAACTAGGAAGTATAAATAATATCAAAAACTCAAAAACCCTGGGTCAACGACCCAGGCATCCTAACACTTACTGACTGCTACATGTTGACCTAACACATGCGTGGCGGCTCACAAGTGTTGCTTATCATTTGTTTCTGTTGGCTGAGAATTTAGCTTTCCCGAAACAGTAGAGCTTGTCTGTGTCTTCTTTGGGAATGTCCCAATTTCCCAGGCTTCCTGAAGTATCCCCGCCGAGCGAACAAGTTTCTGTACTGTGCCTTAAAAAAAATCATTGTTGCAGAAATTGAAAAGGGAAGAGAAATTTATTTTTTATTTGTTGGGTAGGTAAATAAGCTGCAATGCTGTGAATATTAACCGCCTAATCTAAATCTGGTTGTTTGTGTGATATAACAAATGTCAGCTCTTGTATCCACGGCTCATATGCTGATACAGAATATTCACAAGTATTCTTAGTGGGCCTAGTCTTGCACAATGTGTTTGCTCTCAAGACTCATAAAAGCACAGGACTCAGTTGTACCGCCTGGAAACAAGTTAAAAGTTCAAACAGTTGAACTTTTGTTGAAAGTAGTCCAAGCTAACACGGGGAAAGGGAAAAGGCTGAAAATTAAATGGTTCAAAAGGTGCAAGAGATTAAAAAGGAGGATGGGAAACTGTATAAAGCTACAACTTTAACAGGATAAAAGACAATATAGTACAGATACTAGGTCAGAAAATATACTGTGTATTATGTGGCAAAATTAGGAAAAACATCATTAAAAAAAGCTGAAAACGTGACGAAATGCAGAAATGAGCATAAGATGTTGAAGAGGTTATTATTTGATAAGTTTATCTATTATAGAGAGCTATAATAATTAATTCATGAATAATGCTTACAACAAGGCAACCTCCTCTCTTTCTTTTCTCATCTTTCCTAAGCCCCTCCCACCAGATAATCACCCACAGACACTCCTGACTTTTATCTTTACACACATGGATTCATACTTAACTCTGAAGGCACATATGTTACTTTATGTGTAGACTTTTTTTTCCCTTTTTACTACTCACCTGATCTGGTCAGACAAGATGTGTGATTGGCCAAAGTCTGCGATCCAGGAGTGTAGTTCCCCTCCAGACCAATTACCATTCAAAACAAAAACGCACTATATAGAACACTATAATTTAAAACGCTGCTGTGCTGGCTAGCTACTCCACGAGAGAATGGCTGAAAAACAAACTGTGGCATAGTTGACGTCCACAGGTTCGCATCCATTTTGCTCACATGAAAACGTTTCAGAGAAGGCGCCTGTTTTAGTCAGTAGAGAGTAAAATGACTCAATATTTGCAGAACTAAAATTAAATTCATAAAGAAAATGTATGTTGTATTAAGAATAAGGCTTTATTTCACAATTGAGTGTTAAACCTATAGTGAAACTCTTTTAATGTGTCCACTTGACTATAATGTTGTGTATATGAGCATCAGCATAATGGCAAAGCCTCAGATGTTGCACCTTTGTATCTTTGCCTACTGCCTTGTAAAACTATGCATAATAAAACTGCAGTGATATGTAGAAACATCTGATTAATGTCATAGGCCTGTTAACAGTATTTCAGTCACTTCATTCATCAACATCAGTGACAAACCATTCACTGATGCCTTTCACTGTAGTTTGTGCTAAACGCAGTGTTTTTGTACATGTAATCAATGAATACAGACACGGTCTTGAATAATCAGGCCACATGTTATCTTAATGACCTTCTAGTACCATATTACCCCATTAGAGCACTTCGCTCTCAGACTGCTGGCTTACTTGTGGTTCCTAGAGTATTTAAAAGTAGAATGAGAGGCAGAGCCTTCAGCTTTCAGGCCCCTCTTCTATGGAACCAGCTTGCAGTTGGGATTCGGCAGACAGACAGCATCTCTACTTTTAAGATTAGGCTTAAAACGTAACTATATGCTTTGTCAGAAAGGAAAGGCTGGATCAGGTGACCCTGAATCCTCCCTCGGTTAAACTGCAATAGGTCTAGGCTGCTGGGGGATTCCCATGACACATTGAATGTTTCTTTATAAGCCACCCGCCCCTCCTTGAGCCTGGTTCTGCTGGAGGTTTCTTCCTGTTAAAAGGGAGTTTTCCCTTCCTACTGTCACTAAAGTGCTTGCTCATAGGGGTCCTCTGATTGTTGGCATTTTCTCTGAATACATACATTTTGTATTGCGTTTATTATTGTACTATTATTATGAGTTACTGTGATTTGGCACTATATAAATTGTGAATGAGTGGCTGAACAGAAATATTAATCGTTAACTCTTTTTGATGATGCTCATTACTGCAAATATGAATATGAGAATACATTTGAGGTTCTTTTGTTGCTGGTCAAGGTCTGTAAATTCAGTTCTATTTATATGGCGCCAAATCACAACAGCCGCTTAAAGCTGCATTGTAAGGTAAAGACCCTATGGTAATAGTACAATAATAAACAGAATACAACATGTAAAAAACAAAAGGCTTCTTCAGTAAATATATTGGGCAGTCCTTTGTTTCTGGTTTGATTCATTGAGTGTCTATTAGTTTGCTAAGAGCACAAATATGGTACAAAGGTCACAAAAAGAAAAATACTATGAAAGACTCTCCAGCTACTGCAGAATACTCCTGTCTCTCAGTATTGTATAAATTTTGCATTTGAAGTTCATTTCTCCTAATGTTTGGGATTTTTTTGTGGATTTATCCTTTAGGGTTAGATGGCACTTTTAAATCAGTAACATCCACCCACACGCACACACAGTTATTGAAATAACTGAAACTTTGGTCGTTTGGTGTAAAAGGGATCAAAAGGAGATGATTATGCTTTAATGAAATTCATACAAATATCTAATCCATATGGTCTCTTAAACAACAAAAAATCTGTATTTTAAGGGATGCATAAATCTTTTCAGTACACAAGAGAAAATGAAAATTGTTTGCAACCTTGTGCCGAGGTCTGCCGAACAGCAGTCCGCTGAAAGCAAAGCAATCAAACCCCACAACAATCAGAAAGGAGACCAAACGAGTGCGTTTTTATGCTCATACTTTTTTAATGTATCACAATGAGCAAGAAACATACTTGATGAAATATTTTCAAAGGAGTATATTCAATTACCATCTACAATCAACTTAACTAGGACAACAAGTTTTTGTGACAAAAGTTTCTTTAAAAGTCTGAAGTTCCATGTGGTTGTATGTATGTTAGTTTCCATGTAATTTGGTACAGTTTGGAAATCTTCATATAATTACAGTAACAAAAAAGCTAACAAGACTACAGTATAGAAAAGACATCAAGAACAACATTTTTGGTTTAACTTGCTCTTTTTTGTATATTGCAAGGCTGTTTTTTTCTACCCTCAGATGGGCTGCCTGGAGCCACAGAGCCATGCTTATGAGGCTCGAAGGAGGAGTAATTCAAGGAAACAAAAAGAAAAAAACAAACAAAAAAGAAAAAAAAAATAAAAGGATAAAAAAACATTGTGGCACCAGAAGTCACAAAAGGAACAGAGAGCTCCAAGTAACAGTTCATCTTTGAAGTTGGAGCAAATGGTTGTTTGGTTGTTAGTTTGGTTGTTAATTTTGGTTAATATGCTTTTTTTTTTCTTTTTCTTAGTGTAACTGCCTCTTTAAGAATGACAGCTTTGAGAACCCATCCCCTCTCTGTGTTGTTAATTTCTCTGTTTAGATAATGTAACCAACAGAGAGAGGGGTGAGCCGCCATTTGACTGGAGAGCTTTACTTGTCAACTGCAGACAAGCACGAGGAAATGAAACGGGTAGCAACATGAACTGGAAGATATGAAGCAAGCATCTCTGTCCATCCTGTCCTGAAATTTGGAAAATGTCCATCAAAGAGCAGAAGCGGAGGCAGAGCTGGAGAAATAAAGGACAGACAGAAAGGAGAAAGAGGCAGCTGGAGCCACTTAAGTTCAGTTTCCTCTAAAGACTTTCCTCTGTGTATGACACACGTCCATTGGTTCCAGAGTCCATTCGCATTACAGAGTTGTCAGTAATCAAATAAGGAGGTGGTTTTTAAAGCTGTTTTGAGCCTGGCTTTGGCTCCCATGCCCAGTTTTGTGTGCCCAGAGCCTCTCTTGTCCTCCTAACAAGATCTCCAAAGCTTCCCAGAGTCCTTTATCATTTCTTTTTATTCCTTCTTCATCTCAAAAAACAAACAAACAAATAAAAGAAAACAAACAGTTGATGTCTTGGTTTTAAATATATCTATATCTGTATACAGGTACACTTTCGTTTTCACAGTGGGCAAAAGATGACCTCTACAGCAAGACCTTGTCTTTATCCCTCTCTTGTAATTGTCCATTAAAATCAAGTATCCCAAATGTAAGGAGGTGGATCCCTGTATCCACAATAGCATTGTGTGCCGCAATAAAATATACACTTATCCGGGGCACGTTTTTTTTTCCTTTGTGTTTCAACTGCATAAAGCTTTGGCCACATTCATATATTCAATCAAAGTAAAAACTGCTCAGTGCTTCGGTATCATCGTTCTCATTTCCAATCGTTATCTTTTAAATTAGATTTTCTGAATTTCAGTTATTCACAATCCAGCTTCGTGGTTCAGCTTGTTTTGGTGAGTAACATATAACCAAAAAATAATAATAATTAAAGGCAAAGAAGAAAAAAAAATTGAATTGATGCTGGCTCTTATGACACGCACGCACATACACGCGCACAAACGTACAACGCACACTTACATAAACACACAAACCCATACAGAGTACATGCTGGCTGAATCTAATGTGAAGACCTCAACTGTGTCTTCCACAAAAGAGCCCAAAAGATTACACTTTGGGAAAAAAAAAAGCAAAAAGTATCATTGAGACAATGAATATAAAGTGGCCAGGTCATAATTTTCGTTTTTGTCTCTCAATTTCAGCAATTCAATTTAAAGCTAGTGTTAATTTATGATAAAAAGTAATACACGGAAAATAAAATAAAATACTTCTAAGAAAATAATACATGTCTGAGATTATCTAAAAAATAAAATAAAGCAAACATATTTTGAGGAAAAACTGTACAACTTAAGGATTGGGGTTTTTTCAACACGAGAAAGCACAAGTGAACAGTATTTCAGGGAACTGGACTTGAGACGTAGCAAGCTTGCAGACCAGATCTACTGACTTTCAACAGCATGCTGTAGTATTAACACCAAATACCATTTCTCTACAAGATGTAGCATTTTTAAACACCTTTGAGATTGTGCCTTTTTAGTCATTAGGGCAAAATATATTGACTATACAATAGTGGCCAAAAAAGTAGTTCTCCACAAATTTAAATATGTCTTGGTTTTGGTTTAAAAAAAAAAAAAAGACAAATTAAAATGATGATATCATAAGGGAGAAGGGCGTGGTACCTACGCACATCCATTTCCATTGCAACAAAACGAAGTAAGTGACTTCTTTGGACATGAAAGCATCCTAACAATTTGAAAACAAGAGACATCTTCAAAAATAACCTCCTACTTTTTCCAGACATAATGCTTTGGAATGAAGATGTCTCTACCTGTAATCTATGTGTGGAAGTGGCACCCTGCAGACACATGCAACAAGTGACTGAGCGACAGCACCTCAGCAAAACGGCCGTTATTCCCCTCTGAGACTAGTTGTAGGTCGACTGGTATAAATGTTACTAAACCTATGAGACGCATCAGTACCAGATGTATTATATACATTTTTTGGTAACCACTATTACTTGCTTAACAAGTGAGCAACAACCTTGACTGGATGGAGGGATTTTCAGCAACGTTCCATGCCAGCACAAAATGACATATGGGGGTCGCTTTCTTCAGCAACCAATGATGCAAAAAATGTACACAACAGTTTACAGTCACTTCAAAAATGAGGAAAAAATAGATTGTGACAATTAAAAGCAATCAAATGAAACAGGATCAGTCCTTGCTTAAGAAAAATCCATTGTGATATTTGGAATGCACTGTTCTTTACAAACGTTATAGATCATTGGCTTTAAACATTGGTCTATTCAAAAAAAAAAAGAAAATCGGCAAAATGTCCTTTGGAACATATATTCACAGTCTTCAAAGTTCCGTTTTTGCAACAAGAAAAAAAAAAGGTGTTGCAGAGGCAAGAAATTGGTTTATTGTTTGTTTTAAAGCTTAGCCAAAAGCAAAATGAGCATGCATCTAGGTACTCTTTTTTTTTTTTCCTCAAAATTCTACATTAGCAGCAAAACGTATGTCCTTGAAGACCAGACCTTATACATTTTCTTAAAAAAATTGACATTTGAATGTGACAAAAGTCAAACAAAGATTAATAACCTCTATCTTACAAACTGCAATGGCTCTGTAACGGTGCTACTCCACAATGCAAGGACAAGGGCCCTTTTTGGTTTTTGGTATTTACGTAAAAAAGCCACCTGTTTGCTTGCAAAGAAGCAAAATCGGCAACTCTGATGCGTACTCCTTTATCTTTTAAAACTTTGTTTCTTTCCTCTAAAAACAGCAACAAATTCTCAAGTATAAAGAACCCTCTTTTCTCATCTTTATGCACCAATGGTGAAAGTGTTTAGTCTTTGGATTTTCTTTTTGTCTTAAAGCGTGAGAATTATTATTAGTATTCTTTTTTCATTTTCACTTATGACAAAAAAAAGGTAAAAAAAAAAAAAAAAAGACCGTAGCCACACTACATGAAGAACAAAAGACCTGCTTTGTATACATATCTACAAACACAGGAGAGCGAGAGAGAAAAATAAGTGCCGAGAGAGGAAAACGAAGAGTGAAAAATAGGAGTCAGACAGTGATAAGTGCACAAAGGTAACACAAAAATTAAATTAAATAAAACTTTCAATATTTCACCCATTATCTTTTTCATTTTGGTTAGAGCAATACCAACCAAATCATAAAATTTAAATAATGCTAAAAGAGGATCCTGCCTTGTCAGGAGGGGCATTTGGGTTCATGTTTCCCAAGAAGTTAAGAATAAGACAGAAATAAAGTTTCGATAAATTACCTGTCCATAATCTAGACTATCGGAATGACCAAGACAACATCAAATGAAGTGTCATAAAATTGGACAATACAAAAGCTAAATGTACATAAAGGTTTTTTTTTCCTCCAACCTACCATACTGTTTAAATTCGTTTCCAATGCAACATTCTACTTAACACCAAAAATGCTTGTATCTATCATAAATACAGAAGGCTGATTCTTTTTTTTCTTTTTTCTTTTTTAATTAAAACTATTCATCGCCCGTTATCACGTCTGCAATGCTTTCCTTGTATGGGATCATCGGGACTGTAACTTCCCCACTTTGAAAGGATTTCTGATATTGAAATCAGCAAATCGTTTGACCCTATTTGAATGCCCAGAAACAATGCCTTATCAAAATTTAATTCAACTTAAACTTTCTATTAGTAAATCAAGTTCAGAAAGAAAACAATAATAATGCTCATCTCCTGTTGGAAACACAAGGTGAAAACATGAATTTCTGTAACAGAAAAACATCTGTGAGCTGTTGACCTGAGAATAAAATAGACATTACATTATTCTTTCACTTTTGCAAGCCATTGGTATCTGAATGCTTAAATAGCAAGAAAACTGATAGACTATTCTCCCATACAGTACATACTGGCTTTTTGTGGCTGTGCTATTAAGTAGAAATTATTACAAAACAAAGGGACAGCTCGTTGACTTGCATTTCTTCAAAAGGGTTCTTGGGCCATCTGTCAACTTTGAGGCAGTCCATTGCCATACAGTACAGCATTCCTCCACCATTACCCAAAACGTAACTGCAGCGATCTTTTTCTGTTCTCACATATTAGTATGCCTGTACACAGATTAGCCACGACATTAAAAACACTGACAGCTGATTAAAAAAAAGAAATTGTTCACCTCGTTACAGTGTGATGCTGGGAAACCTTGGCATTCATGCGGATGGTATTTTGACCAACCGCACAGCAGGATTAAGGAACACGACAAAGAACCTAAGGCGTTAACCTGGCCTTCAACCTCCCCCAACCTCAACGCAATCCCAGTCTGCAGCCGACATCCCAGTACCAGAAACCACGGGACACACCGAAGGGTCAAGTGTCCATGCCCTGATGGGTCATAAACTATTTTGCTGGCACAATGGGGCATACACAATTTCATGCAGGTGGTTTTAATGTTGTGGCTGATCGGTGCGTTTCGGTTGAGTTAAAACAAAAACAAAAGAAAAACAAAGAAATACAAAAATGAAAACCAGCATGTTGATATGGGAAAACAATCCACTAACATTAAAATTTTTGGTTACAAGCTTTGGAATTGCAGTTAGTCTTTACACATCTTTTTCTGAAATTGGTTTGTATACTTTTAATGTATTTTTAACATTGCTGCTTTTTATGGGTTTTTTTAATTTTTGGATTTTTTTTTTTGTCTTTTAGGGAGTTTTTTTTAAATATCGTCCATCACTGAAAGCTCTTTTACAATCTGATGGAGTCTGTTCCTACACTAGCAAGATTACTACTACAACTATTACTGTCTTTGACAAAGCCAGGCTGCTGCGGCTCCTCCGCCGTCCTGCCCAGCCTGTTTGCTGACTTCTGACTGCTGTCAGAGTCAGACTCGTCGGTAAAGACGTCTGTTGGTATCGAGGTCTGAACTCCTGAGGTGCTCAATGAACTTGAGGTAACCGTTGAAGGTGAGGACACTGGAGGAAAAGAGGAGGAAGAAGAGGAGGGACTAGCATTGGGCTTCCCAGCTAAAGCTCTGGGGAAAGGGGCCTGGGGCCAGGGTTTTCCGGCAGCTGTGGTGTTGAGTTGGGTAGTAGAGGAGGAGCACAAAGATGAGGAGACAGCAGAAGATGGCATGGTGGCTGATGTTGTTGGCGGGGGAGGAGGGCTGCTGATGGGATGAGTGGCAGACTGCGAGGTAGATGCGGTGTTAGGATTGGGGAAGCAGGCTGAAGAGTGAGGTAATAAACTAGTAGCGTGCTCTTTGGCATTTCTGACCGATCTCTTGATTGTTCTGTGTTTGTGCAATGCCGATTCCAGGTGTTGACTGAGTGCTTTCTCCCCATCCAACGTAGTGTCACAAGCCAGGCAGTCATAGAGACTTCCAGCCCCTACACCTACGCCACCGGGGACACGCAGCAACATCTCTTGCAGGTTTGCCACAGACTGACCGAAAAAGCAGTTCGATTTAAGGTGGGTAATAGCCGCTTCTTCCTTGGTGAAAACAGCTTGACACTTGCGGCATGCCAGTTTATACTGCACCTTGGGGACGATATACTGGTCTAGATGGGTGTCCACAGGTTTGCCATCCATCTCATTCTGCTCGGAGGGTACTGTAGTATGAGAAGAGGAGGAGGAGGACGAGGAGGAAGAGGAAGAGGACGAGGAGGAAGTGGGAGGTTCACTTTGTGGATTGCCCTTTTGCTCCTCTGATTTCGCTGGATCTTTGGCAGAATCTTTGCGATCCCCCAAGGTTTGAGGGGGAACGGAAGTTTGGCTCGCCTTGGGTTGCTGGATCTGCTGAAGCTGCCGCTGCTGCTGCTGTAGTGCCTCCTGCAAGCTCTGCTGATATTGCTGGTAATGCTGCAGTAGGGACCCTGGAGACAGGCCCATCAGTGCTTGTGACAATGCTGGGTTGTAAGGGAAGAGACTTTCCATACCATACATTGGTTGCAGGTAGCCCCCTTGTAGAGCCCCAGGAATCTGAGGGGTATAATATGGGGAAAAGCCAGGCATGAAGTAGGGTAGAAACTGGTTTGTGAGGAGAGCTGTGGGATCTGATGCCAAAGCAGCCTGGAGGGCCTGAAGCTGGGCAGGATCTACCACATACTCCATTCCAGGTGTGGGCATAGAAGTGGCAGGAACAGCTGTTTCAGGTTTCTCCTTTTTGGCGCTGGCAGCAGAAGTGGAAGGGGCGGGGGTGCTTCCAGTTGATGATGGAGTTGAGGGCTTCTCTGTCTTTTCCTTGGCCTTCTCCTTCTCTTTTACTCTCTCAGCATCTCGTTCTTTGGGGGGTTCAGGTCGCGACTGACTGGTTGAGGACGTGGAATTGGAGGTGGAGTTTGAGTGGGAAGTAGACGTGTTGGTCTGGGCTGGGCTGGATGCGGTGAGAGACGATGAGGAGGGAGGCTTGTTGGGCAATCCAGACGTGGGGAGGCTAGGTGAGGGAACACTGGCACCAGGCATGTTCAGGAGGTTTGAAGGTTTTGGAGGAGTTAAAGCTGCAAATGTGTCAAATACAGACAAGAAAATAAGACTTAATAGGTTTTCATTTCATGGTAGTGCAGTGCCTTTTTAAAAGATTATTCAGCTGTAACAAAACTAATTAATTAAACAATACTGAAAGGTGATACAAAAGAGGCAAACGTTTATTTTTATGTGAATCATAAAAAGCTTTGTGAAATGACTACAAATATCACAAAATCAAAGCCTTGTACTTTGTGGTATTTTCTGGTCTAAAGCTTAAGTGTTAGCATTTGAGACAGGTTGGGTACATAATAGCACAACAATAGCAACAATGGCAAAGGTCATTAAATTATGTCAGATATATTTGCATCAGTGTTAATGAATATATGTGGCAGATGGATTCATAGTTAGATCTGATGCCTGGAAATACACAGTACTTCCTGTAGCAATGGATGATCATTTATTAAACTAGTTTAGTTGAGAAAACCCATCTGCAACTCTAAACCTGAAATGTTAGTAGTGAAAAAATGCCAAATAGTGACGTACCTGAATTAGATGAGTTAAAGCTGGGAAGAGAGGGGCTGCCAACCCCTGGTAAAAGGACAGGTGGGATACCTTGCAGGTTTGGATAGGCCGACTGGAGATTTAAAGCCTGCATTGCAGGGTTATCAAACATCCCCTGCTGCTGCATGGCCTGTTGCTGCGCCAATCCTAAAACTTCATTGGCCTTCTTAATGCGGTCCATTTCTTGCTGGGCCATAAGTTGGCGGACAGTAGCTGGGTCAAAGTACTCTTTCTCTTTATCGATCTGGCTGCCAATAGTATCCTTCACCTTAGAGATGTGTTGCTGGGAGAAAATGTGATCGCGAACAGAGAGGCGAGCGCTATATTTAACACCACACAAAGTGCACTCAGTCTTCGGCCCCTCGTAAGACGTCTGATTTATTCCGAAGTGCTTGGCCATATTGAGCTTTGCCTTTTTCTCCTTCGCGCGAGCATTTTGAAACCACACCTGAACCACTCTCTTTGGAAGTCCAATATCATTGCCAAGTACCTCGCATTCCAGCATGGTAGGTGTCCTGTAGTCGTTAAAACAGGATTTTAACACTTTCAGCTGGAGGTTAGTCATCTGGGTTCGGAAGCGCTTTTGGCCAGGTCTATCTCCACCTTCAAGGCTCCTGCTACCAGAGGCTCCAGGACTTGGTGAGCAGGGGTCAGCCAGACTGGACGTCTCACTGTGGTCAATCATATGTTCATTTTCATAGTCCTTAGCATAATAGCTTGTTGCAGGGCTCACTAGTCCCGAGGACATCTGGTCATCATTTTCAAGGATGGGAGCTGTGCCCCCAGACTTAGACAGGTAATCGCCACTATTTTGGCTGTGCTTTGCATCAGCACTGTCATTATCAGCATTAGCCTCATCACCTGTGGTTGTGTCTGTAATGGCTGTATTCACAGAAGAGCAGTCATCATTATCGAGTTTGCTCTGATCAAAGTTCAGGTTCATAGAGGACATTGTGGCACTCTCAAAGTCTTCCATTCCTTCAACTTTGATGGACGAAGGGCTCAGTAGACCCCTTGGAGACAAGTCCAAGCCTTTGTTCATGGGTGACATGGAGGAGCTTTGTCCATCACTGTTTGTAGTAGGGGGTAGCTGGGAGTAACCTGATGTATCAAGAACATCCATTTTTATTTGCATGTTCTCCTGCTCAGGTAACATACCGCTGAGAGTTAAATTATATCCAGCACGTTTGGCTTCATGCCAGTGACGAGAGCGAATGTGTGCTTCAAGGGCAGTCTTTGCTTTAAAAAGAGCTCGACAAAAAGGACACCTACGATGAGCTTGGGCTGGCCCAACAGCTCTAAACTGGCCTTTTCTCTCTCTGGCTCTGGTATTCTGGAACCACACTTGCACAACTCTCTTTTTCAAACCCACCTCAACAGCAATGTGGTCAAGCATTTTACGCGTAGGATTAGAATCTAATAAATACTTCTGATATAAGACCTCTAGCTGTTCAGGTGTGATGGTGGTTCTAAGCCTCTTGTCTCGCTGTGGCTCTTCTCCACTATTTGTGCTATCGTTTTCTCCTGGACTAGTGCTAGCTTTCTCCTCTAACTTCCTTTTCAGGGAGTTCATAGTGGAGGTTGGGGTGGACGGAGAGGTGGCAGAGCTGCTTGGAATTTGTGGCATCCCAGAGATTAGCTGGGTTGCCAGGAGAGGATTGCTAGGATCAAAAAGCATGAAAGACATGTCAATTGGACGGTCGAGGAACTGCGGGTGGATGAATTGATTTTGCACAGAAAGGAAGTGTAATTGCTGGTGTTCCTGCCAGTGCTCAAAGGAGGGGAAGCCAATTTTGCACTGCTCACACTGGTATGGGATCATCTGCTGTGCCAGTTGTTGTGTGGCAGAGGTCAAGTGTGGATTGAGGCCCATGTGAGAGCTTTGTGATGAAGGCTGGCTTGTCTGTGAGGCTGACAGACCACTCTGCTGTTGCTGCTGAGAAAAGGAAGGAGTTGAATGCTTGGAGGGCTTAGAAACATTTTGGATCTTCTCTTCTCTCTGTGGTCTCTGGTGTTGTACCTCAGATTGAGGTTGGTGCACAATTTCCTGCTTAATGGAGGTTTGGTTTTCTCGCGGATCAGCGGTTATTTCTGGTAACTGCTTGGGCTTCTCATCATAGAGGTTTGAGGTGGTTGCTGGTGATGCCTCCTCTTTCTCGGTGGAAGGGAGGTGTGAGAATGCTGAAGTCGTGGGTGGAAGTGGGCAGAGACTCGAAGAGGAGGGCATTGGGGTGTGACAGGAAGACCCAGAGGGAGTGTAACATTCATGGGAAAAATCCATTGAATCCTCATTTTGGCTGTCATACTGTCCATCCTCATCTTCATCTTTGTAACACAGCTTCTTTTGGTGTTTTATTAGATCAAATATACGCTGGAAAACGAGACTACATTTCTTGCACTGGTAGTTCAGGTTAGATGTGCGAATGTATCGGTCGTTTGACAGTTCTCTTCTTTCACCATCTTTCCCTCCATCACCTTGATTTTCATAATTCTTCCTTGCTTTCTGACGCGCATTTTGGAACCACACAACAATAACACGGGTGGGGAGGCTCAAAAGGTTTGAGAGCTGTTCAAATTCATCATCTTTAGGATAAGCATTGGCATCAAAGAAATCTTGCAGAACTCTTAGCTGGTAGTCAGTAAACCTAGTCCTGGATGATCTCTTGCTTCCATAGTATTCGTGTTTCTGAGGTTCAGGAGAAGGAGGTTTGGAATCAATTTTAGTGTCTTCCAGAGTTGTTGTTGGTGGATTGTTGAAATTGTAAGGCGAGTCTTTATTGCGCTGCCTTTCTTTGAAAAGGGTGTTTCTGAACCAGTGCTTTATCACTTTTTGTGGAAGCCCTGACTTGTCTGCCATCTCTTTGATCTGGTCCTCATTTGGTGAATTGTTGATATCAAAGTACTGTCGTAGGACCCTAAGCTGGTCGTCGGTGATGCGTGTCCGTGGTCTCTTGTTCTGCTGCAGCATGGCTGGTGTCAGTTGCTGTTGGTAGAGTTGGGCCAGGTCTGAGGCCAGGCTTGGCTCAACAGACGGCAACTGGGGAGGCAACTGAGTAGGCAGGGACTGAAGAGACATGGGCTGCATCATAAGTGGGGAGAAGAGCGGCAAATCCATTGGCATGGGTATTTGTGTCATTGGAACTGGTGCCTGTGGAGGTGGCACGGTTGGAGGTGTGAGTGAGGCATTAGACACAGGTATATTTGGGGTGGGAGCTCTTTGGGGTGGAGGAGGAGGTGGGGGTGGAGGAGGGGGAGGTGGTGGAGCTGGAGCAGCCTCTGGTGTAGGCGGTCTCAGTGGGTAGAGCTTATCATAATGTTCTCTGTATTCCTTGGCAAACCTCTCAAGGGATCGGAATGGAAAGAAAGCCTGGTGGATATGCTCCTGGTGACTCTTCAGAATCAGTATGTTTGAAAACAGCTTGCCACAGGCTTCACATTCCAGCTTCTCCAATCCCCCAATGGGATCTATGACTCTTGTTATTCCACCTGGACCACTTGATCCAGTAGGTCCAGCTGTCTTTTTCTGAGCTTTCTGTTTATTTTCATTGTACTGAATTACTAACTCAAACCCAAAATTTTCCAGCAGGGCTTTAGTTGCATTTCCTCGAGCATCTGAAGCAATCCTTGGTGGAGGCAAGCCAGTATCATGGTTTATGTTTATTGAAATATGCTGACTCTCCCTTTCTTTTGGCCTGCTGTCTGCAGAATCCTTATTTACATAGTCCCCATTTTTTTCGCTTGCATGCCTCTCCCTTTGTATTTCTCTGTCCTTGTCATTCTGAGAGGAGGGAGGTTTCTGCTTTAATTCAGCTTGTTGGAGGAGTGATGCACTCTGTTGCAGCAACGCCATTTGGCTCTGAACCTGCAAGTGTGATTGTTGTTGCTGCTGCTGCTGTTGCTGCTGCTGTTGTTGCTGTTGTTGCTGCTGCTGTTGCTGCTGAAGGTGGTGGTGCATCAATTGCTGCTGCAAGCAACTCTGTTGGGCTGAGTTTTTAAGATCTTCAAGCAAAGAGCTGGGGGATCCAGTTAAGCCAAGTGCTGAGCTGCTGATGCTGATCTCAGGATTTAGCTGAAATTCTGCTCCAGGGATGTAGAAAGGAAACAGCAACTGCTGCTGCTGCAGAGGCAGAAGTGCATCAGTTGTCATTGGGAAGTGCTGCAGAAGTGCTGGGTTGAACAGCTGCGACTGTAGAAGAGCAGCTTGCTGCTGGAGCTCTTGTTGAAGCTGTGCTTGAGCTTGGGCTTGAGCCTGAGCCAATTGCTGTTGCTGCTGAAGCTGTTGCTGTTGCTGTTGCCCCCTTGCAGAGAGAATGTCTGAAAATTTGGACTTTTTCACTTCGTGGTTCTCAGACGGTGAGGAGTGGCAGCTCACCGAGGAATTCCCCTGGTTTTCAGTGTTGTGAGTCTGGCTTGTGTGGTTTCCTCCTAGAATATTCTGGGCTGCCTGACTCCCAGAAGAGCTGTGGTTGGTGGAGCTAGTGTTTGAGTTGCTGGCTGGGCTTGGACTTGATGTTGATGTGCTCATGCCGGATCCTCCACTGCTTAAACCAGTTGCGCTTGCAGAGCTAGTGATCCCCCCTGCTGCCTCAAGTTTGGCTGCCCTAGCTTTGGTCTGGTGTAGAACAGAGCGCATGTGGATTTCCAAAGTTGAACTCTGGCTATATGCCACATTACAAGTGCTGCACTTGAATGGCTTGTTGTCAGGGCTGCTGGTAGGCTCAGGTTGACCAGTAGTAGACTCCTGAAGAGCCCTCTTCACCTTGTGTAGGTGGGAGACAGAGTTGTAATGAACCAGAAGGATGTTCTTCTGTGTAAAAGACTCTTTGCATACAGTGCATTTAAAAGGACGAGATGGATCCAGGAATTTCTCCATCGTAAAGTTTGGGCCCTTTCTGAATGGCAATGCACGTTTAGGTTCAGATCCAGAATCTTCCTGCAGTGAGCCAGAGTCACTGCCTGTCGGGCTTTGTTTTTCCTCTGGATCACTTTCATCTCCATCTTTGTCATCCTCTCCCAGACTTCCATGTTCTTCACCAAGGCTTGGATCACCCATTGCCATAATGTCACCATTCATCAATAATCCCCCATACAGCTGCTGGATGTCAGCTTCACTCAGTTCCAGGTGGCTGGTTTCTAAATGCTTCTTCAGCGCCTGTAGTGTTCTGAAGCTTCGCTGGCAAAGACAGCACATGGTGGCTGCCCTGATCACATGATATTGTGAATGGAGTTGTAATTTCTCCACAGTCTTGAAGGCCAGACTACACTGGTTGCAGCGGTACTTGTAGACATGCCGATCTGAAACAGGCAACTGGTGCCTTTTGTTGTGAACCTCATTGAAGTGCATTTGTAGGGAGTTAGAGGTCTTGAACAATTGATTACAGCCTTTCTTCCAGCACAGGAATCCTGTGGCATCCTCCCGTTCTGATTGTTGATCTTCCAGAGGTGACTTGCGAGCTTCAGCTATTTCAGTAGGGAGTGACACCCCTTTTTCTGGATCAGCATCTGATGCATCTGTGAATAAATAAGTCAAGAGAAGATAGCCATTCATCAGATTCTACATTTGCTGAGTGGAATTTTTCCAGTAATATCAATAAAGGACATTCAGTGTGTTAGTGGCATGGAAAGGTGCCAAAAAAACAAACAAGCCAAGCACTGACTAATTACAAAATCTGCAAACACCAACAATCTTTCATAATGTGTTGGTGTGAATGCAGGCCAAAATTGTGAAATGCTTCAGTAATAACAATTTTTTCCAGCCTATGCAATAAATACTGACTTTTCCAAAGTGTAAATACACAACAACAACAACAACAATCTTCATTTATTACACAGGTATAAGGTTGTAGAATGTAGCTGAATCTCATTAATATACACCAAGTGCATTAACATGCTCACTACAGAACACATAGCTTTTAACAAACAGATACTAACCAGCTTGCTTCTTTGTATCTTCAGCGTTAGAGTTGGATGTAGCATGAGGGGTGCTCTGTGGCTCTCTGTCTGGACTCGGCACAGGTATGAACATGCTTGCTGGTAGTGCTTCAGTTGTCGTCACCTGGAAAAGCAATTGTAAAGGAATGAGCAAACAGGTGAGGTAATGTCATCTCTTAGTTTAAACGACTACATGAAAGAATACTGACACAAACAAGAGGATACACAAAGACGTTACTTAGCTACTTACATACATACATATTCACATATACATTCTCCAGTCCCCCACATATATCCATGACAGAAGAAAGGCTACTTTTGTGTCATCCCTCAAGAAATGAGATAGATTTCTTGAGTACTAGTGTTTTTGTTTGCTAATTACTTAACAAAACACAGTACGTACTAATAAAGTAGAAAGATGAACCTAGCTTCCCCCTGGTCTCAGAGGGTTATGGTCAATCGTGAGTAACTGATTGCACAACATCTGTTTATTCTTGCTGCTCTCCCCTAACTTAGCTCATATTTCGCCCTCTGATTGCCCCTCTTCACCCCCAAACCTGACACTTCATTAAACATTCTCATTAAACAGATCACCAGTGAGCAATATTCCATAGAGTTTAATTTAGTAATAAGACTCTACCTTTGTTAGCCTTTTTTCAATTAACTTTACAAGCAGAGCAATAATCTTCAGTCTACGAGTTGCATTTCAGTTTACATCACCTCTCCCATTTTTCCTTCTGCGTTGCCTCTATATTAAGACTTTTGATTGGTAGTTCTTTCAAGTAATACCAATTAAAGGTGCCTTGCATAAGGGACACGAAAGAGGAAAGGGATCTTGCATATTGCTGGGCCCCAAGTATAAATGTTGGTCTATACACAGAACATATTCTGTATGCTTTCTAATTACTCCTCTAATAACAGTGAGAACACAACCGAAAGTACCATAGCATGTCATATAACCTCTGGGTGAGATCGAAATAGAGCAGAATCTGCCCTGAAGCAACAGGATTTTTGAGGTCTGGTGTAATCCTTTATATCCCAAAGTCAAACACTATATGACAACTGTGGTCACACATTTACCAGAAGACATCCACACATTCCCGTCTTTGTTTGTGTTACCTCTTTATTTCTTAAAAATGAAACATAGAAAATTAGTGCAACCAGCATAGAAACGCTTAAAAAAATTTACATTACAAATTTGACTGTTTCTAGACAACTGCTTCATTAGGCGATTAGAGGCAGGAGCAGAGTATCCCAAGGTCACTTTTAATTTGGACAGCCTAATTGCCAAACATAGTTCAAAATGGCTATCATCCAGTCAGACTCCAAATTAATGAAGCACAATTATTTTCATTACCCCTATCTTCCACAGACAGAAAATGAGACATAAAATCAGAGAGGGAGGATTGGAGGAGTATGTATATATTATACATATAGTTTTCTATCTATCATCTCTTTACATCTATCCATCCATCCATTCATCCATCCATCCATCCATCCACTGAATGTCAGGGAAAAGCATTACAGACGTGCAAAAGAAAGAAAATTAACTGAAAGGAAAGGAAAGACGATAAGTGGACGAATGGATGAAGGTTGTTAGAGTGAATGCATCATTATGCATGCTTGGCAAGAAATAAAAGTCACCTATTTCAAAATTAATCAGGCTCCTCTCAGTAGACATGTGAAAAAGATAAAGTACCTTTCTATCTGCATTCACTAGTTATAAAAAGGTGCTGGCTTTAATGTGTGTTATATTACCTCTGTTCTATCTCTTCTTGTAGTGGTTCAGTACATTACTACCTCTATAAAAGAAATAAATACTGCCGTCTACCATACTAATGTGCTTGCCATTTACTTTCTGGATGGGAGATGAAGATGGTTAGGCAGCAGACAGAGCAATGTTTTATTCGCTGATTGTCCAGCAAGCTATTTAGCTTCACAAGATAGAAGAGAAAAAAGGTTTGCTCAGTGATTTACATAAAAACGGGGATAATAAAATTTTATTTCTCCTTGATGAGCATTAAAAGATGCGAGGACATTTTTTTTGCATAGGTACAAAAGTAAGTACCAGTGCACTGCGGCAGGTAAAGATTTCAGGGCTCGTGGTACAAACCAGCCAAATCTTTCCCTGATAATACTGAGAGTGCACACTTGCATTTAAAAAAACAAAACAAAACAAAAACAACAATAAAAAAGAACTCCATAAGCTGTAATTTAGTCAGATTAGTGGTGAATAACAACATTTCAGTTGGTTTTATTAAAATTTCATGAAGTGGTTTGACTGTTCATTATATTTTGATTAAGCAGTGTCACATTTGTTTCACCACAAATTGTAAAAGGCCTTGTTTTGACTGGCATGCAGGTGATCATAGACATGGCAATAATGTCAGTGAACTAATAAATGAACTGGGAGCTAAGAGACCCGCTCATCTTGAAATGATTAAAAAACACAAAAACCGATTACAAGCTCCCCTCCCCAGATGACTTTGATTAGAAGAGAGCTGGAAAAGCCTTTCTGATTATGGGTACATTAAGACAATGAAGAAGAAAAGAAAAGAAAAAAACAGAAGAAAAGTATGCATCTTAAAAGGTTTGATGATTTGCAGCAAGCCAATGGGATTGCCTGTAGCCATTACACAATTAACAGCATTCTTTGTGTTGACTGAGTGCTCGCAATTTAGAGCAGTGAGGGCAAGAATGACACAGATACAGAGGCATTTCAGTGGAAGGGGATTCATTAGCAGTGAGTTGCTATTCTTTTCGACAATAATGAATCCTTACCACAGTCCTTCACCTGACACACTGCTTGTCCCCTGACTGGCCATAATATAAGTACGTAGCAATACTCTCGACCTAGAGCTTTGATTAGCGGTTGCTTTCTTGCCTTCACCACTAAGTATAAAAGAATTTGGAGATAATAACACTCCGAGAGATTGGTCTGTGTGGATAGAAAACTGGAATAAAACTAGGTGCTATACATGCAATAAAGCTTGTGAAAGTTGGAAGGACATTTTTTTTCATCCACTTATTTTTCTCAGCTGCTGTAGTAAATTTGTATGCTAATGCTATGGCAGAGCTAAATGCTAAATGACCAGAGTAATAAAAATACTCCTACAGTCAAGCTAATGAATGCCACCCTAACAAAAGAGAAGCCAATTTCAATATACCTGGAAAAATAAAGATTAAAGAAATAATAAAAATAAAGAAATAAGGAGAGACATGGTAATAAACCCTGCTGTGTCCAACCACATGCAAAATACACCGAATACAGAACTCACTGTGGCAATGAGCTTATCAACGCAATCGGGTGCCACGCTGTGGAGATGTGTGAGGTGAAACTGCAGGTGGATCTTGTTGTTGAGCATGTCCTGGCACAACGGGCAACGTAACATGGGCTGGACAGAGTGCTGTGTCATCACGTGCATTCTGAGGCGATTCAGATCCGTGTTGGTAAACTTGCAGTACGGGCACTGGTACATCTGGGTGAAAGTAAAGACAGAACAGAGGAAGAGAGACGGGGAGGCGAGAGGAGAGGAAACACAGATCCACAAAGAGTTAATGGGGTGAAATGGGTGCACTGATCATGGTGGGCCTGCTTGAAGAGAAGCGGTGGATCAGGGATAGAGTGGGGGCCTCTTCCCTGAAGCAGGCAGATCCCTCTGATCACAGACAAGTGTGTAATACCAAGCACCGCTGAGTCCTGGCACCCACTTCAAAGTGCTCTCATCTGTCAAATACTATATTGATTTTCCACCTTATACACAATTAGCAGCGCAACTGCAGCAGGAAGCCTAATATAATTTTGAGTATATTTGAAAAGAAGATTTCTGCATAATATAAAAAAAGTCGGTGAGATAACCAACTGAAAATTATTAGTATATTTTTGTACTTTTTTTAAAAATGATGTGCAAGTTTTAGACTTTTAATGAGGGCTTGGTAATTAAGGATGATATAACCTTTAGCAAGAAACCTCTAATTCAAAGTCTGGAAAATAGTTTTATGAACATCTGAGGGCATCAATATTCACAAAATACTGTGGTGTGGAACTCTCACCTGCTCCGCAGCACCCTTCTCAGCTGTCCTGGGTCGTTTCGAGGAGAGTGGGCTTTCTGAGGCCTCTGACCGTGAAGAGGGCCTTTTGGAAGGAATTGGGGAACCTGACTGGTGCCGTTCCAAGTGGCCGGACAAAGCTGAAGAGAGACACATTCACAAAGACACACGCAAACAAGGAGGAGAGTTTTTAATTATAATATAAGTGCATTTAATGGTAAATGAGCAGAGGGGTTGTTGTTACAACAAAAATTATTCACATTTTGTCTTCCAAATCTGCTGCTGCTGCTGCTGCTGAGTGATAAATGTCTGCTTCACTGTTGGCTTGTAAGAATATTATACAACACTGGAAAGTGCTAATAAAAATATTAGCTTTCTGCAGGTTGCAGATTTAGGTTTCATACCCCCACAATTTCAGTCCATATGAGGTTCAAAACCTGAGACAAGACATACAAAGTCTTTCTTCCACAGAGAGAAGGCTGATGATCCAAACCAGTATTAAACTACTCTAAACATTGACTCTTTCCGTGATTACCCTTCAGTCCATGAGAACTCATGTGCAACATACATGCGACTGTCAAATTTGACACAATGGAAAATATATATTACAGTATGATTTTTGTTATATGGCATTATTATTGCAATATTTGGATGGTGAAAAAACAAGTGCAACAAGAAAATAACATATCTTTTTTGGCTTAAACCAAACTTTTTGTTTAAACTGCATAGAGAGAGCTGAGGGGGGAGTTTTAATTCAGGTACCTATCCATTAAGTCACAGTTTTGCCTCAAAAGAAAATGTATTTAAGGAGTGATCACACCGTTTTATGGAAGATTTCAATCAAGCAAAGCTGGGAAATCTTATCAGCTGTTTTGTTCCAATAAGATTTTTTGTATTTCTGCTACCAAATGTCTTCAGCGCATTGTAGGTTGCACGATTAATCTGTGACAAAGAGGAAAATGGAGCAGCAACATGGGAAAACCTTTTCTTAAAGCATTGACAAAATCCTGACACTACGCCCAAAGTTCGGATGCACAAGATAACAAGCTCTCATTTAACAAAAAAGCTTTCAAAGATAAAAAAAACAAACAAAGAAAAAACCCGCCGCTAGATACAATGACGGCATGAGACTGATGATTAGTCATACCTAAGTATGTTTACAAGATTAAACTACACTTTGGTGCTCACAAAATGTGCTACAGCCATTCTGAATTGGTTGGCAATTCTTCTTACTGCATTCTTTGGATTTACTTTGAATGTTGGTTCAAAGTTGGCTTGTTGGTTGTTTTGGAAATGCCTCCGAGCCAAACACAAAGACAGTAACAACAGACAGTAAATTGTTGCGAACTGCATTACCAAGTCTACAATGCATTTATCGGGACCGTGTTAGGAGCAAAGCAAACACTACTGCGAGTGGCGACAGGCATCCGCTTTCCTCCTCTTTTAAAGTGCTGCCATCTCCATGGTGCTATTGCCCTTTTTTCCCCTCAACAAAAATAGGTCTAAACAGTCTGGCCAAAACATCCCTAAGGCGCAATGAAAATGTCTGTTTGTATTGTATGTTTTTATGTATTGTATGTTTTTGGATTGTTACGTGTTGGTGTATGGAAATGTCATGTGATTTCCACTGCAATCCTATCTATCCATATATAAACTTTGAATGCAAACAACGCTAATATCACCAAAATACAATTTCTGTACAGCAAGGCCTCACACAACATCGCCTGCAAACCACTTTAGACTACTCCACTTCATGAAGGAAAGGAGAAACTGGTGGTGCACAGAGAGTCACGACTGTAGTTGAGCAGTTTAGCGTGGGCTCAGAGAGGAGCTAAATCCACAGAGCCTGTATAGGGGGAGCTGCAGTGGCACCCCACTTTGTCACCAGTGGAAAGAATTCATGGTGAAAGTATTGGAGTTGTCTCGCTGAACCCCTAACAAGCCCATAAAGAGTTAAATTTGCCCTGATTTGTACAGTCCTGGAAGGGCAAATTGAGAACAGAGGGCATTGGTAGGGGAGGGTTGGTTTGGCAGGGGGTCAGGTTAAGCAGGGCTGACCACGCTCCTGCTCCAGACATTAAAATGTCAGCTCCAATCAGGATGAGGGCAGTTGAGCTGATTACCCAGTGGGGGACCTGGTTTTGGCCAGAGCAGGCTGCAAGATCTCCCAGAGTCACCGGGATCAGCAAAGGAGACCCTATTAGGGTCCAGTCACAGTCAATCCTATTAAACACATCCGCCAATAAACAAAGGGAATGTTAAACAAAAGGAACCTCCCATTCCCTGACATTAACCTCTCAGTCATGGCACTGTCCTCACCAATTCATCCTCAACTCCACTTCAGTCCACTCTTACTTCCCCTGAACTCATCTCTCGAGGAGAAAAAATCTCCGGTCACCTTCACATTTCAATTGTCTATATCTTTGGCAAACCCACTGGCATTAAATTTTAAATAAGCATATAAATATTTTTTTTTTTAAACTGTCTTTTGTACTATTTTCAATTAAAATAAACATTTTTACACAGCACCCCAACATTTTAGGAAATGGCTTCATAATTTTATTTAACAGTAATACTTTTTCCTTAAGGACACACAGCTATCTATATTTCCTACAGCACTGCATGTCATATTTTATAAACACCATTTCTGCACCAATAGGTAGCTCCTTGGCATTCCACCATAATTTTCATACGTCAAGATAACTTTTCTCAAGGACAGATAATGAAACATATCAAAACAACTCTTACAATTTAGATAATAATGTAATTGAAATTCCCAGATAATTACCCAACTTCTTTAACTGAGGGAGAGTTATAAAGTGTGAAAAAAAAACCCCTCACGCAAACATTAAGAACAGTTAACTTAGCAGCAAAGCACATACATACAGTACAGCAAGTAAGCAGGGACAAAGTATCACGCATCCACCCCCCTCTTATCATTAAGAGGACAAACATAACTAAGTCAATTCCACTTTCACATTGCTTTCATTAATTTCTCAATTAGCACCGGAGAGGTGAAACAAGTGGCAGTTTGTGTTGAAAGCACAGCCGCTTTCTAGTTCAGGTGCTTTATGTTCATGAGTGTGTAAAAGTGAGAGCAGGACAGATGGAGGGCAGGGGAGGCTTACTGTGATGCAGTCTCTCGTCACGGCCAGTTAGGACTCCATAAATCAATAGCATTCTCCTAAGACTAGTACACCCCAACACCTTCACCGGCACCGTGACTAACATCCAACTACTGTGTCAGATTTTTTTTCTCTTCAAGGGTGATGAAAAAAATGACCGAAACATTGACAAACTAGTATGAAATAGAGATAAAACTTTTTGTTTTTGGTCATGTACAGTCTGACATGTTAGATTGGACACTGTTGTCCGAAGCTCACACATGTGACACACATATCTGCAGTGTGAACAGGTGATCCGAACTAATGACCGAAACATTGCCTCCCGATGGAGCATTTACAGTCCATGGTGAGATTTGTTACTGATGTCAGAAGGAGCTGGCAGTTGAAGGTAAAGTCTAGTGTTACTTTGTGGTATTAAAATAGAAGGTGTAAGAGCACAGAAAAAAAACCCCAACTAAATTGCCATCTAGGATAATACTGCAGTCATTAGAAAAAGTCAGTCGTGGAGTTACATCTTCATTACTGGGCCCTTTATGTCTTGTGGTGGAACTTCTAAAAGCTTTAAAAAGCTTTAAAAGCTCCTAAAACTACAGCGTGTTTATGCAACCTCAGCGTTCGTTCAGATCATCAGTGTCCATCCTGTTCACACAGAGAAAACTGGAGTGTCCACGTCTGCCAGTGACCCTTTAACTGCCCAGAGTCTGCCTGCCAACCTGACCTCTTCTGCCCAGTCTCTAGACACAGTGCCCCCATCCGCAGCAAACGTCTTCTGACAGATACATAGAGTGGGCTTTTGTCTGAAAGCACAAAAGCCAGAGCAAGAGTGGAGAAAAAAACTAAGAGTCAATTAGGTGATTATTAATTCATGCCCCTTTTCCGTAAACCAGAGGCTTTTGTGCTGTCGAGTCCCGTAAGTGAATTGGACTTTGGCACCTTGTCTTTCCCCCATAGCTGGACTGTATTATTCAAGCAGCAAAGGGGCTGTCAGCACACTACACCGGTCTCAGGAGCAATCACAGCCTTGTTGTGCTTTCAAGGGGGGAAAAAAAAAAAGATGGCTGCCGGACAGAGTGACTGACACAGCACAGACTAAATTAACCACAACAGGTCATCTGCCATTGAATTCTTGCAGGAGTGCAATCACAGCTGCCATTAATCTTTGTCCTTGTGAAAGGTTATCCATATTCTAAAATGTGAGTTACAGTAAACGGTATGTAAGGATGTTGGAGACAGGAAAAATGTTTCTTGTGTTTAGGAGAGGAACTCTCCTCCTACAGAATGAGACGAGCTCCTCATCGTGTCCAGAGCCTCTCTCATTACCATAGCTTCTCTCTCACCATCAGTTTTAGGCAGCAGTTATAAAAAACATAGCCTATTATCCATTCTGCCCATGCCAACAAGGTCATATAACTTTACTGTCACTTTGCCCGGAACAGCCAGAGTCTGCCAATCATTTTAAACTTAAGCTCAGTCGACAATTTCCTCACTATAGTGAAACTCAATGATTCTTGCCGAACACCGTTTCTTCTGATCCCCAGCACCCAGAAACCTTTCACCTTCACAGTGCCGGGACCTTCATGCACCCGCAGCTCTCTGCTTCTTGCACCGCAGAAAATCCTCACCTCTATTCCCTCAGCAAGTTGGCCATTAATATGGAGATGATTCAACTCCCCATGCTACAAGTCATTTTCTTTCACCGCTATGCAAACAATACCTGAATATTGTCTTTTCTCTTTCCCCATTTCTATCCTGGTTTTTTTAATCTACGGCCCCTGTCAGAGCACAGAGCAATAAAGGGCAGTGTTCCATCTCACCTCATATTTCCAAGATAATTATTCTGCATTAATAATAAAAAAAAAAGAGAGAGAGAGAGAGACAGGGACCTTCGACAAAAAACCTGACATTGGGGCTACACCTGGATTTATATATAAAACCATTCTTCATTTACAAAACAAAACAAAGTCCCTCTTATAACAAACTGTATAAGAAGGAGTGAGAATAGCATGCGTTGTGCAGTATAAAATGAGATGCTAATTAGCGGCGGCTCTTTTCATCTATAGACCACTGCACAACTGGATGACGAGTTGTTCACCTTTAAATGACACAGTACTGCTTGGCTATTAGACAGCCTGTGGTAAAACTCATAAACACTGAGCTTTCAGGGAGGTGGCTCACAAACAAGGACAATTTATGGCCTATTATCTTCAAAGACAAAAGGAATTATAATTTCAGGGATGACAAACACTGAAAGGATGTGCTATGAATATGTAAACATTTCCGCTGCTCTGTCTCCTGATTTCTCATGCTACTCAAGGTTTAAAAGCAATAACAAATCACCACCGCACTGAACGTCTCACAGTTTGGAGTAACAATAACATAAACGTGAGTAATTTGATTGCAACTAACCATAAGGCTGCAATTTCAACTTTCAACCGCAGCCAGCATTAAGTCTATGTGTTTCCAGTGTTATTTGGGAAACAATTCATAACGTTTAGCATGTCTGTTTGTGAGGCAGCAACAGCACAAGACTAACAGTATTATATGGAGCTCAATAAAAAGAACAGAAGAAGAAAAAAAAAGGAGCAGACTGCAATGCCACAGTGCCGCGTCTAGGGGATGCTAATCATCTAGTTCATTATACAGATCAAATGCAGTAGCCTCGGTGCAGAACACAACATCTGCTTCCCTTACGCACAGCAGAGCTGAGTGCACACACACATGCTGCACATTTACATAAAAACAGGTGGATGCGGAGCCCAAAACGCACACAGATTCACTCACTTACAAATGCATATTACAGGAAACTCTAGCGGCTTAGTCTTTGTTTTGACAGATTTCACAGGTTTAATGTCAATGTTTAACTGAGAATGCTTGAGCAATTTTTTTTAACACATATGTGAGAAAACTGGCTGGAGAAGCATTAAGGATCAAGAAAAACTGACACAGGATTGGCACATGCTACAGAGAAAGCCACAAACTAATGTCTGAGTTGCTTTCTAGTCGAGTAAATAGGTTTTGGGGCATCATGAAGTGATAAAAATACCGTGACTATTTGTACAAATGTAGTGTAAAAACAGTTTGTGAAAGTTCAAATCGGTAAGAACCTGTATGTAACCTTTAATTAATGCTCCAATAAACTGTGTCAAAATCACTCTCTGGGCTCTTTGTTAAGAGAAATAAAGAATTTAGAAGAATGTCTGCAAATACTTACAGATTCAAGATTTCATTCATCACTTGTTAAAAATGATGAAAAAGCATGAAAAGCATGAAAGTTTGAGGAAAACATATATATATATATATATATATATATATGTAGCTGAAATAAATAGTTTTTTTACCCCTTGCCTTCACCACCTTGCTCCGGCTCCTATAAACTTTTTTAAGTGCAGATATAAAGAATAAAATATTATCAAGCAGATTTTTTTTTCAAAGACTGTCCCAGTATTGACAGAATTATATATTTTTCTACCCCTCTCACCTTCCCTCAAACACACACACACACACATACTTTGACACAGCCCTTCCCATACATTTATGTTAAATTTGTCAAACCACATTGTGCCCAAGTCTGCCGGTGTATTAACACAACCCAATCCCCACCCTGCACCCACCTTCATGCTCTCTTCATCTTTCTGTCTCCCCTATACTTGCCACCCTCCCGCCCTGCTGCATTCCTATACATTCAGCTGCTGCATAAATACACCACCTGCTTTAATGAAGGTAAGGATTCCATTCCTATGCAGAAACTCTTTCCTTTAGCTTGTGCTGTCTCAGCTAGGTGAAGAAAGTGTGGAGAGACAGAGAGGAAAGAGGCTCATGGCTATCCATTTATACATATTTCATACCTGGCATTAAAAATGACCCTCTGAATTACTAATCATGCCAGATGATTCAGTTGCAGCTGGCACCAATGTGAACATCATGTTGAAATATATATATATACATATTTCTGTTTAATGTATTCATTGGATTTACTTGTAAATGTGCATTATTTCTGTGCACGATCAACAGTCAGCTGTTTAATCATTAAAAGTTGCCCCATGTATGCAGAGTTTGCGAGCATATGGCATTTAAATATGTCTGAGTGCCTTCACGTGCACATATGTGAATTATCTCTGCAATAAATAAATAAATAAAACACCAGAATAATGAAGGCATCTTTCAAGAGATGACATGCTGAATACATATGCATTTTACAAAGGCTTCTGATGTACCTCTAAATGATTTTAATGAATACTGAGGAGCTGTGGAACAAGAAAGAAAAAATAAGATTGACAGAGGCTTTAAAAAGGAGGAAGCCTTTTTTCTGTGCTCGCTAATGCCGTCTGTCTGACAGTGACTGTCATTTGTAAGGGAACAATGTTGTGCTCTGTTCCAACAGCTACATGACAACGATGAGAAGAAATACTTCAGTAGTTCTAATGATGGACTTTAGAAACAGCTCAGCTTCAGAGAGTGGGAGACTGAGCACCTTTCATATAAATAACAGGTTGGCCAAGATGCTCATACGCCATATTTTAACATATACACCCCTTGCGTACGCGCTGCACAACATTTTCAGGCAATCACCAGCCCAAACAAGAGCTCCCGTGTTTACCAAATGGATTCTGAGGTCTTCCTCACGCCCCCTCCGCCCCACAACAACAAGATAGGTTTGCATACGTTTTGAATGGGCATTGTATTCATCAATCACAAAAAGTTTGAAGCACAAAAAGAGACCCTTCCATTAAACTACAGCTGTCTACCTTTTGCTGACAACACAGCCTTGAACCCAGCATCCCAATCTACCCACCCACCTTTTCACTGACATCAAACAGAACCTCAGACCTGGTTCCCTAATGCAATGCTATTTTTAACTAAGCGTTTCTAATAAGCTGCTGGGAAGCTGTAAATTTTTCATATGCAAGCACATATTTCCTTTGTGAAAACACAGAAACACACTTATTTGGTGATTAGCGACTGACAGAGGGGAGGAAAGGAACTGAATATGCTTGTATCAAATTGCATGCCTTTCAAAAAGGAGGAATCCTAATGCGAGGAGTCGTCTTCCTGTGCACCACAGGTATGAGTGAATTATTAATCGGCCAGCTCATTTTAATGCTTTTTAAAGTGCTTTATTTTGATGTGCTAAAACATACTTTTAGCCATATTCAGTCAGGCATGCATATCATTATTTCTTCCATCAAAGAAGAGTGTCGCCCTTTCAAAGAGCACAAACAACTCAGCCTCATTTAAAATAGAAGTTCGAATATCAAAGACATTTTACAAAGCCTGGGCTTCAAACACTGTGATGAGTTTTTTTTTCTTTTTTTCTTTTTTCTTTTGCTGCACTTTATAAAAACTTAGGTATGCAAAAGGTCTGAATTGTTTTCCAGCTTTTAACCTGACTAGTGTAAATCAAAACATCCTGCAGTAACACAAGAAGTTAGACAAGTGAGAAGCATCTATCCAAGCCCGTTACTGCTCAGTGTCACGATTATGAGAAATCTCTCTACTCAATAGGAAATGTCTTGACTGCCAGCCTTGTTTTCTGAACACAGACAAGTGAAATAAACTGGGCATAAAAAAGAAAACTCGGGCCATTTTTTTTCCTTCTCAGAAACCAGAGCAGAATCAGTAAACAGAGCTTTTCATATATAATTAGATCCAGTGATGCACATACAGAACGCGCTGTGGGGGGGGGTGTAGTTTTACATTAAGCTTGTTCGTCATTAAACTTGTGCTTGAGACAGTTTTTCGTTCATTTTCTTATTTCAACCAATCTAATTCCACACACGCTCCAAGTGTCATTAATTCAGCACCTATAGCAGTGCATTCAGTACAACTACAGTAACTTTCAGCAGTAAACTATTTCTTCCAGTTGCAGTGTAAAAAAAAAAAAAAAAAAAAAATCACAACCGCTACAAGAACATAAACTTCTTCTGTTATGAGTGCTATCATCTGTTATGGTCAATAATCTGTCAAAATAATATAGTGCTTCCCAGAAATCCCTCCAACTATCCCACAAGTTCTACATGATGGAAAGTTTAGGGTTCAATGCTGTTTTCACTATACGGCATGATCACTGGTGGTCCAACTAAATAAATTAGGTAAGTAAATAAAAGCACATGCATTATCGTGAACTGTATTTACATTAATAATGCCCTCTGATGTGAAAACATTTGTTATAGTAGAACATCCAATGCATCTTGAAAAGTTTACAGCAGATAAATGCAACCTGCCCTGATCAGAGAGTGCTGAGGCCCAAAGCTCCTCCCCTCACACTAAACCCAACCCCCTGCTTAGGAGCCAGCACCTATCAATAAAGAGGACCAGAGATAAAACCATCCTGATCTGATAAGGGAAAACACAGGTAAGTGGTGTCAATGTTCTTCTGTGTGTACAGCAAATTTGAGAAGGGGGCAGTGCTATTCAAGTGTATGTGTGTGGCACACTGGGAGTTACACATGCAGGCCCTGCTCTTCACATCACCCACTGATCAAAGACAAAACATGGGTCACATGTTACCTGAACTTATTACTTAAATTGACAGCTTATTCTAACTGTAGCTGATGAGATGCCTGGGAACATGCAGCATGAAAGAGCAGCCTTTGAAAACTAGATTAGGGAGTTTTGAGAGTATTTTCAATGCTTAGAAAGGCTTTGAAACCTTTGTTAAAATATGTTTAATTTAATTTGGCAAAAGGCATGTTGCTTAGCAATGTTCAGCTGCATGGCCACGTGAATCATGTGAGTAGTAGTCCCTAAATGTGTGTAAATATGAGCCTTACCTGTCCCTTTGGTGAGCTCCTTCTCCCCCCCACTTTCTCTGTCTTTGGTTTGGTCCTCCTGGTCTGTGGTGGTCTCACTAGCAGCCTCCACATCCTCGCTCAGCTCTCCTGAAGGGGGAGGGAGAACGGGATATGTAAATCACCACGCCATCAGAATTGGTGGAAGCACTTAAAGGGGCGGTAGCGTTTTTTTTCTATAGGAGCTTGCAACAATTACATTTGCTGACACACAGTTGCAAGGCTAGCAGACAAAGAGGGCAGAATCTGCTTTCTGTCCTGTGCTGTCTGATTATCTCTGTTAAAAAATAATTCCAACTTGAATAAAAAAAAATCTGAGCTGAATTATAAGGGGGGAGGAAAGTCGAATATCCACTCTTTCTTTTTATTGCTATTGTTTTGTGTATGTATTCAAAACAAAAGACACAAGGACAATTCTCTGTGTTTAATGTGTAGATAAAACTAAAAGCAAGCACATGGGTGCAAATGGCCAGATGGAAAAATAATTGAGCAGTACAGTTCAAGAAAAAGACCCCCATTTGCTTCCTCTCATAACGCACACACACGCACGCGCACACAAACACGCGCGCGCTGCAATCTGTTAGGTTACTTACCAATACAAACCTCATTTCACTTCTGCTATCCCACTATAGCAAATAAAATAAATCATAAATATTTAAAACTTTCAGAGCCACAATTCATTTTATTTTTAAGCCAAGTCAAAGGCAGAAATCCCCTGTAACCACCTTAAAAGCCTCAGCTCGATATATCAGGCCATTTAGAGCATCGAAGTCCAAACAATGGATATCCAATAACGCCATTTGTAAGTAACACACAGAGGAAAAGATAGCAAAAACAGATAATAAAAAGGGCATCAATCTTGTTTATTTCCCTCCAGTGCCCCCTGAACATCCCCTTTGCCTGTTAAGTTTGTTTAAAAGTAGTGTGACTTGCATGGAATAGCATTGATTTGACAACAGTAAACTAGGCCGCAGTCAATCAGTTATTATACAAGTCAGCTAATTCTCAGCAAATGTACTTAAATGCTCTTTTGAAAATGCTTTCATGCATAGGTCTCTACTCTATGAGCTATTGATATATTGACAAAGCTACAACAGCTACTGAAATATCCTGTTCAAGTATTCAGCCCTGCAGTCATCACACATCTAATCTAAGCTCACCACATGAGTACCCACAGCCAAAACCATTTTTATGACAGTACATTTTCCCCAACACTCACTGTTTAGCCTGTTAGTTATGAAACAGAGCCTATGTTGTATATACAACAGGTACGTTTCTCAAACTCAAACTATGTATCATTATTACAGACACACTTAATAACCATACATCTCTAAACCATGTGGCTGTTCCTTTACTGATGACAATGACACATAAATAAAATAGATCTTAATTTATTCTGCTGAATGGGTTTTAAAATTCCTTATGCAAATCAGTCCTATTTATAACTGGAAAATACATTAGAAAAAAATTATCGTTTTGTTATATGACTTTTTTTAGATAGTTGCTTAAGGAGCTTTTTCCACTTTTCTTCATCGCGTATTTATATTTATCGCCTTTTTTTTTTACGGTTCTCTTAAGTATACACTATAGCTACAAAACCATAAGGGGGTGCTTATATCAACTGTGATATTTTATTATTCTAAGCACAAATGCACAGTTAAGAATAAGCTTTTATTTAATCATAATCAGCTGCAAAAAACCCCTCAAAACAACAACAAAAAAGTTGCATTACTGTGTTTCTTTTATGTTTCCAAGGGACTCTATGAATTCCTTCCGGTACTGGTGAGCTGGATCTTAAACATTCCCAAAAAACCCAGAGATCTGCTGCAGAGTCCCAAAATCCTATAACTCCTACCTGCATAAATCTCTACAACAGTCTGAGAATTAGGATACTGTACAGCTGCATAGGTGCTCAGATTACAAAATAATCCCCAGGTAAATTTTTTTCACCTTTAAAAACGGGGCAAGGTGTCATTTCTTAGCTATGTGACACTTGTAGTGAGACTAATTCCCCACCTACACATTAATACACACTTTGTGCTTAAACATTTCTCTGATAGGCAGCCAGCATTCTAATGCTAAGCTTCTCTGTAACCGCCCCACCTACTCCCAACTTCCTGCACACATGCTATACATGAGCACGCTGGTACTGATTTTTTTCCTTTTCCCCACTCATGTTTTTCACACTTTCTTTTTAGATGTTTAATGATCATGTCACTTTTGGCACACAGAACACATTTATAATTTATGCAGAAATGCAGACATTTCATTCCAGAAGTACCGTTACATCTTTAAGTGGCAAATGGCTTTGCCCATTTCTCATCTCATCTACAACTAGTATTACAGAATGATTAAAGCTGGGGCCAGCTATAATTAATGAAAGGTCACGAGTGGCCTAAGAGTAGGATGCAAATGGTAGAGACACTAAAACTGTAGCCATAGATTAGCTCAGAAAATAGATTAGGAGAAACACTCAAAGCTATGGCAGCAGGCCATTTCTAACCCAAATCTGAGAGATGTAAAGGACAATAGCCTGAAGGTTGTCTTCTAATTAATTGTCTTCATTAACCATCCTAATACAATGATATGAAACAGTTCCATTAATCTAATCATGCAAGCTGAAAAACCCCATTGCCGACACAGAGATTACACTCATCTGTTCTGAGCATGAAAAATATCAGCTTTGCTCTCCCAGTCACTCAGTGGGGACAATTCATGGGCTCCCTCACAGACAGACAGACGCACGCACACACTCCTACATTGTGTAGGTGCTTAGCGGTCTTCCTCTCTTGTGTTTTGCCAGTGAGTGCAGAGGCTTAATCAGACCCATAGGTGTCACTCTATACAAGCTGGGCGAGAGCAACTTGCTCACACACACATTAATGAGGTGAGGGGAGGGTGGTGGTGGGGGGGGGGATAGGGGCCGAGCAGCAACAGACAGAAACACATGGGGAAGGGGAAAGGGAAGAAATATGTGGCGATGACAAAAGCAGATGCTATGCAAAAGCTGTCTGGTGACGATGAGACACTGAAAATGGCAAGATTACCTTCAGATGAGAGAGAGCAGCCTTCCTTTTCCCCTGAAGAGCAGTGATTACACTAATGCTAATCAGACTGACAAGCACAAACGGCCTAATAAATAATTGATGGTAACCACTGCACTTTCCAGTATTTCTTCCCAGACTGTGGAGAAGAGCAGCAGCAAGTAATAATAGTCACTCTAGATATCTTTCACTAGGTCAGGCTCCTCCTCCATCCTCGGCCTCAGCAGAATATAATGCTGTGATGATAACTGCCTTTCTTAAAGTACAGAATTCCAGTCCTACCTGAGAACGGCTCCAGTGTTCCTCAAACAGCAGTGACAGTCTGCTCATTTTTAGTTGCATATATAGCATCTCAGTCACTCCACTGTCTTATTTATCTCGCTTGGGTTTCGTAAGTCATGGAGCACCAGCGCGGGGGCAGAGCTCAGCTTCTCCCTCTCCCCGGCTCTCGAGTACTGGGAGCGAGGGTTGAGCTGCGCTTCTCTCTGGGCTCTTGTGTGGAGCCGTGCGTCTAAGCTCTCATTACTCTCATTATGATTATTGAGGCTGTTGTTATCATTTTAACCAGGTGTCACAGGACTGCACTGTAAATCAGAGAGGTGTGCTTCCCCCGCTTTATCCAGAGCCGGACAGCTTCCTTTTCTTTAGCGCTGCACTGTCGGATAAAAAGCAATCTTATTTCACACTTCAGAGACTCTATCTTTCTCCCCTTCTCCTTCTTTTAAAAATCCCCCTCATGCTCCCCAGCATCCCTTGCACCCCTTCCTCATATCAAAGTTAGCCTGACTCTGGACTAGAGGGCGCAAAATGAAAGTGACAGGAGGGTACCATGGGACAATGAGACACAGGACTCATGCTGAGGGCTTTCATGCATTGTCCACTCCTCATATCAGCACCTCTGTGCCCCATACGCAAGACACCACCCCCCAAAAAAAGCACAACACACAGGAAAACACTCCCACCCCTCGTAACTCCCCTCTCAACACATACTCACAGAAGCTCTGAAGCTACACCTCATAAAACCACAACTGAGCAAAACATGCCCACAACACTGTCAGACACAAGCGGGGCTTTTGCTCATGAACGACCAATAAACCACAACACGGTACTATCAGTAACCATAATGGCCTCTGCACTACAATACATAGGGCTTAATTAAAATGTGGACACATGCAATACTGGAAAAAAACAACTGCTTTTTAAGTGAGTTGCAAGATATTCTTACTGATTTCTGTGTAGTATTTCAGTTGTAATGAGTCATATAGACCTCAGTTATGAAATGCATTTAAAATTTAGCCATGCATTCAAAAAATAGATCAGTGTACCAAAATATACATTAATCCACGAAAGAATCAATGTAGTAAAATCCAGAAACTACACCAAGCACTGCGCACAAAATGAAAGCTCATCTGTCCCTGTACTCTTCTCACTCATGCTCTTACTCCCCCTCTCCCACACACTTTCCTTTTCACATGGAAGCAAGAGTAAGCTAGCTCAGCGCTGCTGGTCAGAGTTACATGTTAGATTCCTGACCTGTCTATGGGGGGGGGGGGGGGGGGGGGGGGCGACTCACTGGCCTCTCTCCCTGCTGGCCCTGCTGTGACCTCGGGATCTAAATGTGAATGAATACTTTGTGTCTCCAAAGGGCTGAGGGCAGGAAGAAGAAGGGCTGTGGTGGGGGGTAGCAGAAAGGAGGAGCGATGGAGGAGGGGTACATCGGTAGCTAACAACTAAAGAAACTTTAAACAGCAAGTTAATCACAAACAGGAGTGACAGTTCATACTGCCTTCCGGCTATATCACAGCAACCCCTCCTACATCCTTTCAGAACTTCCCTGGTACATGCTCATCAAAACAGCCCATAGGTCCTCCACGGAGCATTTTATCTGACCCACCCCAAACCCCTGTGTTTCAAATTCCTGGGCCATTTTCAGGTAATCAGGTCGTGGTTTTTCGAAAGTGTTTTCTAACAGAAAAAAAAGAACAGAATAATGCACAAAAAGGCTCAAAATTTGCTTTTTGTGCTTTCAGTATGAAAGTAAATTAGGAAATGTTATTGAGACCACGTAATGTATTAAATATTTTCCCTAAAGTGTTATCTCATGGGAAATCATACTAATTAGAAGTTCTTCTCATGATAATGGCATGTTTAGATACATTACAAATAAAGTGGATAAAGTGAGTGCTGCTCTACTTCTTTTCTCTTTGTGTTTTTCTTGAGTGATGAAGGAGAATAGGATCTGGGTTAATGTGGGTACACAGGGACTGAGCATTCAGGGACTGCTCACTCTTCTGCCCCATCTGACACATACACCCACACACACCACTGGGTTCCTTGAATGCCCAAAATGATGGTTCCTAACCAACACATATTATGTCCACAATGGAAGATGCAGGCTGTACTTTTCCCTGCTAGGACAGAGGGCTAAAAGCCTGGACAGGGGGCAAAAGCATCACTGGGCTGTGCTCTTCCATCTACTCTGCCTCAGGGACAATGTCCTGCACAAAGAGTTACTCTGCCTAGCTGCGACTGCCACCCCCCACCATGCATTTATGCTTATCGTCTTCCACCGCTGCCTCCTCTTAAATCAGCCTCCTTTTTATTAATGCATCTTTTTTTTCTTTTTCCTCCAGCTCACACCACAATGCCTTCACCTATTTGCAGCTATTCAAAAGGACCAAACAGAACCGGGATGGGTTGATGCGGAGTGTGGGGGTGGCTGAAGGGTTGCCTTAAATAAAGAAAGGGGGAGGGGGGGGGGAGCGGGAGCATCACCGCTGTCATGAAGGGCAATCACATCAACTCTGAAATATTCACCAGTGGCTTGGAAAATGCGATGGTACAGTTATGACAGGCGAACAGGCGACTCCCCCACTCAAGCCCGCAGTCCCCCGCCCCTTTCTCCATCAGGGCGGAAGCATGGTGGACACTCTGAATATGTATAACCCGGAAAATGTATTGATTTTTCATTTGGCAAAAAGGGACACAAAAATCACATAACCTGAAACTGTCACAGCTCTTTTGTTCATAGCTCATCTCTCCTGATGTTTGGCTTTTGCCACAAACTCTCTTTAATTACCAGGTACAGTGAGCTTCAGAGCCATTCTCCACAGAGACACAGCCACATACAGCCTGCTGGGCTTAACAAGACAGCCCACATCTATTATATATGACATACACCCAGCAGCTTTTGTTTCATATCTGACTAATAAGCGTGCTGAATATGACTATACCCACAGTTTGTTTTGTTATTATACACAAGATACAGTGCAAAAACCTTGGAAATTAAAAAATATTGTGTGCCACATTAAAAATAGCACTTTCATATTAAAAGCTAGCAACGGTTAGTCCCAGCATTTATTTGATGTGCTTTTCTGAAGCACCTCTGCTTAACACGAAATTCTATTATCGATCTAAGTTTTCCCAGGTAACGGGCAGGTGCTTGTATGTTTGTCTGAGTGCACACACTTGTGTTTGTGTGTCCATTAACAGGTACTTATCTGTTTATCTCTCCTTTTAGGCACTGCAGACCGGTACAGTGGACTGTCTGAAAAAGATCTCTGTCTGTCGATTTATCGAATGCATCATTTGCATATCTTTGTAGTGCTTCCATCTGCCCGTGGACCGTTCTGTGGAGGTATTAGCTCAGAAAATCAATGTTGCCATGGTTGGATGTATGTAGCCCCTACCACGGCGCGTGTTAGGAGTCCGGCTCACAGCTCCCACATGGGTCCTATTTACATGAGTCCTGCCGACAGAGGCTTTCCTGCTAGTTCTTCAATCTTTGGAAACTTAAAGTACACAAACACAGCATGCCCCCCTAGAGTGGGCTGGTTCGCCATTCCTCCTCTGTGGTCATTCTGCCTCCCTGTCTCCAACCACCGCCCTGGGCTTGACCGTCTGTTTGTTTATGAAAGCGTGCGCAGAGATAAAACAGAATCTGACAAGGTTATGAATACCAATTTTGCTAATCAATTTTATTTAAAATATAAAATATAGGCCATCATTGATGTGTGTTTGCTCTCAAAGGCTTTAACGGCCTGCTAAGTTCAGATCTTTCATGATAGTTGATAAGGGGAGGGTGGTGTACTGGAGTTTTATCCTACTATTTATTACCGGTACACTTACTTTTATTTATTACATCATGCAGCTGTACAGATATACATGGGACACCGTGTGGGGGCTTAGCATTGATCTATATTTCTCTACTAGAGATTACAGTGAATACACAGGGTAACTTGTTCTCTCGAAAACCACCCAGCTGGTTGCTCAAAGCTAATTGCTAAAGAAAACCAATGATTACGCTGCGCAGGCACTTTAAAACATCCACAAGAGTGCGATCACTTATTGAAAAAAGCTTTCCCTACCTCTATCCATTCAGTTTCTAATACAAATCAAACATAGGGAGCTTTCTTTCACCATTTGTCTTTCTTTCTATTCCTCTTTGCATAGCCCATCCATTACTTTCACATGAAATATGAAAAGGCAATATCCTCTCTGTGTTTGTACTGAAGCGTAATGCAATTGTGTTGTCATTTATAGGAAATAATCACAAACCTCTCTTTCATTTTCCAGTTCAAATAACCATGAAAAATTAGCCTTCAATGTCAGGGAGGACAACAAAGGGATGCACACAGACTATTGCTTCACCACCGCGCTTGACATTTCTCCTTAATAGGAAAACGGGTGGTTGTTCCTATCTTTTTTCCCCAATCTTTTTCTTTCTGCCTCTTTTTTTTAACCTAATTAAAAAGTTCTGCACTCACATCTTTGTAAATCATTCCTACGTCTTTATTCAGCGTGCAGTGAGTCTTTATGTTAGAGTTTGAGGGTAAGAAAACTCCAGTCCTTGCACACTGCACCCTGCTCATTAGCACCCAAAACCCTGTCTGTTAATGGCTACTGTTGAAGGGAGATGTCGCCAGACAACCACTACGGGGCCTAGGTCGCCGTGACTACCGTCCAGCAGCCTGAGAGATAAATAATTCAAGAGCTATCAGACTCCCTGGCAGCAGAGCAGTCCCAAAAACACACACTCAGGACACAGCGTGTAAAGGCCTTCCTAACTGATCAGCATTTAGCCCTTACAAATGATGTACAACTAGATGCCTGCACAAGACCCCACACAATTAGCCTTAGCTGTAGTCTAAGGATCCTTTTAATTTAGAGAAATCTTTATTTTCAGTGTGTGCAGCAAAGTAACGGTAATTGCTTTCTATATTACTGCCATTAAATGCTTAATAGGCAGGTTGTTTTCCACTGCAATTATGTGCAAAATTATCTACCAACTTTGCAGTACAATGATGGGAGATGCATTTCTTTCCTCTGCTTGTAGCACTAGGTAATACGAGAGCGCATGTTAATCTTGGAAGCTGTATTGCACATACACAAAATGTTGCAAGTAATAAACCTTCTATGTTGATATTGTATATGCGATTAGCAATTATCGCACAGAAAATTTTCATATGGTTATTTCTCAGTACAAAGTGAAACTGCTCAGTCCTATTACACTGGTAATGCACCTTCCTACGAGTTATGCGACTTTTCTCTTAAAATACTCGATGCCAACGTGTTCTGCTCCTGTGAGACGAGGATAAATGAAGGCTCTATAAACTGTACTATAGACTAGACAACAAAATCATAGCGTTGTGCCTATTCAAATGCTTTGTTATGACTCATATGATTTTCCCAACATAAGGTATTATCCTTATTTGCATACTTTAAAAACAGGATTTCATCTGGCTTGTGAAGCATATAATGAAATTTCCCCTCAAAAGCATAATGAGAAAGACTCATCTTGTGCAATTAGTTTCTTCTTTATGCACTTCCTGTAATGTATTAATTTATTAATCACACAATGCAGGCAACATTCTTTATTTATTTGAATATGAACACACCTTACACCCTTAATTACAAAACACAACTGTGGCCAGCTGATGAGATGCAATGTACCAACTCAACCATCATTTAAGCTACTCGTCCTTCTAATCTTACTGTATGTTTAGCTCACATTAATCTGTTTCTGTTTAGTAAGCCAAACAGCTTTAGGCTTTCAATTTTATCCGGAATTCAAAAACGCCACTTAAACACTTGACAGAACAGGCCTACACAGTTTTCCTTGGAAGGAGGCTTCTTTACTGTAAAGTTTATTCAAATGACTGCTGCTGCTACTGGTTCAGTTTGAATGTATCCTTTCTGAGAGGGTCAGATGGTCTGTGTTCCTAACTGCATTACTACACTATATATTAATCTGAACAGAAACACAATTTGCATGGGTGTGTTTGCGTGCGCTTATTCATTACATATCCAAAGTTGGAATGGCTGATTCTTCATGAACATGCAATAGCACTGAGAAAGTGGGCTGAGAGCTCCTAGAAGGGTGGATCTGTGCTGCCCGCTGTGCTGCTCTCCAGAGAAGGAGACTTGGAGTGATTACAGTCAAACACTGCTACTCAGTTATCTTTGGCTCAGCCACAGGAGAGCGAGAAGACGAGACAGGAAAGAGGGAAAAAAAATTAAACTGATGATGTGGCTAAAACATGGGCCAGCTGTTCTAAAATGACCAGAGTGACTAGTAGTGTCTGATGCTTTTCTTGTAACATGCTAAAAAAGAAAAGGCGCAACACCCAAGCAGCAAACTGAGGCCAAATGATGTTTAGGATGTGCGCTGTCAGACGGACCATAGCCTACAAGACAGTTCTTTACCAAATACTGTCACAGATCAGTCATTTTAAATGTCCATAGTCCATACTTTCCATAGTATACATTTTCTGCCAGGAGAACAGCTATGATTTCTTCTTTCTGGGAGAAGGGGGGCAGGAAGATGTCTTGACCTGCTATCAGCCAACTTCGCCAATATTAAAGATTGACAAATACTTCGATGACACAATATCGCATAAAGTCAGGATCTAAATGGGAATCCACACAGGAAGCAATTCACTCATCGCGCACCGCTTTTCATCTGACAGCTGGTCTAGTGGACATTGCAGACTCCGTTTGCTTAGATAACCCGCTAATGTATTTACCACACTGTCATATGTCACTCAACAGTATCTGGTGCTCTCATTGACAGTCACTCTCCTCCAAGTTGTCGAAAAGTTTAACTCTGGACTCGCCCACCAGGCAGCGAGCCTGTCCTCACTTGAAGTCGCTGAATGTCATTTCTATGAATGACTTTCTATGATTTCTGGTTGGCAGATCGCTTCTGCTCACTTCCTGTGTGGGTGCCCCTTAAAGATCACAGAGCGGCATTTGTAAAACATCGGGTTTCCCTACCCGCCTCCTCCGCAGTGTAACGCTGACTCTGCATATAACTATGGAAATGAGAAGGTCTGTTGTGGGTCTGTGTGAGTCTCTAGCCTCTTAAGGCATAGTCAGGGATTAATAACCTCTTCACTATAGAGACCTGGCCTGCTGCTAAATTGATACTGTGCTATACCACATCTTGCATTTCTATTGTATGCATGTGTGGTTGTTAGTGTTGCACTTGTTTTTATAATGGGTGCTGTTATTGTCCTCGCTGCAGAAGACTCTTCTCACTCATTAGCTGGAGGTTGGAGAGTTAGGGGTTATAGCCCAATAAGGTACAAAATTAATTATTCATCTCAGTTGTTGGTGTTTGGGTGCAGCTATGGAGCCTAAAGCTGGGACTCTAACTAGCAGAGGTCTGCCTCTGGAGGACTGCTGGAATAAACAAGTGAAAGAATTTTATGCCGTGGGTGTCAGTTACTGGGAGAAAGCAAACACTAATCACCAAACTAATCATTAAAACAAGCTCCCTACAATAATATGGTTCTCTGTGGATTTGTGGTTCCTCTCCTGTGTACTGATCCAGCTCCTAAAGCTCCATCATGTCCGCAGTCTACATCCTGCTTCAGGCTTTTGAATGGGCCTAGATAAAGCCCCTTCCTTTTTATTCAGCCATGGCTTCTGCTGGCCCCTGCCAGGAGTCAGGACCAGTGGCCTCCTGAGAAGGCTGTGATAAGAATTCATTTCTTCCTATTATGTGCCCTTGTCCACTGCCTCAGTTCATCAGTTCAGTGCAACCAAGTCAATGAAAGGGCCTGTAATGAAGCAATCAGATGCAGCCTGGTTCTCTGGGCCCAGCACTCCATTCTCAGCTCCCAGACTCTAGCTCCCAGTGCAGGGTGTGGGTTGGGGGCGATCACGAGGAGAGAATGGACATAAACTGCATGGAAGCATTAATTCAAGACCTTGTCTTTCATAGAGTGGAGAATAAGCTGCTCTCACATGTGCTTCACACCAGGTCTGCAGTCTCCCGTGGGTTTAGGGAATCATCCGGTTTTAGAGAGCTCCATTAGTTTAACCAAGCTTCAATATCGCCACAAAACCAGCCAGTCAGGTTTCTGTGGGATCGTATGCTTAATTTACCCGCGAAGGTGGTTTGACGGAAATCTCTTTCTTCATCTTCCTCCATTTGCATCAAACCCTTTTTATTCCATTGTCTCCACTCCCTTCCCTTCTCTCCTGCCTCCACCTCTTAACATCTCCTCAACATGTGGAAACTATTATGGGGAGTTTGGGAGAGGAATGCATGTGTTGAATCTTAATCGGTGCCTTAAAGTAGGAGATTCTGGGTCTCCTTTGTCTTGTAATGTTGTGAAAGTTTCATTTCAAATTAAAAGGGGCCTTTTTGATCTACCTAATATTGTTTTCTCTCCCTTTAGGGGCAGGAAATGGTTTGTGTTATCTTTGATCAGCCTGCCTTCCCAATTCTCTCTCTCACATACACACACATATACAGTACAAACACACACATATTTTATAGGCTGTTTTATGGAGCGGTCAGGGTTCAACAATAGGTTGCCAAGTCTCCAAAAATACATCTAACAGAGTACACAAACAGACTGTAAACTTTAGTGGCAACAATGGTACTTAAAAGTTGCTAACACATTTAAAGTCAGACTTTTTTTGATGTTTGTATTGGATTTTATATTGCCTAAAACATAAGGGGGGATGCCTAAATACCTCACTTTCGCCCCTTCATGTATACCTCCTCTTCTTCCCTCTACAGTTCACCTGCTGCCAGCTTTGGCAGAAAAACCCTGCCGCTGGATTCTACCTGACAAGAGCTTCTTAACAAGCAGCAGTCATTAACCTCAGGAGCAGGCAGCTGCCATGTGATGTAGTGCACTCGGCCTGCTGCAGAAGGGCCCTATTGATCCCAGACATACTTGGTGCCTTCCTGGATGTTTATAATCAATATGCAAATGGCCTGCGGCATTGATTCAATATTAATTTTCAATTAGGGAATTCTCGGGGGGTCCTCAGGGGTCAATACAGAACCATTCAGAGGAAAGGCTTGAGCAAGTTGCAGGCATTGACGTTCCTCTACCCAAGACAACTTACTTACTGTTTATTTACCCTGCCCTGCTGTAAGTCCCGATTAAGGCTTCAGATAATAGGCAGAGAGACAGATGGGCCTTTCCGCACTTCTGCAACACCCATTACATAAACAGGATTTTAGTCTAAAGGGCTTGTCCCAACTAATAAGTCATCATTTCACACTTAGTTCTCCTTCTTGTTTTGTTAAATCACTTTAGGTAGTTTCAATTTATGTGTTCATAAAAGTAAACAAGTGCTGTGAATACAGACATTACACATGCAGTCTAAAATTCTCACACTTTGATTTTACTTATTTAATATATAACAAATCACAAGCTAAAGTGACTGTTTAGTCCTAGGCACAACTAGCATTTTTTTGGATACCCCCCCATAATTAATTGATGCCAGATGTAGCAGCCATGTAATGCTTAGTGAGTGAAAATCATTTACTGTAAATGAGTAATAGAAGGCATTTCAGCATGAATGACCTGTTCAACACTTTGATGTTTTTAAAGTCAGACTTTTCCAACCACTATACTTTTTCTTTTATTATTATAAAATTCCTGAACAATAACCACGCAGTAAAATGTACAAAAGCGTGTTTTATTTATGCCAAATAAATATGCGATTAATTCAATGATGAGCAAAGAATGAGGTATGGCATTCCAGGTAAGAAAAATCTTACTATATAACTCAGAAAATATCGGTTTGTAAGACTGCTGCTTATATTTATGTACAGAGTCTGCATATTTCAGAGAGAGCTGCAGTTTGTTATTTCACTCTTTGTCTTGCTCTTTGTAACCATGAAGAAAATCAGGCTTTTGTGGCCATTTACATGCAATACAGACAAATTCTATATTGTGTGTACGTGCGTTACTCTACGTGCGCGCACACACACACAGTTAGACAGTTAATAGTTGCACGGTTTTGTAGATGCTGGCCAATGGATGAGTCATAAAACATCAGTATCGGCTAATTCTTTGAATGTCTGAAGAGGCATCTGAAATGTTAGTCTGACTCTGAACACCTTTGTTTACAGTACAGACTACAGAAAACCTAGAGATTTACAGTTGCATATTCAAGACATGAAAAGTAGAACAGGCTGTGTGTTTTTAGTTCTGTTAGACTGTGTTTGTCTATAACTTTGCTTTAGATGAAGAAATGCCCAAGTTGTAAGAAACATCCTGTTAATTCCAAAGGTTATGAAACTTTTTTCCTTTCAAAAAGGCTCAAAGATTCAGCTGTTGAATGTCCATATAAAGAAACAAGCCGTGATGGATAAGGTAAGAACACTATCTTAGCTGGTGCCATAACGTCAAAGAAAAGACGACAAAAAAGGTGAAGTAAATTTTCTGTACAAAACATAATATTTTAAATATTTTAGATTTGTTTGATAGCCTCTTGAAAGACCGCACAATTATTATTTTTTTCTAAGGCCTGTGAAAATTCTGGGACAGCCTTACAGCCACAGAACAGTAAAGACTGCATGAGAATATTGCCAAGAGTACGACAGAGATAACCTGGTTGGACAATTTGGTGTTCTTTCCTGTAGATGCACTGCCTGAGGTAATTGGTTTAGGGATAACATTAATTGCCACATTGCTCATTAATGGATGAAGCCTTTATTGGTTCCATTGATCAGCCGGACCTGTTAGCCATCATCCTAAGCAATGGTGGATGTAACAAGCTTACATATTGGCATATCAATTAATGCAATCAATTCCTGTCTAGCAGTTGCCATTCCCCCGTCTACCCCACCCCCTTACAATTGGCCCGTCTTTTTTCCTCTATCAAGTATCTGGATGGCCGAGACAAAAGACCCATGCCAAACAAAAGTTCATTAAAAGATTTCCTAATTATTCCTACGGTTGAGGTCATTTAACTGGAGATTGACAGAACTAATGTTAGGGTGTTTTCACAAATGAGAGGTGCAAAATACAATCTACACAATACTGGGGAAAAGACATTTTAACTGACAGCAGTGACTTGATATTCTTGCTGAGCTTCAATTGAAAAGTCCAGCAGGTTAAGTGTGGATTAAACTTAGAAAATTAGCATTAGTGTACTTGTGAAGACATTATGACTAAGAATAAATGGATTTGAGCACATTAAGACTTAGATTTAGTTCTGTTGTGTTCCAAGCCTCCTGTTTAAACAAATATGAGAGTGATGGCAGATTTGTAGTAGGTCTGCCCATTTTACTTTATTCTACTCAGGGGGAAAAGCCTACTTCCCTTTTCTTATTTAAGATCAATGTGCCTTTTAAGGAGCCATTGATTACAACTCAGAATCCTCTCTGTGCCTTGTATGCTCCAAAGGGACGACTGACTTCAAATACGAGACTGCCGTGCCCTGGCATAACATGGTGAAATGGGTAGAACATAAGGAATGAATGAGAGAGTAGGGTGTGATAACTGAGAGCACACCATGACAAAGTGGAGGGATTTACCGTTGGGCCCACAGCACTTCATTTGCTTAATAACAGATCATTCTATAAGAAAGTGGCGCTCGGAGGGGGATATCACCCAACGAGGATGTCTCACTTGCAGAAATCCTATTTGAAGACAACACCTTTTGAGCGCTCATCCTCCTCCACGCCTAAGACGATCAACGCGCATGACAGGCCCCATTAATATGACGCCCTGTGTAACCTTGCTCTTTCTCCCTCTCTTCCAACAGGAACAAAACTGATAGCCAAGGAGGAGGGGCATTATGTACCAACTGAGCATGTAACAGGAGGGGTGGTGTTCAGTTTGAGAAGATATCTTGCATATCCTCTTTCTGAGCTAAGTGGAGCCACCTTTTTAAAGGTGGGAGAAATTTAGCGAACAGGAAACAAGAGCAAAGCGCTTTTGGTTTGTGTCTAATCAAATAAAATGCCTGTTTTTCTTATTTTTTTGTTCCTCCAGGGTTTCCTCATTTCTGAACTGTAACTCACACTACCATGTACAGCTGTGTTACCAGCCTGAATCACATATTACATGGACAATAACAACCACATATCGGTTGACACACAAAGACACTAGTGACCTGGAGCCACTGGTAAAATGATAACAGACCGAAAAAAAGATTCTTTTTTAAATATATACACATGTATCTAAATACAAAGCACACAATTTCTCTATTTTGTGTGTGTTTTAAGTGTTTTACAAAAGCTATTAAACACCATACAATACTTAGGAGTAAATGCAACATAGTGTTTAAAAGAGAGCAAAGCAGGAGAAAAGGCAATAGAAAAATTAAGCTTGTGCAATAAATACACAAAAACAGACTTTATTATCCAAACAGATAAACCTTTAGCTGGGTTCTAAAAGGATCCACAGATTCTCAAACTCTTTATGTAAGAATATAGACATGGGCAGGATGATGACACAGAATCATCGGTTCACACATTAGAGGCTGAATATGTCCTGGTCTACTGCAACAAGCACGAATTCTATTCTAGCTATAATCATTTTTTAAATACACTATGCAGACTGGGCCTCTGATGATTGCCACTGCACCTCTGTGAACCATGCAGTGACTAAAAAAAGACAACACGCTTGTTGGACAGTGTTTTGCGTCAAGAGGGAGACCACATGCGCAGGCAGTTGGTCGGACAGCCCCTGCTCGCTCGATGCGGACCTCCTGAAGGCCCCTGTCCCCTGAGCGGCACACAAGTGGGCTGAGCAATTAACAATTTCATGCTGATTGCCTGAAGCATGTTTTGCTATGCCATAAAGATAATAGCATGAAGGGTGCAGCGGCAGCAGCCCCCCCACCCCGCCTCCTCCGGTGTTCCTCTATTGCTTCCATCTCTCAATTCTCTCCTGTGCAATTCACATGTTGGAATGGCGCTCTGCCGTCTTGCTTTATTAAAGGCACTCTCCGTGCTTAGAGGGCGCGTTTAAGAAAAAAATATATAAAGATGACTCCCTGAAGAGTAAACAGGGATGATTATTAAAGGGAAGGAGAAAACTACAGTCTTGGTCTCCCACTGGCTTCTTGATTTGAAAGTCTAATTTGGCAACTGCACACAACAGGCGTGCAGGTAGACAAAACAAACAGATTCCATTCCCCTAGACAGACGGCGCATGCTCAGAGCGGCTACTGGTGACAGCCCTCATCTCCTTCATTCTCTTCCCTGCCACAGCATGACAGCAATCCACTCTGACCATGGAGCTCACCGCTGTGCAACAGGAAAATCTGTGTACCATTAAGCCTCCTATTTGTGCAGATAAAATATATAACATGTAAAGAGTGCAAAGCATGAGACAGTAGTTGTGTAAAGCTAAAATGCTGGTGATCTCAGGGAACGTAAAGATGAAAATGATATGAACTGTAATAAAATGATATGAACTGTAATATCTATTTGGGTATAAGTAAAGGGTTTTATATTTATCCTGTAAAAGAGTTCACCGTGCACGAAGGGAAACAGGCTGACCCACACAAAACAAGAATGCCAGCCACCATTACCGCAGGTGGACAACAGTGGTTATAGTACACAGCCTGGTGAATTCACATTATTAACTGCATAGGACAAAGAAGCATTAGCATGGCTAACCTCTTTTTTCTTTTTCTGATAATTTCAGACTAACCGTATGAACAGCACAGAAAAATTCACATGCCCTTGAACTTAACATTTGGATGGTTCACAGACATGTAGAAGCTTTCTTTTGTGCACCATTACTTCAGTTCCCAATGTGTGCCTTTCCTTTTCTGAATATGTAGGTGAGACGTTAAAAAAGAAATATTTCTGATTAAAATCCACAACTAAATGATTAACTGAATTAAGTCTGGTGCTCTCAGTATTCAGAAGGCCACATTATTAACAGTGTAGCTCAAGGCGTTCTGTTTTTTCTATGTGAAAAGAAGCCACGCAGACATAAGGAGAGGCAGTGGACAAAGGGTTGTGGCACCAGCACTCTGCCCCGTTAGCCCGCTGTATGTGACACCCCCAAAGCACCACACACCTCACTGGGTTTTGGCTGCCCCCCCCACTCCCCTCCTCCAGCTGAGTGTGAAAGTCCAGCTGGTGGACTGACAGCCTCGACACCTCAGCTGAAGATAGCTGCATTACAGGCCCCATATTGTTTATGTCATGGAGTCTGTCATTAATTTGCATTCTGAAGGAGCCAACGCGCACATACACACTTACCATTCGATAAGGAGAAACATGTTTTTGTGTTAATTTATACGATACAATGACACCCTCCCACCCCCACCCCAGACACACAACAACACACACATACACTTATAAATTGCAGTCACATCCCCCTGCTAGAAGGGGATGATAATTGCGGACGGCCAATAAATTACTGCTGCCTCCACATCAATTATAAGCATCACGTCTGGCAATGAGGAAAATGAGATCTTGTGACAAATTTCATGAGGCTTGGCTGCCCAGCAGCCTTTCTTAACATGCTACAGATAGCAATCCCTTATCTAGCCTCTGTAATGGGGAGCTACGGATAGAGAGATGGAGCTGCAGCCATTTAATTAAAAAGCTGGGGGTAGGGGGTGGAGAGGTGTAATTCATTGAAAAGGCACAGGAAGGAGACAAAGCCTTTGTCTCCAATACATATTTTCCACAACATTGTCACTCATCAGAGGCTAACTTTGTATCTCCTCTGACAACAACTCTGAAGATTTTTCCCACAGTAATTTTGCTCGTCTCTCTGCCGTTCTCTTCTCCGTTTTTTCCCTTCTCTCCTCATTTTTTTAAATTTCCCAAGAGTCCGCTGTTTTCTCCTCTGGGACAGATAGAGCATTTTTTTTTACGAATGACTGCGGTGGACGGACAGTGGCAGTGAATGAAATGGCCCCTGCACCTAATTGTATTCCCACCTGGGGAAGGCAGGCAAGGGCGGAGGCTTCAAGAGCACAGCAATGAGGATTTATGGCAGATGGGAAGACGGCAAAATAAAACACCAAAAGGGATGGCTCTTAAATCTCATTCCCAGTGCAATATTCATTGTAGTTGCAATTGGGTCTGCTGATGGAGCACTGAAAAAAAAGGATGGGGGGGGGGACTGCTGTGTTCAAATTATGGCTGTACTCTCTACTAATATTTAACATCATTAGAAAATCATTAGAAAACCATCATAAAACCTGGGATTATGACCAGAGCATTAAACACAATGATTATTCAGTGTATTCCTTCTCCGCTCTGCCTTGGAAATGAGATTTGCAATGCTGCGGCTATGTAGAGGAAAGTATGAATATTTTTCATAATTACTGTAACATTTGAAAAACATTGGCTTGCATGAATTACTATAACATTATGAAGTTGTGTTTGTCTGCCCAAAAGCAAAGTTTTCATTGAAGCTTGTATGGGATATCATTAATGCACTTCCATGGGGGCATCAGCGGGAACAATGCTGGTTATTTTATTAAATTCTAACCTTACAAGGTTTTACCAGTTGAATGGGTGGCAGAGGCACGCATCATCGTAACCGTCATTATGTTGTAGTTTCAAAGGCGGTGGGACGTGAGAGAGAAAGCAAGTTCTATGCATGCTGAAGTTTCAGAGCATTTAATAAACTTTAGTGTGGGATATCAGCTTTCTAAGGAAAACAGTGTAAAAAAGGAAGAAAGAAAGAAAGAAATCTAGCAAATCAGGTTATGTGACTGCAAATGAGAGCACATATATCTACTACTGTAAGCTGATGTACTCTGCTTGAAGAAAAGGAGGGCCGATAGTGTCAGAGTTGAGTCTTTACTTTTTGGGATTTCTCGGCAGCCCCATTATCAAGAGCAGCCATCAGCACAAAGATAAAAGATCCTAATGGAGCTGGCCCTAGTGGAGATGAAAGGTGCAGAGATGGCACACTGTTATGAATCTCTAATGCAGCCCATGTTTCTAAGGTAATGACTGACTCTCAGGCCCCTTTCATAGGCTTACTTGCTTAAGGCCTGGGTGATAAAGGTCTCTTATTCCTTGTCACTAAGCAGTAAGGAAGAAACCCCAGGCACGGCCCTTGCTCTCATTTATACTCTATCCTAAGAAGGTACAGGGTTTTAGTGAGGGGGGAAAAGCAGATCTGCATCAACTCTGATTCAGTGAACAGATTGACATAATCAGTACAAACTAGTGGCAAGGTTGAAAATAGTCTTACTCATCATCTGAATGTGACTTGTGGTCTGTTGCTGCTCCGCAACTAAATGGTAATCACTGTGATAACAACGAGAAGTGGCAGATAGCATAATTTCGGAGAAGCGAATGGATGTTGAAAATAAACATTTCGCTTTCTTTGAATTACACAGAAGACAGTGAATCTTTTTTCTTTTAAATGTTGTAGTATGCTGTTTTACGATAGGTGAAGAAGAGAAGCAACATATTCCTTTTGGGTCAGGATGAGCAGAAGGCTAATGTAAGAGCAATTCCTTGTCAAGCTTTTCAGAGTAATTGAACTGACACTTATGAGAACCAATGTTCTTTTAAATGCATTACTTGGCAGATATTCAGGCTTTTGTCCCTTAAACTTTGCCAGCAAAAAATCGAGCCCTTTGAACAACAGGGAGAGGTGAAAATACATAGTGAGAGAAGTCTTTTCTGCAGTCCCTTTCACAGAACCTAATGGATTGTGAGCACTTAATGCATTAATCAATCAATATCTCTCACTGTACATCAACAGTGCGACCAAGTTATGAATGACCTCTGCAACAAAAAAGGACACTTAAATGCACACAAGATTGCTCCTAGGTTAGTAACTTGGCCCAGGTTTTTACCACCATGATTACACCTTTGCAAGGCACAGGGCCATTAACAGTGCACTAAATATACTGAGGCTGGTTGTTATACAATTTACACATGAATTTGCTGGAGTTAGTAAAATACTATAAGCCAAAGTTCTTGCCTTATTAATTCAATCTCCTACCTGGATATCCTTCAGGATGTATGACATAAGAAATACTTCACATAGAGCTGCATCCACTTTCTGCATTACACCAAGGCCACGCACGCTTATACCTATCACATTATAATCCGCTATAAGTAGCAGGTTTGGTCACCAAGCAACATGAGAACTGCTCTGGCTTGCTCTTAGGCATCATGAAAGGTAAGTGCACTTTGTCGTAATGTGGCTCAAACACTAATTTAAAGATGGTCCCCATCTTTAGGAATATTAATATGAAAAAAGCACTCTGGGTTGAGAGGAAACGTTATAAGTAGTCGGGTATACTCCACTGATTGGCTGCCGAATGGAATTTTCAAAACTACACTACTTTTAAGATTTACAGATTAATCAGTCAGACAAATTTGCAGCCGAATAAGAAAAACAACTTAAATACTAACCGTCTCTTAATATCTGATGATGTCAGAAAAGAAATGTATTTTCATGACTACAAATCATTCCTTAGATGTTGCAATGACCTTGCGGCAGGACTGTTAACTGGTTTAGCTATGGATTTTGATCATTCTCAAACTGAAATTCTGGGCAGTGCACACTTGTCTACTTTTTCTTTTTAAATGTCTGGATAGAGAAGATAGATGAGAAGAGCTGAGGAAGTTGATGGTAGATGATGGTAGGGGGATTGTGAAGAGTGTTGATAGGGGGCATGGCTTTTTGGCCCCCTTCCTGAGTATTGCTGGAGCACAGAAGTGAACATGGAGACATAGTGGAACGGACAGGCGCTCAGGGCAAAGAGTCAGAGAAAAGAAGAGCTCAGAACAAGAGCACAAACTAATGCTATTGTGGGCAAGTCACAATGGTCTTGAAAAGTGACCGCAGAGGGCCCTTAAACAAAAAAGGCATTGCCATTCACTCTCCCCCACCCAATTAGATTCTTTTGCCCAGTTTAACATGACAAAAAGCAGTCAATTTTTCCTAATTCCTGTTGCTACACCGGCCCCTGTCCTACCTTAACTTCGTTCTACCTCAGAATGTGGCCCCATCTGTTAGACTGACAGCAACTTGTGACATGGATTCAAACACATCCACTGTGTTCTCCGTTCTACATCTCACACACAAATACGCGCCCCATCTCGGGTTTCCCAGGTAGGTGAAATATTCAACATATACATGAGAGGGACCGATTTCCAGAAAACCTCACTCACCAAGCACTGCCAAGCTTATACATTTTAATTTTTTCACTGAAAAATAAAAGTATTTCTTTCTTCTCTAGATCTTAGATTAGATGCAACTAAAGATTGATGTGTTTCCTCCATTCTCCACAGATTGGAATATAAAGGTACTCTTGAGATAGTTGCTGCTCAGCATTTCTGCTAAAAAGATGACAAACTGTGGTAAAAAACACAAATGAACTGATGAAGCGTAGCCCTGAAATTCATCTAAAAACAGTACAATATTGTGCTGCAAATAGTACTATAATTCTATTCCATACAAACATCTGTATCACTGAACAGATCCATCAACTATGGGTTTTTTGTTTTATTCTTTACAGGCACCGTTAGAGGCTAAACATATAGAACAGCATACTTAATTATCATTTCTGACAAGTGTTAAACCACACAAGGCTAAACCTAATAGATGAGGTCATTTCTAATTACAAGAAACAACAGACACCACACCGCTATTGATCTTTCTGTTGGTAAATCCATAAAGTATCCCACCACCATTGCTTAAAACTCACAGATGTCCTGAAATTGTCAAGGTTCAGCCAAATGTAATTAGCAAACACATTTATTTTACATATAAAATTAATCGATTGGTCCTGTAAAAACACACCTATATATGTATAATGATTTGAGATCACTAATGATAACTTCAGGGATTTATGAACAATGTATTTTCATAAGGGGGAGAAACATCACCATCAGAGAATGCTATGTTCACTTGAAATCGATGGTGATATACTTAATAATTTTAGAATATACACAGTTTGTATTTGTGGAGAAATTGCAACACATTGCACAAACCGACTAATACGCGTGTGTATTAAAGTGCTACTGCAAGCTAGAACACATATAATATTAGGGAAAAAAGCTGCCTCTCTCTATAGCAGAACTTGGTTTAACATAAAAGATTAATCCAAAATCATAGTCTCAAAGTTTTTAAAGTACAGATTATCAACAGTACTGCGTAAAACGACGTGTAAATGAAGGCTATGTGTAAACGAAATGAGAAAACTAGGCCAATAATTTGCTTAGAAAAAGCGTGCCGGACTTTTTCCTACCACTGTGCCATTTTTACAGTTGGTAAAATAAAAAGTGTGAAATATGACAGCAATAGACACAAGTGTGCAAACTTGTTTATTATTCATGTCTGTGTCACAGGGTGAACACTGACAGTTCCACCAGAAGTAAGTAATTAAGCACAAATTACAGTATATAGAAATTTGTTGTTGTTAGGCATTGATTAACTGGTAATTAGTGGAAATCTTGTTGTTGCAGTAACTCCTTCTCCATCTCGAGGGTCATGGTGGAACCTTTTCTCACCAGTTTGTATTTATTTGTGTATATGTCAGGATTTTCATTTACAATCTCTTTCTTATCATCCATTACTCTGCTCTTCCATCCTTTGCTCCAGACAGTGGGAAGAAAATCTACAGCCAACTCACAAAACAACAGTGGCAGAGCAGCATATCCAGGCAGATAAAGAGAAACTGAGAGGGACTGGCTATCTATTGGAGGAAGAGGAACACCATAAATATGACTGAGGCAAACAAAAAGCATTCTGTTCCAGATTGGTACTCGGCAGGTGTTCACATCTAGTTAAGCAGAGTTGGGATGTGAGAAATCTATAGAAGCTTTCTTTAACAAATGTTGCCCTCACAGAATAATTATTGTTTAGCTAGTAGACACCACCCACTAACATACACTCTTCTGTATGTGTTCTGCTAATCAATCGCATTGTTCTTCAAAACATGATCTTATTTCATGCATTGGGGCCTGTTGGGAAAAATACCTGAAAGTACGCAGCCAGAGGCTCTAGACCTAAACGTGCTTTGTAATCAATGGGAACTTACCACAGCATCACTGGTGGTATCACACTCAAAGTGGTGTGAGAATTTCTGTTTGCTGCCGATAGCCAGCTACAGAGGGGAAGGGGTGAGGGGGATATTTGTGCACACTAGACAAATCCAGCACAATTCCCAATATCCGTATGTAGAAGGTTCCCTCTAATGTCACACACACACACACACACACACACACACACACACACACACACACACACACACACACACACACACACACACACACACACACACACACACACACACAGTAGAGCCTCCCTCCCACACATAATATCCTTTTGTTTTTTTCATCAAACTCATCCATTTCTCTTCATCCACCCTCCCTCCCTTCTCCCACCCCCCCCCCCCCCCCCCCCTCCTCAGGTGGTGTGTAGTGTACTGTCAAGCACAGTGTGAATCAATGACTGGTGCTCACGCCCACAGGTAAAGGTTAGAAAGGTTCACTATTGAATTATTTCTGCACTTCTCTCATTGCTGCCATCTGCCTGGCTGCTTTTAGTTGATGCGGTTAAGGCACTGGAGGGGACCCTTTTTACTAATGCACTCAAAACATGAATGCATGTGTGCGTTTGTGTGTATCCCGTATGAGTCTGCATGTTGGTTTATTTGTAAGGATGTTTTCTTCACATGTAACTAACATAACATGAGTTTTGCACACATGAACGTGCACACACACACACACAATTATGCACACTCTGTTCGCCACTCATGCCTATCTATCAGACAGTAGATAATGAATCACAACATCTGTGCTTTCAGCTAGTCTTTGTTTCATGTGCCTTTATTCTAATGGAGCCTTCAGAGTGTGAGGGCAACATGCTGTTGGATAGGGCATCCTTCACTCTCTGGTTTTGTTTTGCTGTCAGCGAGGCTGATCGTCTCTGCTGGACCCAGGGTGAGCTCATCCATAGCACAGATCATGCCCTTTGATCCACCAGCTCCCTCTGGGGGGCACAAACAGCCTTATTAAAAATGGCTAAATAAAACTTTCCTAGCCTCAACTCGATAGTTCCCAAACTTTACCCCAGCTTCCTCTCTGATGCTGCCTATGGTCAAATTGAGCAGCCTAATTCTGACAGCAAGCCGCACTGTTCACCCGATACCAAAACACAGAAACAAATGAAGCCATATATTTTTTTAACAATTTATTGCTTCTAGTTGCTAAACTACCTGGCATTACACTAGCACTGCAATCAATACCACAGACAAAAGAATGTTGGGTATAAGACGATAATGCGAGCCTTAGGGGAAAGTTTAAGTGAGGAGTGTGAACGGAAACTTAGGAAGAAGCTTAAATATTAGAACTATTATATACAAAGAGGTAAAAAAAATTATAGGAGTAGTAGTAGATGTAGTAAATTATTGGGCCACCTGTATTGATTCTACAAGTTTATTCATTACTGGAAGGATGGAGCGCAACACATCAATCCAAAACCTCCAACATGTGTTCAGCTACGTCTGGTCACCGTAAAGGCCCTGGCACCATTTTTCTATCCTCATAAAACCACTACTTTTGAATCATCCTGGAAGAGACCACTCCCATTAGGATAGAAATGTTTTATCACAGGATAAAGGTGTGATCACTCAGAACAACTTTCTATTGATTTGCAGTGACCCTTTCCTGCAAGGGGATAACTGGACCCAAACCATGGCAGCAAAATGCCACCTACAGCAGAGCAGAGCTATCAGATCACCTCCCTGAATGGGTCAAGCATTCAGGCCTATACCATTCTCTCCACATATGCACTTACAGACTTATTGAGAACATGCTAAGGGATGACTCATCTTATCACTTTTTGTTCCCAGATCTCTAGAGAGAATGGTTTGCACCACTAAACACTCAAATGTGTATTCATCTTAATAATGACAGGCTTATACACTGCAGTCCTATTCTAATATTCCTCTCTCTGTTATTGTCGAAGGACTGTTCTTGCTCAAACACTCTGATAACGTTCTGCATCGACATACTCAATCCCCTAAGAAAGAGCTGCTCATGAGAGTTGCTTTTGTGTTTCTTTTTAACTAAAGCAAAAGCATCTTGGCCTTTGAATGTGCACAATTCTTTTAACTTATCCCTTTCACATAGATTTAAATGCAGATGTCAATTTATGCGCTGTCCCTACAGTGAGCAGTCTGTGTGACTGAAACTCCTGAAGCTCCTGAAGCTCCAGCCATTTCTGCCAGAGCAATGATCAATGAACAAAGTCATTTTAATCTTTTTGTGTTGGTATCTCGATACAAAACCTGAATCAGTGGGGTTTGTTTTGCATTTTTGTTATTTTTGTTATATACACCACAAAGCATAATTGGATGCTAATTGCTTAATTGTTCTATGTTCTGCAGCTGCATGGAAGCGTCTGCATTTGTTGCGTTTCTCCACTCATTTTATTTGTTTTTTCCCCTTTAATTTCACACCTGCTTGTATTGTATTGCTTTCAGTGTATTAACATTGCCCAATAATTTCAAAAAGTTATTTTACTAACTATGTATGCATCTCTTGAGAAATGCTCTTTACCATCAAAAGATTTGACAATGAAAGAAAGCTTGTGATCACATTTAAAATAGTTAAATCATGCTATTTATCCGTATGGGTTTCTTGTAAATGGTCTAATTAGAAAAGTCATCCACCTACGCTATCTCACATTTACCTCTGGCAGAACTAAAAATAATTTCTCTATAAAAGCCAGATAGAGATCAAATAGACTTCATATAATTTGGTCATTAAAGGGTGTAAACCTGTTTTTCCTTCATCTCATGTACCTATGGCAGCGACATGACTGGTGCTATAATTAAACCCATCACAACCATTATGTCTTTGGCACCTAATCTATTCCCTCCTCCTTCGTGTGTGTCTGTCTGTAACCACAGACTTCTCGCCCTCAGCTCTGATTGACAGACCCTGTGGAGGCTGTGGTCACTCCGTGTGACTGACACGAGGGGCAGCGAGGCTACTGCATTACCTCCTTCCCCTGCCTTTGAGTGCCTTCTGATCCTGCAATCCAGCACCTCACACCACCGATCGTCACCTCTGCTCCAATATCCAGCAGCAAAGGCTCTAGGCCTGAAAATAGAACTCATTAACACGTTTAGTAAGTACAAATGAGATGACTCTCTCCTGATGGACTGTCTATCTTTTGGATCAGCTTTCAAGGAGAGTGTGTGGTAATGACAAGAGAGAGGGAAACCAATATTATAATGTGCTGCCGGCCTGCTCTGAAAATGGGCTTGATGACAGGGAGAGCCTCTTGCACCCACACGGCCTGACTTTCAGTGTGGACACCTATGTGTGTGCTCGTTTATGGTTATGCAAGTTTGCACAATAAAATCTGGCGCATAGTTACACTCACGTAACATAACTAACACGCAGGGTGCAAAACATACAAAGCACAGACAAGGTGGACTAAAGTGAACTAATGTGTGAAAGTCTCACAGTGCGACAGCTTCATTAAAAGGTTTGTATTGCGCTTTTGAGGGCCACTTGCTTTTGGTGTCTTAACATGACTCAGTCTGTCCTAATAGGATTCATCACTTTTCTGATAATCAAATTTTTATGCAAACTCTCATCTTTGAACTTTATGCTGCCACAAAGCCAGATGTATTGGACCGAGAGGCACACCAGGAGTCAGACTTTACCCAACTTCCAGCCTGAGGGGAAAGCTAACTAGTATTTACACGAACGATGGTTCAGTCACCAGACATTTTTATTCACAGCCTATCCCAGAATAGAGTTGCGGCTTTCTGGTCAATTTGCTATTACAGGATGAGCCAGGAGATGAATTCATACCAAGCCTGTAAAGCAGGGGGCACAGGGAAAGAAAGGACTTCCTTGTGTTAGTTTGAGCAGCAGGGTCATGAATTCTAAAATACAACTGGAAAATCTATAAAGCCATCATTTTGGCTTTTTAATAAATGTCTAGTCTTTTGTAATATTTTCAAAATGAAAAGTAATGCATTTATGAATTTCCTGGCACGTTTTGCAGACAGCAAACAATTTCCTTTGCTGCCTAGATGCCCTTCGGACAGGGATTAGAAGGCAGGCGACTGACAGAGGCCTGACTGAGCTGTGGGCCCTCTGGGGCCCTGCTCATCCAGGCCTGCACAGCCCTCATCCTCATATCCACTCTGCATCACCAGGCAATAACAGCCTTTATTAAAAGCGCATTGCAGCAGTGTCTGTCTATACAACTTACTTTTAGATTGGCCATAATGTGGCATGTAGAAAGGGTCTGGTGGTTAGGGGCTATAATATCCTGTTTCTGGAAAGGTTTACTTTGCATTTTAACAAGCATGAATAAAGAAGGACATTCCAGAAATGGCTACCGTCTGTTTTGCTCTTGCCTGTGGGGAGCAAAAGCTCTGACCATAGCCATTGCATGCCATCAGAGCGTGGCCGGGCTCACCTCTGATTTTACGTAGCTTTAATAGCAGTAAGTTCGCCGCTGGATGTGAAGATGGTTATAGTTTGATAGCAGTAGATGGTAAAATCCTATAAAAAACATATACATATATATATATATATATAAAGATCAGTAATATGCATTCTGAACACATGGTAGTAATTTGACAGACAGGATGTCAACACACTATCTCCCATCATTAAATCTCAAGGTGAGCTCCACAGTGTTTGGCAAACCCTAAAATATGAGCACCTTTGCTCTATCAGAACATTTTCCACACCATTGTGTATTTTCCAGCGTTTTCTGACTGTCTCAAGAATTATGCATGAGGTAGAAAGGGAGGCATGTGGGGAGGGAAGAGAAATGCCTCTGTTGTCAGGATGGGCCTTGCTATTAGGTGTGTGACCCTGAAAGTGCACCCCTTTTAGCGAAACAAGCAATGGATCTCATACTGGATACCACTATTATGCAGTAATTTGTATGCATCCTCTTGTCTCATTTCCATTTATTAAAGCACACAGCTCCCTGCCCAGTTTCTCAAACTGGTCATTGAAAGTAACACTGATCCAAACCGGAGGTTTATGTACCATTTTCAAGCAGTTATGAAGTGGCAGAGAAAACAACCGCAGAGTTAAAGTGAGATAACCCCTCCCCAAACCAGTCTTCGCCCTCGAATACCCAGGTCTCTGTGTCCAAACAGACGGGAGACAATGACTGGTGGTTGCCCAGGTGGCCCCAGCCCCAGCCCCAGCCTTCTCCTTCTCAGCCTCCTAGGCTCACAGACAGGGATTTCCTCCTGCGATGAGAGCCAAGCCGTCACAGCCCAGCGATCAAGGGCCCGCCATCTGTGACTGAAGCAGATTTACAGCAGGAGCTAATCCACACTGTCAGCTTCGTTTGTTTTCCATCTCTGCCTCCACCACGCACATACATAAACTCACTGCAAACTCTCTACAAGTGAGAAACACTCACTTTTTACCCTTATAAAACACTCTCTTCTGAATCTCTTCCATCCACGCACAGACCTAAAGCAAACACTAACCCCTTGCACAGAAGGACATTTACCCGTCAGATCAATTTAATTTTGCCCCTATTAAAAGGCATGATCTCATTTTGCTCTATGCTTAAAAATAATTTTAGTTGTTAAAAATGAGAAACCTAAATGTGTCACTGAGTTACATGCCCCGGTGAACATCATTCATAAGAAATAGGGTCATCATATCTCTCCAACACAAGCTCCCCAAATTCCTCTGCATCCGTTTGGGAGTTTCCTCTGTGTATTAGCTTCTCCTGGACACTTGTACAACCTGATTCTTTACACTGACAGCTGTCAACAATCACTCTAAACACCTACAAACCACTCTTGGTTTCACCTGTTTCTCTGTAGTATCATAAGATATATTTGCTGTTATGACTCTCTTCATAACTGAACACTTGATGGGAATTTTAAACATCTTCAGTTTTCAGTTTCATCCCTGTATCTTTTCTATTTTATCTTTATGTAAATATGCCAGCTGCTATTCTTAAAAAAAAGAAAGTAGTGCACTGGTTCAAGTCAGTGCTGAGCTTTGTTCTCTGCACACAGGGCAGCTGTGTGGGGTTGGGGTCCCTCTGAGACCTTCTTTGTTTCGCCATACATAAAGGGTTAAAGAAGACAAATGGAGGTGGGGCCACAGAGCAAAATGCCTAAGCAGCACATTTATAGTATGGGCAAGAATTAAAACAATGCAGGCTTTTTATCCCCGTGTTAGTCTAATTAAAAAGAAACCTAATTTCTGCTGCCCTTGCTCTCCTTGGACATTCAGCCCGGAGGAGATTTGTGGCAATAAATCCCAGCAGTCAGTGTTTGCTGCATCCTCATAAAGAACATGGATATGCAAAGTTGTAAAACACTCCAGATCACATGTGAGGGCAGCCTAAATTTACTGCACTGCTGTCATAGCAACTTAACAGGCAACTTCAACATAATTAGCCAAAAGAAAAATTATTATGTAAGAGTTGTGCCAGACTACCATTGCATCCCACCTTTGTGTAACGCTGGCATGTCTTTGATCACAGAACTGAGGGATTTTTTTGCTTTGTTTGAAAGGGGGGAGGTGGGACAAATTTCATATGTTCTGGCAACAAACCCAGAAACGCAACAAGCCCAGCACCTAACCCAGCAGAGAAAGCCCTCGCAGGATCACAGAACAGCAGCAGGCGAGGGAATTACTGTCTAGGTGACCCAGAAATCCAGGGGCAACTTTGTTTTAACAAACCAGGGAATGTTCCACCACTTTAGCAAGTATGCCTCAACCACAAAAAGATCCCTGTGCCACAGAAGAGCTAAAGAAGAGGAAATTAAATATTACACTGGGAATGGCTCAATCCTAGCTGAGAGGTGGGGCTGGCGGTCCAGCACAGCTGATGCTTTTGCGGTGTGAAACGGCAGAAGTGAGGGGTGTGGAGTCAGCAATTTTAGAGTTAACGATTATAGACAAAGAGCTCTGATCATTAAAGTAGTAATGTGATCAAGATGCTGAGTTTTTACACACTGCCTTCCACCTAAAAGATCTAGTTTGTACATGGTTAGCTGTCAAGGAATAGAACGAGTAACATCCCACAAGCTAAACAACAATACTACACAACGTTAGAGCCTAAATAATAACAAGAAATGGCATTAACGTCCATCCCGATAATCAAGCTTCATCGTCACCAAAACACACTCTACAACTTTTTAAAAAACTTGTTCTTGTTTTTAAATTCTTGAATCTGTTAAATACCAGTGGTCTTTTTGAGTAAGTGAGAGTTGCTGTAATTTGATGAAGCTCTGCAAGGCAGTAACCACTGCTGACGTGTGTGTACATGTAATGATACCGTGCACACGCAGCCCCGCTGCAAGGACACTTTGCCTAACCTAAGATCCTTCATCCTGGCACAAACACGGGCAGCGGAAACATGAAAGCTTAAAAGAGGCGAAGAAAAAAAAAAAACGAATCATAAACACTGCATCTACTGAAAAACAGAAAACACATTTATTTGCAAAGAGCAAAACAACTCCTCCTGTCTGGAAAAAAGAAGAAGAAAAAAGATCCCAACCCCCCACCCCTTTTAACCTAAATGGCCCTTCCTCTTGCCTTGCATGTTCGCTTGTCCACTGTACTGTAGTCATTAACATATTTGGAGTGCAGCGAGCAGAAAGCTTAATTGTCCCTAATTGCTCGGCTAAATATGTTCTCTAATGATTTGCTTCAGATCTGTGACTGCCTTTTGCGCAATTTCCCGGCTGCTGGCTTCATTATCCCTGCCTCCTTGGAACAAAGCGTCTTCACAGGCTGGCCTTTTTTTTTTTCCTCCTACATAACACAGACAGCGAGTATGTGTGCGAGGGAAGTAATGGTTCCCTCTTGGAAGGACACACAATAGAGCCCCTTTGTCAGGGCACAGGAGTTAAAGTGATTAGAAAACCAAATCTCTACTAAGAAAGAGTGTTAATTGACCACAGCTCACTCTTCCTAATCAGTCCATAATAAATGGGCAATTGAGGCACTTTGTTTCAGCCATGCAACTGTTGTTGTGGCGGAGTCTGTGTTTTTTTGGGGGGGTGTTTTTCTTCTTGTTGCATCTGCTCCTGTTGTTCAGCTCCTCCTGCCTTCGCCCTAATGTTTTGCCTCAATGTGTCTTTAATGGCTTCTGTTCTCGCTGCACAACGTTGGCTTAGTAGGAACATTTTACGTAAAGCATAGTAGATCACAACTACAACGGAAGACTAAAGTTGTACTGGCATCTATTGTTGAGTATTGTGTCACACAGTTCTGTATGCGTAAAAAAGTCTAAATGTACAAACAAGTGTAGTGCCCATGCATATAAGTTATGGTTGAGCGTCTTCATCATTTCAGAGTAAACTAAGAGCAAATGAAACAAAAAGGCAAACAAAAAAAAGAGTCATTTAATTTGGAAACATATCTATTAATGGTCACATTTAGTCTATGAGGAATTTTGCGTGAAAGTGGGAAGCCTTTGAACAATTGTGGATGCAAATTGTTAATGACTTAGGCAAATAAAGCTTCTCAATTGGGCATGTGAATGCGTAATTGTGTGCAAGACACAGATGTGTAGGCAAAGACATCAAGAAAGTAAGAAAAAAAAGTACCATAAAGAGACACTAAAAGCAAGCCCCAGGGGCGTGTTCTGACCTGTATCTGAAGAAGGGCATTTGCGGATGGTAAAGATGGAGCTGAGGTCCTCCTCCTCCTCTGGCAGGCCCTTCTGCAAGCGCTGAAGCTTCCTGAGGCTCTCACTGCGTTGGTGCTTCATAGAGCGCACATGCTGGATCAGGTTGAGCTTGGCCTTGGTCGAGTAGTTGCACAGCACACAATGGTAGTAGCAGGCATCACCCTCCACCGCGTTTTCGTGCTGCTGCAGGTGCTGTGGGAGGCGAACGAGCGAGAGAGAGGGGAAAGATAGAGATGGAAAGGAACACAGGGAAAGAGAGAGATCGAGAGGAAAAGAGAGAGAGAAAGAAGTTATTGTAGATGGCAGATAGCTGGCTAGGCACCACCGACTCACTTTCACTCACACAGTTGGCAAATGAACAAATCAATTCCCAATCACAGCCCTGTTGTTTAACATCCAGACCTCTTCCACTTCAGGACAACTGTTTGGACTGCACACTTGTCTGCGTGAGTGTCTGTATCAGTGGGCTAAAAGGACAGGAGAGGCCTGGGAGGCACGCAAATCTCAGGGGCCCAAGGGCGGGCAGGAATCGCATCAGCCACCCTTCAGAAGCCGCGGGTCTACAGCCTCACAGACGGAAGGAAGCATTGATCCCCTTCACTCAACAGAAGCTTCCCGTCTCTGAAAAGGAAACTCCAAACATCTGCCTGTTTCACGCATGGCATACTAAATATTGATCATGGTGAGTTAAATCCTCACTCTCTCATAGAAAAAGAGAGGCAAAGCCAGCCGGTGGTGAGGCAGGAGGGGGACTGAGGGAAAATGGAACATTCCACAACAGGACGACAACCTTCAGAGGACAGGAAATCAGCATCAGTATTGACCTGTCAACCCCAGCACTTCCTCCAAGGCTCCACAGCACGCCTGGTCCAGCTTTCACCCACTCTCCACAGAGTCACAACATGCACAACACCCTATAGTGACACCATGCCACAACAATCTCTTGTCACACCACCAGGCTCCAGTCTAATTACCTCCTGCATGGCTCAATCAATGATGCAATGCCAACACAATATGTCTGAACCTGGTGCGAGCAACAGAGTTATTGACCATTATCCTAAAGCATCACACTGATTGTTGCTGGATGTTTACAATAAAAGCCCCAGACCGGGCATGGCTACTTGTGTCATGCCTGTCACGTGCTGTTTCTTATATCAAACTCTGCAGTCTCGCTGTGGATTTCTGTGGCTGCAATCGATGTCAATCACCAAAAGTTTTCCTCTTTTTCCTCTGATCTTATTGGCGCCTGTGTCTCCTGTGAGGCATGCTGAGAGAGTACAACTAAATAATTGTAAAATGCAGAGTGTCTTATGCAGAGAGATTGTGGATGAATATATACCTTTTAGTACATACAGTACAAGTGAAGCAGCTGTTCAACGAAGGCCAAAATAAGGATGAAACACTGCTGGATACACTGAAAGGTATTTCTGCTAATTTTTAAAGCTATAATATGCTTCAATTGTCATTTACTTTGTAAACACAACACTCCCTTGAATCTAACACTATATATATATATAATTTTTTTAAAGAAAATCCTGTACATTGTTTCTTTAACCAGGCAAAATGCACTGAAGAAAATTAACCTTGACGTTCACCTATACCATTTTTATACATTCAAACAGTATTATCTTCTATGTGTCAGTTTCCCTTTATAAACCATTCGTCAAGAAGACACTGAACTATCCTCTCCTGCACTAGACGGCCTGTTTGGCTGGCTGGAAGACATAAAAGCAATGGAAACATTACACATTTAACCACATTACTTCTAAATCAGGTGTTGACAGGCTGGCAAAAAAAAAGTCATAACAATATTATGCCTCCCTAAAAAGCTCTTGTCCCTTTCTCCTAATGTTTAATTTTCTGGCAATATTCTAATATTGCTATGGGGTTTTCTGAGCTATTGTGTTTCATTCTCTTTGGCTTCATATTTCTCACTTCTACACCTAAAATGTGCATTAAGACACTGCTTCCAGGAAAAGGAATAGGAGGTTTTTTTTCCTCTTTGTGAGCCCCAAGGCTCAGTGTAATAGAGTTATTAGGTGATTGTAAAAAGCTCTGTGTGCTCTCCTTTCTCGCCTCGTTTTAAGCCATCCATGATGTCATGAATAGGTGTTGCTGGATATTGGGGGGGGGGGGGGGGGGGGGGGGCTCCTCCTTTTCCTCCTTTTCCTCTGTGCACAAATATTGCATCAGGACTAAGGCAGAGAGAAATCTGAGAGACAGATTTGGTTATAGATGACATCAAATCAATCAAATTTCTTTTAGTCATAGCAGATGTCTTGAAGTTTAAAAAAGGAGCTCTTGCTGCAAATGACTCAAGACTCCAAAAATCTGCAAGAAAACCAGTTTTTAAAAAAGTGACAGCACCTGACCAAGACTTCAAAGCTAGTCTCATGAGGCAGAAAAAAAAAAGTCCTGGGAGTTTTACAGCTTCCCATAAAAAGCACAGGGTTTATATAGGAGTGAACCTGAGACTGCCTGCCCCAGAATCAGCCATAATTCACTATAAACCTCGACTGGCCAGGAAGATGTCCTCAACAGGGCCAGATCTGGCTAGCCCCGTTGTTTGTAGCTCTGTCTACAATGTCAAATGGTTACACCTGTAAACCAACACTTTCCCCATCTCTTATATTGGCCATGACCCAAAGCAGTCTGGAGCCCTTTACAGAGCTCGTGAACGAGAGAGGAGAGTGAGGTGGTCACCGCTCATTCAGTATTAGGGAGAGGACGATGGTGTAAAAAAAATACTTTTGACCAATGAACAACAATGTGCATTTGATCATATCACACTTTCTCTAATATTGATTGCGTGATAGACTATGATCTATCTAACTGTACAAACTGCTTGGACAAAGTGCGCTTGCGGGCCAGCTTCTTTTCCGATTGTGTGCACACATGCATATACACTTTGAATGTGAAACATAATAATGTATGAGACAGGGCCTATGTCTGTTTCCTATGAACCTGCAATGAAGCCCCCAGTTGATAAATCACCTCCAACTGGAGTGCAGGAATTTGGCAGCTTAATGAAAAAGTCATGTTGGGTTGGGAGGAGTTGGTGTGCCTGGCTCTTAGGTTTCTAACTGCCCTATCAAGGCCCCAACTACAGGGGAGCTGTGGAGCATAATGGGGGGAATCTGGCTGGGTCAGTGGCATGGATTCAATACCACTGAACTGTCTAGGAATTTACAGGAGTTATATAGGAGATTCAGCTGGGCGAGTGTTTGTGGCTGCCTATATAATAACATATTAAAAATATTGCAGCAGTGATTGGGAGATTTTTAAACACGATTAAAGGCAATGAAAGTGCTGCAAAACTGCGACTAATAAAACAGCTAAATAAGCGAGCTTTCTGAAGCTTCACATTGTACAGTAGCAGCTGTTACAGTAAAAAATGAAATGCAGTCATAGTTTTTTTAAGCCTCTCTCTTCGATGGAGCACCTTACCTCTTGCTGTGGAGGCTGAAGCAGTGCTCGGTGCTTTTTCAGGTAAAGAGGGACAGGGGCGGTGTGAGCACCACCCCATCCTCTCTCTCACAACTCTACAGTGCACCTTGCCCTCTGAGTGGGCAACGCATGCCTGTATCAGTTTCACCACCCACCCAGAGCACTGCATACATCTGCATTTCCATCCACTTAAATGCAAAGTAAAAGTGGACCTTTAACACAAAACAGTGTGGTTGCAGAGAGAGTCCAGCTAGCACAAGATGGAGGTGGGCATTACTGGAAGGGTGGAAGGGAGACAGAAAGCCGGTAATTCCAAAGAATGGCTCCCAAAGGAGCCGTATAATACAACGTGTACACGTAACAACACATACAAAAGTATAGACAAAAAGAGAATCAAAAATGTACGCATACAAACACGCACAAATACGCACACACAAACACACACACACATACACAGCCGTATACCATTATGATCATACCCTAATTTCCAACATTAAATTTGGCAGTGCTGTTAATACAAAATTAATGCATTAAAACAGATGACTATCTGTGAGCTAAATAGCTATCAATTCTAAGAGAGCTGCCAAATTCCCTCTGTGAGAGAGCTGGTGAGTATCTGCTTGGATATTGCTTTGTAATTGTCTCCCTGATTCTCTGTACTAAAAGCTCTTGTCTGTGTGTGTGTGTTTGTGTGTATGCATGATTGTGTGCGTGCGTGCTTCATGGTTTAAACTGCAATTCACACCTGAAGCAATGCAGTGCACAGCACTCGAGCAGATCTATGATAAGATTACGTCCTTTAAATCGCAGAAGTTATTATTGGGGTACTTTTGATTTTTTTGGGGGGCTTTTTTTGTTATTCAAATATAGCAAAAACAATGCAAAAATTCCAATCAGTGAAGTATTACACTCTGAATGGAGACAATGAAATGTGCCGGTTGGGTTGAAAAAGCAACTAAAGACAAAGGGATGATAAAATCACCTTGTGCTATCGCTTCTTCATCGAGGCAACTTGATACCTGTGCCTAATCTTCAAATAGTATCACGTGTTTTGACAACCAAAGAATCTGCTCTTAGTGAGAAAAAGTGTTGCACAGCAGCACAAACACTTTGCAGGACTCAAAACTGGTCTGGGGCTGGAGGTAGGATTTTCGTGTCCAAACAGACCAAAGCTTTGTGGTTACCATAAAAAAAATTTTTTTTTTAAAGTATAGCATCTGGCATGCCTAATGCAAACAAGAAAAAGAAGACTAAGAAGAAAAATAAACATAAAGTTTCAATATGGATGTCAAGTGGATAAGCCGATTAGGTCAATACTCACGTCGCTCTTCAGGAGGACAACCTTCAGAGGAATGGAGACTGTTACCTGCATTTTTATGAATGCAGGCTGACAATATTAAATCATTGAACATTTGGGCTTCATAATATCAAAGTCTGGGAATGACAAATCCCGCTTCATGTCAGAATGTGTAAATACAAAGCAGTTTTTTGTAGCTGTACGATACTTAAGGCTGAGTGTTTTCAAGATATTTCCAGGCCATCTCAATGTGTAAATATATGAAGTGATTAGTTAAAAAAGCAGTTGGCCAAAACTGACATCTGAATCTTAAAGTTTAATTTAAATTTAAAACAGATTATGTAAATTGGGATTAAGTTGAATTTTTTCAAAATAGATGACCCTTTTCCTCCCAAGCCAAAGTATACTTGTACATGTGCAGATTTGTTGGGAACTTCGTGAATCTGCATTCTGGGATTCCCCTAGAATAGAAGCAGGTTATTCAGCAAAGAAAAGGAGAGCGACTGTGACTGGAGTCAGTGAGTGCTCGTAGTTTGGCCTGTGATTTCCCCGATTGCCAGCAGCACGAACAACAGCTCCAACCACAGGCCCCACTGGGTGCCAAGTGTGGTGGCTGCTTTGAATTAGCCACTGCAAGTTGCAACATGCCTAAGAGTTAGGTTGTGGCTTAAGGGGACTGTGTATTCCAGGCCAAACTGCATACCTACTGCTTCCTGAACCTCATCTCCACCCTCGTCCTTTCTTTTCCTTTACTCTTTAATACCTGCCAACCCTCGTCTGCATCCTGTCCCTCTGTCTCAAAGCCCATAATGTGCTAAGTTGCTTCCTCTACTGTCTTGCTGTAGAAATGATCCATCACTACCGGTGAATAAAACCAGGCTGCATATTTGTCTCTGGGAGGGAAGGGAGAAACAAAACGGACCTCTGTGTCGTAAGTGGGGGCAGCAAAGTAAAGATGGATCACTGTAGGTGTCCTTGGAGAGGATGACTTAACATGGGCCTATAAAACAAAGTAGCTTGGGAGGGGTCATGGAGACACTTAAAGACAATGCAGCTACTGGTGTTCCACACCCACCACTCTTACTTACTTTAACATTAAATAAAGCAATAATTATTGAATTCCATTTGAATGAGTAAGATGCTAGAAAGTAAACAATGGGAACATAATTGCAGAGGGAAGGCAATCAATGCAGGCAGTCATTTGGGCCATGTTGATTATGTAGGCTGCTGTATGTGCTCTGTGTGTAAGAGTGTGTGCACTTTTGTGCAGCCATTGCAAATCTAAGGTGAGCCAAGGGGAGTATGTGCTGTGACAAGGAGCTGAGTAATACACTCTCCCACATGCACACACAAAACAAGAGTCGGGTAATCCCTCCTTCAATAATGACCCAGGGCTCTAAACAATAGCTCTCAATCAGCTGATCAATGTGTCCACATAATTCATGTGCGACTCACTGTCTTTGAAAAAGGAGGAGGAGGAGGATAAGTAAGCAGGCAGGCAGTAGAGAGATCAATGCCCTGTGCGGTGATAACGAGCCTGGGCCTATGCCCACAGGAGCCCCACTCTGGCGTCCAGGGTCTCTCTCATTAAGAACATTTGGATAAGCATGGCTATACATACATAATATGCACTTCTAATCATAGGCAGATAAACACATTTCTCCCCCTATTAATGAGCTGGGTCCTGCTTTTGTGACACACAGCAATGACTCCAAAACAGGCAGGAAATGATGTCAATCCCCAAATAAGAAAAAAAAAAAAGAGTAAAGCAAATTAACAGCAAGCTGTTGGCCTCCTCTTTCAGTAGCTAATTAACAGCTTAACCTCCTGGTGCTTTTATGAAAGCCATGCTGGGAGGAGCTTGCCAAAATTGCAGTACAATAAGTCTGCCTGCAGGAGGCGAGAGCAGGGTGGAGCTACGGGGGTACCCAAACAACTATTACAGCCACTTGATGACATGTGTACTGGCAAGGTACCATCTGGAAGCTGAATGGGGTAAATCAGGACCTGCCCTGGCCCTTCTCTCCATTACCCAGAGTACTGTGTCAACATAACAACCCTCCATTTTGGACAGCGGTGAGAATAATTACTTGTACAGGGCTGCGGAAGAACATGTTTTTGATTTTCATTTAAGCAAAACAGGAGGCACACAGCAGGCTGCAATATTCAGATTTTGTGTTTCACTGCATAAAGTGTTACTCTCTTACAATAAAGACTCAGGACATTCAGGTGGAAGAGAAATAGTTTTGTGTTGATCTCAGTCTTTTGACTGTGACAGGTGCCGGTGAGACAAAAGATGAGACAAAACCTGAACATGTTCATCTCTAAAGCAACCCGAAAAGGCTGCGATGTGATTTTCATACGAGAGACAGAAAACAGGCAGGTATTTTGAATAAAAAGAAACACACCTGCTTTCGGCACCCAAAGCAACAACTTAACTTCTTAATGCCCCACCCCATTCTTTGAGTTTTCTTTGCAAGCAGTAATAACAGCGTCTTGAGGCCACTAATATTAAACTATAAACCACTCCCTATCTTCTGGCTAAGAAAATGGGCCAACATGAAAGACTATCTGAATCATATCTAGCTTTACACAAGTGTTGGACCCCCGTGCGTATACAGCTTTTTCAAGTGCTTCCTGTGAATGTTTGCAATGCAAACCACAGGAGTACCTGATGAAGCTTGGCTACAGACAAGCAAAGCCATCAATCAAACAGAATCCCCTTGTACTCCTATAGAACGAGTTCCGTGTGATTTAGAGGGATATCTCAGGAATTTATGAAAGGTGCTGCTCAGGTTGTCTGAGGAGAGCTTTACAGGCCTATTAATGGAAGCGAGTGTGAATACTAGATGAGAACAAGATGACTGACTACAGTAGATCTGGACTATGCTGTACTGTAGGTCACTGGTGTGTGAGTACGTAGAGGCAGAGGCAGGGCTGCACCCGTCCAGCTGACAAAAGTCTCCAACACCTCCCTGCTACTCATTTGTCACTTGACAGCCAGACAATGGCAGTGTGGCCTTGAGGAGCAGCTCTGAACACGAGAGGCAGAAAGCTTGTTAGATGGAGATGAAGGATGAAAGAGTTTGGAGAATGAACCCTACATGAGTACATGAGGAAACGGCAAGAAGCAGGATGGGATTGTACCAAATACAATTAGTCTTCGAGAACAAACATCACACTCTGCAGCGTATGCAGATCTGGCGAGGGAGTATCCAGCAGAAATAAAGACCTCCGGTGGTGAAATTAAACACGGCCATCATCTCGTGTCAGTGTTAGTGATGTATCCTTTTTCCCACTTGTCGGCCATTGCGACTCAGAAAAAGAGCCTTAAACATCCTCACAGCATTACAGGTGACCGAGGGCCATGCTTGCTAAATTGCAGGTGTGCCGACATTCTTCTTGCCGAGTCTATTGTCATTAGCTGATCTCCTTTAGCACCTCTGCACTGACGTAATGGGAGAGACGAGACACAGAATCAAGCCTCCTCAGGCTTGTATTATCTAGCTTTCACCCCTGGCGTTCTCAGTTTGGTAGTGTAAATATTTCATTAACACATAATTGGTTACAGCTTCAGGCTACGCAATAAGGCTGTGATAGCTGTAACACTGTATATATCTGGCTTCTCTGTATCCTTTTTAATGTAAAATTCATAGAAAATGTGTTTTGGGGAGAGGGTGTTTGAGATCTCGTAAAGGGAAATGTTTGGTTGTTCATGCACTGCCCTCACACAAGCTCAGCAGAGACACCAGCTAATTAAGAACAGTGATGATGTGCTCAGCCCGTGTCAATATTTAACCCAGTCTTATGCAGCTATCTTTATTAGTAGCACTGCACTAACAAAAGGAGCAATGTGGCTTTTGAGAGGTCCTCGTCTTAAAATGAAAATTAATGAGTGGGGTTGAGTGGAGGTGAATATACAGAATAGCTCTATATGTGGGCCTATTTGCATGGAACATGAAGTACCTTGTTGCGGTGAAACTGCTGTTGAGTGTTCTTCAAGCAATTCATACACCAAACACCCACCAGTTTCACCTGCCAACTAAAAGCTGAAACTTTAATGAGAGAAAGCCTGACATTTCACTTTTTCTGCGTGTAGATACTCGAAAGCTTAACACTAAACGGCAATACCATCACTTCCATAATATGGGATATTTATTTTCTCAGTTGCACTTATAAAACACGTTTAACAGAGTCGCCACATACATCCTTTTAGCTTTCCTCTTCATTGTTCAGTAATCAGTGCTTAAACTGTTACCTTTTTCAAGTAGAAAAATATTAAACAAAGTGGCGCTTAATACGGTGGCCCCACTCCCCAACCTCAAGGACACAGCCAGCGCCATCTGTACTTCCTGTGGCCTTGCTAAGACGGACTTCTTAACAGGGTCACTGTTATTGCCGCTCATTAGCCAAAGGGGAGAGGGGGAGAAAAATAACTCCATTTTCCATGAAAAAGAAACAAAAGTGCTCATTGATCAAGGGGATCAATTGAGGATCAATAACCTAAACTTTCATCATTTTCAGCACAGCATAATTACAGCAGAGATATAGTTGTCATCACTGAAAATCAAACAAAGACCAGACTAATTGGGAGAGCCCTATTGCTTTGGTCATGCTGGCAAGAAAGCTTTATAAGCCCCAGAAAGACTTGATGATGAACGGTCTTTGGAGCTTCCCAAAATAACTTCGTGTGCCATTAACAAGTGTCATCATGGAGGTCACTGAGCTGGCTGCCCATTCACAGACATCTAATACTGGGCACACAAGATCGCCTTTCTCATGTGTGCATATAGGGTATAAAATGAAAATCGTTCATATGTTTATGAGATGACTTGATTTTGATATATTGTTCTGGAAGCGCATTCTTATTATACCAGCACAATTTGCTGCTGACCTCCTGTGCCATAAAAAGTTGTTTCCCACTGCAGTAGCTGAGCACTGTAAAGACACTTGCAGAGTGGGTAAAGCAAAGAGGCATGGCTGATATAACTTATATTTCACAGCCTGGCATCGCCGCCAAGCCGTCCTTACTTTCCACACCATATACACTGCTCAATCGTGCAAAAAATCTCAAACTATACTTCAAAGCCTACCACTTTTCCCCTTCCTGTTTATTGATTAGACAGAGCTCTTGTTCAGTAATTGTGCAGTAAATCAAGCATGGTGCGCACTAATCTCAACCCCGGGAGGAAAGTGTTAAAGGTAAAACCTGCTGAAAAGTGCATAATTATGGTGCTGTGTGCAGCCAGGAGAGAGGATATTCTCCTCCCTCTCACATTTCTCACTCACTCTCTGCCTGCGCAACCAGAGGCAGCAGGGAGAGGGGTTGGCAGAAGAGCAACGGGAAGTGTGTACAGTTTCTAACCACCTCTCGCTCTCCCTCCTTTACTCTTTCAGTCCCTCTCCCTCTCAGTGCATTCCCAACCAAAGCGCCGGGGGCGCCATGCTTGTAAGGAAAACCACAGCCTTTTGAGTGCCTCTTGTATTTACAAACGGAGGCATGTTGGAATCAAAGGCATTACCACATGACATAACACATTAAACAGTTGGCAGATTGAGAATTTATATGCTGAATAGATATTGAGTTGGGTAAACAGGAATAGTGTCCTTATTGGATCAGTTTAGCTAACAATACTTGGTATGAGAGTGAAACTTACCTAGACCAGAGCACACTTTCAACTGCAGAAGCTCCCTCCTTTCTCTTGCTTTTCCTTCTCTCTTACCACACAGCTCAGGCTAGAGCCCAGGTGGAGACAGCTATCACTTTCCCATCAACTTCCTGTTCCTCTTGTCTCTCCGCCCCTCTTTCTCTCTGCTCTCTCGCTCACTGCACAACTTTTTTTCTGTGCCGTTTTTGAAGTAATACAAAGCCACGTCTCGTACCCATTTTCAAAAATAATCAACGCTGCAGTTCACATTTTTTTCCCTCCTCTCACTTCTCTCATCCTCTTCCCAACAGTTTCCCCATGTTGCTGTTCTGCCTAATCTCACCCCAGTTTTTATTTCACCCTCATCAGCAGGGATCTAAAAATAAATGATAAATGGAATATGATATTTTAAAGCCTTATCTCTTATCTGTTCCTACAGGGGAATAATAAGGTAGTTAATCCTGCAGATCCTACTCAAATTGATTAATCAGCACATGCGGACAATCAAATAAATGATTAATATTCCCCAGTCCTGTGGTCGGACAGTTACCCCTGAAACCATCAGTAATAATTCAGTAACCCTTCCCAGACCACAGGCTGTAGCTAGTCAGCCTCACTCAGCATCAGCCTTCTGATCTGATGTTCAGCAGGACTTTGAACTCCCCACACAGAAACTCAGACACACCAGGGGTAAAGCATTCTGCACCATACTCTCTCTATAGGCCTCCTCCAGTGCTTACCTGATCAGAAGCGTGTATATACAGAATTTAGGTAGATGAACAGGAAAAAGTGTTCTTTATCTAGCTGCTGTTAAAGATAGCAGCACTGGGTGGGAAAAGATCACCATCATATAGTTTCCAGGTGACTTCACAGAAGTGCTATAGAACAGAGAAAAAAAGCTTCCACAAAACAGCGTTACATAATACACACACCAAGAATAAAAATGTTCAAGGAGTCTTTAAAAAAGAGAACATCCATACTTGAAACTGTTTTATGCAAGTACTGGGTAAAGTGCTGCTGTGTTGCCAAAGACACAGAAGCCTGATGACTTCAGGCACTCACATGCGGACATACTGTCAGAGAGACGGGCTATATGACAACAACTATCCCCAAGATTCGCCACATTGAGCACATCTTTCCCTGTTGGTGAACAAATGGGGGGGCCTTTCTATTCTATCCTATTACCCATAGTATTCTCCCTCCCACAGAGGTCACAGAGCAGCCATCTACATGGTGCTCCTCTGCATCTGCCAGCTAGAAGAGTTATTAATCAGGGAGAAAGCTTGTGGCAGAAGAGAGCACCTCTTGCCCTTCACATTTGCACTAGGCCAAGAATGAATGGTGGGGGTGGGTACTATGGTAGGGCGGGAGATATACGATTGCACGATGGGAGTAGGGGGGTATAGGGGGAGTTATCCGTCTCTGCTAGCTTTTGAATACAAGAAGTTATGCAAAGTCTGTAGTCTAACCCAGCAAACAGATACACACTGTATATACCAAATGTATACATATGGGCCCCAGCCCACCCCAATCCGTCCTCTCTGCCTAAAGGAGACTTGGCTTTTGTGTTGCTTCTAACCAGCTGGTTGCCTGAATCAGCACATGTAGCCAATGAAAGCTATTTATGATTACCAAGACACCGTGAGTCTTCAGAATTGCTATGACTTTTTTTATGGCTTCCCAGCATTACTGCAGCCATTTAAACTCCCTCTAAGAGGTCACTAACTTCAAGAGAGATACAGTTTGGGATCAGGTTGAAATTTAGCTACAACACACACTGAAGTCCATTCACTGGTGTTTTGCAGGGCGACGCTATAAGAACTAGAGTCTGAACTAGAAGAAGCTTGAGCCCTAGAGTGTGACTGGCCATTCAGTACTCTTGCCAATATACTTTGTGATATATGGCTTTGTCTTTAATAGGTATGAGCATGGTGTGTAGAACAGTGTCATGAAAAAAAAGCCTCTGGTTTTATATATAAGCGTTACAGTTCACTTTGATCTCTTCTCTTGCTCCACTGTTTATAAATCAGCCACACAAATATTTATGAGCGGAACGAGGAAAATGGCTGGTCTGGTTTGTATCTCTGCCCTCCTTCCCTCCCCGCTGCGTTCTCTCCCTCCCCCTGTGGCTGATGTGTAGATGAGGCCACCGCAGACGCAGAGCGAGCATATAGGCCCCAGGCCACATCCATCATATCTGTTCTGTCTCTGGCTATTGTGTGGCCCCAGAGAAGGTTGAACCAACCAGACTGGGTTAAAGAAAAGATGGCAAATTGACTATGAATAAGAGACGAATGCAGCATGTAGCACATATCTCACTTATCACAGGCTTGTAACTGCTATGTTTGAATGAATTGTATGAGTCAAACCATGAACAAAACAATGAATGTCAGCGTGTGGATTTTGTGCTGTGTGGATAAAGTTGTGCCCCCAACTTGCGCATCGCTAGTTCATCAGTAACAAAACTCAATAAATTAATACAACCATGTTCAATGTGTGCTGCCTTTGGCTTCTTTTTAGCCAACCTGTCTGTTTGTGTGTTTTACACTCACACAACATGCCCTAAGCTTCTGGATCTTTATGCTTTAATTGCTCCCCCCAGCTCTGACCCCTGATCCAGATTACTCTGATATACAGTATCTCCATTAAATTGGGAAGTAGGTAAATATTTTCTAATGACCCTTAGTTCTAGCGACACCATTAAAAATGGAAGGAGGGGGGAAAAGAAAAATCAATCTTCTTTCCTTTTTGCCCTTCACTGACTCTATTAGTTCCCTTTTTTATCGGTTGTCTCCAAAAAATGTGGAGGTAGATCGAGCAGAATGGAGTGTCCACTCTCACTTTGACAGGGCAATGGACTTTACTGAGATGCATTTCAGTAATGAGGAGATTACCGACCTACGGTCAGAAAGAGAAATCTTTTGAGCAGCATCTCCTCTGTCCTTCTCGTAACACATTGGATTTACCGATCTGATACAAAAAAAAGGAAATAGTCAGACTGCCTTTATCTAAACTGAACAGAATGTTGATCCTGCAATCTAGACTCGAGATCATTAGAAAGATAATCCGGTCTAAAGCAGAGAAGAGACAAACTGGACCAAATGTTCCCATCATGTAGTGCACGAAAAGTTCAAGGTTTGAGCAAAAGTATGCCCGTGCGTGTGTCCCCTTTACAGTAAAAAGCTGATGAACCATATGCGTGTGTGTCTGTGGGTAGGGGCAGGCAGGGGTGGGGGTGAGGGGGTTGGGGGGTGGGGGGGCAGTGGTGGACTGGCTTGTCGATCGATGCAGTGATTGGCAGTTAATGGCTTTTCCTGTTCTGCCTTGGTAACCCTGGCCTGATGGCTGTTGCTTCTGATCAGAGATGGCAGATGGTGTTTGATTTTCGTATATAAACCTCTGACTTTGTGGAGATGGCTTCATCATGTTTAATGATTTAAAAGTTAAGTTGAATACTGGGAATACTCCAATGCTGGCTCTCTCATTTAAAAAGCCCTAACCTCCCTTCCAGATGTAAAGACTGATCTCTCTTAACAACATGCACCACAAATGGTTAGTATTCTGCTATAAGCCACTCATTCCTTCAATGATAAATTATTTGAACTGAATTCACAACACACATGCTTTTTCCATTTCATATCATGCAGACATTTTAGTCCCTGGTCTCATTTTACAAAATAGATCCTCACAGGCTCCTCACTCACACACATATAATCTAATGCGATGACTCAAAGAAATTCAAAAATCCCCTAAGATCAAAGATAATCCTAAATATCATAAAATCTATTCCCAAATTATTCTGTCCTTTCACCCAACTAGACGGTAATGATGGCACAGACTAGAAATCGAGCCCATGAATAAGGAGAAAAGGTTGCAAATGGAGGAAAATTGAATGATAAGCTCTATTTGATGTGTAAGAGAAGACCGTAAGAAAGTACAAACGGCAGGTTTGGAAATCTCTCTTTTCTTTTTTAAGCATAATTTCATGTTCTGATGGGTTTGTCATTATTTAGCTCCTCACTCAACAAGGTTGAACTGCTTAAAGTGTAATTCTATGGTTTAAGTCCATTTAACACAACTCCAGATGCTTTGACATTTTATCTCCCATTAAAAAAAAAGAGAGAAAGAGGTGTGCCCAAAAAAAGCGGTTCTCAAAAATGATCCAAAAGTGAGTCAATTCCCAAAAATTCCCATGTTAAAACTGACCAGAAAGAGCCACGTACACAGTCTCAATAGCTAATTTTTAACTTCATTTCAATTGTATTGAGGCATTCGGTTTTTAAACCCTTTCATTTGATTAGGGCTGAAAGTTTGGTGTGTGGTCACTTATGATCATAGTTGCCATTCATCTTCTCAGTCTCAGTGTTGGAAATTCCACTATGCTAGTGCTGTCGGTGACATCTGGAGCATTTTTAATTCGATTATCTGACCAATAATATGGCTTGCTGTGTGCTTTATTGTTATTATTATTATTATTATTCACAAACAGTGAAACTCTAGTTAATGATTAATAACCACAGGTTGCTGGGGAAAAATGTGTCATGTGTCAAGCGGTTGCTGGAGATTGCTCGTAGTCGCTACGTAAAACTGGGTTGCAAAGGGCATATATGGTGCTGCACGAAAAATATACTTGCAAATGATTTGGTTGCTAAGAAATTACAGCACTTGCTCGTACATGGATGCATGGATGATGCCAACCTACCTGCAAACACTTGCCAAGCAAGTCTGCATGGTCCATGCAAACTACTGATGACAGCAGCAATCTGCTAGCAATCAAAGCAGTCACAAGAGAGTTTTTTTGGTGCAGCACTGTGTGTTGCACCACACAGATTTCACCTAGCTCACCATGAACATTTTCCCCTATCATCTAATAGTTGTCATATGTGCACAAACCAGTCTGCAGCTCTGTGAGACTGAGGTCATATAGCATTAATTTGTAGGTTTAGCATTGTCTAATAATGTAGCACTTCACCCTCTTGTACCAATATGTTCACTTCTGGCTCCAACCCCCCCAGCATGGCAGCAGTCAAAATAACACAGAGGCTTCACAAACCAACTGGTGACATCATGTTGGCTCGGTCTTTTATATGGAGTCTATTTGATGGGTCTATGAAGAATAGGGAGGCTTTCTGATATATAGAGTAGGGAGTAAATTTGTTAGAAAAGAGTGTGTGATTATTATGATAATGACAGCAGTGTGTGTATGTGCTTGTGTGCACGTGAATGAGCGAGAGTTAGAGAAAGTGAGAGCGAAAGAGAGAGATTTAGGTCACACTGGGACTTACAACTGCAAAATTAATATGCCCTCACTCCTGAAACATCAACAAATAATAAAATACTTTGCTTTACATAACTTATTAAGATGCTCTCTCCCTTATGCTTTCAGCATGCAAATTAATACACTGATCATTTGAATAATCATTTGCATTCCAGATCTCACAATTTCATGTCCAAACTTTAACGGCTCCCGGAGTTCTCGTTTTAACAGTAGCTACACAGACAGTCCTTATGGTTCAAATTATTTTAACATGACTATTCCAACCTAACAAGCATAAATTAAGTAAATTCCTATCTTGTGACAGAGATAGGCCATCTGAAGGAAAAATCAGAGTTTGAATTATTCAGCAGACCTTAATTTTACGGGTACTGTTGACTGTGGTGAAATTATTAAAAAAAAAAGTTGTGGGGCTGGCAGTGAAGGATGATAGTATATTATCTGTGAGTTTAAGAGTTCAGTGGCTATGAGGACTTCCTCTGCTGTCTCAGAGATCTCAGAGGAAAGAATGCTCTGCAAATCCATGTGAAGACTGAAAAGAAAATTTTAAAACACAAACGTGTGAAAGTACTTATGCTGAACAAAAGCCTGCACTTGAATCCCTTGCTTTCATTAGCTTTGCCAAGTAGCAGAAAAGTGTGAGGGTGACCCAGAGGTTTGCCACATAAATGAAGCAGGGTGAGGTGAAGGTGAATAGGCAAGAGAGACGATATGCTGGGGGTGGGGTTTAAAAGGCATGGTAGTTAAACTTTTTTCTGTCTCTCACTCTCTCTCTGTCTATTCTGGGCATCAGTGTGTCATGAAGGAATGTGAGGGCCATAAAATATCAGTGCCCTTGAGAAGCTGAAGAGCATTCTTGTCCCCAACTCTTAAAGCTGTCTTTCACTTACAATCACTTTTCCCGACTCACCCTTCGCTCTTATTTCAGAAGTAAGTTTAAAGTAGAACACAGGTGTAGAAGATGGCACCCATGGGAGAGATAACGTTTGGGAAAATTCCTGGGATTAAAAAAAAAATAATAATACAAACTTTCTTTCTGGCATCTTTCATCTGACGCACTAAGTTGAGTTTCAAAACTATGCCTTTGTCTCCGTTTGAGTCTGCACCCCCACACACCCATAGAGCTACCCCTTACATCACTACCTTGTAATTTCCATATAATAATTTAAACAGGAGATTCTATTCTCTGCTGCTTCTTTCGTTTTCATCCCATCATTTTATCCATCTTTTGTATTCAAGAATAAAAGCCATAATGAGAAAACAAGGTGCAAAATGATCTTTTCCAGAACCACTAATAAAAACCGCATTACACCCTGGGCTGCACCGCTTAATTACAAAAGGATGAAATCTTTTCTTCTACATCTGGAGAAAACATTGGCTGCATAAGACTGAGGGATTTACAGCTCCCAGTTCTAACCTTGGACTCCAGCACACAGCAATTAGGCAAAACATGGATGGACAACCAGAGCCATGAACTTCAGGAAGAGATGGCTATTCTCTCTTGACACAAGGGGAAAAAAACCCCATAGGTCCCACAGTTTCAAATAAAAATTGTAGTCCCGGGAAACTGGTGGATGATTTTTTTAAAAAATGTATCCTCAGTAGTAGCCACAGATGGGTAAATCGGACTTTCCAATGCGCTGAGGACACCACATTACATTTTGTGTTACACAACCCATACAAAATAGGATGCCTTGAGGAAAACATCTATCAGCATTATCCCTATGACCTGTCAGAAATCCAGGTAACACACTGCTGAAGTTCTAAAATCCAACGGTAATCAATGCATCGCAAAATGGAACAACCTTAGGGTCTGATTTGTTAAGACAAATAACAACTGGGAAACAACTTAGGAGCAATTGCTCTACAGGAAGGAAAGCAAGGGTCTCACAAGGCTGTCAAATAACTGCATGTTATGAAGTGCATATAAATCAATATCAAGTATATAAAAAAAATACTTACTTAGTAATAACAAAGCATTTGGTACTCAAACATCCTTTTTTAGTCAAAACGGGAAGGTTACAAGGCAAGGGAAATGTTACAACACTTAGGGGCATGTATCCATCCCTCTGTAGAGTGTTGCTGTCCCATGACTCTGCCCTGCTGGCCAAACCCAAACAGAATACCGGTCCCTGTGTGCTCATCCTGGCACCTAAATCCTCTCCCTCCTCTCATCTCTCTTTACCCCCACTTTAATGTACAGCTGCACTAAACACAGACCTCAAAACTGAGTAGTTTTGTGGCCCAGACCACACGGAGGCCATTAATCTGGTGGCTAAGCCACTGATGTATTGATGGCACACAGTCAGTAAGCTTGCCTGCTTCTGTCTCTCCATCCCCTTAGCTTAGGAGCTACGCTGCAGAGATTCACAGGAGCCCTGGTGTGGCGCCCCAGAGTAGCATTTACCTGTAAACTGACACTGTTGGTCTTTCAGGTGTGGTGGCTATACACCACCTGATCTGTTGACCAACTGGGCCTAAAGAACTTGAAGTCTGAAACTCAACTGAGTCGAGCTAAGAGCCACATAGCAGTTTTGCATACACTCACAATACATCATAAGTATATGAGCAGGAAATTCTGCTTTCTGAATCACACACAGCAACATTTAAGAAAAAGAAATTCTGTTAAACTGCTGTCTAGGCTAGTCATATTTCCAAAATAGGAGAGAATTAACGTCAGCACTACTATTAATGTCTTGTGGAAATCAGATGGAAACCATAAATACTTTAAGAATACTGCAGAATACTGATTGTGAGAATAACGTGAAAAGTCTTTACTTCAAGCCGGGGATTTACAGCAATTTACTTATTTTCAGATGACAGTCAGTCCACATGGCAACTCATTTTACTGCAGTTTGACTATCAAATTTATAGATTCGAAGACACTGCAGAAGCTGTTGATTACATGGACTGATATAAGGGTCTTTTTGAAGAAGAAATATGACTATCAAATATTTATGTTCAAAGACACTGTAAAAACTGCTGATTATAGAGGCTGATAAGGGGGTCATTTTAAAAACAAAAAGGTATATCATTGCCAGGCACCTTTGAAGTAAGGTTTTGTGGAATTAGTAAAGAAAGACAGAAACAACTCGCTTGAAATATCATCTTTACAGAATTTTAGCAGGTGAGAAGTTTGTCCAAGATGTAAATGCTCGCTCAATAATCTCTCCATCTCCTACGATCAAATTAAGAACTTCATTTTACTGTTTTACTGTCACAATTGCAAAATTTTAAAATAAATTGAAGCCGGGAAGGCTTTATGGGCTTGGGAGCCTGACCTTTTGATTTAGTGAGAGAATCAGTGTGTTGGTAATAATGTTAAGAGCTCTGCAGTGAGGTTCGAGAATTTCTAACAGGCAGGAAGAGGACTTAGCTGGGAATCCCCCCTAAAAAATACAATTTAAATTAAATAAAAGCACATATAAAACCTTATGCAAATCCACATCTCCACAGTTTCACTCTCCATGTTTTGAGTTACTTTTGAAAAAACGATTTCCACTGTAGAATTGAAAAAAAGAAAAGAAAAAAAGCAAAAGAAAGAAAGAAAAGTGAATGTAACAATATTTTTTTAAACAATTACTTAATTAAAAAAAAAAACTAAAAATTTGGTGGGAGATGCACAGCGGTTTTGTCACTTTAGGCAAGTGCTTTGTGGTGTAAATCTACAGTGAGGCAAAGTGGAGCTTATCTCTGTCTGAAACCAATGAACCTAGTCACAAAAACCTGTGCCTCATATCTGTTTACTTTAACAAACCCATAACCTACACTTTATGCACTTTTCTCTTGCCCAAAAACACACACAAAAAAAAGTCATATCAACACATAAAAAAAATAACATAACGGCAGACAATCAAAACACAAAGAGCTTTAGGAACAGAAAATTACCAAAGAACACAGAAAATGTGTCACTCTATCTAAAACAAACCCCGGACTGAGCACCTGGTTTATAATCCACCAGATTTTTAACTCTAGCAACTGAGGGGAAAAAAGCTGAGAGCTGAGAAAAGTCTATCCTCCCCTGTCAAAGGAGCTTTCTCCTTCCTCCCTTTTTGCTTTCATTCACTGTCACTGAGTAAGCCCCAGCAACACCCACAGTAGGGCCTGTGCACATACAATCAACACCACCAGCAGCAACAGCTGTGCCACGGGTCAAAGCCTGACCCTTTCTCTGGCCTTCTCAAGGGGTGGGAGCTAGAAGAGTTGTGAAATTTTTGCACACAGCCAAACACTAACCCCTGCTAGCTCCCCCTTACATGCCTAACAGCCGCTCTCTTAAATCCACCCTGGTTCTCTGTGCTGTAATGCTCCTTCCTTGTTTCACCCACCACTGAGTGAGTGAGATTTGTTTGAAGTAAGATGCAAGAGTTTAAGACCCTGCAGGTGACTACTGAAACAAAGAGTGTAACCAGGGTTCTGGATCATAACAATGTTAACTGGGGAGTAAACAGAGGCAGGGGCCGACACAGAACTTCTCTATGAACTACTGAAAAGATACCTTTCATGTGCCCTATGGCATTTTAGATGACACGGCTGCTCTGTGTGTGCGCCTGCCTGTTCGTCTGTCTGTTTGTGTGTGCATTCACACACTTGTGCATGTGAAAGGAGAGAATGGGCTGTCTCCCAGGATGTGCAGTGAGCGCTTTATTAGAGTGGTAGTACCAGTAAATCAGAGCTCAGCTCTTCCTGGAACTGCTGCAACCTTTCCCACTGAGCACTATTACTGAACAATCATAGGCTAGCCATGATAATTAGCAGTGTATCCTCTAGCACCCCCACCACCACCCTCACTCCTGTCTGTCTCTCCATCCACCACCTACCAGTCCCCCTCATAGAGAAATGCGTCATACGTGAGAGGGTAAAGCAAGGCACCCACTCGCCCAAGTTTTGGACACCTCAGATTACCTTACGTTATATTTTTTGTCTTAATAGCAATGAGAGTAAGAATTTGGGCACATTCGTGAGAAAAGTTTAAGACACTGGGAGAAAGATATAATCACGACAAGCCCAGTCGGCAAGTAAAGCGAGAACTTAACAACAATTCAAAAACCCACCTTACCTACTGTAGGGTGCCATAAGTTGCCTTACTCTCCGCTAGAGAGCTCTTGGACCAAGACCAAATCAACCAGACTGCTGTACACATCCAAAATACACATCAGCATTATTTGATTGCAAAACTACAACATTTTTCCAGAGTTGGAATCAAATCCATAACCTATTTGTGGTTGTTCTCCAACTGCATTCCAATGCATAGTCCAAGAAGACTCGAGTCAATCCCAGTAGTTCTGATCATTAACAGGGAGCGGTCATCATTGCTTGGATTCCCGCATCTGAGAAGCCAGTGCTTCTGCTGAGTAGCATCATCAGTGAAACACCTTAATGCCTTTTCATGTAACCACTAATCCCTTCATTTACATTACGGCCTCTTTTCCTCTATTATGTTTCATCATGATTATTTGCTCTCTGCAGAGTGTGGACATTTTCTTTCCTCAGTGTTCACTGATTCTTTTGGATTGCACTGAGGGGTAAAATAAGAGCAGTAACTCTACACAAGTTACAGATGTTTTCTGTCCGTTAATGGGCAGAACATATGATCAAAAGCCCTGTTCTTAACGGTAAGGCATGGGACAGTCCCTGTGACCGGCTGTGTAAGGCAGAAAAGAGGGAGTTGAATTTTTTAACACTCCTCTGTGCTCAGTAGGGAAGGAGCAGAACAGAGGAAGGGATTTCAGGACTTGCTTGGTTAAAGATTCCCCATCTGATAGTGACGGCACTTTCCCCCCGTCTTTCCATGGCCAAGCGGCATCTGGAGTGGATTTTGTGCTAGCAGACACCGAGGAACATGATTACATTCGGCTAACTGCGCTCTAAACTGATTATGCATGTGCCAAGCTAATGGACTACATTTGCAAGAGGAAAAATAACATCCAATCAATCTCAATTACCGCCGATTGCACCGGCCCCCGAGACAAGGAAGGTAGCCAGCTAACCCTCCATGCTCCTCCCCTTTCCCCCAACCCTTGACTGGAAGCTGAGGCCTGTGGCTTGGCCTGGTTAGTCCCCACCCTTTCTGTCTGGCCAAAGCAGTCGGGCCTGGAGCTAGATGAGTCTCTCACCTCCACACTAAAACACAGTGAAGCCCCAAGGCCTGAGTGGAGAGCTGTATGTATATCACATTAGCCAGTGGAGGGTTCTCTAGGAGTGACCATCCTGTGAGCAGATGGGCGATCATCACGCTGTCATCAGAGCGACCAAAATCCCCATGATCCATGGGAAAAAGAGAAGGTATAAGTTAGTTTCAGTGCACAGGGGACTGAAGCAGAACTCACAGACTTCAGAATTGGTATCTCTGAACTGAGAGCACAGCACACAGGGGAAAAGAGCATCACCCCCCACTGTGTGGTGGTCTAGTGGTCAGGATGACTTGCTGGATCGTTCTGTGGTCTTTTGGAACATTCCAATACATGGGGTGGTGGGGGTGATATTTTTAGAAAGCCCTAATATGGGCCGCATACCACAGACTCTCAAATTATCCCATCCAGCTTAGCCCTCAGTTTAAACCTTCCTTTTTAATTCCAGTAATTACAGGCTCCAATTTATATGGAGCTGTGCACACAAAGGGCCTGTTTAATGCAAACCAGTTTGATTTGGGTGAAGTGTCCCAAGCATCTCCCACATCTTACAGCCTGTTTATGCTGACTTGATGATTTATTTTCTCCCCAAAAAGGTTAAAAATGGTGCTATTTGCATCAGATTTCTTTGGGGAAGCATAAATGAATGGTGATTTTTTCTTTTTTTGCGCATGCATAATATACCAAGTTGGTTTTACAGGCTTTTAGGGCACTGTGGTTTTCTGTCTGTCAGTATCTCTACCAGGACAGTAAATTCAAAATGGTAAGAAAACTGACATTGTCAAGTGGGGAGCCAGTACAGTGAAAAAACCTTAAAACCATGTGCTTGTCCGTTAAACATTGATGAGCTGTAAAACACTGTATTAATTCTTGTTGACTCATGAACATTTAGGTTTTGGAGTAAGGTCTGGGATGAGAAGAGCTTAAAAAGACCACTATGTTCTCTTGAGAGAGCAGGTAATTTCTGGACAAATGCACATACTCCCAGTCAGAAGATCAATTGGTTTTAAGAAATATGGAGCCATCTTAAGAGGCTTAAGTCATAAAAAATGATCATGCCTGGATGTGTTGTACATATTTAATCCCCCACAGCCCAAAGAGCAGTGTGACATGTCTCTTCTCTCCTAAAACTTGCACAGACAAAGAAATAGGGGAGATTTTTTTGGGGGTTTGCACTACAGTTGAAGCACAAAGATGTAGAAGAAGTTATACTCTATGCGGCAAAGCAAAACATGGATCTTTCTCAAAAAGGTGTAAGCATGAGAGAAAGTAAGCCAGAGCTGGTCCATTTTCTTCTAATGGGAGACTGTTATTGGAATTTGGCCCAGTAAGTCCAGAAGCTAAGGTTAAGAGAGGAGGACCAAAGACTGGGAAACACATGCACTGACCTGACAAATTCACAGACTATGTGTTTACACTAAAATGTTAATATCAGAATGTTTGTGTATGATAGCATTAAGAGTTCCCTAAAGTAGCCAGCTCTGGCTATGAGCACAGCAGCACTGCCTTCCTGCAGTGTAAACCTTGAGTTTGCAAGGAGCAGCCAATCAGAAGAAAGGTGGCTTAAAATAAGGAGGGTCTTTAAGGTAGAGGAGGCTGCACCCAAACCCCTTAAGATAAATAAGGATTATACTGAAGGGAATTAAAATCATTCTTAATATAGTGCAAGAATATAAATATGAAACTGAAAATGACACTATAATGCTATAACGCTAATCTAAAAATGTCCCTGTGATCTCTGTTGTCATGGAGCAAACCACAGAATGACAAGCTAAACACCTCCTGACCTCTTTAAAGTAGCAATAGAAGCCCCGCTTCACACCTTCCCCTTTAAGAAAAAATGAAATTGATTTTTTTTTTTTTTAAATTTTGCTGTTACTTCAATACAAAGAAGCTGTGAGGAGGAAACACGGCTGTCATTTCAGCCGGCCTGACAAACATTCATAATGCTGAATGATTTTTAAATGGACAAGATTTTTGAAGAGGTTCAAAATGACCACTTCACCTTAGTTTTTAATGCGGTTAAAACACCATGCTTGAGGTAGCACATTTTTCACATACCTTTTAATACCTCCATTGCACTGTCAACTGAGTTCTTTAAATACTCAAACAAGGATGCTGAAGCTAGATTACAAATAAGGATGACATCTATTAGGCAACATTCAGTGCTTTGTGTTGGATCCTGTTGTGTGTGTAGTGTATGCTTATAGCAAGTATGTTTGGTCAGTGTTGGTATGTGTTTTGTTATCTGTGCGTGTGTGCGCAACTATGCCAGTTTGGGTTAAGCACAGAGTGGCCGAAGCCGCAGACACACAGGATAGGTACCTAAGTGGAATCAGGCCTGTTAGATTTATGGCCATTTGTTCGGAGAGTGTTCATCCACTGGCTATTATGGAATGATTAGAGGAGAAGGTGAAGCTCCAAGTCCAGCAAAAATCAATACGGCTGTCGAGAACAATTCAGCCTTTCCCGCTCCGAGGAGTATTAGCACCAAACCTCTGTCTCCTAACACTTCTTCATTCGTCTCCAAGTGATTCAGGCCCAAGCTTCCAAAACAGCTACGCCTGTTCTGTCCTGCATGTTCTTCTCATTGCAGCAGTGGGGCCCTGCTTCTATATGACAACTGGGAAGGCAGCAGCTACACGACAAAGCTTTCATTCATGCCTCTGGAGCGCACCGAGTAGCGGTGCAAAGCTAAAACATGTACTGTATGTTGCAGAGAAGCATTGCTTTAACGGGGATTCGTTTTTAAGATTTGTTTTGCATTTTTAGCAAAACAAAGTTCTGAGGTTCAAAGACTAAAAATAATGTCAAATGTGACAATGAGTCTGTATTAAAACACTTCAAATGATGCATTAATGACAGAATTGTAAATCGGCAGCTGTGTTGCATGAACAGGACAAGGCTGAATAATGGGTTTGATAAAAAAATAAAAATAAAAAACAAACTTGTGGATCACTGACCTTGTACAGTTTAAGGCTAGCCTCATGGCGGGAATTGACAGTGTGCATCCTCAGCTTCTCCAGGCTATTAGTGTAGTAGTCGCAGGCATTGCACTTTAGGTGCACCGGATTGCCTATGGCCACACATTTCAGGCGCCATTCGTTGCCTTTGCCCCCTTCTTTGATGTGGGCCACAAGCTGGTACTTTTGCACATGCTTGTCTGTTTTGCAGTGCAGCTGGAAGTTGGCCTTGAGCTGAGTAGTGTAGTGGCACAACTTGCACTGATGCGAGTCTCCAACAACGGCACGCCACTCCTCCTCCGGCAGGCTCCGTTCAGCTCCCATATGCATGCCAAGCACATCCAGGTTATCAGTGGTGAAGCGGTTGCACACAGCGCACTGAAAGAGCTTGAGAGAGGGATCTATAGTCTGCGATAAACTTTCTCCCAGGGTCATCAGTTCTTCGGACACCAACTGCCCACCACCTAGCCGCACATCCATAGGGATTTCCCCACCTACTAGAACAAAGCAAACACACGAAGAGAAAACAAAACAAAGAGAAGAGAACAGTATCATCAGCTGAGACCTATTCAAAGCATACAGTCTAGATGGCTATTTCAAGTAAATACATGCTTAAAAGAATGTGTCTGGTAGGTATGATATTATGTGAAGGATAATGCTCATTTTTTTTGTCTCTAGCCAACAAATAGCTCTGAGCTAGGAAACAAGAGCGCCTGGACATTTCTACAAAAGCCTTCCAATGCCAGAAAATGAACATGCACATTTTCACTGTTTGGGCTGATGCTCTTTCATCTCCTGCCTGTAAATCAACTCTAAAGGTCAACAGAAAAAAGCAACGTGTTTTCTAATTACAGTAAAGACTTTCCAAGCTCAAAATACCATGAATCAACCCCACTCCCCTTGTTCACACAATGATGCTTTTTATTCTTTTTAATTTACACTACTTTCCTTGGATTATTTTCCACCTTTCTCTTCAGATTACCTCTAACACCTAACAGATTAAGTCTGCTTGGTACTGAGTCGAACCATAGAGCAGAGGGGGAAAAAACACAAAAAACTGCAAGCACATATCTTATGACACCGACCACATAATTGATGTCTGTAGAGTCTGGGAAAAAAAATGAATGCTAAAAAAACGAGGTAAGAGCCGGTGTTTTTGCCTTTGCTTGCTGATCTTTAATCTTTCACTGGCCAGACTGAGCATGCAGGCTTGACCCTGCCTGGCTTTACACTAAATTAATTCCAGCAGCTTCTTTTTATTTATTGCTGCAGTATGCAGCCTGTTCTTGGACTTTTCTCCATTACCTGAGTTTTTATAGCCAGGAGAGGGAGACCTTTGAGAAGCCCTGTGAAATCACTCACAGACCCAGCTCACCAGTCATGGCTCTTTATGCTCAATCATACAAAACCACAGATGCACACATATGTCATTATACTGTACCTACCAGCTTTTTCCCTCTTGCACTTCCCTTTTCTCTCATTGTCTGTTACTATTAAGATTTCATTATTTACCATAGACCCCTTGTCCACAGCTAAATTTTGATTGCATGTCATCAGACCAAGCTTTTGTTTAATATAGGCTGCTTTATATTCAAACTATTTTAATGTGAACCTCTGTATATTAGGCCATCCTTTTTTTTGTGCTAGGGGATTCTTGAAAAGAAAAAAAGGTAAAAGACTGAATCTTTCCATTTGATCAGACTGTTTTCAAGACAAATGTTTTAGGTATATAACCATCTGACTTGACAGCTGTATTGCTCCACGGTGTGCTGTAACCATATTTCAGGACAGAGAAGTAAAAGTTGCACCTCTCTTTAACTCCTGCTCTTGATCTCGTATTGTCTTTATCAGGGCTGTAGTCCTGAGTTTCGGGAGCGAGGATAAGAAAGAAGCTGATATAACCTGAGGTCAGCACTTGCCATAAATTGTACCTCTTTAGAAATACACCCTACAGTAAAAAAAAAGAAAAAGAAATCCAGAATGAGAGCATAAAAAGTGCACCTCTGTGTCTGTTTGTTTAGGGATCTCGTACTGAGCCTTATGTATTATATGGTGGTACCGTTAATATCAGAGTGTTTGTGTATGATAGCGTTAAGAGTTCCTTAAAGTGTGACCATGGATAACACTACTGCAGTTTATGGGCCCAGACTGTGTAATTATTGCCTCTCTTGCAATATGCTTATTACTACTCACCTCACAGGAAAATGAACCAGATGGCAGAAGAGGGAAAAAAAATTAGTCACAGCAATAAATTCTTGTTTGTGTCTTCAAACTGGTGACAGTTGAAACAAGTCTGTACAAACTGTGTGGTTGTAACTGGTCCTACAAACACTTTGCTATGCTGCTGAATTACCCTTGCTGAGGCCTCTAACCTCCCTTCTTTGACCAAGATTAAATTTATAGCTGAAATTACTGACTTGGAAGAAACAGAGAACTCCAGCGGTGAAGTTCAGCAGCAGTTTGAAAGTAAAAAGCTAAGGCTGGTTGACTGTGTGGAAAGGAGGGGGAAAAGCATAGATTATACATGTTTGGCCTTCTAAATCACCTTGTATGGATATCACACAGTGAGCTTCAAAATTCTGCTAAATCATATCAACACACTGTCATTTGAGTGCCCTGTAAAAGATTGCATGAGTAGGGAAATAAATAATCTTTTGCTTTCTGTATGCTGCCTGGCACATTTATTATAAGAAAAAAAAATGTTATGCTGGCCTTGTGCACTAGAACATTCTACCATTGCTGGTAAACACATATCTTATGGCATGAGAACAAAGCAGCTGCCTAAGTACAAATCCGTGATATGCCGGAGTACAGCATATTGTATTGCAGCTTATCGCTTTGGTTTGTTTTTCATTTGATAAAATTTTGCATTATTGTCTTGTGTTCGTGTAAATGAATAAATTAGGAATCAAGATAGAGTTCAGCTAAAAGGTCTAGTTATTGTTTTTTCTTTTTTGTGGGGAAATGCTTTTGAGAACCAAATGGGACATACCAAGTGCAGGAGCCAAGGCAGCCATGTTCGGATCTAGGTGAAAGCTCCCCATCAGGAACTGGGCCTCAGCTCCAGCTGGGTCTATCTTGAGGCTTGGTGGAAGGCTCATGTTCTGCGTCAGGTAATACTGGTAGAGCTCAGCCTCAGAGGGCGAAGGCATAGCACCCAAGCCAAGTCGCCCGTGCTGCATCTGAGTCACATTCTGCTGGAGCAGCATCATGTTGTGCATGTGCTTTTCACTAGTCATGTGAATACGAAGGTTCCGCGCCACATTGGTCTCGTAGTCACACACCTCACACCTCCAAGAAGGTTTGCTCTTCGGCTTGGTTGGGGAGGGGACCCCACAAGGTCCGGACATGTGAGTGGAGGATTGTGAAGGATGGTGGTGGGGAGGGTGATGGCTACTGGCCTGGGTGACTGACGGGACAGCCACCACTCCTCCTGGTGTATGTCCAAACACCTGGTCCTGTGCAGACCCAATGGAGCCTCCATTCTGCAGTGTCTGCATATTGTTCAGGTGCTTGTCTGACTGCATGTGGATGCTTAAGTTCCCCTTTGTGGTGGTGGAGTAGTTACACACCTACGAAATACAAGATCCGTTTTTCTTAAACTGTGATAAAATGATACAGATACAAATGTAATATCCTTAGCTGCTATATAAAATGCACCTAAATCAACAAAAAGTTATCTACATACCTCACACCGGAAGGGCTTGTATCCACAGGTATAGCTTTCTCCACGAGCCAGACGAGGGTGGCTCTGACCACTGCTGCAGTATACGCAAGAGCCTCCAGAGTCTGGGTGCTTTTCTTTCATGTGGGCCTCCAGAGTCTGCTGGTACTTGTAATGCCAGTTGCATTTGGGACACTTGAGTGTCTTGCATGAATTGCGTGAATGCATCATGGTCATGTGACCACCCAAAGAACGTGAGGAACCCAGAACAGTGTCACATTTAGGGCATTCGACCCCACTAACTCCACTGCCACTGGGCCCATGGTTCTGTGAACACTCACCCATTCCTGTTATGTCACAGGAACCCCCTGGGAGGGGGTGCGAGTGGCCATGAGATGAAGGGTGGAGGTGATGATGATGGTGGTGCACGTGGTGATGATGCAGAAGGGCTCCATTTTCCTCCTCTCCCTCTGCAGGGCAATCATTTGGTTCTGGAGCTGTGGCACTATCTCGATTGGCACTTTCATCAGGAGCAGCATTGGTGGACAGAGGCGAGGAGGAAGTGCCAGAAGTTTCATCCTCGCTCCTTCTGACGGCAGCTGTCACCAGTGCCATGGGAACAGTAGGTCCCTGGCAGTTAAAGCTCAGAGGGAGCTCTGAGGTCCTCCCTCCACCATCTGCAGTTGAACCCTCTTCCTTGACAGAGGAGGAAATGGAAGCAAGGGCTTTGCTGTTAAGTGTGGAACTGACTGCAGAGGTGCAGGGAGAAGGCTGGAGAGTGCTACTAGGCATTAATAAAGGAGATTTGGAAATGCTTTGGTTTGAGACAGCTGGTTCCCCCGCTTCACCCCCACCGCTGCTACTGTTACCACCACAGGCCATTGCAGTGCTTTCTGCCTCATCTTCCTCTGCCCCTAATAACAGTTCCTCGTCCTCCTCAGAGCCCCCGGTCAGGCTGGATAAGTGTGCCTTGCTTTCATGTCCCTTAGTGTTCCCATCTTCTCCCTTGCAAGCCAACTCTTTCCCAGCAGGCTCCTCTGTTCTCCCTCCCTGTTTGGGCAGGGCACTGGAGTCTTTGGCAGAGCCTGGGGATGAGGTAAGAGTGGGCGCTTTGGGAATGCTCAGCCCTCCAAGAGAAAGCACTGAGCCTAATGGGGTTTGTTGCTGCTGCTGTTGCTGGAGGCCAGAGTCAGAGTCTTTGTTCAGGAGGGTCTCACTGCCCCCACTGCTGCTTCCAGGCTCTAGATGGACACCACTAAATGTGCCATAGAAGCTCTGTCCAGAGTTAAGAGGGAGCAGCGTAGATGGCAGAGGAGTGCTCTTATTTTTTGGTTCCAGGAAACTTATGAGGGGCTCTTTGTCCTTCCCAATGCCCTGGATAATGGCAGATGCATGCTTATCTCCTAACAGCCGCCGCTCATCTTCACACAGTGTCATGCGGTGATCGTGGACAGCATGAGTGGCAAAGGAACGGGCATAGCCGAAGGACAGCTTGCAGAGAAAACACATGAGAATGGGCTTACCCTTGCCATATAGGGCTAGCCCATCAAATTTGGAGAAATCCACATTGTTGGGAACATCTTTGGATACACAGGACTTCTTGGCAGACCCATCGCTGTTCAGGTAATCCTTGTTGCTTTTGTGCCGCACATCGAAGACACGGAAACTGTGCAGGACAGGGCTAAGGCCTGCCATTGTTGAGGTATTGGGGAAACCTTGGTCTGAATTACCAAACCACTTTCCAAAGGACGAGGCTATGTGGAACGTGTTGATGATCTGTGGGTAAACTGAGGACGAAGTCCCAGCAGGTTCCCCTGGTTTCCCCCCACTCGAGAGAGAGTTTGTAGGAAGCAGGCCGGGTACCATGCCTCCACTACTTTGGATCAACTGACTGAGGCTCTCCACAATGTAGGCTGAGCCATCTGGTTGGTAGACTATCTCTCCAGCCAGGTTCTCCACATCACTACTCTCCTCTTCCTCTTCCTCCTCCCCTTCCTCACTCCCACTCTCAGGTGGTCCCTGTTGTTGTGTGGGCTGATGTCGCAGAAGAGTGGGCATACCTCCTCCCCCTGAAGCTATTGGCATCCCAGGAAAAGGTTGAAGACTAGGGAAACAGTTGTCAATCTCCATTTCATCTAAGTCCTCAGATTCTTCCTCTTCTCCACAGCTCACTCCCTCTTGGTCTTCTTCGTCAAGACCCTCTCCTCTGGGATGCAGCTGGCCTGTGGCAGAGCTATCACGGTGGGTCCGGGGTGATGTCTGCTTTGGCTGCTGCTGCTGCTGAGACTGTAGTTCTCTTACCCTGTCATGAGGTGCAATAGAGTTTTGGGACTGAGAGGGGTAGGGACCAGAGAGAGACAGCGGGTCCAGGGAAGGTGCCTGGTTGGTGCAGGTGACCTGTGAGCTATTGTGATCGTTCCAGGGCTGAGGTGGTTGCTGCTGCTGGGAGGAGCCGAGCCCATCGTCTGTCCCAGAAACCACGGGAGACTCACAGCTGTCCATGCTGATGCCTACATGAGGCATTCATCGCATCCAGGCCTGCAGAGACACAAAATGATTACGATAAGAGGTTAAAGTTGTATTTGGGACAGTAAGCACACAAACAGCACATAATTTATTTGCTATGTAAATTAGGGAAAGATCAGACTTATAAATATGAAAGGAAGACAATGGGAAAAAAAAGGTTTGAAAGAAAAAAACAAGCGAATGTATGGCGATGTATCGTAAGAGACAAAAGTCTGAGATATAATTGGAAAAATGACACCATGCTCATTACGCTAGATTAGGCACTTAAACACAATACCTGAGACAAGCACTAATAAGACTTCCACGATTCATCTTCCTGCCATATCACAAAGGTACCATCTTTTATCTTCACCTTCCAAACAACACCCCTAATCTTATATTCTGCAAATCCTACATCCGTTTTTAATTAACTTGCAGTCAGAAAAAAGGCAGCAACAGTCTAACTTAATGGATCAAATAGATTCCTTGTGAGATAATTAGACATTGAGAAGCCACCCATCAGCATGTCGTACATTTACATAACTAGAAGAAAAAAAAAAGGGAAAACTGTATCTAAAAAAAGAAAGAAATTCTTAACAGTAATACTGTTACCACTCCACCTCCAGTGGTGTACATAGAAGAAGAATGTAATTCATGTGCATTATTGAGATAGATTTGTCTGGACGCTAACATGAGCAATAAAAGTCAGTATTTTCTATGAACCCAAAACACATAAGCTGGTTTGGGACTTCACTGCAGCTGTGTTTAGATCTTGCATCCAATAACCTCCACGCTTAGCCTGGTTTCAAACACTCCAGCCATCCTCTGCCTCTGAAATAATAAATGGGAGCTGAGCTTTCGGGAGCTGGCCATGCCCCGAGCATCTGAGAGACTCAACGCAGGCTGCAATTTAGAGCGCAGAAGAGATAAAATGATAGCGCAAGATACTGCTGAGCTAATAATTTTATTAAAGGGATGCAGCCAACATTGATTAAAGGGGGCAATCGCGCTGAAACCAATAACTCTGGGCTGCCCTTTAACCCAACAGTACTGAATATTACATGAGCAAAGTTTCCCGGCACCGAGCTCACTGCCATGTCCTGGTTGATTAGCACATTCACCGCTTGCACTTGATTTATTTACTTATTTACTTAGGGATGCAAATTTCAGCTGCGATCAGAATGGAGTCTACCCCACACCCTAACATATAAAGCACTGAAGGAGAGGAAAGATTGATAATGTCTGTCTGCCTCTTCATGAATGTCTGATGAGGCTTGCTTCCCGTGCAACATACCTGAGACCTCCCCAGCCTATGTGCACTCAAACTGCAAAAAACAAAACAAAAAAGTCATGATAAAGGACCCTCATTTTGTATTTGGTCTGCTAAATGAAGAGTCAATCGTGAGCAGTAAGTAAAATTAAATAGAGAACCATAAATACACACAAATTTCTGCTAGCATGGTCTGTCTGATTATTTTGTTTACATTCAACAAAAGCTAACCTCAGTGACCCTTAAGTTACTTTGCATATAAAATGAAAGATATTAGACTGGCTGGCTTATTAACATGATTGCTTTATACAGCCAGACATGATTTAGCGATGGCTGCCATATTGAGTGAGGGGATACTAGCCTTACTGGTCTGTATTTATTATCTGCTCCATTAATAAGAGGCTATGAGCTCAACAGCCATTTCACACAAATGGACTGAGGGCAGTGAGAGTAATGCAAGAAAAAACGCGCCACATGTCAAACAGACAGTGATTCTTCAGACTAAAAGCAAGTGGATAAACTGTACGAAATGAAATGGGGGGGTGGGGGAGAAAAAGTGACTCGTGTAAATGGACTGTCTCATAGGAAAACATCTCCATGTGTCCTGTCAGAACATGGAGTTTTTCACACTTTGTTCCTGTAATCTATTAGGCCCCTCCTTCAGATTCCACTGCCTGTCTCAACCAGGCCTGGGAACACTAGGACCACATGCACAACTAGTTTTTAAGAGCCCGGCTCAAATCCCCCCCACCTGGCTCTACCCTTCATGTGTTTCATGTTTTGTGGAGGTCCCTCTAAATGGTCTTCCATGCTTCATTTGGTAAACTAGATGATCAGTAAACCTCGATCCCCCAAAGAAGGGAGAAACCCTAGCCAAGCAACAGTGTGTAAAACAGAGGGTTAGACTTGAGGGAGAAGAGACTGGGATAAGGCCAACAATGACCTCTAAAGTTCTCTAGTCTCCTCTTTTCCTCGGGTTTAAAAAAGGTGAGTACAGTACCCATCAATTCACATTACCGCTCAAGATTCCTCAAGCAATTAGCAACAGACAGGATAAAACAATGACTCTTGATCAGTGCTGGAGCGCCGAGATAGTTTGGTGTGTCCAGTGCTTACAGAAAACAGAATTGCCCTTTAAAATCAAGATGGTGTAATTCAATAACCTGCAGTGGTTACTGATGAGCAATGGGATTGTCTGGAGTCGGAAAGTCGCAGATGGGCCAACTGATATAATGCTGTTTGTCTCTAGGAGGTCTGCTTGGCTCAGCGACACCTGTTTAAAGTAGGAAAAGCTTTAATCTCTAGGAGGCACTAAAGGAGTCCTGGAGACAAAGAGACGCGGTCAAAGTAGAGGGGAAGTGGAGGAGGCTGGTGTCTTTGTGTGCTGATTGTGTTAATAACCACAAATAAAAATGAGGGAGTAGACCACTAGAGATGACTAGTACTGTTATTATTTACAAGTTACCTTTATGTACTGTTATACATTGCAATATTTAGAAACAAAAAAAATTGCCTTTTGAATACTGGCATTACAAAAAGTGATTCTGTCATGGCGTCTGCCCCTGTTTTGCCTTTTAATTCTGAATATGGGTCCACTGAGTTGACAATAAGCAGGCTGTGCGCAGCCAAAACAAGCCTTAGTTGACAATAAGAGATAATCACAGGGAAGAAAAGGCTGGATTCCTGAGCTGATCTCAGGGAAAGCATGATGATGCACAGATCCTAACTGCAGCATTCACCCCCTACTGCCACCTGCCATCAAAGACTTTATGCCAGAGTCTCCTTGCTCTTCTATTTTCTCTGTGCTGAAAAAAAAAAAAAAAAAGGTTATGCTCGACCCCCTCCCAACCACAAAGCAGATAAGACTGAACCTTGTGAAAAGGCCTTGGTTTTAATGAACAATGTCAGAGAGTGGGTCTGGATGTCATTTTGTAGGGATGCAAAATGAGATAAGTTTTAAGATATGGGTCCTTTCATTAGGTGGGATTTACTGGCCAACTGAGGCAGGAATTAAAGGCTAAAGAAGCATCTGATTATAAGCATGCCTGATCACCTGCCCAAAGGCCTGGTCTTGCCTTTAGAAGACCCTGGTCTCTAGGGTTTCCTGGGGAATTAGCTCAGACTCTATCCAAACTGTAAATACTGCTACTTAGGGGTGCCCTTACTCTTACTGCACATACGCATACTCACGAGTTGTGAGGGCACACAAGTTTGTTAACCTGCCAAGAAAGACCCCACACAATACACCAGTTGTGATTTTCAAACATGCATCAGTGATGTTCCTTGTCTGTGTCTTGTCTCTGCGCCATCACAGAGCCTGGCTAGCCACCGCAGGGTAAGGGGCGGTTATTGGAAAATCAATGGCATGAACGCTAAGCAAGTTACAGGAAGATGTGGGAAGGAAAGGTTCTTATTGATAAAGCAAGGGAAGGCTTTTTATGTTGCACTAGGGACATGCTCATTGATGGGGAAACCATTGTAGTCCTCAGGCAGAGCGGCGCATGGGTTTATCTTGTAAGCTTGTTTCAATTAATCACCAATAAAGGCATGCATGCATTGCACTTTTTAACATATGTCTACTTTAATGCCTGGTATGGCTTTAAGTCTGGTTTTAAGGCCCTCATATTTTAGTGACTGAACTGATATTTTTAAAACTTCACAAGTGTTTTTTCTTTTTCCTCTTCCCCCTTTTTCCTATTTTGTTTTGTTTTTTTAACTGCAGGTTTGCTTCCATATAAAGACCTTATACTCCACTAAGGCAAGATGTTGTTAGGTGTGGCTGTGTGCAGGCAGGAATAGGACCCAAGGTGCAGACTCCGGAGACAGACGTGAACTCAAAAAAGGCTTTAATTTAATACTCAAAATATAACAAAACTAAAAAAAAAAACTCAACACAAACTTAAACTAGAGAAATGACAGAACACACAGCTAAGAAAACGGTAGATCGCGACACAGACACAGAGAAACACTGGGCTTAAATACACAGAGGGAGCAATCAGGGAATGGGTAACAGGAGGGAAACACAGCTGGGGCAAATCAGGCCTAACGAGACAAGAGGAAGCAAAACCAGACACATTAACATCAGACATGGACTTTCAAAGTAAAACAGGAAACACATAACACAGACTGAACAAAGACACAGACTCATATGCAGGCACTACAAAGGGAACAGAGACGTGTGAACAGGGCAGACACAAACACTGACTGAACAAGGGGATATAGGAACTTAAGATACACATAGGCTACGTTCACACTGCAGGCGAAAGTGCATCAAATCCGATTTTTTTGACCCTATGCGACCCATATCCGATCATGCTATGACAGTGTGAACGGCGCAAATCCGATATTTTCAAATCCGATCTGGGTCACTTTCGTATGTGGTACTGAATCCGATACATATCCGATGTTTTAGAAAGCGACTGCTGTTTGAACGGTCAAGTCGCATTAAATCCGCCTTTTACGTCACCGACACAAGACTGAAGCCAATTATCAGCGCCCGAGAAGACATCGCGAACGCTTCCTAGCCATCCAGTGTAGATGTCAGTGAAACTGTTGGGAAGACAACGTAAACATTTTATTTATACTGTATAATCTGCAGATTCTGACAGAAATCTGCAGCTATCCTTTGAAGCACCGCTCCTCTCTTAAACAGCAATAAGGATCATTATTAGGTTATTTACATTATTATGTAAATAACAAAATAACTTAAAGCAAAAATTGGGAAACGTAAAGTCCGAAGTCTTTATATTAACGGCCATCAGTCAAACAATACTGTTTGTTCTTGGTCTAAACAGAGCGCGTTGTGTGTGACATCTTTTGCGCATGCGGGCCGCTTTGAGCGTTCACACTAGAGCGCGTTTGCTGTCGCATTTTATTTGTAGTGTGAACGAGGAGACAAAAAAATCGGATTTGATCAAAAAATCGGAATTGAGCATTAAGACCTGCAGTGTGAACGTAGCCATAGACGCGAACTAGACAAGGGGATGCAGGTGATAGGGGAGACAGAGCAACTAAAGAAGACAGAGACATAAGCCATAAGACAGAACTCAAAGAAACCAAAAACTAGACAGTATAAATAATATCGTAAACTCAAAAACCCTGGGTCAACGACCCAGGCATCCTAACAGTACCCCCCCCCTCAAGGGCTGGCTTCCAGACAGCCCAAACCAAAACATCAAAATCAAAAAAAACAAAAACAACCCAACCAGGGTGGGCGGTGGGGGAAACAGGATGGAGGGCCCGAAACAAACCAAACAAGGAGCCAGAAACAACAAAACAAAACAAAACAAAAAAAAAAATGCAAACACTGGAGCCCGGAAAGCAACAGAACAAAAACAGGAACAAAGCCCAAAACAACAGCACCAAGGCCCAGGCAAAGTCCAAAAGCAAACAAACAAAAGAGCTCACGAAAAGCGCAGAGGCCCAGGCAATAGTCTCAAAAAAGTTCAGGGGGCCGGCCCGGAGGCTGACGGCACAACAGTCCAAACCCGGGTAGGTCAGGGGGGCAGCCCGGAGGCTGATGGTCCAAGAGCCCAGAAAACAGTTCAGGAGGCCGGCCGGGCGGGAGGCACCGACGGCGGCGGAGCAGGTCAGGAGGCCGGCCGGGCGGGAGGCAGCGACGGCGGCGTAATTCAGGGGGCTGTCCATGACGGCAATGACGTCCAGTCATCGGCCGGACAGGACGTGCAGGACGAGCAGGCCGGACAGGACGTGCAGGAACAGACAGCATGGAGACCTCAGGAGCAGACGAAGCTGAACACTCGGAGACTGGACCAGGCGGAGCTGCAGAGGCAGAAGCTGGACCAGGCGTAGCAGAGGCAGAGGCTGGACCAGGCGTAGCAGAGGCAGAGGCTGGACCAGGCGTAGCAGAGGCAGAGGCTGGACCAGGCGTAGCAGAGGCAGAGGCTAATGGCAGCTGGACAGGCTCCTCAGGCCCTCCAGCTGACGTGGCTTGAGGCTGAACAGGCTCCTCGGACCCTCCAGCAGGAAGAGACGGCTGAAGCGGTTCCTCGGACCCTCCAGCGGAGACAGGTGGCTGAACGGGCCCCTCGGACCCTCCAGCGGAGACAGGTGGCTGAACGGATGACCGAGGAGAGGAGCGACGGTGGCGTCGCTTCCTTTTAGACGAGGGAACAGGAACCAGTGGAGAAACGGAGACCTCCTCCTCATCCTCCGACCACACAGCCGCCAGGAAAAAGGCAGGCGAACGGACAGGCGAACAAGGTCCCAGCTGGCGTGAGGAAGGGGAGGAAGCCTGCAGTGGCGATGAAGCAGAGTGTGCGTTGTCCTGCGGCAGCGGTGGGGAAGATGTAGTGAGGGAGAGAGCAAGCTCACTAGCCCTGACTTGCTCTCTCCAGGCAGTAATGGTGTTCCCCAACTCAGTGTCTCTAGCAAACTGGCTAAGCCGGGGATTATGCCGAATGATGGCCTCCACCGCGCTCAGCCCCACTGCCATGGTCCTTAAATCCGGGGACTGGGCGATGCGGTCGAGCAGGCGCACCAGCCGCTCCATCTCGCCGTTGAACTCAAAGAAAAAGGAGTCTGCAGGGTCCATGTTCTGGTCGCGATCTTCTGTTAGGTGTGGCTGTGTGCAGGCAGGAATAGGACCCAAGGTGCAGACTCCGGAGACAGACGTGAACTCAAAAAAGTAGTGATGGGACGTTCTGTATCGAGGCTTCGGAGCGTGTGTCGAGTAATGGAGGGGGCGTTTCCGCGAAGCGCGTATCGAGGCTTGCTTCATTTATGGGAGGAGCTGAAAATGATGACGTCCGAAGCCTCGCTGCCCGGCTGTACCACGTGACTGGTTCATGAAGCGGTTCGAACTTTGCCGCAAATAATCATTTTCCATACTGCCAGCATAAATATACACAGTATACTGCCATCACTACACTATAGGTGTTTTACACACTCCTTTTGTTGTTGACATTTACAGGCTGTGTGCAAAATGCCACACTCTTCAAATTCATGCCAGCTATTATTTTTACGTCCAGTAGGTGTCCTGCTAGAGCAAATGAAGCTTCATGAAGCTTCGCGTTGGGGTGAACCAATTGGATGAAAAGCTTCAGTGCTTCATGGGGCTTCATCTGCCCATCACTACAAAAAAGGCTTTAATTTAATACTCAAAATATAACAAAACTAAAAAAAACCTCAACACAAACTTAAACTAGAGAAATGACAGCGCACACACAGCTAAGAAACCGGTAGATCGCGACACAGACACAGAGAAACACTGGGCTTAAATACACAGAGGGAGCAATCAGGGAATGGGTAACAGGAGGGAAACACAGCTGGGGCAAATCAGGCCTAACGAGACAAGAGGAAGCAAAACCCGACACATTAACATCAGACATGGACTTTCAAAGTAAAACAGGAAACACATAACACAGACTGAACAAAGACACAGACTCATATGCAGGCACTACAAAGGGAACAGAGACGTGTGAACAGGGCAGACACAAACACTGACTGAACAAGGGGATATAGGAACTTAAGATACACATAGACGCAAACTAGACAAGGGGATGCAGGTGATAGGGGAGACAGAGCAACTAAAGAAGACAGAGACATAAGCCATAAGACAGAACTCAAAAAAACCAAAAACTAGACAGTATAAATAATATCGTAAACTCAAAAACCCTGGGTCAACGACCCAGGCATCCTAACAGATGTGAGTTTATGACTGATATGGTGTCACAGGAAGCTTAACTGCATGGTACCAAGAAGAAATAAATACATGGCATTATCAGTAGAGCAGCATTGTGGTGCAGTGGTTAACACTGTCATAGCAAGAAGATCCAATCATCATTAAATATAAACAAATACATAAATATACCTCTTATACTTTAGTCATTCTTTATTAAAAAAAAAAATCCAAGATTACTTTCTGTCACTGTGAACATCAACAGTCAATACTTGTTGTTAACTCTGTGGAGGTGAAGTCTTGGTTTCCTTGATCCCCATCACTTTAACTCAATTAGCAACAATTAACAATGAAACACAGTAATTTATTATGTGCTGTAAATATTCAGTCTACTCCTGTGCTAATGCAGACATAAAGGTGCTCCAGTACTGCTCCAACTGCAGGAGGCAAAAAGTCACCTCAGGTCGATGGCACTCGGCCTGTAAACAGGGCTTCCCGTAAAATCAATGATCTTCAGTAGGAGCTATCAGTCTGTCTAACAGAAATAGCCATGGCTGTGCTGAGTCTAAGGCAGGGAAGAACAGTGCTGTGTGTTTACATCAGTGTGTGAGAGTAAGGGAGGCTGATCACTGGCCTGTCTGGGAGGTATTTCTCAAAGGCAGCAGAACTGAGGCATGTAGATCTGTCACGCATGCAGCTAGACAAGGCTTACAACTCACAGATTTTATTACTGTGGTTCTTTTTGTGTACTTTATGCGTTAATCTAATGCTGGAACAAACGTATAAGTTACAGCCAAAATAATCCTTGCTGATTACAATATGAGCAAACTCAAATACCCAGGAGGTGATGTGCTGATTGTTTTAGTTTCACAGTACTCAATTTTAGTAATCATTTTGCACTAGCAAAACTGGCCAGTGAAGGCAAAATTGATTTGTTTGTAGTATCAATTGCCTCCTTTGTTAATAGACCTGAAATAGAACCTTGAAAATGATTTTACCCTTTATGCAACACCATCAAATCGTGCTAATCCATTCCATGTTGCAGAGCGGAAGAAAAGTTATTTAAGACAAATCACAGGACAGAACGGTATGTTGATCATACACAGGGCAGTCTGATTAAATGATCAGACTTGAGCTCAGCTAAATTCCAAAACCCCTCAGTGGGGATTTACACATGGCACTAGAGTGTTTCCTCAGTTTTGGAGGGTGTGATAGAAACAGCATGCTGGTGTAATTAGAAGTAGTTAATTAGCTGTGGGTTAATTACTGGGTTCTGCAGAGCGATAGTGAAAGACCTGGTGGGGTGGCAAAGCAAAGAAGCAGCGAACACACAGCAGGAAGCTCCCAGTCTCCCACCAATTAGCAACCAGCATGGGGAGGGGAGCTTCTCTGGTGCACTCGGAGTACAAATGTATAAGAATCATTTCATTCAAACCTCTGTGCAAGGGAAGAGAAAGCAACGGTAGATAAAATTTTCATGGCGTTAGAAACATTTTAGTATTTTTCTTATTTGGGGGGGATAGAAAAAGTGGCAAGGTACATTGGAATTTTAGACGACAAGGTGATGCAAATAATACAACAGCCATTAAGTCCACAGAGTGAACGGGAAATATTATAATTACTGCAAAAGCAACTACTTCCTACGGCAACAAAATCATTCTTCATTTTGAAAGGCTGCACTGCATTATTTTCCTGTTATGTCCCACGTGGTTTGTTAAGAAAGCTTTGTAATTTATAAGCGCATAAATTATCCTTGGAATTAAGATATTGATGTATAATAAGAGAAGGGCTATTGGGCACAAACTAATGTTCACCCCCAGGCAACCCAGTGCGCAGAGCAATAGGGTGTCTTTAAAATCGCAAGACTGTGAGAATGAGACAGAGTGAAACTCTGCAGCTGTATCTTCCAAACAGTTATCTGATAAGTTTGATATACATTATCCATTTCTGCTCAATTTTAGACTAACAGACATGGATATTGAATGATTTGTAACAGTCTGAAATGCAACCTCACATACTTTGGCACGCCGATCTGACTTTCCCATAGTGTGGAATGCAGAAAAGCTGAAAGGACAGATAACACTTTGTGCAGTGGTCTTTCAGGGTTTAATCAATCAGAGAAGTACACGCTGATCAGATTGGGGACGATGCAAGTTAAAAAAAACAAAAAGGAATGCCCCAGATAGATATTTGCAGATGTACAACTGCGTTTCCTGCAGTTTAGCACAACAGAGAGAAAGAGAGAGGGAGAAAGCGAGAGAGCTAAAGACACGTGTCCACTGAAAGGTCAGGGACAAGGGGGAAATGTGCTGATCAAAGTCTTTGAGCCCCCGGACCTTCATTTCTACTAATTATCAAATCTTCCCCTATTTATATCTGCGGGAAGCAGACGGTCTCTAAAGAGAGGATGGAAGTGAAATCTGCAAACTACAGTGCTTTCAAAGCTTCTGTGTGCACTCACTCCATTTCATTTGTTCTACGGTACCAGGATTAGGGTAGTAGAAGCTAAGAGAACCAGTGAGCACAACTAAATGTTGTGAATAGACTGCAAGGCTGAGCAAACTGTAAAATACTTTATCAGTGCCATTCTTCAGCGGTGGAAATGTTACCTGTCATTGCATGGTGCTATACAGAGATGTGGTCCACATACAGTATGCACAAATGTGTGAAGACACACCTTCTTGCAGCTTTCAACTAAGGAAACCACAAACAGACTTGTTAAAGTGATCAATACCATTGAAATATTAAACCTTAAGAAGCCACATTATTGATTGGGACCCAATGATAAAATGGTTTATTATCACAATTGTGGGGCTTTATGTAAATGTTCATCCACCATGTGCTGTGGCTTAATATGAACCTTCCCACACACACAGACGCACACATAAACGTATACATAGGCACATGTGCACGCATACACACACCTTCCAACCCACTCAGCTCTGCTCTTTTACCCTGCCATCTAAAACCTGAGGGATTGGAGGGATTGGGGCGGACAGGGAGTTGTCATTACCACTACTTCTGCATCCATTAAGGAGAGCTGACACTGATCAGCATACTGAGCCTCTGTTGACTGAGAGAGGAGAAAAGGGATCTAGCCCCCTAGAACAACCTGGCAGCTCTGGGATCTAGTCTAAGGGACATCAGGCTGGTGTTACTTTGAAGGCAAGCATGCAGGTGAGCACAGGACTCAGACTCTATGCGAGGATCACGCCCTGACAGACAGGTCGGGGACAGGTATGACATGTCTATAATGCTGGGTCTTTCTGTCTAATCTGGAAAACAAATACCTTAGTAATGACCCAGTCCTGCACCTGGTAAAACACAGGCTTCACCAGCACCTGGAATTAGACAAATATCTGTTCGCTAAGCATTCTTAAAGCAACACGCTCAAAAATACTTAAGGTAATTTAGAAGGTATGAATATATGATGTAAAGATGCTTTTTTTAAAGAAATAAAATGTAGAGGAGAAACAGCAAATGTGTAATATTCCGCTAAAATATTGGTAAGTATTAAGGCTAAGGTAGGACATTAAACAGTGAGCAAGACTATGAGCAGTTGAGTTAAATGACACAAAGGCCCAGAAGTAAAACACAGAGCCAGTGCCACAAGCCTGCGAGTTAGAGGCCAGTGTTCGGTTAAGTATCTAAACCTGAGCAGGGTGATAAGATCCCTTTTAGAAGGCATGTGAAGGCCAAATGACCAGGAAACCCGAGTAATGTGGGTGAAAGCTGTCTGCGGTGAGAGCAGAGACGTGGAAAGTCATGCAGCGTTATGTGTGGAAAATGGAAACTTACTATCTCTTTTACACACCTCATACTGAGAAGAACTGCAGTCCCATTCGCATAAGCTTGTATGTGCATATACCATATCATGTGTAAGCACACACGCGCACACGCACGCACGCACGCACGCACGCACGCACGCACACACACACACACACACACACACACACACACACACACACACACACACACACACACACACACACACAAAGCAGGGATTAAAGAGTGTCCCAGTGAAACCATTCTGTGGAAATTATTTCTTTGCAGAAAAAAAGGCATGAAAGCCAATGGCGACCTGGCCTCTAATTCTAGAGTAGGATATCCTGGATAAATAATTAGAGGGTTGCTTTGAAGACCTTGCACAGCTGAACCATTCACTCCCCACTTCACATTTGCTAAAGTCATTAATGACAAAGATTTAGAAAGGAAAAGCGAAAATCTTTCTGGTACACAAATACTTTTTTTTCTCTTTTTTTTTTTTTATGAGGCCTGGCCCAAATTCCTCTCCGCTTAGCTGAAGCCCTTATCCTGGGAAAGAACTGCACGCGTTTTAAACAATAAACCTCAAGGGAAAACTGAATTCTATTGCCCCATTCCCTACTGAATTATGAGGGTTGATTAAGTTAAAAGAATAATGCGCCCTGTGTTTTAAAAGGGGAAGTGGACAAGAAATGTTTCAATGCAGCAGACAATATTATCAAAGCAACAAAGACTTTTATATTTCAGAGCGTAATAAAAGAGCGTAATAACAAGCCCGCTATGAATGCAAGATTAGAACGTACCATGCTCTAATGAACAAACTGACTGATCCACCGTTAGTCCTCATGCTTAGTCACCGCATGTGTCACGTCTTCAGTGGGCTGTGTGGCTAACCTGGATCAATCAAAGCGGGGGAGAATCTGACAAGTAGAATTCCCAACAAAAGAAAATCCACTCACCAGTGTGCATTTTAAATTCCACTGCATACAGCAGCAAAATCTTTCAGCATTTCAAACCCCCCCCAAAAAACAAATAAAAGGAAGATGAACCCACTGAGCAGGGTTTCCATGCTGATGAGATGTCTAATCTTTACACTGCCAGTTTACAAACAAAACACTCATTAATCAGATCTAGATGTAATCATAATGTTAAAAGAAGAGCAGAGCTTGCCCTACAGTTTACAAGGACAACTTCCAAGGTAAACCTTGCATGGTGATGTGCATTTCTTCTGAGTAAAGCTGTGATGAGGAACTGTCAACAGAGGAAAAGGGAAGGGAAAAAAACAAAAGAAAAACAACTTGTTAAGTGTATAACAAGGTGGCCTGGAGGGCAATGCCGAAAGACACCTCAGCACTTGACTCTGTAGTGTGCAGGGAACATCAAACAGCATTTCTGTAGCAACGCTGAGCACTGACGGAGCCGACCACAGTGTTCAGAGGGCCCTTGTGTGAAGAGAAACACTTCAGTTTGTCAGGAAATAAACAGGCAAAATGTGACTAAAAGACAACAATTCCTTCTGCAATAGTAATAAGTGCTCATATGCACTAAATCTGAACCCAGTGTATGTTGGGAGACTTATCTGACATGAGGGAAAGCTACTGCCATTGGAATAGCAAGAAGCTGTATGTGTGTGTCACCCAAAGACGCAAGGATTGGGTGGTAAAATTAACCCTCTGTTTGAAGCTACGAAGATGAAGAAGGAGTAAAGACAAAGCTTACTGAAATAAAATTAACAAATGATCTGAACTGTGATAGAACAGTGCTTGAACCAAAACCTGGCATGCTGCTATCTACTGCACAAGTGTCCATTCACTTGGTGCTGAGGTTGCAGATGCTCAGTGGTAACAGGACATTAAAATATCCTACCCCCGTGGGGACAGGGAAGAGACAGAGGAAACAGACAAATGAGAGGGAGAGGGAGAAGCAAAAACTGGAGTGATATTTTAAGAAATGTGGAGTGTGTTAATAAGTTCCTCTTCTTCCTGTCCTCGCCTGGCCTGGTCTGAGTGTTGTGACAGCTACAGTGCTGTGGAGCTATATTTGAGAAAGACCAGCCCCTTGCCCCTCATCCCCGCATATACACTGCAGCCCTTGTTCATCTTTCCTAATGAAATGGCCACATGCCTCCTCTCATCTCAGAGTTGCTTGCACACTGTAGCACCTGGTAGATATAAATCAGGCTCACTGAGCTGTATTTGGGAAGTGAGGCATTAAGCATGACATGGGCTGTCAAAGTTCAGATCGCACCGACCGCAACATCTAGTTGAACTGCTGTAGAACAGACCAGAGACCAAGAAGCAGGCCTACCATCGGCCTCTTATCTTCTGCCTCACAGCTCTGCATGACATGGCTGCCACATCTGGGCCCCAGCTGGGCAGCTTGCTGAGCACAGTGTAGCCCAACTAAGTAATGCTAATGTCAAGAAACCCTGTAGCACCCATATTACATATATTCATGTATTCATGGTTAAGAATCCTTTTTTTTCTTTTTTAAAGGCATCAATAGTTTTTTAAAAAAGTGACAATTTAAATGGACATTGATTGCTGTCATTTATCTTTTGGCTTTCTTATCTGTGGGCTTGTGGGTATTATTACAGGTTTTAAGTGGTTAGGATCTATTTCTGAGCAAGGAGATAAAAAAGTAGCTGAGCGCCAGCAAGCATACTGTATGTACCCTTATGTGTGCGTGTGTGTGTTTGAGTGGAATTTTTGTCACGTGATCGCAGAGGCTGAAGGTCAAAGACTGTAAGAGAACCCACACATTCCTCAGAGGACAGGCACACATCTTCAGTGCATGAAGATTTGTAGGTCTGCATCAACTGCGATGCATGCATGCATAAGCATATTGAAGAAGCCAAAGCTCCAGTTTTCCGCCACTCCACCCGTGTACCCTAGAGATTTATACTTGAATATTAAATATTCTCCACCAAGCTTTAGATGTATGGGATAACTCCAAACACACACACACACCACATGGAGGCAGGGCGCTTAAAAAGAAATGAAAATGGTGTGCAAAGTGACAAAAGGGGCTAATGAGTGTGGGGGGGGGAAAAATCTGTTAGAGATTTTGTTGTGGGCTTTTATAGATGATACATCCTGCTCTTATTTTCCATAAGTCACAATGAAGTGTTGAGGTGGTGCAAAAAGATGACTACAAAAAAAAAGGAAAAACAAATGGACAGAGCAAAGAATGAGGGGACTACATAACTACCCAGTTTAACAAGTATTTCCATTAACAATTAATTATCTTCAAAATCGAGGGGCTCAAGCTAAAGAAAGATGCCTGACGAAGAAAAAAAAAGAGGTATGTGAACAGCAGCAATAACACTGGTTTATGACACATAACATTTATTAATTCAGCATGTTGGAGGGAGTGCATGCAAAGGGGACAAAGACTGTTGAGTATATATGGGGTAGGAAAAAATGGGTCTTACAAGTGGCTTCTGATTGGTGTTGCTATTTGAAGTGAAATTTTAAGTGAAAACTTCATTTGGTTACATTGTTTACTTTGCCCTGGTGCACCCATGCACCCATGCACCCATGCGAACATGCATACAAATACAAATAAGAGGTACATTACATCAAAATGTAAGAGTCTGGGGAACGAGTGAAAAAGGACCAGAGTTGTCTCCCACATAAGGCTAATAAGGCTAAACATATATGTAGGAAGGAATAAAGGAATAAAAACCCCTAAGATTATTTGTTTTTTCATAGGAAAGTAAACCTCAGTCAGTGGCGGCAGATTCCACACTGCCTTGAGAATGGGACATTTAATACACATTTAATTAATGATGTCATTGTTTTGACATTGAAAGTGCATGCCAGCAAACAAGATAAACAAGGTCTAGCGTTAGGAAGAGTGCTATCAGAATACTAAGGGAAACAGAAAGCTGAGCGATCACATTCAAAGCACTTTGAATCTTAACGCTGGGTGCTTAGCTGACTCCATTCAATCCTCCATGTGATGAGAGAATATTTTACTCACAAGCACTCATGTGTAAAGGTCAAATGCATGTATGTTAGACTAAATAGCAGACAGATACCCTGCAATGTTGTGAATGGATTCTCTCAGTAGCGTTACACCAGCGTGGTGGACATAGCTGAGTGTGCTTACACATGCCAGTGACAATTAGAACAACACAAACAGACAGTTATACACAATACACATATACAAGCATATATTTGACACATACACACTATTAATATATGCAGGGAGAGAAAGAGAAAGAAGCCATAAAAGTATAAGACAAAAAGACAACAACATTACACCTAAGACATAAGGCGACAACAAAAGATCAACTCATTCATGGGTGCATGAGCCAACTTGCTTACCCACATTTGTGCTTCCCTCCTTTCACACAGACACAGAAAGAAAAACACGTTCGCATGGAGGCAAGAATTAGAGCAGGGCCAACTGGCTCACCCTGAAAGTTCAAGTTGAGTGCCACTACAAATTACAAGTTGACAGCTTTAACTGTCCCTGGTATGTGTTTCTTACAACATACATGCATGTTGGAGTTTGCTGTTCAAAGTGCCTCTAGACATCTGCTCTGGATAAGATATTTACATGACTCCGTTATCTCTTCATTAAAAAAAAAGGAACACAAAAAAGTATGTAAACAAGCTATGTTCAGATTGGTTTAGTGTAATGATGGCGAGCACCTTTGTCTCTAAAGCTTGGACGAAAAAAAACCCTATAAATTTGTTTTCTACTATTTGTAGTATATGTTACTACTCTCATTCTGTGTGTTCTTTTCCTTTTCCAAATCGGCATAGAATATCCCTTCAAACCTACTAAAAAACAAATGTCCCAACAATGTTCCTTATGGTAGGATCATCTGCCCCATGTCTAGCAGATGCCCCCATATTTGGGGAAGGAGAGTGATAGAGGCTGTGTAAAACGAGAGGGCACCTAATTGGTTCATAACCTGTAATTGTGGAGAAGTAATTGGAGTGGACTCACAGATGCCAGGTGCACACTATGGAGGTGGGGCAGTGGTTTGCCCTTTGACTGTGAGTGTGTGTTTGCGTGTGTGTGTTTGTGTACGTGTTCATGCATGTCACGGGGTTAGCAAAGATCGGAGTTAGGAGATGGGGGATGGGGGGGGGGGGGGGGGGGTTGCGACACTTCTGCAGCATAGGTCCCCAAAGAATATGCGTTAGGTGTGGCGTGTGCCTAGTAGGTCCTTAACACCACATGAAAGTCCATGAGCTGAAACTTGAAACAACACAACCACACCCATGGCAAACAGGCACACATATAAAAGCACATACAGCCAAACAATGTATACATGCATACTATATCACAGCTTCATGTCCACCGGCAATGTTTTTTAGCCCGCTGTTGACTGTAAGAAATCTGCAGCTCAACATTTTCTCATGGCTTGCATGGTGGGTCAATGGGATCAATGCGCTCATGGTCCACCTAGCCAATAATACACCTCTAGCAATCAATGTAATGGGGGCTGAGTGTTAATTGGGACAAAGTAAGAGGAGGGTGGGTGATGGAGCACATGGTCCTTTTTGCAGAAGCATCAAAAACGCTGAACAGGGTCATGCAGAAAGCTGCTTAATGTTGTCAGCATGCTTGTTTAATTGATTGCTTAAGAAGTATTTTTGTATAACAAATAGAAATGGTTAGCGTGTGGTCAAGTGCTGCGCAGTAAAGAAAAGGAAGTAGTTCAGGGAACATCTGTTTGTCTTGCCTATCACCTTGTGATTATCAGTAATTAGCCAACCCCTGTAGTTGTGTAGGTGAGGTCATACATTCCCGTAATTGGGTAGAAACAGCTCCCATTCAACTTGCCACCTTGTTTCTACACTTTGCTGTTTATAGTCTCTTCTTTAACATTTACATTCTCGAAGAGCACCTCGCCAAAGAATCACTTTCTCTACTTCAAGGTTGCATTTTAAACTGCAGTTACTTTGAATAGATAAAACGGAGGCAAACCCAAAACAGGCCTAAACTTGGTATGGGAATAAAATTAGTAAAAGTTGAGTATAGTTTGCATTATCCACTTTCGTGAATGTTCAGATAAAAACAGCAAATAATCCAACATATGGATTTGAGCTCAGTTGCGAGATGACACTTGCTTCAAAGAAAAGTGCCCTTCACATCCTGCTCTAAAAAAGAACTACAGTATCCTGTTCAAGCAGAAAGCAGATCATCTTCTCTTCACTCAACAGCCGTGCTGCAAACTTACTGAAAACCGAGAGGGTGAAGATGACAATGAAAACAAATCTGCATCGTAAAGTGGGAAGCTGTTTTTGCTGTTCATAGGTAGAGCAGCTTAGAAGTGGTACATCATACACTGTTAAAAATAAGACTGGCATATTCAAACATTTAAGCATGCTTTTGGCAGCAGGTGTCTTTTGATGGAAATCATGAGAAACTTTCAATTAAACAAAAGCAGCGAGACGGGGGGGGGGGGGGGGGGGGGGCATAACAGAGTCAAATGTTTACCCAGCTTGTTTAGTGTACGGTTGTTTATTTCTGATGAGAAGCTCACAACTAAAAAAAAAGTATATGTAGAGCACAGGAAAAACCTGCCCGACAGATATTCTGTCTGTCAGCTAAATGGAAGTAGGAAGTGATGGTAAGGGAAACATCCTCCACCAGTACAAACGGTTTCCCCTGTGTTGCCTGTTGTCTCGAGGTTAGTCAATGTAGCATCCCAGAAAAGGGCTGCGCCACACAAACAGCTCAGAAGTTTCACTCACTACAGGAAAGTGTCTCATGCCTACAATCAAAAATGCATTGCTTTCTTTTTACCTTCGTTGACATCAGTAAGAAACTGCTACCACTTGCACTGTAACGGTATAACTTCATGTATCAGTCGATCTTCTTCACCATGAACAACATGGTTGCCACTTATCTGAGCTATTTGCTAGAAGTGAGGACAACCAATAGAGATATATTGATTTTCCACCATTTTGGTGTAATTTGGTGAAGATTAATTAACATCTCGCCTTGCTCTGCTCAGCTTGCTGACACAATGAACAGGGACGGGTCACAGGAAGGTCTAAAGTCAGAACCCAATTGGTCCAAAAACAAGGTGGCCTCCACAAGACTCTTGCCCACCCCCAGCCTCTAAATTACCTAGGCTGACACTGGTGGGGAGGAGTCAGGAGCCCACTTTAGGTCTGTACTCAGGCCAGTGGTTGAACGGGTCAAGACCTCCCCATTAGGGAGCAGGTCAAAGCCACATAACTCTTTAGCTAAGGTGAGGGTCACTGCGATGGTCTGTCCGAGTCGGGGTCAACCAGAGGTCTCTGGCCACTGAGGTTCATGGCAATACAATAAAAGTAATCAATCTGGCCGCTAGACCCTGGTCAATAATATACTCCCAGGCTGTGGAGGGTCACCACCTGTTCCCTGGCCTCTCCTTGGACTGTCCTGGACCTCCTGAAGTGCCTAGATCTTGGATTTCACTGTCCTGAAGGAGAAGTGGAAGTCTGGTGCAGAGAATAATGAAAGTCCACATATATAGTTAAGCACTCTGGTATAAAACCATGACAAATGTATAAGCTCTCAATAGACAGCAACTGCAATCGTTCGGTTGTAATTATTTTACTGCGTGCTCACGCAGTTAAGTCAGCTGTCAGTTAATATCCATTTGGTAACAAATCTGGATCTTCTTTGTCTATAGGTGGCACTTCACGTCACACCAACAAATACCTGGTCATTTCAGGATGCCTCTAGTAGAGAATAAAATGTGCTTTACCAGAGTCCAGCCTAAACAGAGACAGAGCTAGGCTATGAAATTGACACGGCTCACCGACATGAGCTGTATCCTTTTGTAAAAAATGCAGACATGCCTTTTTATATCGTACTCCTATTGCACTGACAAAAAAACCTCCTCATACACTGTATGGTGACTAGTCAGAATGCATTTTCCTTAATACTGCTAATCTTACTTTCTTTCAGTGTCTTGTGACAAACATTGCCAGCACTGCTCTCTCTCTGTTCTTCCCTCTTTGGCCTCTCACGCTTGCCATGAATGGAGACAGACAGCATCCTTGGCTCCTGCCAGGATGAGGCAGCAGTTAATTCTTGGCTGCCCTCCCTCTTTGCTTAAAGGCAGGTATAGAGTTTCCAACAGCTCCAGCTGGCTTGATACAATGGAGATCTCAGTGCAAAGGCAAAGTTCCAAGCAGGTGAACTAACCTCTCCTCCTTTGCCTTATAGGCCTTATCAGCCATATCAACAGTGGTGCCACTAACATCCCTACACCTCCACCAGAGCTGACTGGAACTTTCTCAAGTTCCAGTCACCCTAACCCTTAAGTCTCACACCATTGCCAGGCTGTGTGCCCTTTCTCATAAAGAAATATAAAACTACAGTCACATTTGAAACACAGCTTAACAAGAAGCTGGTTCACGGTCAAACACCACTATTCATCAAATGCGCTAGAATAAAAATGTAATAAAAGAATGTAAAAAGTTTGTGTCTAAACACATACATGTTTTTAACATGAGACGGGTATTTGGACTCATTTCTTATCTCCATCTCATTCCTTCTTTCCTTTCCCCCCTCTGCTCTTTCCTGCCAACAACATGACATCTCATTAGGCAGTATAATCAGCATCCTATTTGCATACATCTGTTTTATTTTATTGATTGCCTCTCATTCGTTAAGATTCAGGGCATATAATTAATGACCAACCCCCTGGTGCCACACCCTGGGGACAGCTAATTCCACTGCATACCAAGGGGATTTCAGCAGAGGGCACAAGTGGGCTTGTCACAACGGGCACCGGGCCAGTCCTGGTCCCCTCCCTGCCTCCGGCTGTCCTTGGTCCCAGCCAGCTCCTCTAACAAGGAGAGCCCTTCCTGGGCCGCGTTAACTAAAAGGACAATTATCTTGAGAACAATGATGCTTTTCACAGGGGCTGTGTTGTCATTAATGCAGTGGATCTGGTTACAGCAGCCAGCTTAAGCTAATTAACGAATGCTATCTGTGGACTCTCATTGCTTCTTAATTAAGTAAGATTCATTTCAAAATGGGGACAGTCACTTTTTGAAAGGAGAGCTTTGCCTTTGACTTTTGTTTGAATTAATTTACTTGGTGAGGTTTGCTTCGCATGTCTAAACAACTGCCACTTAGCTGCGCCACACTTAACAAACACATGCTCAGCAGTGATCTAATACTTACGACCGACTTCAACGTAAATATGAACACAGGCTCAGATTGAGAAAGAAATATTCTTTTAAACAACAGCTTTGCATACGGGCAGTAATGCCAGAAGCAACCTTGCTCTTCCAGTTTATCTGTGGCCACAAAGCGATTTGTTCTGAAAAGCTCCAGTCACTACCAGCCTTGTGCTTCCTTTGACAAAAACACTCTCTAGACCCTGATGTTTTAACATCCGTCTCCACCATTAAAAACATATTCTGATTAGAAATTGCTGACTGACTGACACGCTGAATACTGTGGGAACAGTTGCTTTCCAAAAAGACAGCTGAGTCTGTTTTTTCTTTTTCTTTTTCTTCTTTTTTTCCAAGTTGCCTGCTGACCTTTTACACAGGAGAGGACTGTTAGTCACCAGTCACTCAGCACTGACTGACAACATGGGGAAAACTGAATGAGAGATATAAGTGTGTGTGTGTTTGTGTGTGTGTGTGGGGGGGGCATGCACATGTTGGGAGAGAGAAAGAGAGAGGGAGCAAGAGAGGAAAAAACAGAAAGAGAGAGAGAGAAACAGAGAGAGAGAGAGAGAGAGAGAGAGAGAGAGAGAGAGAGAGAGAGAAGGTCAGGAAGTTCAGGCTGTGTAAAATCTCGCAGAAATCTCCACATCTTGGACTGCTGCTGTCTAAAGATGGACAAACACACGTGGAGGTTATGATGACACATAACCCAATTCATAGCCTTTCCATATCCTTCAAATGACACATATTTACTGCTGTCTCAGGACTCCACGAAAATAGCACTGACTCAGATGGCAGGCAGCTAGTAAACCAATCATATGCAAACTACTGCTCTAAAATGCCGCTTCTAAGGTCATGCATTTTCTGTATCTAAAGGGTGTGTGCTGGTTCAGCAGGAGCGAATCAGATGTGTAAACATAGACACACATGAGTGCAGGGATCTGGTTTGGCAACTATATATGTCCTTACTTGCTGGGTATTGTGAAGGAGGTTACAGCTGTTGATTGTGATTAAAATGTAAACATAGGCCGAGTTCAGAGAAAGGGCGAGTATGTTAGTTTGAAGCTTGATCAACTCTCACAGTTCTCCACGCCCTCTGAAATTCTCTTATTCTTCACTTAGCCAGCATGGCTGGGCAGTGTCAGAAAGACATCAAGCACATAGTGGAAAATAAAGACAATGATCTTACTTCGGTTCGAAGTTCATGAAATGAAGAAATGGAAGCCCAAGTTTACCTGACTAGGAGAAAAAATGTCTGAAAAAATTAAGGCGCTCATCTACAATGATCTCTTAAACTATCAACTAAAAGTGAGGAATTATCTCCATGTGGTGCCCATTTCTGGGGTCCCCCTGACCCCATTCTGAGTGCTCTTTCTTCCATTTACCCTGCTTTTAGCCTCTCAATGTGAAAAATGTACTGTTTTAAGTAATCCTTGTTTGTACTGACCATAATTGATTGGGTAATCCTGGTTTAACATGCACTAAAGCCAGTGCTTAAGAAACTATTAGGAGGGCTAGCAGCTTAAAGAGGCAGGATCTATCTATGGCTGACTGCTAGATCTCTATTTTTGTGCCTAGATGTTGGATGCATTTTATGATTTCTTTCCGTGGTTACCCTGTCTACTAGTCCTATCTTCCCCACATATATCCGTCTTCTTATTCTGTTTAGTGATACAGTAGTAAATTCACATGCCAACGTATTGGCAAGACAGTGCTTGGCTTATCCTCTGAACTTGACAAGAAAATCTCCTGGCATTCTTCCATCAACCTAGTGACACAGTTCCTGTGGTGTTTAGGCCAGCTTCACCTAGAGCCACAACCCATCTCCGCAGATGCGATGCCAAAAGTCCCTGTCAACTCGACATGACACACGCCACCCTGCACAGTCTTCACTGTGACAACCCTGTCATAATCAACACAAATCTCTTAGCGTCAGCATGAGGAGTAAAGGTATTATGAAGGTGGAGAGAAGGGAGAGAGAGGAGGTAGAAGGAAAGGCGGTAACACTAAGTACAGGTCATGATACAGTCTCAGCGGCTCTGGGATCAAGCAGCAAGTGTGAATGTGGTTGTGCACCCAGGACAGTCAGACAAGGGGAAGGCTAATTCCTGCTCCTCCTTCTGCCCTGGCTGCTGTGGTTTGAACATGACGCATTAGGAGATGGGGAGGTCTTTCTCTCTCTCACACACACATGCATACACACATATACACACAGAGAGGAAAGAAGAGAAGGAGAATAATCCCTACCAAGACCTCTGCCCTAATGGGGCCCACTACTGTAATTACAAGGCACAGATTTCAGATCAGGCACTTAAGTAGCCAGCTAAGAGTGCCCAGAAAACAAAAAGCTCTGTAATTATCGTCTGTCTCCTCTCTCCCCAGTGTAACTTCAGTTACCTGTCATGCTGCTGTTTTGTCAGGACTTCGTTGTTTCCTGGATTCTCCCTAATCCATGGCTGGAAGCAGCCCTGGCAGTGCGCCTGTCTGTGCAAGATGCACATTTCAGCTCGCGGGGGCGAGTGACGACATGGCACACAAAGATAGCAGAAACCTGAGTCCTCGCAGCCCCACAAGCACATGAATGCATTTTTTTTTTTTACAAGAGAAGGGAGGAAAAGAAAGAGGGGGAGTGTTCAGTTTGCTCTAGACAAAAGATCCATTGTGCAGTGAAACTTTATATACATATTAGAAACTTGAAACCCAGAGCCTCAGCAAGCAGGATTCTTGTAACTGTGAACAAGATAACATTACCTACCATTCTTTCCTTCTGTCCACAGAAAAAGAGAAAAGCTTTCAATTCTACTTTTTTTTCCAGGATCCTTTTCTTTATCTCGGATTTTTTAGGGTCATCTAATATCAGCGATAAGAGAGCTGCGGTCTCCCGGCTGTTTTGTGGCCCATTAAGTAACACATTCCCCAGTTGGAGCAGAGCAGGGGGCACAACTTGTCGACAGAGATTTGCACTCAACATTCTCTTAGCTTGCAGCAACCATCTGCTTACCCTTTCAGGTGTTTCAGCAGGAATGCTATGCCCATTCCTATACTTACTGCTATACTTCACCTGCTTCAGGCTGGAAGGTATTATACATGCACTTCCTCTGCTTTACAAATACTACTCATCTGTCTTCCTAACAAGATTAACACATACGTTTTTATTATACGCCACAGGAAACACTGTCTTATATTACCTGTACCGTTCAAGGGAATATTTAAAAAAACAATGCAACTGGAAACTGAGATAACTACATGCATAGCACTAAGCATTCACTATGAGCCATACATAACACATCATTAGATTGGGGTGGTCTATATGTGCAAGAAGTTTTTTTGTTTTTGTTTGTTTGTTTTGAAAAAGGAGAAACTTGCAATTATTAGAAACTAAAGCGAGTTCAGTTCGGTATAAGTAAGTCTGTGTCTAAAAGCCTAGGAAAAGTTCCCAACATAGTGACATCATCAACTTCAGACATGTAATTAACCTATTGCCGCCATGCAGTTAGGGGCAAGACTGGACAACCAGTTTAGTAATAACAACCCTTACAACTTATAATTATTTTTCCCAAAAGGACAAACACTGAGATGCACACCAAAAGGATGACCTGCCAAAGAAAAAAAGAAAAAAACCTTATAAACACACACACACACACACACACACACACACACACACACACACACACACACACACACACACACACACACACACACACACACACACACACACACACCAGCATTAAAGAAAAGGTGAGGAGCAACTAATATGCAACACTGGTCACATACAATTATCACAACAACTAGTTTTAAATATTGTTTATGTTAAAGCAGAGTGAGTGTGGTTTACTGCACAGGAACACTGCTGCGTAATTAAAACAAGCATGCCACTTTTTTGGTGTTTTGAACATGGGTTAATGTTTACTTTTGAAGGTACTACATAGTCATTTTATTATTGACTTACACTTCAAGCTGTGTTTTAAGCAAATTAGAAGTGTAAATATGCCTTATGCAACTTTACTGAACTGCCCTTTGATATTCATTTGCTTATTTTTTTTATGCTGTCTCTTCCCCAAGTAAGTAACAAGCTTTACTGGGATTTAGGAAGCATCTATTGAAACCACATTAACCCAGTAAAAGGTTAGTCATCCCCACAGGGTACCTTGGCACTCTGAAGAATGAACTAAATTTAAAAGTTACTTACTGTAGGATATCTTAGGGGATTATGTTAAGGTATGAAAACCATCTGTCCAGGTACATTTATACAAATCACAAAACCCTTTACTCTGTAGCAAGAAACAAGAAACATGGGAGATGGGTGACTAATCCTGATGCTTTCCATTTTAGTTCTGGCTCAGTCTTTATTTCATAAAGACATTCTGGGAGTGTTTGGATAAACGGCAGCTTCCATTTTTACAAGTTCTATTAATATGAGCCTGAGGTGGATGATTCATTGTGAACCAGACCTGGATTTTGTCAGCCTTACTTGTTCCATGAATACAAACCTTAACTTTTTCCATTAATATTTATCCAATTAACAACTATGACCAGTACATATTTGTCTGTTCACAAACTGTACTGTGGCCCGGTGAACCTCTCTGTTCCCGACTCTTTTTGAGTTTACTAATTATAAGTGCCAGGAAAAAGAAATATAAAAGCACAGTGTTGAACAAAGAGCTAAACACAAGCGTACCATTTGGGGGCCTCAACAGATTTGCATGAGGCCAGATTAGGTGATTTCCAGTCAAATGATGTAACTGGCACCTAAAGCGAGGAAGTGTGGGTGATCCTTTGTTACCGCTCTCCAACACGAAAACATCATATCAAAGAATTGATCCCATACAGGAACGGGGGAGTGCAAATAGGCTGGGATAGGGTGGGTTTTGTCTCAGCTGAGCTTAAGTAAGCATCAAGTCTAGTTTGCTGTGGCTAACTTACACACAGGGAGCCGTAAGAATAAAGAGGGCTCTAAGTTAGTTTTAATAGGCACATTATTTCTACCCCTAACACCCGCACAGGCCCCACTTTGAGCCATTGGCTGTTTGAAGTTGGCAACAGCTGTAGTGTTCCAGCCTTTATTTAGAGGTCAGCATGCTGACTTCACTTAAAAGGAGAGTGGGACTAAAGGGGAGTGCGAGAGAGAGAGAGAGAGAAGAGAGAGAGAGAAAGAGAGAGAGAGGGAGAGAGAGGGAGAGAAGAAAAGGCAGTGGGAGGAGAAATAAAGAACAGAGAGAGAGTAAGAGGTGAAAGAATGAGTTAAAAAAAGAAAGAGTTACTAGTGTGGCAAGGGATTAGCTGAGGGAGAGGTTAAAAGTTTGTGGAGTTGCATCTGGCCTCCTGCCTGCTCTGTTGTTTATTGCCGCCGGCGTGAAGATCTGGTGCCAACATTAACCGCACCTGAACCACTCCACAGCATACACACACACCAGGACAAAACAGGAAGAGGCATGCACACAGCCTGCACTTTACTCCAATACTTTGGCAAGACATTACAGTGTACCAGCTTATTCTCCTCTATATACCAAAGAGTGTGTGTGTGTGTGTGTGTGGGTCTGTGTGCGTGCATGTGTGTGTGCATGTATGCATGCGTGCATGTGTGTGTGAACTGCACTCACAGATGCCAAGTCATGACTTCTCATTTGTTAATCCCCTGTTGCTTCTATTACCCCTTGTCTATCCCTTTCCATCTTTGTGCTCTGTCACTCTGGATGACTGCCTGGCTGCAAAGCCCTAGCGTGCCTCAGCCAAATCTTTCTAACTTAGTTGTTTCGAAAGTCTGGTGTGACAACAGTTCCAGGTCCGCTCAAACCCCCACAAGATGTTCAGTGAACATAAGACAGATGGATGTTCTCATGCTCGTTGTAAGAGTATTATGTGCCATCAGTGAGTAACACAACACTGAACGGACCAGAGAAATACACAGGGCCACTGTGGGCAGAAATCACACACAAAGAAGAATGCAAGGATGCCACCCACCACAGACCAATAAGACAGACCCTTCTCTGTTCAACTTCTCTCTTTCACTGGAATTCCCCCTTAATATTGCGCCAGCTTATATTGTGTAGCACGTGCATGAATAAGTACGCACACGGAAATATACAAAATTATGGGGACCCATGTGGGCCGGAAAAGGGAACAAGTTTGGGCAAAGATGGTTTGAAAACACTCCGGGGATTAAGGGCAGGGTACTCCTTTTGCCCCAGGCTGTATAGACAAGCACAGCAGCCAATTAGTACAAGATACCAGCCCTACCACCCTTCGTCCCTCAATGCCTCCCCCCTCTGTTCAGCTTTGCCCTGGTCTTCTGAACTTGGTATGGTCAAGGCTGGAATGCTGAAGCAGTCATATTCACATGCACATCAAACGCGATTAAGTACAAGCCCTCTGGATTTACATGAGTCCGTAAACCTTCACATCTCGGGCTAGCTTCTCAAAAGCACTTGGCTTCCTCCTGCCACAAAAGTATCCAAGTTCATTTTGGTCTGACACAGGCCCCTCCTTTGCTTGTGGAAGTAATACCAGATTACAGAGCAACTGTTGTTAAATGATGATATGATGTGTTTTTCTTGTTCTTTTTTTCCCCCTCTCTTTGTTTGTACAGCTGTTCTTCAACAGCGGGTCATCTCACTGGTTTGCTCTTGTATGGCTTACTTTGTGCAAAACTGACATCTCATTTCAGTTTGATATACATGTACAGATTTGGGTGTGACGGGGGACCTTCTGTGATATAAACAAGGGTACTTAATCAGTGTGTATCCCAGTAAAGGCTGACTTCATTCCTTCCTTTTCCTTCGTCTCCCAGCTAAGCCTCAGCTGTGCATGATTTGGCTAACTCTTCCGAAATAGTAGTGTGAGGGTTAACTTTTCCGCCTGTGACTCAGGTACATGGGACGTGTCCTAACAGGCGACTCACAAATCGAGCACCTCGTACCGCATAGCCCACAAAAAAAGGTTATTTTCACCAGAGCAAGAAGGTCTAAGAAAACAAAATGAGAAGAGGAAAGATGAACACATGTGTTTTACAACATTCTTTTCTTTGTCTAATCAAAGAACGCATGAATAAAAGATACACTCATCAAAACACCCATTCATAAAACTTACCACCTTTAGGTGCTTGTGGTGAAGAGACCAGGGAAGACATAATCCCATGGGGAGTTCAATGGGCACAGCAAATTAGAATATGCAGGGAAAGATAGAGTATACATACATACCCTCTCTACATACCTCTTTCTTTCACCGTCTCCACACACACACACACACACACACACACACACACACACACACACACACACACACACACACACACACACACACGGCCCAGCAGGCTGGAAGCTCTCCCAGGGCCCAGATGCTCTCTGTCAACACCAAGATTCCAGAGAGGAAGCAGGGCTTTACAGCAGCAAGCTGTACACACAGCCAGGACCTGCAAAGACCAGGAGCCAGGAGAGGACAACCTGCTCCATATAAACACAGACCTCCCTGTCTTCTGTCTGAGCCACTGGTTTTGCTTCCTCGCTCGCAGAGCTCCTCTTGCTGGCTGGACCCCCTCTCTCTGCCTGCCACCATCAAGAGGTAAATAGCTATTGGCTGCTCAATAAGTGGCTTCAGTGCGTTGGAGTGAGGGGCCTTTTTTCCTCCGCACTCTCCCAGCCTTGACAAGCATGTATTGACAGAGTAGTTACACACTAACCCATTGGGGGAAATCCTCCACATTGTGCCCCAGGCAGCTGATAAATGGAACTCATACAGTACCTGTAAGCATGATCTCCTACACATGGGCACACAAAGTGCATCTATGCATACAAACAGCGCACTATTACCACACTTACACTAATTAAGGAGAATAGGGGGCTTTATAGGGGCTTTATGACACACATTACGATGGACGAATAAATGTGTGTAAGGATAAAGAGAAAAAGAAAGGGGGGTTACAAATAATTATATACCGTCTAAATCTTCATAAGCTGTGACACAAGAACTTAAGTTCATGAACCTTTGGTGCCTCAGAAGGTCGCAGACTACCAGATTATCCGAGTTCTACAATTTGGAAACTCTTAAATATAAAATTATTTTAAATGGTAATCAAGGACATCGGAAGTACTTTTATGAACCAAAATACAGAAATAAGACACAATGTAAGTGAACAACACACCCAAAAGACGCTATGACTTTCTCTCATGTTTCAGCACAGACGACAACTAACTTTTGCCTGAGCTTGTGCTTATCAGACAAACTAATTCTCAGTCTAACTACAACCATACTCACCGTCTCTCTTTGCCCTCCTAACCATTTGGGCTAAATGTCATATGTGCCACGGCGAACCAGGAAAGGATTTAGTGACAGGGTAGAAAAGGAGGAGTCAGCACTTGTCCCCCCCGAACATTGGGGCAGAGCAGTCTCATGTCATCCTCTCTCTCTCCCCTCCACCCCCCTATGTCCGATCCGCCGCAGATAAATAGCTAGGGGTGCAGCAGTTGCTTTCACTTTGTGATATGATGTCAGTAACCTTCATTGATCTGCAGCCAGGCAGGCAGGCCTTATCACTGCTTCTCCCTTGTGATATACTGTGATCCAGGGCCCTGACTGCTTTTTAATACACTGCACTTTAGGTAACAGTGTCCCAGGCTAACCACCCTTGCTGCTAACACCTGAGGCAGTATTTTACAGCAGTGCTGTGATGGCCAGTGAGATTACTGAGAAACTAACTCTGGGAAAGTCTGCCAGCAAAATGATAATGCTGAAAAAAGTGAGCCGCTGGAATGACATGTTAGGAATTCTGTACGCTGATCAAATGTTGTGGCACGACTTCACCTCCGAGCAAGCGGCATGGAGACGAGAGGCAGTCTCGAAGAAGAAAATTCCAGGAACTGTGCATTAAAAGAACTCTTGCCACTTTTCAGAACCCTTTCAATCCTGTGGCTTTGTTTGATGCTCTACCTGTGCTGTATTTTTAAGTCTAATCAAGCACCTGTGACAGAACATAGAGCCTCTGTTGACAGAGCACAATGCTCTTCTCAGGGGTGAATTTAGTGCTGACAGGCACTTCCTCACTCCAGATTTATACAAGCACTCAAGCTTAGACAACACCTGAGGTGATTGCTGAAAGTTGTACCCTTATCATGAGAAGCCTTACACAAATAAAATTAAGAAATAAGGTACCCAATGCTCCAGTGTCATGCCTTGAAAACTGTAGTTAATTGCTAAAAGCATTTAACTAAAAGCATTTAGCATGAGTGGGCAAAGACTTTGGAATACTACTTCCATTACTACTCCTGAATGTGGCAGTTAAGAGACTTTTTAAAAACATATATATTCACAAAGCAAAGTCATATTTAAGTATAACTACATAACCTATTATATACACAGAGGTTTACTCCAGCTAACCACCACCCCCATGTACATGGGTTGAAGAAGGCTGCAGATAAAGGAGACTGGACGACTAGGAGGAGAATTATCCCAACTATTGATTTTAGCTGTTGGGTATTACAGAAGGAAACAGTGGGTTTATCAGGCCAGGATCCCTCTGCACTTTCACTAACTAAACGAGTATTTTCCGGGCTTATCAGGCAAAAAGCCTATTACTGATGGTCTCAGCCTCCCCCACAACTAGACAAAGAGGAAGGGTGACCACCATTATGCACCTACTGGATGGGTTTAGTTACATGGCACTTTTGGAGACCTCTAACACTTATCCAGCACTTTGCAAACCCAAAATGATGTCCATATTACCACTGCATAATACTCCTTAGGGGTATTTCACATTTTATTATATTTATGTATATTTACGGTTATCTACTAATGGACTTATGACCTCCTCAACTATCTACTCTCCATCTTTCTCTTCCACTGTCTGCCTCTCTCTGGGTCAATGTCATTTCTGTGGGTTCTATATATGAAGACTATAACCAGAGATAATGGGAAGTGCTATAATCCCTGAGAGGAGGCTAATACCTGCCTTAATCACAAGGGGAATAAAGTATATGTTTTAATTACGGACCAAAAGATCTAGAAAGATACCTGTGAGGTACCAATCCCAGGATCCTCAGTGAGCAGGTCTTATCTGTGAAACCTGAGGAAAACCTTGCATGTATGCACTTTGCTCTGTATTAGCCAGCATGAATTAGAAGTACTCGCTATTTTAAGATGAAATTATACTCAGAGACATTTTGACTGTATACCCATTTCCCATTGTTAATAATGAACAAGAGTAGAGACTGAGAAAATTTCCCTCAGCAATTATCGCAGAAATCCATAGACTGATCAATGTGCAATCCCAAGGATTGTCTTAATACATATAAAATATAGACAACACCACGTGTGCGTATGAATGTGCATGAATTTATTGTAGCGTAAAATGACCTCAACAAGATGAGAATATTATTGAAGAAATAAAAGCTGGGTGTAATGATTTACATATTTCATCACAGGCAGCAATGAAAGTGAGTGATTAAACACAGAGCATGAGAGGAAGGGAGGCGGTATTGAGAAGAGCGAACAAGATAAACTGCTAAACAGAACAAAATGATAAAGAAATAAAACTACTTCCCAAGTGCATAATGGCACAGTAGGACATGCTGGATAAATATGTCCACCGTACGCTTTAGAGTCTGTTAGCCCAAGCCAGTCTTAGTTCTAATTAAAGACTTCAAGAATAGCACTTATCCATTATGTCAACACAAAAGTGCACATGTTCTAGTCTACAAGACAAGAGCGAGCCTAGAAGTGGAGGTGGGTGGCACGAGCAGTGAAAGACGACAGAGAATTGTGGCCAGACGTGGCACCCATGAAGGGGCAATGCTCATCTGCCCACCGGCCTGCCTTTATGTCTCCAAGTCAGCCCAGTAATTTGCTTGGAGCGGAGATAAATCTTATCTCGGAGACCTGATTAAGTTTTTAATTTACACTCCAATCAATAGCCCAGGTCTATTGGCAATGTGTCTAAAACTCTATTTACCAAAGGATTCCCTGCTATCAATTGATCAAGGACCCGGCAGCCATAAATTATGGGAACATGTGTGCGTGACAGAGGGGGAGACAGAGAGTAAGGGTGCCAAAATAGCCTGTGAGTGAGAAATTTAAAGAGCTAGGTCATATTTGACCAATTGTAGGACAGGATAAAGATAGGAGCTATAACCTCACCTGAGAACCAATCAAACTCACTTAGAACTCAGCTTAATATGCTTTGACAACATTGGGCTTAATGTGCTGAGGAGTGGATTGTAAATGAGTAGCAAAGCTAAAGCGAAATGCCCAGTTCACCTACTCTCACACGACCTTCCAAAAAGCGGCACCCAGAGTGATCATATCAAAGGCCTGAAAAAGTAAGACCTCCCACTTCCGACCCTTTCTGCATGAGTGCCGTTATCTGTTTACAGTGCCTCTTTTCCCAAAGGAACTTTAAAAAGGAATCTGCTGGAGACTGGGTTCCCCACACAGAATTCCTACATGCTTTTTCTATGCTAAGCATCCTGTCTGGGAAAACTGAGGGAAGAATTTTACAGGCACCCATTTACACTCCTAAGACATCCGGAAACAACTATTTTCTGTTCTTTATTTTTGGGTACTGGGATATTTGTTGAGGACTTTAAGGATGGAAAGATTTGTCATGCTGAAGCGATGAATAATCAGAAGTGTAAACATCCAGTTAATCATAACTCTCCTCACTTGATTTTTGATGCATGTTTTGTAAGAAGGCAATGGTAGTACCATTCTGGCTCAGAGCTAAAGGGCACAGATACAGTTCAGACTCCTCTCTGCTGTTCCCATGCAGAGGAAGTGAAGGGGAGGGAAAGGAGGGCAGCGTTATCACCGTGGAGAAAGTGTCGTCATGGCGGTTCTGCTCTGACCCTGCTGACTTGCCGATTCCTTAACATGAGATCATTTTGGACAGCTGACCTCAATATTACTGTGCTCTGATGAAACAGATCCAGTGGAGCGCCTTATTCTGCTCACCCTGCCTACAAAACATAAGTGGGACACAGTTCATTTTCAGTTTTATTGCTGCGCCACAATTAACTGGAATTACCGGAATTAACATAAGCAGAGCGAACGGGGCATTTTCCTCCCTCCTTATCATTTTCAGTGAGACATAAAATAAACACAAGTAGGCAAACTGGGCTTCCCACAATAAGACTTTCTTAAAAACTCTCTGGCTTCATTTTCTATCTGGCTCAAGTTTCACACTCTCACACTCCTGATATTTGACAAAGCAGAGTTATTGTTAAAAAAAATAAATAAAAAATGAGCGCGAAACCATTCTCCAGGTTTGTCAACAGGTTGGCCAATGGGGCGCCACATGTTTTTCGTGTTTTTAAAATGACAACATACAATAATAAGGCAGAAAAATATTGTTGTAACAAATGTTTGGGCGGATGTTCTGTACTACTTTGTCATTAGCGGAGAAGCTGTCTGGTAAAATCAGGCATAAACATGTGTCAGAATTACTTGTAATTATAGTTGAAAAACTTCCGCATGGGAGCATGAATCACCTCTGCAGCTGGCTTTCATGGAAGAAAAGAACACAGTACCCTGCTATCCTCACCTTCACAACTGCAGCGGGGGGAGGGGAGCAGAACATGGGAGACATGCAGACTAAAGAAGACAGACGGGCTCATACCAAGTCAGAGAGCCCAGTTTGCTGGTCCTCTGCTGGATTATCTAAAGAGCCACCGACGGATATGTGTAATCAGCCCCATCCCCATGTTTTTCTCTCTCACTCTCTGCCTCTCTGGCTAATGTCTCCGCCTGATTCGATTGAGGCAATTAGGCAGTAATCTATAGAGCTAGGGAGTGATGGAAACATTTCCCACTGTCCTCCTCATGTTTCTCCGAGCTGCTATAATTAGCTAACTTTGTTTCTCATTAAACATCAGAGCAGTATTTACATACCCAGATCCAATTTGGCTCTGTGGAGCCCATTCCTTTTAAACCGTCTTGAAATCCTGAAACATGCCCGTAAACAAAGGAATAAGGGAGCTGCAATCCTACAATTAGTTCAGTCAAACATTTATATATTCGATGGGTAGAATGCAATATAGATATAAATGAACAGGTTACAAAAACAATTAAAAATAAAACATGTACGTACAAAACAAAGTGGATGATCATTCAAAAGAAGGGTGTTGGTTCTGATAAAGGAGGGAAGGAAGGCCCAGTTGATCTGAAGTTCTGATATTATAAATGGATGACACACTTCCATCTTTGGTTTCAGTGAGCCATCACAACTGGAATAGCGGGCTCACATGTGTTTCCTTGAGGCTTATAATCATTTTAAATATTTTTGCAGGAACTGAAACAGTGAAGAGCAAGACTGCAAACTTAATTTGAACCAAAGTTTAACATTCTGGAGCTCTGATTTGATCATCATAATTATGTCAGGTATTTGATAGAAAACAAAAAGTGAGTCCTCTCATTTGCACTTCGGTTGGTTTACACACTCATGTGGATACATTTCCCCCCTTATTTATGAAAGTGATGGCTGAAAATCTGCACTGACATTCAATGCCAAAGGAAATGCAGGAAAACATCAAAACCTCCATTCCTGCTGAATTGCTCAATAATGTGTTTAAGTGCACTACAAGCACCACATTGAGCTAAAGTACAGAGCTCACAGGAGGCGTGAAAGAATGCCAAAAGAGTGGACTCTCTTTTAAAACTATGCAGGCCTTCAGCAGCTTTAGACGCCACCCAGAGTTGTACAACAATCGCAAACTTTTCAGTTGATATGCAAAGCAGCATGGACAATTTCATGTCCCCATGGTAACAGTACCCCTGTTTTGCAAAAATGTAATGATTAATCATGCTTTTGATAACAAAGGACAAAAACATTGATGCAGCTTGAACATGTGTCAACGTATGTGTGTTTTCAAGTGTTTTTTCGGTCTCTTCTGGATCAGCTCAGTACAAAGCTTACACTATTTCTGTACTTCTTTTACTTGTTAAGTTGATTTTCTCTATTCAATTGGAAAAAATTTGTAGCTGCTTTTCAGTTTCAGACAACAATCACACTGAACTCACTGACAGACAATTAAAACCTCTCATTTGGTATAGACTTCTGCAAATGCAATATTTATTTACTACTACTGCTGCGGCTTTTTTTTTTTTAACCCAAAATAAAAACAGCCACAACTAAAAGTCCACTGTAGTCATACTCATCAATAAACTGACACTGAGAAACTTGAGCATCACCTAAAATCAGTAAGTGTGCACTAAAGCTAACAAGCAGCTTAATGGCTAAAGTTTAATTCAAGTATAAAATATTTCTTTTGGCTTTTTTTTAGCATTACGGCCTTAACACTACAGTGTGTGTGATGTACACATGCATTTTCTGACTAGAATCTGGCACAAACAAGTCACATCGACCGAATTCTGACAGGTCTGACGATCTGAAAGCTTTAACAGGTAAATGTTTGAATGTGAATGAAGCACACAGAAATCCAATCTACTGCTCTGCCTGTCTATTGTACGGTGTAGCTTGAATACATATGCAGGAGTACAGCCGGGGCTGAAGAAAAGGGTAATTCAATCAGCAACATTCCTGCATGACACAGATTCACTTTGTCAGTTGAGCTTTACCAGTAATTCATCTTTCTGAAAACAGACACTATCTCAACAATAATTTCTTTCAACTCTGATACCTGGCAAAGAGGTGCCTGAAAATTTAATAACAGGTTTTTATTGGCTAACACCACAATCCTTTCAGATCTCACCCTATCAAGAGTAAGTTTCCATTTCCTGATGTCTCCGAGAGAGCAAAATCGACCTGTGGAGAATGTGTTGTGAGACGCAAATGGTAATTCCTGCCATTGTGGCTCAACTCACAAGTGACCATACTTTTAAACAAACCATATGAACACACAAATGTGCACTGACTAGTAGTGGAATGCGTAAGTAAACAGTGCGAGGGGTAGGGCTGTATGTAGAAGACCAGATGGGCTGACAGGGGGACTTGTCCTGGGAAAGGGCTTTCCCAAACCCATACACCCCCCACAGTTCCCCTCTGGCCCTGTGTGAGGACTGCATGTAGCCTGGTCTGAGCAGCAGAGGGTTAACCGCACTGCCCAGTCACAGGCGTGAAGTGAAACAATGAAATAATGGCAGTGAGTGAACGCTCAAAGGCAGGGGGCACAGTGGGTGTGGGAGGGCAGGGGCTCGCCATTGGCTCCTGCAGATGTTGCCGGGCTTCAGCGGGTCACACAATCACACGTATTAGCATTCCTGATAGAGGGAGCCCGGATTAGGGAGCTGAATGCCTTTCTCAACTCAGTCAGAGTTTGAACACAGCAGAAAAGCAGCGCGGAGAGAGAGAAATCCCAGAAATGCGGTGATGAAAGGTGGAGACAAGAGCATAGGGGAAGAAAAGCACTCTCAGACAGTGTCGAGGAAGGCCCGCTCACAGAAAGAGCAGGCACAATGTTGCTGGCAGGAGAGAATTGCAAAGAAAGGCAGTTGCAGGAAGAGGAAGATTGACAGACAAATTGTGCCAAATTGACTAAAACAGCTAATGAAACAGTTTAACAAACAGACAATAAAGAGAAATCAAGCATGTGATAATTTAATGGTTTTGTGAGGGTGGAAGAGGGAGTGTATATATGAAACGAAGATTTCTATTTGTGGCTGAATGAGTGAATGAGCATAGACAAACGGCTTTCTTTCTTCTTTGTATGTCTGAGAGAGCGAGTGAGAGTGAGAGAGAGCAGAAACAAAAGCTTTTCAGAGTGTATGTGTGCTGTCCTGTCCCTCTTTCCCAGGACAGAGGTCTGGAGAGGCCTCATATTTCTGGCTGCTGTCAGGTCAGGGTGAGAGGCAGAGACAGCAAGGGGCAGCTGTTTTCTATGAGGTAGTCCGGCTTCCTCACACATGGCCTTTGATCCATTTTGACTTCCTTCGCCAACCAAGCTGCCCCCCCCCCCCCCCCCCGCCCCCCCAAAGTATTTATCATTACATATATGTGTGTGAGGGTAAGTGTATGTCAGCAAATGAAAGTGGGAGTTGCTATAAGTGTAGTAAGGGGTGCAGGTGGTGGCAAACTGTGGAACAAACAGTGAAACTTGGGTAGTAAAATGAAGTGAGACACAGCTCTAAACCAGGTCTTTTACTCTCTTCCTCTCTCTTTGTTTTAGCACAAAACATTTTCACAAGAATGCAGCAAGGCCAGTCTGATGTAGCTGCATGCTGTATGGAGAAAAGTGAGTAAGATATTCTAATGCACACATTTTTATTTCAAAAGAAACAATAACCCATATCATATTCTGAAACAAATAAAAGTATCATGACTGCAGAAAATCCAGGTGTCTGGACCTACAAAACAGGGGAAATAAAGCCTGTCTTTTCAAAACTTAAATCACACGAGCACATGATGATCCCGTGAAGTCACAAACACCAAGTGATCCTAAAGTGTGTCCTCACACACACACAACACTTTTATGAATTGGCGAGAATTAGCTCAAGTCTAGCATTTTTTTCTTTAATTGTGAATTACACAGCATTTACCTTTAAATTCAAGGACTTGTTGTACTCTCATTACTACAAATAGCAACAAATGACTCAGAAGTCTGTTTTATTCACGTTTGAAACTTGAGTTGTATACAGTAATACAAACAGGGCTACCCTTGATTATTCTTTGGAGCATTGTGATTTTATTAGCAAGCACATCTTTGCACAGGTGCCTAGGAGGAGACTCCGTATTTGGAAAATCTGTAGTGCATCCTGCTGCTCTAAAGTCCCTGACAACAAAGAAAAAAAAAGAAGAGAAAAAAAAGCAGCAGTGACAGTGAAACCACACAAAAAACCTTCATATTTGGCAGTTAAGGGAGGTGTACCTTTGTCCCCAACCAATGACTATCAGTGGCTCTACAAGTTAATATTTGCTTCTGCCTGCTCATAAATTTGCATTTCATTAAAACCTGACCTAAATGCATTTTTATCACGCAACGTAATTAGCTGAGCATTAGTTGTAGGAGAGCGAGAGTTTTATGTGGTTGAATCCTTTCTGAATGGGTGGTGGCTAAACAAAAGCTATGGGAGGGATGGCTACAGAGTAAAGAAGAGCTGGGCCACCAGATGAAAGAGGAAATAAACAGGGCCAGAGTGCTGCCTCTTTAATCTGCTACATTAACTCCAGCACCACAAGGGGAGGAGCCAGCAAGCAGGCAAACGGCACAGGCACACAAAAGGGGAGTGTCAATGAGGGGGTAATAAGGAAAGACAATGAGTAAACAAGCAGGGGAAGTCCAGGCTTGGCGTGCTAGAAACTCCCTGCTTCTCACTGCCAGGCACACACAAAGGCCCTGCTGTAATTAGCTACCCCAATAGGTTGTTTAGCATTTGCATATAAATGCCCTCACAGGCAAACGCTAAACACGCTGACACAAGCCATGCCCAAAACAGACGTTCGCCACACCTCTACCCTCCAGGAGGTCTCAGGGGTCCACTTATGTTGGGGTACCCCTCCCTCCACCCCGTGCTTGTACCCACTACAGGCAAGCTGGCATCCATTACAAAAAAGGCGGACGGCTCACCATAGTGTGGGTACTCAGTTCTTGTTTCTGGCGAGATTGTGAAACACTGAAGCCAGGCTTCCTGTTGAAGGCCCCACATACCCATCTGTCATGTGAAAGTACATTTTACCCTGACCACAGGGCTCAACGAGACACAGAGTGCAGGTGTCAGTCTGCTGTTTTGTTATAACAAGGCAGGAAAGAACTCATATATATTCCATGTACAATTAAACAGCCATGAACATCTGCACATATGATTGCGCAGTTGTTAAAAAAAAAAAAAAACCCATAGGAAACAAGTGTTTGGTCTTGATCAGGGTCAAAACTTACAGCCTTGTTTAATGTTCCTGGTCTAGTAGAGAAAAAAAGGTAGATGTAGCAGGAGAGATCAAGCTGACCGATCAAAGACAGAGCCTGAAAACATTAAAAAAAACTTTTCACGCATTTATGTTCCATGATTATGTTTCATGCAAAATGTTTTAACAGGACATGTGCTTCAGTTATACACTTCCTCTTCTGTCTGCTGTTGTTCTGACAATGGCAACTTGTGAAAAATGTCAAAAAAAAAAAAATATGAAAAACTACAGAAAGGAAGGAAGTGATGAGACTGGTGTCTGCCCTCCCCCTGCCCTGACCACCGCCTCTCTCTCTTCTCTCTTTCCTCCAAACCCATATTCTCTCCAGTGTAAACAAAAGCTGTGTCATCTACACACTTGTCCTGCTCCTGGTGCTGCTGGGAGGGAAAGAGTTCATCCACACAGCTCCTACGCCATACAAGGGCTACTTCCTGTGTTAATCCTCAGCACAGAGAGCGGTTTTACCAGTCTACTCTGCTTGTTTGCAAGAGTTTTTCTGCGCATTGCTTGTGGCACAGGAAGACCACAGAAAGAAAAGCTATCCGCTAGCATTAAACACTTGGTTCTCACCTACCATGTGGCCTGTTGTTCCCCATCAGGGCATGATCCGACATGAGGAAACACCTGGCTCTAACAAAAGCAGGCAGTAAGAGGAGCCTTTTTTACAGCCTTCCTCGTCCTCGTACAGATACCTCGTCTGATTTGCAGGGACAGCGCTGGATTTACATAAGACATACAGCCCAAATTACACAAATGAAGCCTTTTTAAAATCTCAGTCAAATTTGCATGATATAGAGTTGTTATAGGGGAAAAGACATTTTAAGGCTCCACAGAGGAAGGAGAAAACATTACATTGAAAGGGAGAAAGTAGAATCTTTATTGTCAAAGAATTGGCACAAGCATGTAAAGAGGAGAAAAACTGTTGTAACAGTCAGTATCCGTTTTGAGTCTAGCTCTTACCTCAGCCTGACTTCCTATATGTGGTCAGGGTGTGTTTTTTTTTACTCTTTTGTACAACAATGCTTGCAACGTGTTGCCACCTGAGTAAAACTGAAAAGTCACAAGTTCAATAAAAGAGGAAAAGAAAACTTTAATTAAAATGAAACCAAAGTCTAACAGACGTGAAGAAGTTATAAAAGGGATGTTTTAACCTAAAGTCATTATTATAAATTGCCATTATGCTGTCTTATTCTTACATTGGTCTCAATATTCAGCAGAAAAACTAATAGCTCCATAAACTAGCCGGGGCCCCCATCTTCATTCATTAAACAGTAGGGAAAATGAATTCCATGGTGACCAGACGAGGCGAATGACGTCACAAAGCCGAGGTCACCGGTCTGTTACGGCCCTATAGCCTTGTCTCAGCCCCATGGGACTTACCCCACCCCCTCCAGCTTAGGCCAGATCTCAGGTCTGTGACACCAAACATCAGAATGAAAGCCAAACAGTCTACCAGATTTACGCATCAAATACATAAACGCCACGGCGCTGTCATAACGAGACCTCAGCTACTGGGTGCAAAACAGCGCTGAGAACATATGTGGAAGTATAAGGTATATACGAGACAACAAATGCCATGAAACTGGATAAATATACATTTATAGTTGCTTAGGGAGGAAACGAGAGTATGCCTTCTCCTCTGCTGGCCACACACACACACACACACACACACACACACACACACACACACACACACACACACACACACACACACGCAGAGTTACACTGTACATCTTCAGTTTTCGGTGTTGCTGTGTGGGAGTCTGCACTCTCTAATCAATTTATTATGAGGCACTGAAGTCCTTATGTTTGTTCATTTAACACAGGGAAAATGAGAAACAGCATTTGTTTTTGGTACAGTGAGACCCAGAGTGAAACCCACACGTGTCTTCGGAGGAGGAAAGCAAAGAGAGGAGACGGGAGAGGCAAAGGCACACAAGACAGAGACACCATTCAGAATAACGTAGAGGCTTGCAGTAATATCGTGGTTTTGAAGAACTGCTAGTTTAATTGCAGGTTGGTGTCCCATATAATGTTGCCTGTGTGTGTGACACCTGCCATAAATGGTTTTAACTCGGGACAGTGGCAATTATAATTGAGCCAATCAGAAATCTTTCATAAATCCATGGACATGCTCACTGCAAGAGGTAGATGCTTATTTGACGAGGTGAGACGGCGACAGACGCACATGCAGTATATCTTCTTTTTAATTACAGCGTCTGCCAAGGTGGGACTTTGCTATAAACAATCATCTGTGCATTCGAACACGGTAACACCACATTATAATAATACATTCTCAAATGAAATATGTATATCATGACCTGCATTTGTTTCATTATTACTTGTTTTAGAACTGAAAATATAAAATAATAAAATACAGTGTATAGCTTAAAAACTGAAGGATCCAAGCCTGCTGTCATTTATTCAGCTGGTGCTTTAATTTATTCATTTCATTTGATAATGACTTAGGTGGTGATCAGATTGTATGTATTTAAAAAAAAAAAGCACAATTCCATAAAAATCCATCATACTATAAAGCTCCATGCTGCTTTATATTCACTGAAAGCTAATAAAGAAAACATATATATTGATATTGTTTTCAGGAAAGGACCATCACAGCTATTTTCTTTTATATAATCCAACCAATCACAGCACCAACTAAAAAAATGAAAGAATTTCGTTTCTGATTTACGTGCACCTTCCAACAAAAAACACACACAAAGAGCTAAAGTTCTTCTCACTATGCAGTTAAAAAAATATATAGTCATGTAGGAGTAATAAAATGCATCAGCATGTTATGTTAAATGTATTAGTAAAAATATAATACACAGAAGGTATGCATACACGGTACAGTGAACACCGAGGAAAAAAGGAAACTATATGCAGAAGCTGAAAGAAAGCTGACATCTGAAGACTATGGAGGCTACAGCACTTAGAGGCCATTTTATTGCTTTGCTGTGGTCAAGTGAGGTGCACTGAGCTCAATTCCACCACAACAATGGCAAAGAGGGCCGCAGAGACAAAAGAGGGCTATCCCTGCTTCTTAACCCCTTCACTGCTGGCAGATCAGTCGCCTAGGGCACCAAGCAAGCAACACCAGGCCACCTCAGGAGAAACCAGGGGAATGACAAATGGCAAGTTTTGACTCGCATGCTCTCTGTACGACATCTTGTAATGCACACATGCCCACATTTAGTTATTTACATAGACAAAACAACAGATGATGTGCGCAAACTCCTAAATAATCTATCGGCGAACAGATGAAGCCGGCTGCCTTTTATGAACAGGAAGCAGCAGTCTGTAGCTTCATCTCATCCTTGTCTAATGCTGAAATACACTACAGTCCTTCCATCTCCGCCCCTCCCTCGCCTTCTCTTTCTCTCCATCCCCTCAACGTGCAACATGGTCGGGATACTACACATTTGCAAGTGAATTACACTTTTTGTTGGGATTTGTATGAGAGTGTGTATGTGTGTGTGCGTGTGAGTAAAAATAGGAAAGCGGGTGTGAGAGGGAAAGGGTGCTCCTGCCATCACTCTTTTCTTTTCTTCTCTCTGTAATCCTGAGGAGGATAAGCTGTGAGGTACACAGAGAGGAAGTGCCATAGACCTGCTGGGGTCCAGCACATCCCAGTGGTACATTCCTACCGCCCAGCTATCAGACACTCATAACGCATAGACAGATGCAGACTAATACCTCCTTAGGCAGACATAACTACTGTTTGTCACAGTCTCAGAGCGGAGTAGATGCTATGCAAAAGCACAGAAAGGGAATTAAAATCATTATGACCTAAATCTGAAATCAAAACTAAAGCTACAACCAAGAAGTGAAAAAAGAAAATAGAATATCACTGCATTAAGAAAAAACACTCGAATTGCAGTTTTACCTCACTGTATCAGTGAATCAGTCAGTAAGTAAATACAAAAAAAGTCAAATACAGCTTGTTTATGCACGTGTAGCAGTGTTAACACAGGGCACAGTAGCAGAGGAGAATGACTTGCATGGAGGAACAAATATTAGCATCACTTTCACATAGTATTTGATCTGTTATTTTAAAACACACACACTTTAATTGGTATTAATATAAGCCATGATTTTAGGTCATTAGATGACCCTGGCATAAATTAGCAACAAGAAAAAACGGCGTGCTGATGGCTTCTTTTATATAAAATATTTATTTTATTACTAAATGCTGGCATCTATTCAATAGGTCAATTATATGAATAACATAATAATAATATTATAATAATAAAAAATATATATGTATATTTATTAGACATATATAGACACGCACACACGCACTGAAAGCAGGAGCTATGCAGCTGATGCACTGTCACTTTTCTGAACCTGTCACTCCCTCTCCCTCATGCAACCCACACACACCCACGCACACACGCACGCACGCTTACATTTCGGTTACACAAAGTAGATTTCACAGACACAGATAAACAATACGAGGGCAGTTATCACTCCACAGAGCACAGTAACACAGAGGAAGAGGAAGAGGATGACAAAGAAATAGGGGAGGACAAAAAAGACGGCGTGTGTGTCGTCAGAGTCACAGGCCAGAGGGGCCCATGTATTGTTCCAGGGCTCAGTGTAGAGAGAGAAAGGCAACCTGGGCTGCCTCTGTCTAAGCGTCCTCCATGTTTTATGCATTCTGCCCTTTGTGATGATAAGCACTAGCGTGGAGGGTGGAATGCTGGCCTCCAGGGTCCAAGAGAAGGGTGGGCTCATGGGGGGCTGGGGTGCCGCTCAGTTCAATTTTGCAGCCCTTTGAGTCCTCCCTGTCATCCCTACCCTGCCCGCGTGTAGGCATATGTAGCCTTATGCCGACGCAAAACCGATGTTCCTCCCATCCCTAAATGCAAGAGCTAGCTGCTGCTGCCTCAGATAGGATGCACAGTCAGTCATAGCTACCACACACACATGCACAACACACACTCACCTTTTACGATACTGCCAGTATACTGCCGGGACAGGCATGCATCACACAGCTTTTCCACTCACAGTCGATACAGCAACCCAAAAATAAAACAGTCTTTATCACTGTTACAACACCGCTATCTATCAAGCAGCCTTATTTGCTGCAAAACTGATATTGTACATTTACTACAGAAGCAATACTGAGATTCTAGTCAAGGACGGAGATGCACAAACACATTATAATCCCCTTTTCATGACTTCCACGGCACTAATTTATTGTTAGAATTGAATGAAAATTTGTATAAATTTGTGTCACACATTATTGTACTCTGTTCCATGGCAGACAGAAAGTCAAATTAGACGTCACACTTTGCTCCTAAACATTGGGGGGGGGGGGGGGAGTGTTCTTCTCCTTCTCCCCATCTTTCTAATGTCTGTATGATAAGAGAGCGATGTTGCGTTCTCACAACACAGGTCTGCTCTGATTTGAACGCTGGCTTAGATTTTTGGAAACTGTTTAAAATTAATAAAAGCATCGACTACAAAAACAAAAGGGTATCATATAAAGACCTTGATGGGGAACACTCAAAAGATATTAGATTTTCAGAACGGCAGTATGCCCACAAATCTGAACGCTGCTGCGCGCACACACACACACACACACACACACACATGCGCATCTTTCTCAGTCATAAATCTTGTCTACCACAATGATTTAACCAAGATTGTTAACACGATAACATATTGTGAAAGAGTAAACCACAAAAAAAAAAAAACCCAACCAATTTCACTTAAAGATAAAAGGATGACACTGAAGATGAAAAGCTCGGAAGAAAAAATGACAGGGAGAGAATTATAAGGAAAAAAGGAATGGCTTTCTGAGGATAAAGAGGAACTCTTTTTGGACACTGGGGGCCACTGGGATTAGGGATCAGGTAGAGAATTCATGCACACACTGTAGGCATGCTTACGCACACACACACACACACACAGACACTAGAGTATGACATCCCTTCTATTCTCCCATCCCACTTTCTCACTATCTGTGTTTAACTAAGACACCCTCCTCCCCCTGCCCGCTTCTTTATGATAGCATGACACAAATACTGCAAATACTGGCCTCGGCTGCAGGACAGCTGGAAAAACTGGTCTTTGTTGCATGACCATGCATCAAAATCACACATCAAATTCAAAAGCCATCGTCTGTGATCACTGCCAGTCACATATATTGTACTATCTGACTTACATGCAGACAATACACAGAAAGGAGGAAATAACTGTCTGGTGACTGTTTAATAACCGTCCAATAACAATAATAATAATAATAATATGGAGAATTTTTTTTTTTTGCATAAATCAGTATGGATTTTTGTTTTCTATATGTACATACACACACTTTATCTGACACAAGTGAAACTGTGCTGAATGTCTCCTACATGGCCCAAGCCTACTGTTTCACCCAAAGAGGGCTCTCTCCGACAGAGGACATGGCAGCGAGCTCTCCCACGGCACCGGTGCCCAAGCACGGAAAGGTGGGAGTTAAGGAGAGCGAAACGCAAAAACACAGAGAACAGGATGGTAAGTGAAAGAGGGAGGAGAGAGAGAGAGAGTGAGAGAGAGAGGGGAGATGGAGAGGAAGAGAAGGGGTTACGACAGCCAGAGGCGCTGCCTCCCCTTTCTCTGTGCTACCCCCCCAAACCACGGAACAAGTCCATCTGTGATGACTGCAACTCCCCTTTATCTCATTTACAAAACTGGACCTGCTGTTCTCACTCATTCGGTCAAGTGACACCTGAATTCTCTGAATATACCTGTCATCAAATATTGTAATGGAAGATGAGGGGGTGGCTAAGTGCAAACAGTGGACAACCGATTTGTTGCCGTGCAAGATCAATGGCAACTGCACATCTCCACAGCAAATACTGACATCATATCAGAGCTTTACGACACCAAATATTGCCTTCATGTTATGAATAACAATCGCAACACAAAGAACACAGAAATAACCAGGTGTGAGTACACGATAAATCACAACCAGAATCACGCTTCACAACGAAATGCACCACAGTGCTATTGGGGTGGAGAAGAAAATCAAATCCAGTTGATTTCAAAGAAAGAAAAAGAATTTAGATACTTGTCCATCACGTTCACATAACAATCCCACCGTGTGATGTCAAAAAGATAAAATTATAACACTAATAAAATTCTGATAAAAATAATTACAATTAAATTTGGGAAATAAATCCATAAGCTATTTTTTTTTCTTTTATTGTCAACATAGGGAATATACTACCTTCATATTTTGCTTAGGTGATTTGCCATACCTATTTGTGTTGAAATGTTTTGGATTTGTGGAAATATTAAAAATGAGCTTTTGGCAAAAAACACTCTTCTAAACAAAAATGATAACCTAGTCTTGAGAAAGATATTAACGGAGAGGGAGAAATAACTCTGATCACAAGAAATCAAATCAAAATAAATACGATGGCCTCAAATATTTCTACACAAGCTGTCTGTGGTAAATACATCACTCTGGTAGCACTTTAAAACTGAGCGGAATACTTCCACTATCACAGTCAGAGATGAGCTTGAGATACTACAGTTAGCGACACCAAACACAGCTCCTGACAATTTGTGAAATAGATTACACAAAAATAAAGCCAGTGACATTCCTATACCTTTTCCTAGAACTGTTATAATTAAACATAAATATGACAATGAGGCAAGACAGGAAAATCAGACAGGTGAGATGACAGTAAACATTTCTGCTGTCTTTGTTTTGTAAGGTAAGAGGGAGAGAGAGGGAGGATGTGGAGCGTTAACTGTCAGGCAGGGGAGGAAGGGAGATCACTCATGTTTTGGCACAGCAGCCTACCTGTCCTATATTAACACCTTTAAAATTCGAAGCACATAAAAGTTACTGTTGCAGTCGCAGAAAGACACTGGAATACAAAGTACAGAAGAAGAAAAAAATGACTTAAATGTGAATCAGATTACCGATAAAAATGCAAAGAAAAATAAGAATGCTGGTCTCTCCTCTCTCTGGCAGTGCTAATCTCTTTCTGTCTGCTCCTCTACAGCCTGAAAGGTAGGGATCTGTTTACCTGACCTCTTCCTCTGATTGCTCCTCTATGGCCCATGGCTATCTGACCCCTCTGCACTCCTACCCTCAGCAGCACCCCCACCCCTTTTTTAAGGGGGGGGGGGGGGCTTTCTCTTGCAACCTCTTGACTACATGAACGTTTAATTGTATTAAACCCGTTACCGATCTATTTTCGTTTCTCCCATCCTAAAATAAGTCTTAATCCTGCAGATGCTGACAACCATACGGGCTTTGTGTGGCTCCCAAAACATGCCAACAACTAGCCTACCATCACCCTGTTCCCCCAGCCAGACCCACTCTCTCCCCATTATCCCTCGGCTGTTTGCGAGGGGGTTTCCTCTCTGTCTTTTTTTATCTCTGCTCTCACTCCATGACCCCTGTTCCCCCCGTTTCTTGCTGTCTGACCTACACCCCCCCCCCCCCCTCACAGACAGACACACACAGCCTCTCACCCCCCTTTCTGCTTCCCCAAACGGTACACATATCCTATCAATGCCTCTGCTCGCTCGGAAAAACCTTTTTCTCTCTTTCTATTCCCGACTCTGTGTCGCGAAATATATCGCAGATTACCTAATCATTCTCGCCGCTTTTTTAAAAAGCCGTATATAGACCAAGTCCTCCTGAAAAGTAGTCGTTATGTTTGAGGATATTTACAGAAATTTTCATCTTTCAATTACAGTCAAGGCAACAGAATTTCCGATTTCTTTATTTTTTCCGATCAGATTCATGTTTTTTGGGAGGGGGAGATTAGTTGGCCTATCAAAGCTATAATCAACTGTATTGGGGGGAAAAGGCCTCTTCAGCTGAGACCATCTCTTTCAAAAGGCGTGTGTTTTCCACTCAACAATGCAGTCTGTTCTATTTTGAAGATATCCAGTTTGACTTTCTTTTCTCTCTCTCTCACTCTTTTTTTTTTATTCCTACAAGCGATCACTAAATGCATTCAGTGACCTGCAGGTTTAGCCTGGACCACGCTTAAAGTTTCCGGCAGTAACTTTGGAATGATAGTGTCTGCTTAAGGTCAGTCAAATGAGGAAATGTGTTGTTGTCTTTCTGGTCAACGTTTCTCGGGGAAAAGTCTTTTCTTGAAAGTCAAGATACGGTAGCCAAGTAGTTCGAGGCAGAAGACGCAGGCTGTCGCCGTCTTCCCTAAAATGCATGTCTGCTCTGTGCAGCGCTGCTCAGACTCTCAGGCTGTCCGTGTACAAGGTCCTGCTGATCCGCTCCTGTCACGAAGGAGACCCTGGGCTCCGTTTTTCCCTCAACAAACCACATTCACATTGCACACACCGCGCCCGCAAACACAAACCCGCTCATGCACGCACACACACACACACACACAAACACACACGTCGATCGATTTGCATGTGACTCCGTCAGTGAATGAGCGAGTATCGACTTAAAAACAACGCTTGAAAGAGGCAAACCGCTATGAAAAATAAAAAAGAAAAGATGGACAAAGTGGGGTAAAGGGGGGAAAGTGTAGCTAGAGGAACTAAGGCAGGGCGGAGGGATTGCCCATTTCAGACAGAGACGTGTCGGAGAAGAACAAAAATGTCTTTATCCAGAAGAGGATTTTATAAGCACACGACGTTGGTGAAACCCCGTGGATGTGGCAAGTGTGAAATCTGTCAAAATTTAGAAAGAGAGAGATGTTCCCATCTGCCGGACACACACGGACCCCACTAGCTGGACTTGGAGCTCCTTTTCTGGGCAGCGCTCATGTGGAGCTGCCGCTGCCCTTCGTCCGCCGCTCAGCACAGCCCTCTCTCATTGCGTTTGTGCCTCAAAACACGTTTCTCGACAACCACAAACCCTCTACACCTTTCCCCGATCCCACCGAAAAGCACACATTTGTTTTAAAACCGTGCTTTTTTTATCCCCCCCCCTCTCTCCACGATCAACTGCTTGGAGTGGATCGCTGTCTTGCCTATTTCTTATCTTCCATTCATGAGGAGGAGAGGACGGACGCTGATGTAAACACAGGTAACGATACGAATAAAAATCGAGAATAAACCAACTACTTGCATGAAATGAACTTGTGATCGCCAGCCTTTTCTCACAACGTGAGAATAGCCAGGTCCGCTACACGAAAAAACTACGAACAGATAGGAGAGGAGAGATTCAGATAAGTCAGACAGCGAAAAGAATAGGATCGCTGAAACAGAGGAAAAGAGACAAACGCAAAGTTGAAACTTACAATTTCTCGCTGCCGGTTTGTGATCCTCGCTTTTTAATCCAGTATTGAGATGATTTAGCTAAAGATCCCATCAAGGCAGTCCCCTTTTGGTCAGTTTGCGCTTAGGGTGGCAAAAGAAAGATCATTGTTGTTGCGGAGTGTAAAAAACGAAGTAGGTACTATTAGTTGTTAAAGGCAATATAAAAATAATTTGGATGCAAAGCAGGCGATGAGTCTTGTGTTAGAGGGAGCGAGGAAGAGGTGAAAGTGAGATCTGATGATTGAAAAGAAAAAACTCTTTGGATCTTTATTCCTGCTAATTAGTTTCCTGCAAAAAATGGCTGTGATTAATTCAGTGCGCATGTGCTTCATTACACAGGCACGAAGGGAAGGGCTAATTAGCCGCCTTCTGGATCAATAAGATTCAGCAAAGGAGAGAGCTCGGGAGAGAGAGGGAGGGAGGGAGGGAGAAAGAGGAGGGAGGGAGGGATGGATGGATAGATACAAGTAGAAAAAAGAGGAAAGTAATGATCAGGAATTGAAAATATGGAATTAAGAACAGCGGAAAGTAAGAGTTTGATTAGAGGAAAGGCAGCGAAAGTTAATAGTGGAGCAGGCAGCCGTAGCAGGCAAAGCCCGGTGCCACGGACGCAGCTTTTCTTCCGCTCTTTTTTTTCCTCCACTTTTTGAAAACGTTTTCTTGTCGCGGTTTTTGCTTTTTAAAATGAAAGATATGCACATGTTTCGGTCACTTAAAGCGCATAAGCAGCCCGGCTTTATTTTATTCAGTCTCTTTTGGGTCCATGCGAGCCAATTTGGTCCCGTCAAAGCTGCACGGAGGGTTATGTTTCTTCTTCTTCTTCTTCTTTTTTTTTTAAGTGAGTTTAGATTGTACGTTTAAAGAAGTTATTGAAAACCAAATCAGACTCTCGGCAGCTGAAATAACCAGAAAAGTTCGCCTGCTAGTCATCGGCACAGTGTACCTGTAACCATTCAGCGACCTGTCGTGTTTGCAAAGAACTACAATAAACATTTGCGGGGGGGATGATTATTTTTTTCAAAGCGATTTCCACATCTATGCAAAAGTGTACTGTAACAGCAGCATGCAGGATGCCAGGGTATAGCTTACTATTGTAACCCGCAAAAAACAAAGGGAAAAAAGAGCATGCTTAGTTCCCTGGATATTAGAACTAACAGGTTATATGTACGTGTACATTTATACATTTTGAAGCATTAAGAGGAAAGCCACTTGCCCAGAGACTGAAGTTGGCATTAAACAGCGGTGTTGCGCGCCTTCAAAAATGTCAAACTTTGATCAACTTCGTGTAGATCGACCCTTGCAAAAACATGGAAGGGAATCCTTTTGAATTCTTGCGTTTATTTCCCAAATAAAAATCAAATCAAATTAAAACAACGGTGACTGGCTCAATGGTGAGACGTATATGAAAGTCTACTGCAACTTTAGAGCAATGAGGTGTTTCTCAACTCGCATAAAAATGTGTGTGCGTATATTTAAGTGAAATAAAGCAAACAAAGCCATGACACCTGACGGAAATGTGAAATTGTCAAATTTGGTTTTATAGAATAAGACAGAGCAAAATGCAAGTTTGACGGAGAAGGTATGAAAAGGACGTGTCGTCCTTACAGTTACAGCCAGTTCCAAATTGCAGACCAAATAAAATTCAGCACAATATCTTATAGCAGTGTTGGAATATAAAATAATTTGTTATTTAAGATATTAGGAGAACCCCATAAAAGGTTTAAATATTTTTTCTTTTTTTCCTGTAAATCTGGCAAACTCGTGAGAGCTGCTTTTATTCGTACAGTATGCAAAGAAAATTCAGCTTCTTAAAAAACTCCAACCAAATAAAGAACTTGTTGAAACCACAACCATATACATGTGTGTTATATCTAATTTAATTTTTAAGGCTATTTATAATGTGCATAAGCCTGAAGTAGCTATTTAAAAAATATACATATATTGTTTCTTACCCAGCACATCAGTGAAAGGCTTGCTGAAACACAGAGGAGTGATGGGGAAACAGGCTATCAAGACATCTATTACTAAACTGATTTTGTTTGTTGGCAGCATCGTGTTCAATAAGTGCACCTTCTCTTAAATAATAATAATAACACTATAAATGTGTGACAAGGTGACAGAGTTGTGTCAGGCGTTTTTTTGTTTGGTCCACTCCGGTCTGTATGCATGGAATTTGCTATGCTGTGATAATTACACTGATATTATGACAGGAAGCCCAGGTGGTCAGTGTCTCATCTCCTCCTGAGGTGTTTCGTGTTCAGGAAATTCTGAAAGCCTTTATGATCGATCCGAACATGAATTTGTTGAGGTTCTGCGTTTGTTTGTCTTAATAATATTTCCGTAAAGCACGTCTCCTCTGTAACTGATGTCCCATCGTTTCCTCCGAATGAAAAGACCGCATTGCAAAAAATCAACCTTTGAGTCTTTCAGTGCTCTTTGTTATGATAATTTTATTGTTGATTCTCCGAGGAAATGGACAATCCCTCACTCTTAGTGTGCACACTTTCTGTGCAAACACTTCCATATAGAGTCCCTGGTCCACTGAATACAAGCAGTAGCTTTCCCTGATAACACAACGTGCCATGTTTATTGAAACAATACGGATTTGTTAGCCTGGGTCTATATGGTGAATTCAGACGCAGAGTTAACAGTTAAAAGGCAAACATAGCCCGGCCGAAACATTGCCCAATCATACAGATTCAAAGTACCCAGTATACAAAGCTTTGGTAAGAAACGACTTTTAACCGGGTTAATAAATCTACCGAACATGTATTTTGTTTGTTTGCTTGTTTTCGCGTGTCTCGGATAGAAATGCATGGCACAGACAAATCTAATGTGTTTCATTTTTATTTATTTTTTTCGAGGATCTCACACAGCCGATGTGTTTAGCCTTTTGTGATGGTGCAGTGGCGAAGATGGTAGATGAATGCTAGACCATATTTTATATTTTCCAGGGGCCTTTGACTTAAAGGTTAGAAAGGTTATGAAACCCCATGGGACCCGGCGTTTCTACAGATCCAATAGCATATATTCCTTTGAAGAGCCTATGAAAATCAAACTTCTTACATTGTATCCTATATGGCCAAGACCCAACTCCCCCCTTCCATCGCTCTCTTTCTCTCCCTCCCTCCCTCTCTGTCTGTCTCTCCCCCTTCTCTCTCTCCCTCTCTCTCTGCTGGTAAAATATATGGTGTGCTGTAACACGGCATTTCCTCAGCACTTGCCTTCCACAAGCCACGGTAGGCACTGATACCTGTTTTTAAGCAATGCGGCATCGCCTGTATAGCATGCCCCTCTTAGAAAAACAAGACAACTGCATCGCCCCTTCGAACAGCTCGCATTTTTGCAGTGTGAGAGGCAGTCTGCAGGAATCTCGAGGATTTGCGACGTGTCTGCTCTCTCGGGAAGAAGAGATTGTAAAAATGAATAGGTTGAAAACAGCGTGCGAGAGGAGTTAAAGGGGCTGCGAGATAATAAAAGAGTGTGGTGTAATTTGAGGCTTGTAGGAGGCAGCTTTGAGCCAGTCAGTCGCCTAAAGCCTAACAATGCAAACTTCAGTTTACAAATTTATGCAAAGGCCTGATTGATATTACTCCATCAGCGACCATATTGAGTATAGTGTAGGCTAAATCAAAGGCAGAGCAGTCAGGCAGAGGCCTTGATGCTTTTAGGGCCTATGCATCACTGAAAAGAGAAAAAGGGGGAACTGACAGGGTCTGAAGCTTTTGTGTTACCACCATTCAATTGCGCCTCTCAGTGGGAAGGATAACTGTCCACGTGCCAGCCTCAATAGGCATACATCGATGAGTGGCATTGCAAATTCAACACAACCTGTGGCTATGACAGCCCGTGGATATGACAAAGAAAGGCAGAGGAGCTTAAAAATGCAAAATTCTCCGTAGATGCGGAGCACATGAAAGTGCTTGACCATATGAAGGACTGCAAGGAACAAAACTGTGCATTCAGAGGGCAGAGCCCCCCTCCCCCCAATAATCGTCACTAACGTGCTTGAACCGGCACTCTGTGATGGTTGTCAGAGACCCACGTGTAGCACTTGTCAGCTTTTAGAAATATTTACTTTAATGTGTTCAAATTAAATTACATTTACTTTATTTAACAGATCGGCTACCGTGCTCCCGTGTTACGCGTGCCCGAGCGTGTACGCCATGCACTCGGAATCCCAGACAAAGCACAAAGGGAAACAGAGGAAATGAGCAGGGGTGAAAGTATTTAAAGATGAAAGCTGCTATCGAGAAAAGTCATATAACTTTATAAAGAGATAACGACCATTATATTCCGAAGGATTTAGGGATTTAAGATGTTCATAGGCTGCAATATTAACAAGAGGAGTGTCAGTCATGTGTTCAGGCTATGGTAAACAGATATGAAAAGGGCATCAGGAAATTCTTAAGGAAACCGACTGAGCGAGCTTATGCTGTGAAAATATAAATAAAAATTGCGTGTGGACTCGAAGCTCAGGCTGAGACACAAAGGGAAACAACACAAATATTTTTTTTAACGACGAAAATTAAATTGATTTTTCTTTTTAGTGAAGATGTTAATGACACATTTAAAAGACGCCACACGCACGGCCCGCGGGTTCGATCCTCCGCTCAGTGACCCCAGCTGGGCTGATAATAGGCTAGAAAGACTGGAGCCCAGGTTACCCATCTTAACTGTAAATACAGACATTTAAAAACTTTTCAATATATTATTATTTTTCATAAAAAGGTACAACTTACTGATGCGGAATAATTTGAAATTTTGAGAAAATACAATTTTCTTAAAATCATGTTTGTTGTTCTTTTTCCCCTTTTCCCTCACTCAATAATCAATCGAATGTAACAGTTGAGCCTGCGCTGTTTACCGCTGCAGAACCCACGAGAGAGGCTGGTGTCCGGCTCCGTGTGTCTAGGGTGGATAGGGCAGCACAGCCAGGTGCAATGGGAGCGCCCTCTTATGTTCAGCCTGACCACTGGGATCAAGTAGCGCATCAGCTCTTTCATGGAAGCCAAGCGCCTGCGGACCCAGGTCTTTGCAAAAGCGCACCTTTGCCTTTGAGTCTGTGGTTGCATCTTAAAAACGGACTCGAATGTAAACGAGGCACGCAAACACGTTCAGGTTATCGCGTGGACAAAATAGGCGAGGGATTTCAACGTTGGAAATCACAGACATTTCAGTCAAACGTGTTTTTGTTTATTTATTTTTTTAACCGACCATTAAGGACACGAGATTCACTCCGAAAATTATCCTAGTTTTGAAATAGCCTCTGACTGACCGAGAGCGAAAAACAACAACATGCCCAGCTCGGATCAAACCGAAATTTTGGCCTAATTAGCGGGGCGTCCTGCAGAAATCTGCTGATACACAACTTCAGAAAAGAGACAAATAAATAATCAAAAGTGCAGCTATTCCACTTCTAAATTAACCTTTTACAATCGTTTTGGATTGGGGACTATAAATGTAACATGCTTTGCACTCTACACATGATTTCCCACCATCATCCTTGAAGGATGTGTGCCACGTGCCTTGTGGACAGGGGAAAAACATCTTTTTGCAAACCTTTACTTATAACTATTTTATTTCCTCGGCTTTATTCTCTAAACCAGCAATTTAAAAAAAAGTAAACCTACACACGCCTGTGGCCTCTAGCTTTCTAGCCCCCCACCCTCCCCCTTTTTTCCCCTCCATTTTTGGCACCCCCAGAATGTTCCTGACTGGATGCAGCTGATCACTGTGGTGGATCTTTTGTTTATCAAAATCAAATGCAACGTTTGGACTCTTCTTTGGTGCTCTTTCACTTACACTCTTGCCCATCACATATCACATAGTGTGTTGGATCATTTTATTCATATTTCACATGCTTTCTAGATTTATTACAGTATTTTCATGGATCTATTTGTTTGCTTGTGTATTTTTTCTGTAATGTCTTATAAGGGGATATTCTACCTGCTGTTGTATTTGCTTGTTTATTTCATGTGATTTTATTTTTTATTAATTTTTTTTTAATATTGCTCTTTTATTTTAGGTTGTTAATCCAGTGCTTCTGAAATAAAATATTGATATTAAAAAATTCCCTTGGACAAATATGCCCTGCACGTTTCTTTTCTTTTTTAAACTCTTTTGAGATTGCATGCTACATCTGAAATATGTCTGTTGACAATGTAAAATTGTTTTTATTTTTTTAACCTACATGTTAACGATAGATACATACAAACCAGCAACACGGGGGTAAAGCTTACGTCATATTTCTGAATGCTACATGAAGTGTAAAAAAAAAGAGAACCTGCTTCCTGCTGCTGGTGTTGTGATTTTAGAGTTTGGGATAGAATAAATGACGAGCGACCGTCTGGTCAGTCTGCCTCATTTACATGAGAAAAAAGAAGGCATATCAATTCCTCTCTCTCATCCATTTACTCGCCCTGCCAGTACTGCCTTATTAATGATCAAATGCATTATTCAGAAACAGTTTTGACGTTTGGATTTTGGAAAGACGGTCGTGTTAACCCATAATTATTCTGTCAATATTCGAAAAATGTCGTAAAACATTAAAAAATCTCCGATGTTTTGCTGTCTTTGCTTGATTGTACAGATTATTTCCCCCTGACCACTGCGACTGAATCGCATCAAGAAAAAAACACACACACACACACACACACACACACACACACACACACACACACACACACACACACACACACGCACACACGTACGTTCCCCCAAAAATCAGCGAGCGTGACTCCTTGTCTCACTCTCCCTGTTTCTCTGCCTCCTTCCCCTCTGTGCATGGTTTACATGAGCGTGTGTATCTGCGTGTGTGTATGTGTGTGGTGGTAGTGGGGGCATCACTCTGTCGCATCATATTTTATAGGCAGAAAATTAAAATAATACTAATAATAATAATAATAACAGTTGTTGTTGTTATTCTTGTTGTAATCGCCGTAGTGGCGAATTGCAAGTGTACAAATGTTTCACAAACCACTGTAAAAACAACAGCACAAAAGTGCGTGTGAGCAGTGATATTCTACAGCAGTCCAGCCTCATCACACCTCACCTCTTTCAAGTACACAAAATCATTTTCAGCCACTTTCTTTTAAACTAATGATTTATATTAGCGATTAACTCCACACACACACACACACACACACACACACACACACACACACACACACACACACACACACACACACACACACACACACACACACACACACACAGATATACATATATGTTTTTCTCTTTTCGTATTTTTATAAAGAAAATGTCAGGTTCTGCGCAGATCTAAACATCTTGCAAGTGTTGCCAGATAGAAATTCCAAATCAGAAATATATATTTGGAAAAAAATAAATAAAAGCGTCGAGGAAGAACACGCGTTGAGCTAAAAACAAAACATAAGGCAAAGGCTTGTGTAAATATTACAATCTACATAGTTTTAAGGACAAATGTGATAAATTTCGTATTTAATGTCGAGATCATTTTAAAGCAACGCACTGTTAACGGAGGAAGGAAATAAGCGCAGACTAGGCCTTCTGATAATGCATATTTCAGATCGGGGGATACAGTGAATAGTGGAGAAATCCTTAGAGCTGCTGTCACAGATACTGGGTGTGAGACAGGCGGGACTCGTGGGGTTTTACGCGCTTTAGAGAGGCTCACTGAAACAGAGGGATCCCAAATCAGAGCCATATGACCACTCCAGGCAACAGCTACTTTAGCTGATGGTAAACCGACCCAAAGAGAAGACTCGCAGATCCTCACAGCGCAAAACTTATTTAAATGCCACTTGGTGCTCGCTGAATTTTCAATCGAACGCGAGAAAGTTAGAGTTAATTTTCCTTGATGTAAAGAAATACCCCCTAACAACACAACGAGATAAAATATGACAGGTGGAAGCGACATGGAGGGCAAACACACAGATCCAGGACTGTCGCCAGAGGTCAAATCCAAATCCTGCGTCACCCGCAGCCTCTGGGACGCTGCACCATATTTCTGCAGACAATGGCCTGTGTCACACGGGACAGACACAGTTTCAAGTTTGCCTACCGTTGATTCACAAGAATAAAAACAGTAATAATCATCTGGCAGGAACAGTTGAATGCATAAATTTAAAAAAAGCACCAAGGGAGGACTTAGAGGACAGAGTTTGAAATAACAGAGCATCCACCAGGTTATATTATAAGGCTTTAAATATGCCAAATTAACCACACAATTGGTGATTATTGGAGTGAGAATTAATCAATTCAAATCAATGACAGTGAATAACAACACTGATGGCAATTCAAGAAAAATGATCCATAGCAGATATAATGCACAGGTGTAGCTCAATCTAAAGTGAACACAAAGACAGCTTTTGATTTGTCTTTATATATTCAGCGGCTATTCAGGACCTATTTACTACACCCAGTCAGCAGGCTGCGACTCAGACAAGTGAGAGAAGTGAAGACAGACAAGGTTGGGATCGTAGGGAATTTTGCATGGAAATCAACTACCCATATCATACCTCTCCACACAACGCCCTACTGATGCAGAGACAGCATCTGTGCTGCATCTAGTTAAGAAACAAAGCCAACAGGCTCATCCAAAACCCCACGCTATCAAACCTCCAGTACTGTGAAGAAGCCCTCTGGTTGTGTGAAAGCAATTTAAGCTGGTCAAAGCAACTGAGGCAGAATTATGGATGCTTAACCCCTATCAGCTCTCCTAAACCTCGTCTTGGTGGCAGGCAGCCCCACCTATATGCTGTGTGTGGTGAGTTGGAAGGGTTGTGGTCATGTTCTCTAAATACCTCAGCGGAGGTGAGTGTTCCTGAAGCCAATAAAAACCGGTGATTAATGGTGCTGTTCTTTTTTTTTTAGGTGTTAGCTTGTTAAGGGATTTAATAGCAAAGGTGTTTACTTTTTGCAGTGACAGAAAAATTACAGGAGCACAGGGCTAAGACCTTAAACCAGGAGGTCTGCACGAGCGTTATTGTCACCGGTGTCGTGTTACTACAATATATATGCAAATATATATGTATAATAATGCAATGAATGACCATAAAGATGGCTTATAAAAGCAATTCCTCAGAGGAAAATCAACTTCACAAGTTGAACTTTTCAACTTGGACTCGGAGCTGTCACGCAGACAGTCAGAAGCCTTGCATATGGCACAGGGATGATGCTCAGTAATGACACCTGTATCCCTGCTACTAGGAGCACGCATCTCACATGCCCTGCCATCGTGCTAAGATCACTTCTGTATTATGTATTTTAGCGCGTGTGCAGCAATCAACTGACCTCGTTGCTGTGACAGAAATGCCCTTTACCTAATTCAAGCACTTTTATTTTTGTTGTGTGTCTACTGCATATGTGACACTGGAGGTTTGGAGGGGTGGCAGGAAAGGGCTCTTTTACTTTTTACTGTGTTAAAAAACACACAGGCAGTAACACAAACAGTGACAAGAGAGTGACAGATGTGTTAGCAGCAAGCAGGAACAATGTAGTAACACTTCTAATTCTGTCAGATAAGTAGTTACTAAATCATTTGCAAGGCTGTGCATCACTACAACTTTGTGGTGTTATCGGCTGAATCTGATCCACTTATACAGTTGTTTTGCTGCTTATAAGGGCAAAAAGATATCAACATGAAAAACTGTCTTTGAATTCCAAAAGGTCATACCTTCCCTGTGGTCAAATGAGCGACAGTGATGTGATATTCTGTTTCATAGCTTAGAGGATAAAATGAGTGCGTTGAATCACAGACACATATTAATTCACTTCATGACTGTTTGTAAATTAATCTTGGAATCACCAAGTTAGTCTCTGGCTCATATTAAGCTTGAACGTTACAATTAAAGGAAAGTTCAAGCTTATAATAAATCCTTTTACATTTCAATGACCAGTTTTAAACAACAGAAGTAAATCTTTGCATCTTTGAGTGGTCACTCAGTCCAGTCAACTGATTTCTGTACATTGGGGCTGTGAACTGTTTAAAAATTATTTTTAGATGCCAAAGTAAGCATGGATTGCTTTCCACAATGAAATGTTTAAAATGTCACAGAGTTACATCTCCCTTTCTTTTGTATTTTAAGAGTTCATTTGAATACATTCACTAAAAAAAACATAACCAGCATCTAAAGCAATGTATAACCCCCCACTTTTTCTACATATGTACTGCATTTTACTTTTACAGTTACAGATTAAAATGATTACTCTGTGTATATTTTATGTCTATATTTTTATCGACTGATTGCATTATTTTTTTTTAAATTGTCAACTAAACCATCACATCCTGACACAAGTTCCCTTGTTACTGCGAGGCTGATATTAACCCCTAACCCAAGCCAAAAAGAGCGAACAAGTAATGGCAGCTTCGGATTTACTACTGAGGATGTCACAATAGGCATCTATTGCAAAAGATGCCCCAATACGCTGTGTTTCTCTTAATGCTATGAGACAATTCCCAGAGCCACACGCCGACAAAGCGCACTCACATGCAATACAAAGCACGTAACAAGAATGGTAACCCGTGTCGCCTCTGTTTTCTGATCTTATATTTTTGATATGTTCAAATACATTTCCTCAGGAAGAAACGGGGAGAGAAAGTGGAAGGTGGTTTTCACATATGCTGTTTAGAATTGTAAATGTATTGCATAGGCCCCGCTGTCCAATTACATATATCTTTCATGTATGAAATCATGCATGTCTTTTTCTCTAAAAGGGGAGGGCTGGCACAAAGGGAGTAACCCCAACAGTAGCAGAACATTGTGCTGCCCACTTGAAAAATAAGGTCTAGTGTCGGAGCCCTGGAGCTGTGGAGCCCTGGGCAATAGCACAGCTCCATCAGCACACAGACCAGGGAGGGGAGTTGCTTTCCCCCAGACTGGAGCCCTTTCCACTCCTGACTCCTGCTGTATTATTGTTGCCCTATTTGTGAGGCAGCTGACCCTGTGGGTCCTAAATCAGACTTTATAGAAAATACATTTCAGATCACGTCCTTAATTAGGTCCGAGATGATAAATATTGTTTCATGAGCTTTCAAGTGTATTATTTTTGCCAGCACTAAAAATATCATTTAAAGATGCAGGAGAAGAAAAACATTTCCGTGTATTTCTTTTTATTTTTTTAAACAACAACTTGCTGTTAAGTATTCAATTTCAGTGACCCAAATTTTACTAAATGACTTTGAACTTTTCGAACAAATCTTTTTAACTCCTTTAAGACATAACTCATGCCACTCAGCGTGTCCTGTTGCTTTTATGTTTGCTCCAGTACAGTCACTTGATTACATAAACAAATTATATTCTCAATTTTGCTTGTTTTCAGAGTGCAAAGTAATACATTAATTTTTGGTTGACAAACCAAGATGAACATATTTGCCTTTTGCATGACGAAAAGGAAATTGTTTGCTACATATGTGCAAAACCTTAACCTCAATCTTTATTTTACATATGACGCTATTTGACTCATGCTATGCTGCTCAGCCAGAAGTTTGCTTATTATCTTATCAAGCAGAATAACTTAATATAGTCCAGATAACCTGGGATCAGGTCTTAATCAATGTGTGAAGCTACGTTGTCAGTGTTCTAAAAACAACAACAGGGAAACCCTTATGAAACTTGGAGGAAAGCTTCTTTTAAAGTCAATCAAAAAAAAGAAATGCTTATTTCGTTAGCCCAAAAAATGCATACAAGCGTCACAAATGTGCCCCGTTGCATGTTTCTGATTCAAAACCATGTTGTATATCGTTTTTGCACAAACCTAGTCTCATGCAGTAAAAGACAATATACAAGCACCAATAAACACACACACACACACACACACACACACACACACACACACACACACACACACACACACACACACACACACACACACACACACACACACACTCAGCGGTGACATTTTATCAGCCTGAAAATCACTTTTGTCCCTTTAAACTTCAAAACACACACATCTTGGAATATTTGCACATCCCATTACTGACAGGAATACTGATAACTGTAATCGAAAGCAAGAGAGGGTATACTGTAGGTGTGTCATAGTGTAAAAATAAAGTATATTTCCTGTCCACAGGCCTGTACATTTTCATATGATGGTCTGCAAGTTTATGTATCTGTACAGCATGCCTGTGTGACACATAACCACGCCACCAACGCTAAGCTCTGGCTGATCACTGGCCCAGTCAGCAAGGGGCTGGTGAAGAACCTAGGATAAGCATCTATCAACCAAACAACCACAATCTATTCCGATCCTCTAATCTGAGAGGAATAAACAGGTGAGCAGAGCATGAAAGCGGGGCATTTATCAGCCAGACTTTCCTTTACCCCAAATCTGAGGGAGAGCTAACCATGTGAGGGATACAGAGGGGACAAGTTAGCTTCAAAGCCCTGGAGAAGTTAAAGGGCTTTGGGTTTGGACAGCAGGAGCAAGGGGGACTTCACAGCCTTACCTGATGGGGTTTTTGGTCTGAGTTTCCAACACACAGAAGCCTCTCTGACTGTGTTTTCGTTTCAAGTGTCTGTTTGAAGTCAGCAGGCAGAAAGGTCACACCCTCTTGGTCACAGCAGGTTTGTCGAAGCAATGGTGGATGGCCAGACGCTATTGCTAATGTTCAGGCTTTCTTTCTTTGTATTCACAAAAATAATAAAGGAGAATGTAAAGCTATAGATCTGGTGCCTGGGCACCTGAAGAAGTTTTGGTGATTTACTCCTAGAATTCCAGGTATTTCCAGGGTTTTCCAAAGCTATACGTTTTTGGGATTTAGGGACTCCCGGGTCACAAGAAGAGCAATTCACAATGACGCCATCACCTGGAACGTGAAACAAAGAAGAAGAAGAAGAAAAAAGACAACATCAGAAGCATGTTTTGAACGCAATTAAAAATCACAACAACCATGAAAGAGTTCCAGTGCAGTCTTCTAAGAGCAGCGACAATATCTTTACCTCATCCCGGAAATATGAGCACACAATAAATGTCTTTCAAGAGAGAAAGACCAGAGCAATATGACTTCCATCAAGACATCAAAATTAATCAGCTCTTTTTAGAGTCAACAAAATTAATCTATAATTATTTGGATGCTACTACTGCAGGACAGCCTCTTACGACTTCAAGATTACATTTAATAGCAAATGAACTGCTGTGAGTAATTTCTGTTCTCATACCACTGAAGACTTTTAAAATGAAAAATGAAAAAGATTTCCTGAGAAACTTAATTTCCCTGTAACCGGAACAAGACATATTCCTGTAATAGCATATATAATTGCCTGTTCTGCAGAGGATCTCCAGTATACGACAACAAAGTCTCATAGACAGTACATATTTATTCAACTGTCAATTCCAGCAATGAAAAAAAAAGGAACATGTTAAAAAAAAACGCCTTTGAATTCCACATGGGCCTGGTTTGTGAAGCTGAGTAAATATGCTTGTCATATGTTCCAATAGTTCCACAGCGACAGAGATTTAGTTTGGGAATACAGGCGGGAGAGGCAGACAGCTTGTGATAACTGAATAGCTCTTTTGAAGCCGCTTCCATTTGGAAACATTGTGCGATTATTTTTACCTCTGTGGTTAGACTTGAGTTAAAGCCCATGTTTAATTGTTCCCAAGAGTTCTTAGTGTGGCGCTGATAAGGAGCTTGGGGAGCAACATTTAAAACTGCAACAAAAATAACTAGACTCTTGCTCATTGGCCACAGGTCTGATAGAGTGTCAACAGAGGATACACAAAGCAAAGAGAAAGAAATGAAGGTGCGAAGAGAAGAGAAAGAAAGGGAGACGGGGGCAGACATCTTGTGCGGTTATGATGGGCTTGCATTTGAAATGTTTTATCGGGGGTTTTTTTTGCTCCTGGTCTTGATTTTAATGTGCGGTCAGCCTTTCACGGCATCCAATCACTTCCATTTGAAATATCAAATCGAATAATAATCCTTTCGAGCCACCTTAAATCGAGAGTACACAGTGCACTCCTTGCTAGGGAATAAATAAATTATTTTCATGACAGGATTTTGTCAGCGGTTACAGCAGTCAGAAAGCAGCGCTGTTAATTTGTCATCTCCCTCTTCCCCGCTCTCTCACTTCGTCCAACGCCACGACTTCCCGGTTTGTCAGGGCGACCTGTGGGAGTGTATGTGTCGGATCAATAGCCCACCCACAGCAGAGCCGCGGGCCATCCCTGACCTGGGCTATTGATTAGGCTTGGCTCAGCTGCCAATAGCAATGTGCTGGATGTGACACCAGGATAAGATGGGAGCTGAGGAAGGGGGATTCTGAATTGCCAGTGGCAGCCCCATAGCACACCGCAGATAAAAGTCAATTCCACTTAACCAAATCACTGACAACTAAATAGTTAGCACACAGAAGAATGCTATGAGTCTGTGATGGCAGCTGCTGGATGGCTGGGGATTTCCTAGCCCCTGACCTGTGTCGAAGAGCACAAAAGGCCAGGGCTGAAACACTGTGACACATGTTTGTCTGTCTTTCATTGTGGTTTCTCTTCACTCGGCAAGCTACACCTGTGTCATTAATAAATCTGGAACATCTTTAATCAAGGGCTGATTACTGATAAAATACATTTAGACATTTAGTAAAAGTTACTATTTTCAGAAAATCCACAGTTAACTATAGCTTTGGGTCATTCTAGTAAACTATTTTAATTATAATGTTATTGTTTGTCGACAGTAAATTTAGTATTTGCCAAAGTTAAGCTATTAATTTACAATTTATTTGCAGTGGTTGTTATATATATGACATTGTAAGTAATACTGGTTCCAATAAGGAACACTTATAGTTTTTATACTTCTTAACAAAAAGTCATTAGATATTTAAAAGCAGGTAATAACCACAAGCTGTACAGATGTGCTTCATGAGCCTGCGTACATGGAAGCAATGCAGCTGTACTGATATTGTCAGACTCCTTTTGATCCATCTTGCTCCCGGTCATTACCAGCCCATATTAGAGTAGTTTACATGTCACTTTACCGGTCCTCGTGAATGTAATTCTGTGGCTACTGCCTCCATGTGCATTCAGCACCTATCTATGGCGCCATATCTCTTCCTGTAATTGCTGAGTGACAGAAAAGCAATACTGACCACTTCATTATAGGACAGCCAGACTGACTGGACACTGGCCTCTTTGCTCTAGGTCACTCTGGTCAGACTGACCTTATCTGCCCAGGTCGTCAGGGGTCAGTCACCCAGAATCTATGAGGACGTTACAAGACTTGCTGTGGGTCCCGTACAGCAAGGTCGCCTGACCCAGGCAGACTGCTTATATCACAGGTATTGATTGCAGATTGTCTACTTCAACTGACGCTAGCCTAATCTCCCGATAGTGGGGTCTCAGGGGCTTTAGTGTGAAGTTAAGTACTAAAAGTAACAAGAGGGAAGCTACTGGATACTAGTGATGGTATGCAAAAAATATGGGGAAAAAGTTTTATTTTTGCATTGCTGTTTGGGGATGAAGCTCTGCGAATGCCAATTTTATAGAGTAATGAATTAAGTAGGAAAATGCATTGTACAACTACAGTAGGGTAGTGTTGTAGCCTGTTCCTTCTTGCTGTCTGGTAAACAAACAGCATGCAGGAAAAAAAATCTGCTGTTTGATCTCAGTGTGCTTAATTTAAAATCTTTGTTCAAATCATTATTATTTCCAAAGAAAATGAACTAATCCACCTGCAAAAGTTAGCTGCAAGTCTTTCAGTTTGCCGTGTTTATCTACTACATATGGATGAAGATATATGACATTGTTAGTCAGCACCTATATGTGTATTTGCATGCATGTCTTTGGCAGCTTGTCTGTGTGAGACCCTTTATGTACATACTAAAGCATCCCTGATGCTCGTTAGATCCCGTCTCTCGGCAGCTGCTTGGCACCGTTCATATTAAATCACAATAATGGCAGATGAGCTCTTGCACTAGAGAGACAAGCATCTATTTGAAACTGCATTTTATTACACTTTGTTCCATTTAATCAAAAAAAACTATGTGAAAAGATAACCCGGTTTTAAAAATCCCAGATAAACAGCAACGATTGCATCTTTAAATAATAAATGATCTTCTGCCTCTTACAGACGGGAATATAACTGAAAATAATTGAAGACAACAATGTCCTATAAGAGCACCACTCGAGCACTGCTGATTCAGAATCCCTCATAACTTCAAACATTCAGTCATAAAGTATAGATAATCCGTAAAAGAACGGCATGCGTCTGTTTACAATTTCCTTCTAATTAAAGCTACAGGATAGGCTCTACCTTTGTTAAAGTTGATGTGTGTTTGTTAGACTTGCCAAAAAACTGTACCACTGGCAAATTAGGGGTGGAATACAAAACGAAACAAACAATAACACTCTAATATGATCTGCAGTCAAGGAATAAATATTTCACAATCTGTCTACATTTGACACACTTTCAGTTTGAGAACAAAGGATTCTGAAACAACAAATTGCCCAAACTTAGTCTTGAGACAATAACCTTTTTGACCTGAATTAATTCACACAATAGTCACTTCAGCCTGACTGGGTATGTAATTGGTCCTCAATTTGTTTAGAATTTAATGACATATTGTTACTTCTGTTGGTGATTAATCAAAAGGGAAAAAACCCCGAATCAGATCAATAAGTTAAACAAAATCCAATCATGACTGTAAGGCATGTAAAAAAAAAAAGCATTAATTGGGCAAAAGATGACGGTATGCTACTTTATAACAGGGTGAACTGAAAGTAATGGAAAAATCAGGTAAGCAGGATGCTGATGAAGGTGATGCATTTCCATCTTCCTTCTATGAACCACGCCTGCAGTGTGCAAGTGTGTCTAAGAGGGATAAGGTAGTGCTTGATGATTAATCACTGGACATAATAAAGCTTCTCCCCATGAGCACACAGTCCAGCTGATTCTATGATATGATTGGGGCCGATTAAAAAAAAAAGAAATAATTATTCCTTACAGTGCATTCATAGTACACTCTAATGACATCTTCTGATTGGACCTTGCGGAGAAGATAATAAGGGCCGTCTTCAGAGTGGTCTCTAAGATTATTTCTTTAACTTCATGAAATGGGGCCACGGGCCTGGATGCTGCAGATTTGAGGATTAAGATAAGATGACCTTTCACATTATGTTGCCATGTATAAAAGATGAAGTTTACAGTGCCTCATTACATTAGGCCTTATCAATGGTTGGAGCCTCTGTGAAGTCCCTTTGAACATCACAATGGTTTTTTGAGGCTGGTTTACAACAGGCCTCTACCCCCCAGTGTGGGATTACACTGCCTGTGTGTGTGTTTGGGTTATGGTTTGTATAACAACTGTTAATGTTCTAAAACAATTCAAAAATACTATACAAGGTGTATATACATATATATATATATTAGGGGTACAACGATACTCGTATCGATATTGAACCGTTCGATACAGTGCTTTCGGTTCGGTACGCATATGTATCGAACAATACAAAATTTTTAATTTATTTGATCAACTTTTCTTCTGACGATGCTGTCTGTGTTGAGAGCTCAGTGGATCTGCGTTCGACTACTCTGCCTAGACTGCACTGTCGAGCGCAGATCCACTGAGCGCAGGCCAAGCTAGCAAGACAGATGCTAAGCTCGTTGCAACATGGCAAATTGAACCTCCCCCACCCTCATTCAGATCTGGCCTTTGGAACTATTTTGGTCTTCATGTGAAGTATGACCCTGAAGGTAAGCGCGTCATGGACAAAAGTAAAACAGTGTGTCGGATGTGCCACGCAATGCTCAATTACATGGGTGGGAACTACTGCGTTAGCAGTTAGCTCGTTAACGTGTTGACGCTGTCCAGCCCCACGCACCAGGCAATCCGCGGTAGCTCGTTAACGGAGATTTGCCCTGTTGTGGCGTTAACGTCATTTCAGATTAACGCTGACAGCACTAGTGAGAACAAAATGAATAGGACTGCACATTTACTCCGACAGCATCCTAGTGCAAAGACAAGTGGAAGCAGACAAAAACAACAAGCAGGCATGCTACAAACTTTACCCGAGTCATTTAGACAGCCGTTAGCACACGATTCTCCTTATGGGGACCTGATATGTTTAATATGCTGCTGAGAATATAGCCCAGAAGAAGCTTATAGTATAGCTTTTATTTTGGAAAGAGCCCATTTCTCTGTAATAAACTCTCTTTTCCAAAGATGAGTGATTTCTCCATCAGATAGATTTATTTATTTTTTATTACTTTGTTGTTTCAGCAACATTAAATTTAAAAACTGTACGTTTGACTTAAAATATATATTTATAATTTTAATAAATGACAAATTAAAAAAGCATGAACATTTTTTTGAATCAAAAAAATATCAAACCGTGACACCAAAGTATCGAACCAAACCGAACCGTGAATTTTGTGTATCGTTGCACCCCTAAAAAAAAAAAATAAAAAAAAAAATTATATATATATATATATATATATATATATATATATATATATATATAAAATTAAATATAAAAAAAATTATATAAATTGTTTGAATATACAGTTTATGTCAAACAGTTCAGACCCAGCCTGTGAATGTTCATGCTAAGCTTTCAGGCTCAGACACTGAAAAAAAGAACAATGGAGAACATTTTTATTTCCACAGTTCTCCGAAATAATGTTGTCATTAGTGTTCAATGTTAACATCTAAGTTTCCAAGAAAAAAAAAAAAAGAAGGAAAAACTGGAAATGGAAGGCAAAATGTCACTTGTTTCAAATGCAAACCAGCATGTTTAAAACATCTTTTTGGATCAAGTGATATTATGTTGAAACTAGAACCTGCTGCTGAAAAAATGCTGTCACTTGTTTCCAGTCTCCAAAAAAGTGAAACTACATTTGAAACAAGTCAAGTGATGTCACCCTAATGGCAGATTTCTTTTCTCTTGTTGTTTTGAGGCTCGTAAGGACTCTGATGCTGAGCGACACTTCTGGATCCTTCATCTTCAGCAGAACCAGACTCTCTGCTGGTCGGGATGAAGAGCTATAGGCTTCAACAGGCAGCAGACTACTGGCCAACATCTCCAGGCTTCTTTGATGTGGGAGGCATTGCTTACCCCTATAACTTACAGCCCAGCTCTGCAGGGACTTATTTTTATAACCTCCATTATTTTCTATCATAAATATTCAAATCCAGATCTTAAATCCAGAGCTTAGTGAGGAGAATAGCCAAAAACAACATGCAGCTCTTCAGCTTCCCCTAGCTCTCGCTCTTCTATAGAAAATCATTATGAAGATTAATACAGAAATCAAACAGAATGCTGAGACGAGACTGCAGGACGCAGTAAAATAATGCACTCGAGATGGAATTTTTGGTCAAGGATCTCTGGCTTTTTTGTTCTTTGTTTGTTTGAGTATTTTGACACATTCTGCATTTCCTCCTTGTGGCTGTGAATTAATATTTTCAGCTTGAATATTAATCCTGATTCAGTAGTGGATTAGTTTGCCATTGTCCCCTCTGTGCTGAGCCCTAAATAAAGGCGCTGACATGGAGAGGAAATCTATACCTCTCTGCCCTGCAAACAAAGACCTCTGCACCCAGAGATAACACATGTCCCTGCAATGCAGACCCCCCCGCCTCCAACTACAACTCTACCCATGTGCTGGATCCTACCATCTCCCTCTCACTTTTCTTTCTCCTTCAACCCTCAATTCCACATTTCCCCTTCCTCTCACCACTCTTTTCCTCCCCGTCTCTTTCTCTCTCCCCCAGAAAAACTTTGCCATGGTAGATTTGCAAGGCAATTGTGCCCTTAAACCGCGCCTCTTCCTCAGCTTATACCATGCATTTTCCAGAATTTATCAAAGAATACAATGGGGTTATGCTTTCACCATTATTCTCCAGGCAAGAACAGTAATTTAAATGCACCAGTACTACTGAAGCAGGGCGCAGCCCTGCTGTCTCACTATGGAACAGAGAGAGATGAAAATGCGTTACAAAAAACGCACAGCATTACTTTGTTGACCTTTCCTGTTCTCATAGTTTACAAACAGCTGTGAAGCTCCTTCCTCTGGGCTCTTTGTACATCAGAGACTGGGACTGATGGAGGCACGCCATGCTTAAATGAAGGGCTTTTTCTAACTTGCCTCCGTTGTGGCTCACAAACACAATTTAACAAACAGACATTTACTTTATTTTTGCCACCAAAGCAGTTGCCAAAGCGAAGGAGGAAATACATGCTGAAACAGATACTGCGTCCTTTTATGTATGTATACTGTGCATATCATAGCAGACAGTCTATTTAAAAACAAAAGGAAAAAAATCTAAACATACATAGATCTCAAAACACCCACCCACACATATTACGATTTATTTTCCCATCCGTTGCAGTCTCATCAGTGGGCAATTTTTAACCAGCGTTCCATTTTTACGGCGAACACAACTAAAGCTGTACTGTTATTTTTTTGATGCCACTAAATGTGTGCGCCACAGTTCATCTCAGACTCTGAATGAGCTCCAATACACTGTCCTCAATGACACTAATCAGCATGTAACTGCCAGTTCATAGGATGAGATGTATTGTGCACAGACACGTGTGTTTTATCATGCTATCGTGAAAGCAAACGGGAGCGTCGAGTACCATGTTTCAAACGGTGGTTCTACACATGTGCCCTGAGGCTGAATGCCAGGTGAATATTAACAGCGAGCTGCGTGAGGGGTAGAAGATGCATAGGACGCAGGATCACAAGGACACAAAGTTAGAGATGGAAAAAAAGGAAGAAGGAAGAAAAACAACAGAAGGATTGAGGTGGATGAGAAGTGAGGGGAACATAAAGGGAGCAATAATAAAGGAAAGTGGGACTGAAAACAGTAAAATATAACAAGAGGAGAAAAACGTGGACGACTGCAACAGACAGCTGGACATGGACTGGGCCGGTCTGCAGACCTGGTCAGACTGATGAGAACAGGCAGCAATAGTGATGCCATTATGTCGTTAATCAATCCACTGGTGTCTGCTTGTCTGGGTGGGCAGATACTCACAGTCTAGAAGGGGTTAATGGGAAATCAATGAGAGGGATGTGCTTATGAGCAGGACAAGGGGAAAGAGGGACAGGGGGTAGAGGCAGAAAGGCGGGGAGGGGGAGATAGGAAAATTGTTTCCTGTGATAGCAGCAGTCTTCCCAGATGTTATCTGTCATTCAAAGAAACACTCTGGTGACCAGATGTTTAGGCTCATCGTGGTGGAGTGGGTACACATCCTAGTGGGGGATCAATATAGGTCAAGTACATGGTAATATTTATCACTACGCTGCACACACACACACATACACACACACAAGGCGCTGATGTCTCTACAACACAGAGACTTGCGCTGTGAAGAAAACTATGCACTTGGAATAAAACAAAATAAAATAAAATAGAAAAGCGCAGCCTTCTGATATGTTTGTTTTTTTCAAGAGGCTATTTACTGTATCTGGTGTTTTTTCATTAATATGCTCCATATTGACCTGGATCAGCAATATCTCTTTCCTACGTCCATTAAAAGAAACAAAGGGAGGCGTTGATTTGGACGGAAAGGTAAAATAAATACAGCAAACATCAGCCAGGGTAGATCTCCAAAGGCCTGGAGGCATTTGGGGTGGTGGGTGGAGAGTTGGAAAGGGGGAACCCAGAGCAGGTCCCAGTGCAGTGAGGCTCTTTGTAGTTTGAGCAGTCTGAACTAGCCAGAGGCTTACTGCTCTAACCCATACCACTCAGAGAGACTGTTTGGGGGAATTACACCACAGAGTAATAATTAATCAAGTAAATGCTGAACTGCTTTGATTTGGATTACATTAACATATTATCAATAATGTATTAATCAAGTACAAATAAACACCTCTGCATAATAGCATACTTAAGTAACTACGCTTCCACGCTTAACTCAAAAAGTTTGGTGGCAATGAGGAAAACCACAGCAAACTACAGTGGAAGCAGCAGAGTCTCGCGGCTTTGGAAGCAACACCTCTTGGCACTTAACTGTCTTTGTTCATCAGCTTCCTTTTTCATCAGCGCATCAGCCATTTTCAAGAACTTTTACCAAGAGGTGAAAGAAAAATTATGAATTCATTTATTTACTCTTAACAATGTCAGAAGGCATCACGGGGAATAAATAAACACTGATGAAGCACTGAAAACACAATACACGTAATTTGTGCAAAGCTACTCCAGGTTTGATTCCAAAAGTAGCTGAGTGGATTGAGGAGAGAAAAAAAGCAAAGAAAAAACTTAGTCACTTTTATCATTTGCAGAGGAGTCGAATCAGCTCTGCTTTTGTATTTTCACTTAAATACATGTTCTGTTTTTCCCAGATAAGTTGTGTTGTTTAAAAGCATCCGTTCTCGCCTAACGCTTTGTTCATTGGGGGAACTTCATGCCCAGGGATTTTCTAAACACAATTCATCAAAGTGGAACGGCAGTCTTTTTTTCTGCATTCCTAATCCTTTTTGCTGCAGATGAGAGATTTGCTGTTCAGACTCATTAAGATTAAAGCGTTTTGCCAGAGTTATTTAAGAATGCAAAGTTCCATGTGAGACCTCTCAGAGTTCAGAACAGAAGAAAATCCTATTGACACGCTCGGTGCACTGGGGGCTGATCTTAGCCTATATTTCTATATTTGGTGTCAGTGATTGAGTGATAGCATGTGAAACAGTTTCCCCCGCTGCATTTGTGCTTTAGAGTTACAATCACTTTTCCGTTCTTATAATTAAAAGGTAACGGGTGAGCTCCTTTTTCTTCACTTGTAAAATTCATTTGGCTGCTTATGCACCTATAAAAACATGTGACTATACCATCTGGTTTTAATACGAATGTGTAGTTTATTGGCTTTGATAACTAAATATAAACTGGCAGACAAATTAGTTGTTTTGCAGTTAAGGGAAACAATACATTATGGTCATAGGCTGTAAATGTGCAGTTAACTAGGCAGTATTTAGCTTTCTGGTGTTATTTTGGCAGCAGAGTTTGGCTGGGGTGAAATTATCAGTCATCTGGTTGGACAGACAACAGTTAACGTTTAGCTGGAGGTGATGGCAGTCTTTTAGCTGAAAAAGAAATTATCATTGGATCGGACTGAGTGTTAGTCTTCTGCCTAAGGATTTTTAATATTAGCCTTTTTGGCCAGAGTCTCAGTAGTCTCTTGGCTGTGCTCTGAAGCTCCTTTCCCAAACTTTCCAACTCCAAGTGTCGCAATCTGGTTCCATTTTACAGCTGGCCTTGAGATTGTAACAGAGCTCCTTTCTCTCCCTCCTCAACCACATATTTAATCCCTGTGCTTATGTCAAACTTAATTACAGGACCTTGTACGAAAAAATAACAAGTGAGCCTTGTAGGGGTGAGAGAGAGAGAAAAGAAGAGTATTAAAAGAGGGATAGAAAAAGAGACACGGGGAGAATGTTAAGAGGTGTGAGGAGGAAAAAGGAACAACAAAGACATTTAATCTGTAGACTCAGCATGCTAAATGACCAAACAAAAAGCTTTGATCTCAAGTACCTCTTTTTAGTTGATGCTGGAACAGGCCCAATCTAAGTCAGCACAGGCATTTAATTCATGAGCTCTCAGTGGCCTAAAACACCCCCACCCCCCCAAAAAAACAATATGTGAACTAGCACAGCGCAAGCATAGTATCTGCTTTGCATCTACTGTATACATCTATAATGGATAACTGCTTTTCAAAGACGCACAGGCTGTAATGATAAGAAAGTGACCCGCGAGCGCCCACATTCATATCCTTTCAGTGAAAATCCAGCAAATTCTCCAGAAACCCCCCAAATCAAAAAAAAAAGAAAAAAATCATTAGACTGAGACAGTCATTCAGCTCGTGCACGTGTGCGTTTGTGCACCTAAAACTATTTACTCTGTAGAAGTGGAACAGCTGGGGAGAGAGATGTTTAGTCTGTCAGTTTAAAACTATTACCTCAAACTCTGAAAATATGAGCTGAGCCTGTCGTGCATCGACACAGGGAGACAGCACTGTGAAGAACAAACCTTTGAAAAGTCTAAATCAATTTTTGGGGGAGTAACATAACAAACGCTTCAGCGCAGTGAAGAAAAGGGGATCTCTTTTTTTTAACAGTTTGAAAAGCACATATTCATACAATCTTCATAAGGCAAAACAGCATAAATGCAGTATACATGAAGCCTTTTGAAAAGGAAGATGACAGTGCAGCAGAAAGGGAAGAGACACAGGGATACTCCTCAGAGATGCAGACAAAACAAACAGGAAGACCATCACTGCTACATACAGAGCTCCATACTGTTTCCCTACACCGTTCACACTCAACACACCTCACCACCCATCTACCCACCCGTCCACCCTTCGGGGCAGCCTACTGACTAAAGCCTTCCCAGACTGGACTTGAGTGGTCAAGCAATGGGCTACAGGAGGGAGAGAGTTTCCCATGCCACTGGTGCTGGAACTGGCGCGCCACCCGGAGGTATTTATAGCAGGCCAGCACTAAAGGGCCGGGAGAGAGGGCATGCTTGTTTTCCTTTCCATTCCCCAGGCACTTTCACCAGGCCTCACATGTGGGTGTTAAATATATATCCAAATACTGGGAGCAGCATTGTGGGGGCAGAGAACAGAAGGTAGTGGGCTCCATTGGAATTGGAGGGAGTTCGGGGTGGAGGGGTGCAGTGAGAGATGGAGAACTGAGAGAGAAGGATTGGGAAAACAAGTCTGATTTGTGGGGAAAGAAAGAAAGAAAGAAAGAAAGAAAGAAAGAAAGAAAGAAAGAAAGAAAGAAAGAAAGAAAGAAAGAAAGAAAGAAAGAAAGAAAGAAAGAAAGAAAGAAAGAAAGAAAGAAAGAAAGAAATTGGCTTTTGATGTAGTGAAATTGCAAAATGTGAACAGAAGAAAGGAAGACGAATAAGTTTGTGTGGGCTTCCAAACTCAGATGGGCCTTAGACACACAAGTAGGCTCACTGCCAGCTCCAGGATGCAGTCTACACCAAGACCAGGATCAGTAGTGGCTGAACTCAACACAGATTATATGTAGACTCCACAGCGGGGGGGATAGTGCAGACAAAATAAAGGGACAGTTGCAGGGAGGTGGAGTGGTCCTCCTGTTGTGGCTTCCTTAACTTCAAACAATATCTGGCTGCATCTACTATAGTGGAAATACTCTGATGTGTGTCTCTTTCTATCGCTCTCTCTCTCTCTCCTTCTGCATGGGAATTCCAGAGTGACATTATTACTATGATGAAAACAGACCCCATAAATACGGAGCACTATGATGAATATAACAGCGATTATGGGGGCAGCGATAATTAGATCAGGAAAGAAAAACTCATTGAAGTTTTCTCTGTTTTTGTGTTTGGGAATTCCTTTCAACCTTGTGTCTTAATGTATGAGGAATTACAGAGCCAACGGTAGCGTGGTAAACATGTGGGTCTCTATGAGGGCCTCTTGGGGCCTCTTCAGTGATCCTCTCTCCTGTTTTAGCTCTCTGCTCCCACTCACATCTTGGTAAAAGCCACCCTGCTGTCTGCTTTTTTAATGATGGTTTGACCAACAAACAATTAATAGGCTGCCCCACAGATGCTGTTAAAAATGAAATAGCAGGAGCGCTCCCAAAAGAGGCTATCCAGCAACTGCTGCTATCTTTCCATCCAGGTTTACTCATCAGGTTTTAACCTCTTCAGCAGCTCTCTCTCACCTACACAGTCTCAGCTTAGATCTTTAAGCCCTAAGACTACAGCTTTAAAAACACCCTGACCTGAGCCTCTGTCCAAATCCCAAATGTACAGCAGCCATCCCACTAGCTGACTGCGTCAGAAAGATTCCACCATAGCCTCTGTTTTTTCATACTTGTGGGAAAATAGCAGTTCATGTTTCCTTGGATGCTTCACACATTCCTCACCCTGTCTTCACATTGCAGGGCCCCAGAGTAAGGGTATGGCCAGAGCCACTCGAGAGGAGGTGCTTGGCAAATAAGAGGTGTGGCTAAATGAAAATGGAAGGGAATTATTTGTGTTTATTTAGGAGGGAGTTGCTAGGCGATGGGAACTCAAATAGGCACTAATTACATTTCCCTGAGTTTGATGAGTATAACAGAACTTGGACAGGAACTTTGGAGCTCATTTAACTTCTCAGAACACAGCTGGGAATTATAGATAACAGAACATCTGGAAGTCACAAAAATACTTCTCTAGCGTCTAATCCAGACTAATTCAAAAGCTGCCACATCCTGCACTGAACGACAACCCAAAGCCAACTCAGTGACAGTTCCAATATTACAACTTTTGTAGTAAAAAACATAGACATCTCTGAATGACGTTTGAGTAATTTGGGCAAAGGTTCATGCTTTCTAGACCATACAGCAGCCTCTCCTTAAAATTGAGCGTTACACTGAAAGGTCACGGAAAAGTACCTCAAAGCACCGACAGTTTACATGAACTCACACACAGACTGTTGCACTATGCAGTAACACTCTGTGCTGCAAGTTCACATATTCGGCGCAAGTATCAAAAACACGACTACTTAAGTCCCGTAATGAAGCTGCAAAAAGCACAGCCAAAACACACAAAGCCACTGAGAGATGCGCACAAAGAATACTCTACTTGGCCACATTCGGGATTGGTCTCATCCCAAATTCCTGACCTCAAAATTTCAAGACAAAGGTAGCTGGTCTTGATTTATGCATGCTTCAACACAGAATGGAGAGAACAGGACATAGTAGGGAAGAAATTAATTTTGATCCTGAAAACATTATTAATGGTAATGTTTAAAACATCAAAGCCCTGGCTGACAGAGACACAGCATCTTCACTCTGACAAGCTGGAACAGATGAGCTCACTTGAGTCAGTCAAGGTGAGGCACGGGAGAAAATGTAATTTGTCTCTCAGTTGATTTTCATTGAGATTTTGTGGCGAGTATGTGGTTCAGAATAGGTCAAAATCGTGTAGCTTGGATATGTTCTGTGGAAGGACTGACCGTGATATAAAGGACAGTACCTTCCTCTCTGCCATTAAGCTTGTGTGTTTGTCTTTGTGCTATTAGTTGGCAATGGATACTCAGGAGCTGGTAGTTTCCTTTTAGACCAGCTGACTAAACCCACCCCATGCAGACCACCAGCTAGAACATATGAATCTCAAGTTCATAATGACTGACTGAGCCAGAGAAGAGACCATCCTCTTTCTGTGTGGACTTCTCACTTTAGCTTTGGGCAAAGGGATAAAGCTTCTCTTACTCCCACATGTTCATTTACCCCCCACCATCACACCAATTGAACCAGCGAGTCTGGGGGTAGTCACATTGATATTCAACGCGCATCTCCATCCCCCAGCCACAGCCATCCCCACTGGAAACATTATTTCATTACATGTATTATGCATTCAGCATAAGAGAGCTGGTGAATGTGCAGTGTGCAGATGCTTGTGTGTGGGTGCGGGCAGGCTCGGATGTTTCCCTCTATGTATACATGGTTGTGACATGCCTGTTGTAAAAAGAGTTTTAAAGAGGGTGTAAAAAGTTATAATGCCTCAGGGATGCAGCATTAATGGTACTTGGTTTACTTTGTGAGCACCAAGACAAAATATTTATTCCATACTATTTGTGTCAACATTAGAAAAAGTGATTTTGCAAGTTTTACAGTGTAGCGGGACAAAGTTCCCCGCAGAGACAGAATGAGTTTCCTCAGTTCATCTGAGTATGTGCACCCACATGTGAATGTATACTGTGCCTCATGCAGAGAAGGCGATAAAGAGATAGACAGAGAGAGCTGAGTGAAACAGGGGAAAGAGACCAGAAAGAGATGAAGATAGAGAGACAGACAGACAGATCTTTCATATGGCCCACTGCTCTTTGGGCCCTGATCCAGATGTCACCAGAACAGTTTTTATTTGTTAATGTCTTGTTTTAAAAGCCCCCTTAAAAGCGCCTGCCGCTTTTCCCTCAAGTCTTTAAGTGGCTCGACACAGTACACTCTTGTCTGATCCTAACTGGAATCAATTTGGAAAGAAACCATTTCACCTCTGATTAAGCACTGCTCTGTCTCTGCTGTGGCATGCTGACCTTTCCAGAGGTCTGTCTTATGCTGCTAGGAGGAGCCAACCAGATGATGTGCTAGGCTAATTACACTGATTGACGTCAGCAGGCCTGGCATGAAAGTGGCTTGTATTTGAACCTTCGGCCATTTGTCAGGACTCACAGTCGCATCTCTGTCGTGGGCTCTCAGTGTCACAAGTCCGATTCAACAGCTAATTTCATTTGTATAGTGCACTACTGTACACCCAGTCACTCTTTCTAAATCTCCCGTCACGTTTTTCCCTTTAATTTTCATACATGAATAATCCTTTTTGTCTGACACGAGAGGCAGTCAAAAGAGCGACACCTGCCTGTTCTCTTGTGATACAGTGAGCCTAGTGTTCCTGCCCCCCGTGTATGTTAAGCAAAACTTTAACTATGTTCAGTTTAGGGTCAAATATAGACTCACGCCAGGCCAGTAGGGCACCCATAAGCAACTGTGCCAAATTCCTTTTTGATTTCAGTGTCTTGGATGCGGCTGCCCTTGCACACCACCTCTCTGTGTGACCCATGTAATCGTCAAGCATTTCTCATCAATTCATCCCTCTCGCTCTTTTCTAAACTCCTGCTATGAAGCTGCAGTCCTGGCAGTGTAGTGCAGGTTGAACATCTGTGCGTATCACGGCCTTGTGTAACACATAAAACATGGAAGTCCCAAGAGCTATAAAATCTTGCAAACCCACAACGCTTTGAGAAGAGAGTTCAGAGGCAAGAAGTCCACCAGAGACCGGCCCTCAGTCCAAATTCCAAGCACTTTGCCTCATACACCCTGAGAAACGTTGCCTAAAGAGAGGCCTGGTAGAGAGAAACCTCACCTCCAGTTCAAGCGGATTCCTCTGCCCTTTTATTTGCTCTCGTTTGGCTGCAGGGGGAACGTGCTCCACTCTGACCTGGGGGCACTCATCCAATCAGCTCGCTATCTGCTGCAAGGGCCTCCATAATAGTGACATTTTTCCACCTCGTCAATAAAGTGGTGAAAGCCACCCTCCACCCGCTACTTGACCATTTAACTTCTTCCTGAAAAGGCCCTTTCTTTCTGTCTGTCTCTGTGCCTGGCTGAAATCAATAAAAGCAGAGCAAGGAAAGAGGCCAATCCAGCAGCTGCATTAACTGGTGGTCTCAACGGCTGTACAAAGAGGATGGCTGGCAGAGAAAAGGAAACAGGAGAGCGGGCAGCTCAAGTCTTTCTCATTCATACAACACTGAGAGAAATCTGCTTATTACCAACACTCGGCGTTGTCGTCTGGTATGAACAAGGAGATTCTGAGAATGATGAATGAAAAAAATTCACTGCTACGCCATCCCACACGCACACCCTAAAAGTCATAAAACTGAATAAAAACTGAAAACCTGCATTTATTCACACAGACTGAAAGGTGACAATCATATGCAACAAAATTGACATATATATTAACACATATATAAACTCTGTAGTCTCTAATGATCATTGCTTGCCATGGCTCATTTAGTAGCTGCATTCACACATCACCACATGTCTGCAGTGATTGACATAATGGCATCAGAGTGAGAACAAAATGTCTTCCAATAAAGGAGCAGGAGGGAGAAAATGAGAGAGATGGGTTACATCTATGCCCGTGCTGAAATGAGTGCAGTGCTTTGTTTGGTTATGCTGTCTGAGCTGAAATTGATTTCTGTGAGAAGCATGCACCAAAGAGCCCCTGCATTCAGATGAAATAAATAACACACTCTCGTAGAGATGGGAGGGTATGTGGAAGAAGGAACAGAAGGTGAAAAATGGGATAGCGGAGGAGGGAAGAAACAAAGATGGATGAGGTCAAAATGAATTTACAGTAAAAGGGGGTAAAAGAAAGAAAGAAAGAAAGAAAGAAAGAAAGAGCTGAGATAAAAATGAAGGGAATGTCTAAAGGTGGTGGACTGAATGCCATGTCTTAAGTCTAGCACAGCATTGAAAAAGACACAGCCTGGAAGACATCTGGAGCGGAGGATAACAGCCACACACCACTCTCCGACCACAGACAACATGATGAGGGATTAAACTTCATTACAACATGTTATGGTAATGAATGGGCTGTGGCTAGTTGTGGATGTGTTAAGAGTAATTATCCTTCTCCAGCATATGTGTGAGTGACACTTGATTGCGAACGCCATGGATTCCCGTGATTATGATGAGCACACATGCACATACAGACAGTATGTGCATGTGTGCTCATCACGGGAATCCATGGTTAGTCAACTGGATATGGCCTAAAATATCCAAGAGGTCTTTTCCACATTGAACCAAACAGAAGCGAGCTAATTAAAATGCAATGCGGCAAGAATAATCTCTCACAATTAGTTTTAACACCATTCCTCAACAGAAGATGACCTTGGGCAGGCCCAGGCATTGTGGTCTGGGCCAGCGTTTGGGTATCTGGGTCCAGGGTTATTGCCAGAGAGGGAGGGGGACAGACAAAGCCGCACAACCCAGAGATGTGAGGTTGAATCTCGGTCACTTCGACTGCCTGTTCTTATGGCTGACAGATGTTAGTCTGATTCAACAAGATTTGCGACTCTGGAAAAAGTTACACCGCACTGTGCTCCCCGCTGCAAATTTTATTCTCTGTGCAATGAAACATCTCATACATCATCATTTAACAAGACATAAGCAAAAGCCCCTCCCTGGATTACAAAGTCACTGATAAACTATGCCACTTGAATCTACGGTTGCAATGCGCTGAAGTATTTAAGTGTTTGAGCTGGCCGGTCTAACAGTATAGTGTTCCCTAGTTGAGTGACAGCGTGCTTTTAAATGCAAAAACACAGAAGCCTGCTATTGTTGACGTACCGCTGCTAATGTTGCTAAAGATCGACAAGGACTGGAAAACTCTTTTATTTATCAAAGTGTGAGAGTCTGGAGGGAATCAAAGGGGAAGTCCTGTCCCCAGGCTTGCTTACATCATCCTCTTCACAGTAGAAGAGGGACATGCTGTGAATAGGTGTTCCCCACATCGGCAACCTATTAGTTCCTCGTGTTTACTAATATTTGGAGTTGTGGCGTTGTAAGTGTTTTGTTCTGCGTAAGGGAAACAGACACAAGGCTTCTGTGTTGGCATATTTCCCAGAGTGGGCATGCGGACATGCAGACAAGCAGGGTGGTATTAAATAGAAAGAGTCTTTTCCCCAGGGAGGATGGAAGAGTGAGATGATAGTGGATCATTAGACTGGTGTTGCCTGCAGCTTGCTAATTTATGCAAATTAATTTCTTTGCTGATGCCAATGCTTCCCAAGCAGTCGACATCGAAAGCCGAACGGGTTAAACAGCTCTACTCTCCTTTGGTGGTCTGGGACGTTTAGCAGCATAAGCTAGGGAAGGCTGTGTTATACCAAGCAACAATCACACAAATGCACACTATGCCAGCCTTCTTCCTGGCAAGGCATCGGACAGACAGCCAATCAGGTCCACGCTGGTTCTCTTGTAGACGAATGGCATGGCACGCTGGCCCTCTTGTCGCCCCGCCTACCCTCCCCGCTGCACCGCAGCTGCCCAGAATGATTTTATAAACATTTTGCCAGTGGATCAATACCTGTATTGATCAACCATTGTGAGAGTGATCCGTCTAAAACCCAGAGCAGCCTAGAGCTCAGAGATGGGAGGAGCGAAAGAGAGAGGCTGCAGAGAGGATGGAGAAAGAGAGAGAGTCTGCAGCTACAGTGAAAGGGAGAAGAGGTGCAAGGGAAGAGAAGGGAATCTGAGAGAGAAGCAGATGCAGAGCTGAAGGCAGGTGGAAGGAAGATTTCGGAAAACGCTGCCAGGCCGCTGGGATTGGGGAGAAACCAATGGTAATTGCTTTCTCGTTAAGGGAAGGGAGGGATAAGGGCGACTAATGACTACTGCGGGTAAGTGACGGAAGGGTAGAAATAGTGTGAAGAAATGTGTACATGTATGGACGAAAGGGGGTGACTCCAACACCCAAGGTGGCTAATGTCTGCACTAGTTTGGCCTGCTGTAGTATGTAGCACTTTAAGGTTGTTGCATGTGTATAAGTGTGCATGACTGCATGAGGTTCAAAGAGACTGAGTTTGTGGAGAAGTGAGGAATCTTGCTGATAAGTTAATTAGATGTTCCACAAAGAAAAGCCGAGCTTAGTTTATTTATTACTAACTGTATTTTTCTTTTCTTTGTTTTTTCCAGGAACACCCTACCTTTTTTTCCTCTTTGAAAAGTAGTACTTGGAATGGTCGGTACTTTTCCTTGGTGACAAAGAAGGCCCAGCACACAGAGCTGTCATGAATTCAGGTGATACAGCAAAATCAAAACTGGATATTCCTGGGAAATCCTGGACCTCTTGGAAAGTAAAAGTCTGCAACTTGGACACACCCACATAGGAAGAAACAATGCAGTTCTAAAAATCAAAATGGCTGAATGAAGATAGTGTATGCTATGGAAAACAGTTTGCAGTATCGCAATTTTTAAGTGGTGCGGATATAGCTGTCTTTGGGATTTTAGTTTTCACATTTTTACAGATCATTGGATTAAATAGACTTTTAAAAAATATTTTAATTATGTGGAAATTTTACAGAAGAGAGGACTTAGTCGACAAAGCTCACCAGCGAAAATTAATGATCGATTTAAGGCCACAAACGGCACTGCAGGAGGAGGAGCCAAAAGCTTTTGGGATCATCCTCCAAATCTAAAGGGAAATTAAGTTTCCATTGATTGGTTTTAAATGTGACTATCTTGCACATAACTGAGTATTTGAGAGGAGATAAATGCTCATTGATACTCATGAACTCACTATGCACTGGAGTCCTGATGTGGAAAAACAGAAAGAGGCCTCTACGCTCTACAGGTTCACTCATTGTGAAAAATCAGTTGGACTTGACAAATGAATGTGATGTACCAAGGGAAAAGGCACATGTAATTTTGTTAATAAACTGCAAAAAAGAATTTAAAAACATAGAAAACAATATAAGTCTCTCTATGTTTGTGGGACTATTTCCCCTTACCTGTGGCAGCACTTCTTCACACTAAAACAAATCTGTTTAACAGTATGCTGCTCTGGACAGGGTGTCAGGGTGGCTCCCAACAGAGTTCAATGAATCTATGCCATTTTCTAATGAGGGAAAAAATTAAATCACAAATGTATAAACGTATATTTTGTAAACTTTTATACTTTCATGTATGAATGAATACATTTTTTCACTATGGTGATTTTATATGACTTCAAACAGATTACACTTTTTGACAAGTGCAGTTGAGGGATTATATATTGTGGCAGAGTTTGGTTCTGAGCTACTACTTGTATCACACTTGAACTGGATTTCAAAAAGCAGATGGAGTATTGGTAACCAGGACATTCAGATGATGAGAGGAAAGTTAGCAACACCAGGATGAGAATACTTGTATCAGACTTTGTCAATATACGTAATGCACACATTACATGTCCAGCAGCAGCAGCAGCAGCAGCAGCAGCAGCAGCAGCAGCAGCAGCAAGCAATTTTAACCACTGCCATCCATAGTGCTTTGAGTAAAAATGTTTCAATCAGCTTAGGGGTGAAAAAAACAAAACAAAAAAGCTGTCACAGGTCTCTGACATATGTGTTAATATAAACAAATGTCCCTAAAGTGACTAATTATCACGACACCTAAATAAATCTGAAATATAAAGCTACAGTGCAAACTAGTATAATCTATTTATTCAAGATAAATGTCCATATTCTTAACATGAACTTTTTGAGTGGCAAACAGCAAAGATTCAGGACCTGTGTTAGAACAATACTGGGGGTTGCACTGGTGGGGGCATGTTTAAGGTACTACTGCACTAATATAATTGTGAAAATACAGTACAGCAAATGCAGGTGGTGTACCATATCATGTGGCAAAACGCTGTACAGGAAAGACAGGCTTTACAGTACAGTTACAAGCTGCATGTTTTGAAGTACTGCAACAAGACTGTGTGCTAGCCTTTGTTTGACTGGCCAGTGCAATGCCTTGTTGGATGACTGTGTCGTCATCCTTCCTGAAACACTATCCTGGCACCATTCAAATGAATGAAAGTCTTGTTTGCCCATGCAAAGCTAAAGTTGATTAGTCAACAACCTTGGCTGGCTAAAAAAAGTGGACGAAAGAAAGCAGTTGCAAAGGTTATAAATTGCACACTTACATTTGCATTACCTACTTGTCAAATAAATCAGTTTGTGCCATAAACCAACAAAGCCTAAGACCTAAGAGAGTTAAGCCAGGAGTTGATCGATACAGCCTCAAAATTAGAGCTTTACCCATTAAACAATGTTTCATCATAATTACATAAACATCCATCCATCCATCTTCTTTTATTGGTTAGAACAATTAACCAATAGCTTTTACTTTTATTGTTACTCTCCTTTTGTCCATATCTGCTTAGTTTCAGGAAGATAAACACTTAAGCCATATCAACTCTCTCAAAGATATAATTCATGTGCTATCAAAGCAGAACTGGGGTGCTGCAGTCATTTCCTTGTTTCCTTTTATCCTTTTCGTTTGATTCCTACTGTCAAAAACAAATCCTTGGAAGAATGCCAAACAATAAATTAGGGTCTTCATTAAACACATCAAATCTAAATTACTATTCAATTAACAAGGCAGTCAACCTGAACTAATCAACCAATTAGGCTGTGTGTGTACACAGAAAAGCCAACAAAAGCGCACGAGTCCCCTGGGAAAGCTGTAAAACACTGCAGAAGAGTGACAGTACAAATGAGAAGAGACTTGTTTAGCAGGGAAAAGGAGGATGTGGAAGTGGCAGAAGGTAAATGTGGCACTAAGATCACTACGAACCCCATTCATCTCTGAGCAAAACAAATAAAATAATTAAAAATGGAATAAAGTGTCCATAAAAAAAGAGTATCAAAGGAAATTTTAAAAAATGTGGATACCTACGAACTTACAAGATCTGCAACCGACTGTGTGTTTTGATTGGTATATTTTCAGGTGTTTCTAAGCAATATTTTTATTTCAGAAATGTGTTAAAAAATAAGGCATATTTATCTTCTGCACATACACATGTTAACTGATCATAATATCCATGTTAAGCTATGTTTTGTTAGTTTTATAATTTTTCATTAAATAAAAGCATCAATCCTGGAAGAGTGCTTTATCAAACAACTCAATAGTGTACATATTTACCAGTATATAGTGGTGCTCAATGACTGCACTGGCTCAGTCTTTTTATGGGGGACAGTATTTTAACATTTACTGACTTTAAATGAAGACTACTTGAAAACACAGTCGCACAACATTTGTCAGAAAGTGCAGAGAATCTGCTAAATTAACTGTGCTAATTGTGGCATTTATCTTTGCTGAGTGTTGTGACAAAGCTAAAAACTTTGTCATGTCACATTCAGTATTTTAGGTCTGGCAGTATGTCTGTGTTGAACGTACCTTTGGGCCACACCAAATGTGTTCTTCACTCACAGAATGCAACCTACAGGGAAACACACACAGACACACAATTACTTGTTTAAATACATATATACATATGGCAAGAGAGCAAGAAAGAATAAAGCCAAACCAAAGCAGGATTTGAATTCACGTTTTTAGCCAGTATAATTAGCTGACCATAAATATAAAAATATAAACACACAACACTGATAGAGATCTTTCTGATTTAAAAAAAATACAGGCAGGGACATTTCTACCCTTTTAACCCCTCACATCTAAATGTCTGCATCTGATGGTGCTTCACTACAGGCTAAAGGGGGTTGCAGAGAGGAGAACGCCATTATTGTACCAGTAAATGTCAGAACAACCCCATCTAATTGTGCCATTACTAATTCATGTTTATTAATGCAGTGATGTATGATGGCTCCACAGACAGACTGAGTTTGTCTGTGCCTGTCATGTATGCGTTATTCTTTGCTGATGAGGGCTGTAGGGAGTGTGTTAGTGTTAGACTCAGTGGTGGCTGTGGGGGCAGATGGCGCATGTAGCGACAGTGCCAAGTGGTGTGTGACTTTAACATGACGGCAGAGCGGGTGAGGCGCTCGACTGGTGTCTTCTACTGGCCCAGTGCCAGGGCCCCCGGTCCCCAGTGCCCCGGCCCCTCACTACGCCAGAGCCTCTGGGCAAGTACCGCAGTTATTGTTTTCACTGCCAAGCAATTAGCAGCACTTAAGATTTATTTAGTCATGCTCTCATGTGTGGTAATTAGCTTGGGGCCCAAGCAAGCCTCGTCATCCAATCACCTATTTCGCTCACACCAGAGCAATGCATCCACAGGAGACAGTGAGGGAATGTGAGGGAAGATGCAGGAGCTATAGAGGGTGGGAATGTGAAGGGAGGTGGAGCAGAGCTAGAAGGATTACAAGAGCACCAACCCAGCTCTCTGGATCAGCACTTTTTAAGAGATCTTCAGGGGCCTGTTGGCTGAACGCATAGCAGGAGGAAAGGGCAAACACAGCCCAGTTACACTTTTATGGAATGCTTTGTGGAAAAACACCCCTGACACACACCTCGGCCTGGCAGCTCGGTTTGTCATATGGCCCAGGGGGCTCTGCTAGCCTATCACATGACCATTGTAATGACCTTAAAGGGCAGCTTCCTCAACAAGATCAGACCACTCCCACTGGCTGAATCGCTGTTTGGCAAATGCAGTTTGGGTCAGTGCATAATATGTGATGCATTTGGTCTTCAGGCTGGAATAAAAAAATATGTAGACACCTCACCAAATAGATTATGCAAAAGCTGACAAGCAGGGAAAAACAAAACAAAAAAATGACAAACAAACAAGTTTCCTTACTGTTGCTGATCCATAACCCTTTTGGGGAATTTACATAATATCAAACAGTATATAAATGCATGAGTTATGTCCTAAATTAGGTGCATGTGACTGGAGCAGCTACTCTAACAGCTTGAGGATTGAGGGGAATCAGTGCATAATACCTTATATTATCTACTTCAACAAGAAATGGTTTTCCCTTTTAAAACAGCCCAATGCAGAGTTTTATAACAGTAGCTCAGAGAATACATGTGAGCACATGAAGGTCAAAGGCAGGTTAAACTGCACATTCACATACATATGCACAAAGAAAACCCATCAATCCATTCTGGTTTTAGGTGGTGGGAGGTAATTTGAATCACTAAACTTTAAAATACAATTTGTGGGAAACTATAGGCTGTGTGTCACTGATCGTGGAAAAGCAGCACAAATTGCTGACGCAAGACTTCACAATCAAATTTTTTTGTTTAGTCTTTTACTGGTGGATCATTACAGAACTGGTTCTACGCACCACCTCAAATGGTCTTTTGTAGGACAGTTCAATTAGTGAAATATCACTTTCCACCTTTTTTCCTCCGGGGGAACTGTGACACACCAAACCAATCAGAACCTCGCAAGCCAACCCCTGACCTTTTTCATCTCAATATGACTACCATTACAGTGCAGAAAATTAGAAGCGTCCCGCTATTGTTCAGTAGCGACGGGGGTGATGGAGGTTATTTAAAGATAAATGCTTTAGTGTTCATGATCCATGCTGCAATCACATGGATCACCACTAACACAGAGGAAAGGAGAAACACGTCTGCTAAAGCGGGAGTGCACATGCGCACATAAGAGGCTATGTGCTGATGGATTCATGTTGATTGTTTAGTGGTGATGTAGCCCTGCATTTGCCTGGTAAACCCGTCTGTCGGCGTTAGAAAGGCGGGTTTAAGGGGATGCTTTTGTATTATTATGTAAGTATTCGTATGAACAGCATTAAATGCACAATTTAGAGGACAAATTTTGAAAGGAAACACTGATAGCTATATAGCCTTGATTTCAGTGGTCTCCATAGGCAACAGGATCACTGCTGGCTGTCTTATAAACATGAGTAGTGAGAGGGATAATATTCTCCTGGTAACAAAGCGATTAGATGGCAAATGCGAATGGAACTGATGTAAGACTGCAATGACATGATAGCACGATGTGGGTGTGAAAGGTAGCTGAGCATTTTTTTTGCACACTCTCCTGCAGGTAAACAATATTTACATTCATATCGTTCTTGTGCTGTTATAAAGGAGTACTTCTGTGGACCAGCAGTGTACGCAAAAACTAAAATCCAAGATGACAGTCTTTCTTTAAACCATGAAACATGTGACAAAATATGTGCTAAGTATTAACTGTAGCAGCTAACTTCATGTAGTAGTACAATTTTTTTCTCTCATTTAGCAAATTCTCTAAATGTATTCTATGAAAATAACTAGACTTAATATATAACTATTTTTTTACTGTTAACCCCACCCAATCAATTGCTATATTTAAAAATAATTTTAAATATAATTAAAAAAACATGTAAATGAATCAAAATACAGCCCTACATATTAATGTGGCAGGCACTTGTTTCATATCCAACATTATGACTAGAGCTACAAAAGATGTTGCTCTTTTGAAAAGTAAAATAACCAGAACCTCATACGACTGAAAGAAAAACATGTTTAATATTTAGCTTAAATTAAACTTAACTATATCCAACTATTGACAAGTGTGAACTGCAGACAAGGCTTGAAAAACAAAGGATTTTAAAACATGCATTAATTGGCTGACTTTATTTAGACTGGGGTTTTTTTTTTTGTTGTTGTTGTTGTTTTTACATCATTATTAAAATAAAATGTAAAAAATAAAGCAACAATTTGTTCTAATTGTCTACATCTGAGCTTGTTTTAGGATTGTCTCCGAATTCATTAGGAGTCTTTCGTGATTTACACACAAAAAGCAATGTTATCACTGTTCAAATAAGAGTCTGAAAGCAAATGACACCAGCGATTAAGGTTCTGTCCCATATTTCATAGTTTGGTCATCTTAAAATAATATTTTTTAAAAAGTATATTTTTAAATGTGCACTGTTTGTGGCAAGAGCCACTGACCATGCGGGATTTCTGCTAAAGGACTTGGAAATGCTCTCCTCAGTGTTGGAAAGGTTACTTTTAAAATGTATTCCATTACAGAATACAGAATACATGCCCCAAAATGTATTCTGTAACGTATTCCGTTACGTTACTCAATGACAGTAACGTATTCTGAATACTTTGGATTACTTAATATATTATCATACTTTTTACAACAACATGAATGTACTATTGCTGTGTGATTTATTACTGTTACTGAAGGTCCGCGACTCCAAACTGTAGTAAAGGGACCTCTGACTAATACGGCGGGGTCCCTGTCGGCTCGTAGCCGAAAAATAGCTTTACTTTGTTGTGTGGGTCAACTTTTCTTGCGAGAGACAGAGAGAGGCGTTGAAAGGCTGCTCCAACGAAACTTATTGTTTTTGGAGGAAAACATGAACACGGTGTACAGTCGAGTCTTAATAGCTTACTTACATCTGGGCTCGTCAGGCACTCTTCTTGGCTGAAGTGGTTATTATTATATTTACATGCTTCCAGCTCCCGTTTTTCCTCGATGACAACTCGTACCTTTCCACTCCCCTTTTTCTCCCTCCTCGCGCTCACAGACCCATAACGTGTATGGCAGTCCATTCTCCCTGCAACACGGACTACACTGCCCATGATGCTACGTTCTTTAGAGCTATGCTTGTAGCATTCTGCCTCTTAGCTTAGCACAACAACAACAACAACAACAACAACGAAAAGGCGCTCTCTCCCCCAGGAAACACACAGTCGCAGAGAGAGAGAGAGCGTCGCCCTGTAACCATGGCAACCGTAACGCCTGGAACAACAGAACGTAGCTGTCAAACAAAACCCAAACAGTCCTGACCCGCGACAAAATGAAACAGGAAAGTACCGCAGTGTAATCCATTTATTTCAACAAAGTAACTGTATTCTGAATACCACCTTTTTAAACGGTAACTGTAACGGAATACAGTTACTCATATTTTGTATTTTAAATACGTAACGGCGGTACATGTATTCCGTTACTCCCCAACACTGGCTCTCCTGAATATCCTAAAACAGCAGGACCTCTGCTTGTCTATCCAACATATGTCAATAGAAGGATATTCTTTCAAAATAAATGAATATATTAATATTTTGTTCTTTTTTCACTTCCAACATTTGTTATTATCTATTATGATGCATGCATAATGCTAGAGAGGGTCACAGGATAGTCCTGCTTTAAATGTTATATTTCCATGATTGGTTTATTCTCTCCATTTCCTGTTCATTGTGTGCCAGCAAACTCCATTGTCTGTGGGTAGATTCTGCTCGGCCCTCAGAGGGGCCATCCCCAGGGAGCACTGCATCTTTTATTAATCAGGGGCGCTGCGCCACAGCCCCGCTTATCTAATTTAGCAGCCCGCCTCAGATACAACTATGTTCGGCTTGGTGTGGAAAGAAGGGACGGGGTTGTGGGGGTGCAGTTGGGTGTAGACAGAATGGGGGTTGGGGGTGCTTTCTTTTGGTTTTCTTTTTTTTTCCTTAGCATGGGTGATGCATGGAATGCTGTGAGGGAATGGGGGAGACAGAGGGGAGATAGAGACTTATCAGACACCTCGTCACCAAGTTTTAGGACTGAATCACAATACAGCAAATTACCTTCTGCTGAAAAGAAAAAATGAGCATGGCCCCCATATGAAAAAATAGGATTGTCAGGAAGAGGTGACACATTGATTGCTTAGTATGCGCATCCAGAAGGCTGGGGTTCAGAGGCGTCCTCCCTATATATATGTAGAAGAGGTGCAGCAGTGCACAGCACAGCCATGAGGGAGAATGAGAAATTGAAATGCCATGTTAGATTGCCGTCCCTTCCTCAAGCCAATAACTCTAGTCTCGCCTAGTCTAGCCCATATTAGCCCGCCATATCATAGTACAGCCATGTGTGTTGCGATCAACCTGCAATCAAAGATCACAAAGGAGAAGTCAGTCTGGTGTTCACTAACACTGAAATGTACTGAATTCTGATTACGCGCACGGAGTATGCACTCATGTAAACACAGGACAGAAACTTTACTTTATGTGTTTAATATTTTCTGGTTGTCCCTCATCTCTCCCCTCTCATCTGTGTCATAGCTCAGATGAATCAGTGTCACCGGTGTTGAGAGCACTTACTGTCAACCCTGGTGCCCCAGGCTACAGCACTGATGGACACAAACTATAAAATATCAGCCCCCTGGGGAGACATCACTCAAGCACTGCCCCACAGCCCCAAGGGGGTGTGATCTGGTCAGTCTGTATGTGTTTCTGTTAGTGTGTTGAGAGAGCAAGAGGGCAGTGCATTTGTCTGTGTATCTGATGTGATCCTGTAAGTATGGTCTATGTGTGTAATCATGTGGACAGTTTCCGCATCATTTGCATGGTAAAGAGGTCAAAGTGAAGGTCATGATGATAAAGAATAAGAAGAACTGATGTTTACCTTCTTAATTTGTGAATCCTGAATAGTCTCTTGTGACAAAAAAAAAGAAAAGAAAAGAAATATACAAGATAGAATCTTAGGCTTTCTTAACTTTTTCATTTATGAACTACAGCAAACGCCAAAGCCCTTCGAGAAAATTTAATCATTCCATATAAGCCCAGTCCCGTCATCTAAAGCTACAAGCAGTCAACTGTATGGGAAAATCACAAATTAATCAGTCAATACAATCAATGGCACTGTCTGAGGACATGTCCTATATCAGCTGATAAGTGGTATAGCCTCCCCCCTGCTTGTTTTAGTCATACACAGGGAAGGTAGGAAAAAGCACACGACTGGAAGTGGAAGACGGAGAAGAGGAAAGTCACGAAGAGGGGTGGGGTGAGATTTAGCTTTCCAGGCATGTGAATGAAAACTCCCATCCTCCACAGGTCACTGGGCTGCAATCCCTTTATTTCGATTCTGCAAGGTCAAGGTTTCTGCCCGGCTTTGCTTGTGTGCAACAGCACGTATGTAAAGTATAAGGAACGTGCTATTGCAGCATGCTCTTATTTTTCATGAGATGAAACACCGTATATTAAAACACCAATTTGCACATATTTGTCTGTTTACATGCTGCTACCAAACTCTAAATATTGTCTATTCATGTACACTGAAGTCTGTGGCTGCCTGATTCACCTAACAGAAGTATATTAACAAGGCTCCTCAGGGATTCAAGGACAAAGGCATTAAGAGGAAAAGGAAGCAAGGGACTCAAGAGTGAACTGCAGGCTCACGTTAAATTGTACTATTATACATTACTCCGTTAGTGGTTTAAGACTTCAAGAGAGGCTTGGAGGAAGATATAAATGCAAATAGATAAAATCAAAGGCAAATCACTGTAAATTTTATTATTATTCCTCAGCTAAGTGCCAAAATGGAATAGCCCCAACATAAGGCCTAACATACGAATTGTATGATGAAAGCCAGTTACTCTTAGTGCCGAGCAAGCAAGGAAATGACAGAAGACAACAAAATATTCACTAATATGGCTGATACAGGCCATATTAGCTTGATTGGCTGATGCATCAGCCAATCAAGTGTAACTGTCACGGATTTTGTTTAAGGATATTCATTGAACCTGGTCAATACCGCTAAAAAACATCCATGTGTATTGATCATAGGTGCCCTTTTAATGATCAGACTTGGATAAAATAGCACTTCATCTTTAAGTCTCACTAAACCACTTGTGACTTTTGATCTGGCTAAGCTTCTGTGAAGCAATGCAGGAAGGAGCAGTTTGAAGAGGAAAAAAAAATCAAAGAAAATATTCAGTAATGTGTGATATAATACACAAATTCCAGATGCTAGTACAGACAGTCTCAATAAATGTTACTTCCAAGAGCAAGGAGTGTTTCAAAGAGGAGGTGAAACACAGCCTGTAGATCCCATGTAACAGTCACTTAAGTTAAGCACTAGTCTGCCAGGACACCACACAGTAAAACTCATCTATAATTTGTGATGAGTGTAATGCCATCTCCACTTCATGATTATGTGATATTCTTCACCTCTGCCATAGCCAGTGAGGCCAAGAGCTGGCAGTCTTAATGAGGTGCCTCAAAGTTCAGCTTAGGGAGAGGAGAGGTGGGAAGATGGTATGATGGAAAGAAAAGGAATTTAGGCCATAGCTGGATAATAATGTAGTTTTAAGAAATGAATAAACATATATATATATATATATATATATATATATATATATATATATATATATATATATATATATATATATATATATATATATGTTTTCTAAATTATTACCTGAGTAAGTTACTTGGTTGTGTAAAGCGTTAAGCTCAACCAACTACATATCTTTGGTTATCCTAATGAACCATAGTCACTGATAAAAACAGTCGGAGAGAGAGTCATTATGGCCATGCCCTGTAATGCAGACCCCCAAAAACACTTGTTAAGGGAAGCATGGCATCCTGATTTTGCTGAGGATTACGTCCACCAGGGAGATCTCATGAAAGAGCCCCTTAGACTCATTTACAGCAAAGTGAATTGCTGTGCTCTTATGACTGGTCTAGATGTTATGAATAAGTAAATAACAACATTTTTCCAGTCGTTTAATCTCTGAGCACTGCAATTAGTAAGTCTGTAGTTTGTGCTGCCTTTTTTCTGCCCTTATTATTGTTATTGAAATGTCACGCTCTTATTTAGCTCAAGGATGAATAATAAATAAGCTATAATTACTGTCTTGAATGAGCTGATGGCTTGGCTAGGTCAACGGTAAAGAGAGACACCCCCAACCCCCCCCCCCTCCCCCCCACCACCCCCAACGCTCCCTCTCTCTCTCCCTCTCTTTTTCTTCTCTTTCCCTTCTTCTCCCTCTCTCTCTTTAATTGGATCTTGTAATTAGTTTCTCTGATGGATCTGGGAGGTCTGAGGCATCCTCTACAGCGTTCATTAGTGTTCTTGGAGGAGGGCGCAGCTTTTTAAAAGCTCTGCCTGCTTCGTCCCTCACATGTCATAACACCAGATATGATTCTGCTCAAATACAATAAGAGCAGCATTTTCAGCCTGGTTCTGTTTTGCCTATGTAAACGCCATAACAAAGTAGCTCAGGACTGTGGACCTTGAGGTAAATGTAAAGGTAGTTCCCGTATAACATGCATGGAAACATACTCTTTTTTTTTTTTTTTCATAATTAATCTTTTGACGAAAAAAGTCAGAAACTATACGTTTCAATCCTACATAAAGATGGTGAGTACATGGAGAGGATTACGAAAGTCCTATCTAATTCTCACTTATTGTATATAAATAAATAAATACATGAAAAATAAAACAAAACACTGACAGACAGTAGAGACCTTCAGTGGTTTTAAATCTGAGGTAGGATGTCATTTGGTTTACTACAAGACAACTGACCAAGCAGAACATATTATTATTTTCTTGAGACGCACACGACACACACACACACACACACACACACACACACACACACACACACACACACACATATATATAAATACATACACACCCAAATACACACAGTGTTCAGACCTATAATATACAACCCCCCCTCTAGCACCCCAACACCATTTCCCCCCTTTTCTTCCCCACCCTCCGCTGGCCTGGCTACACTAGACATCTCTCCCTAATCAGCAGCCTCGTCTCCTCAGACTGGTTGCCATAGTAATATGCCAGCTGGTCGACATGGCAACCACTCTGAGGTCCACTATTAAATGAAGAAGAGTGGAGGGAGGGATACGGAGAATGGAGTTGGGATGAGAGAGAGACAGAGAGAGAGAGAGAGAAAGAGGAAGAAGAGGAGAGATGGCAAGAGACAGGGAGAGATTGTCCAAGATGGGAGAAGGGGTATTAGAGGTGGGGTAGTAGGGGGAGGGGGGCATAGAAAAATGAAAAGAGGGGAAAAACAAAAAAAAAAACATAGAAAAATGAGTACAAGGAGAGGGAGAAGGAAAAGGAGGGGCAGCATGAAGAGATAGAGCTATTTGAGCTACCTATGCACTGCATGGCATTAAAAGCTTCTGATATGTGTCGCAACAATGCCATTAACTTAATGCATGACGTAATTTACTTAATGCCTTACACTTATAAATTTATACACATGAAAAATGCATGTGCGGCCTGTCTCCGCTGAGATAAAGGATCATAAACTAATATCACATTTTAAGAGCTGCTTACCATATTATTGTCAATCTACTTCAGATACACCTCAAAAATGACGTAAAGTAACATTTACAATGTATAACAGCTTTATGGATCTGAGGCCCACAATCATGACTGGTGAAAAGTTTATGTTAGAAGAAGAGAAGGAGGTCACATTTATTGTCATTTTCTCTGGAACAAAGCCAGGTTGCAAGGTTTTTATCGTCTGCTTGATAATAAGTAAAGCATTTCCTTTAAAAATAATGTTTTTTGTATGTCGTATACTGTAAATGACTTACCTCACACTGGCTTTAAAAACATTTGGCATCTTATATGTGAAATGTGTCAGTCTCTAGTTTCTAGAGCCATACTGTCATTGTGCCATCAGTGGTGCACTCATTCTGAAGTGAAAGTCACCAGGGCACACATATCTCACTCTGTCTCTAGTGCAATCTCTGACAATCACTCTTTCCTCACCCCTCCTCCTGTCTCCTGTAATGCTTTCTTTCTCTTCTCATTTTTTATTTGCACCTCACCTATATCTTGGTGTCTCCAGCTACCACTGCACATTTTTTCCCTTTCATCAGATTTTTTTTTATCCTTCCTTTTCCCCTTTGAATGGATATCTCTGTCTTGCCTTCTCTGAAAGTCTGATTCTTTAATGAATGAAATGCCATTCCATCAAGATGCCACCACAGCAGTGACACAAAATAGCATTTGTTGCCTTCTGTGTGAAATTCCTTTATGAATTGGAGCCCTCTCTTTTCCCCTTGAGCATCTTATGAAAGATAGCTAATTGCATGTCCACATTGTACCGTCAGTCCCTGCTTCCCTAGTGCACCATTCAGAGGCAATTAAAGTGAGCTTAAACAGAGTAAGAAAGTGCGTCATCCTCTTAATGCAATTAAGGAAGTGTGCACACAAACATACAGTAACAGACTGAAACACAAAAATAGGAACACATAGAACAGAGAAAAAAAGCAAGTGGAAAACATTAAATTATCAGGCAATGCAAGCTCTTAGCTTAGCTGTTTTATATATGCCATTTCATACTCTAGCTTTTGGCGCCATTATTTTATGTTAAGATTTTAAAATATAAACATAAAAGGCTGAAATCCCTTTTCTCACTACAGATTGTAACCTTGCATCTTAATGTAAATACAGCAAAATGTACATATACGTACATTTTCTGTGTGTAAAGCATACTTAGGAAGCAGAGTTCCCAATCTTTAGTTATTAGGCTTAGCCTGGAAAAACGAACATGCAAACCACTTTTGAGTGTTTACCTTTGAATAGAGCACAGCAGGAAGAATAAAACTATTACAGGCGTGTGCCATAGTTAGAAGTAGAAACACCATTTCCTAATATGCCTGAAATTTTCTTTTCATGTGGGGAGAAATAGTTTGATGTAATAAACAACACACACCTTGAAGTATAAATGAAAACAGACACACGCTGCCTCTGATTCACAAGGTAAAATGACAGGCCTTTGGACACACTGGGATATTTTTGGTGTAACAGTCACGCTCCAACACTTAACCCCAAGCCTCTGGCATATAGTATGTAATTGCAAGCACTGTATGATCATCTAAAATCAAGAAAGACTTCATTACAACACTGCAAACTTAAACCGTGCTCAGAAGTGAATAGCCTATGTTTGCACAGTCATTTTGCATGTGCAGCTGCCTTGTTATTTGTGGGTAAATTCCACCTATTTCTTTTTATTTCAAAAGCAGAGACTTTTAATTTGAGTTAAGGCAGCAAAGATTATTTTACAATCCCTACTGAGATGGGCTAGAGAACATATTGGGATGACTTTCCACTGCTTTCTAGATCTTATGCTTTGGGTGGTAGGCTAATATTCACAATACCTTCATTAATATTTTGTGGGATGGCAAAGCAAAGCCAAACCAAACCAGAACAGACTAAAAGCTTGCCAGTCAGTGGAGGTTGAACAATCTAATAGAGGAACAATTTAAAATAATAATAATAGTAATAAACAAAAACACTGAAACTGACAAATATGTAGTATTAGGATTTATGTGCTCAAAATGGAAAAGAATGCAATCGCATTTACATTGGTTATATAGCTCACAGGTAAACATATGGTACGCACACATTGTAACACTCAGCAACTGAAGTTTCTAGCCATGCTTATTGCCTTACAAGTCATAAGAACAACAAATTTGTCCCATTTCACCTAATCTGCCCGTCTGTCACCACTGGACATAGATTACACAGTAAACAAAGGACAGCATAAGCTTTCACATCCAAATTCCAGTATTGACAAGAACATTGTACCTGATAGTCATCTTCACGTTGACAGTCCCTAATCGTTTTTTCATTCTTTATTTTAATTTAGCCTTTTGTTACTAAAAGCATATAGTTATTATCCAGATGTACATTAATGACCAAAAATACCATCAGAGGTAACTCAGGATGAGAAGCACAATAAGGAAATTTGCAGAACTGCAGAATTACATTTTTCAAACATGGTTAAGGAAAATTAGGTTATTTTAGGGAAGGCTGGGATACTTTTGCTAGTACACTGCAAACACTTGATAGACTTTTTACTTGTATAGTGCTTCAATTTTGATAGACTAGTATTGTCTTAAATGAAACACGCCAAGAAGTTACTGGAAATAACAATCAGCAACATTTGACAGTGATTTTTAAATGCTGTATTTTATGACTACTTTAAGCTTGGTCAGGCTCCGGCCTTACATTTGATGTAGTCTTTTGAAGAGAAGAGGACAATCAGAATCATCAAATAAAATAAGAAACCTAAAGTGCCCGAGAGCTATTGCTGCTGCTGGCTAGCTTTGGCACTGCCATCAGTTCTGACAACCTCTCATGGGTGTGTCCCTCTTGCTGAAAATTAGAGATCACTCCCTTTCAGCTACAACGCCAAGATGGAGACCACTGAGGGTGAAATGTGAGTAAGTTTGTTTATGACACTGCATCCATAAACTGTAAAGGTACAGTACACAGACACAGATATCATCTAATTAGCGATACAAACAGGCTACCTCAGTACTTGAAATAATCTTGGATTATCTGAGCCGCACAACAAGCGATAATGATAGTCAGAAAGTTCCATTAAAAGGCGTTATCTGGGGAAGTATATGTTTTGAGATACAGCAATATTCTGGTTCAGTACGGAAAAAGTCGACAGTAAACTGAGGCACTACAAATGCATTTGCATGACATTTTTTTCTAATTCAAGGCAAAGTGCTTTTGCTGTCTGATATTCAGTCTGATGGGACTGATATTCTGGTGGGAGAGTCATCCATCTTGTACGCCCACAATCAGGGCAAGCAAGGCAAGCAGTGCTTGTTCAGTGAAATATAAAAATAGAATGAAAACATGCCAAAATAAATCGGAAACAGTGTTCTCTCATGCCTGTTTACATCCATCTTTTACATTACTCTCATCTTGCGGTTGCAGCTGACTATTGTCTCTGGAAACAGAATTAACACTTTTTTAATCCTTCTGTATTATATTAACATATAAAATAACCACGCTACACACTGCTCAAGCCTTGTAAGTCAACGGTGATTGTTTAAACATCTTCAACAGTAATAGTAATCTATTTAAAACTGATGGGCAACAGTTTTTTGTAGAATAATTATTTTAACTTTTGATACTTTATTTATAATTTGCCAATAATACAGTTTTATGTAGTTAGGGGTTTATAGTATTTTATTGGTACTTTTGATAAAGGAATCATTCTTAAAAAAAAACCTCCTTTGCTACAGAAATAACTTGAGAAGTAATAAAATTTCACAATTCTTCAACCACAAGTGCTCACCATCCACCCCAAGCACCTCTTGCCTTATTACAAGAAAGGAAAAAAAATTATAAGAGCAGGCATTCATTTGTTTAAATAAATAAATAAAATATTTTAAAAATGTTTTACCTTTAAAAATACTCCAGGTAGTTATTATGGCTCATGTGGTCCAGATAAAATAAAGAACCACATAAAAATGCAGTTCACATATATTTAGTGATCTTTCGATAGTTTGCTTTATTTTTTATCGTTGTGCAACACTATTTCATTAGCTTTGTAACATAACAAATGTTTCCAGATGGCACATTCACTTATAATAAACTGCTAATATGCAGGGTGAATGCACCATTTCTACTTATTTGCCTTTAAGAGATCAAAGTATAACACTGTTTTGTAACTTTATAATTCTCAGAAATACCTTGAAGAATAAACATCGTAAAACAAATGAACAGCAGTATTGCTTTTTAAATGAGAAGACGTGCACATTCAAGGCCATACAAAAAGTATGCTAGTTTTGTTTGGACAAGAGATATTTGTTTGTACTGTGAGAGAGCAAGCCTAAGGTTTGGACTCTGTGTCCTGAAGGGGAGTGGCTCCTTGTAGCAGAGATATCATGCTGTTTTTTGTCAGTGGAGTGCATGAAGAGACCCACAGGAAGAACTGTAAACCTGAGGGTGTTTATGGCTGTCTTAAATTAGTAACCAGCAGCTTGCCCAAGCATACACTTCTCCTAATGTAATTACAAAACTGATCAGTACTTTAGACCCTTTGAGTTTTTACCAGTCCCAGATGTAGTGTTTCTTTACCTCCCAAAACCCCAAGACCTCTAACTTCTTGTTTGTAGTACTGGCCTAGATTTACCTAACATTTGCACTAAAATATTGTATCAAATACCCACGTGCATACAAGTGACCCAACAGGAGAGTAACTTTGTGTTTGATAGTCTACAGCTGTGTCTACAGCAAAGAAAAAAAAAAGAAATAAAACATATCTGTCAGTTTTTAGATAAACTGCATAAACTCTACACTTGAAACATGTTCTTAGAGATTAATTAATGCTTTGAGATATTTCTACATTCCTTCATTCAGTGTCATCGTAATTTAGAAAGAAAAATATTTTAAATGCCATATTTTACACTAAAAATTAGAGACTTTTAATGTTTATTCCAGTTGACAAAGAACATTTTAGTCCATTAATTTTTAAATGAAAAAGACAGACAAAAACAAACTTGAATGATAAATATTCTATATGGTACAGCTAATAACACAGCAACAATATTTATCCAAGCCCTTGTGAAAATGTGTGTGAAACTCTATTTTTAAAATATGGTGGACGGAGAAGGTGAATTGCAAAAATATTCCACACTCCTGATGACAAATGGACAGTAACAGAACAGATATACATGCAGACTATTCATAGTCGCCTCACAATGAACCACTTGACTGCGGTGGGGGCTTTGGCACCTCTGTTATTCATCTGGCACAGTCACCATCACAACCTATTCTGACACCAAATGTAAAGTCCAACTGCCCTCCAAATCCCTCCCAATTATAAAAGGTCCTTGAGTTGCTGTTTTGCCCCCTCTCCAGCTCCTGTCTGATTACTGAGTGTGGGGTGAGCTGCGCAGGCAATCAGCCGCAAAGCGCAGAGGACCAAAAGGACTGGGGGGAAAAAAAAAAAAAATCCAAAACACTGCAAAAAATAAACTAAAGGGAGACTACTGGACCGCAATTACAGGCCATCCAGTCAGGCCTCTGCTCCAGCACTCAAGAGCTGCCGTGATTTCCGACAGAAAAGGTTATTAGTTTTTATTGGAGGAAATAGATGCTGGGTGGCTTTAAATGGCACAGTAATGCGGTGGGGTGGGGGCATGGGGCGGGGTCTGGAGGGAGGCCTCATGACCCAGGTCTCCCAAGAGTCCCATTGCCCTGCCAGAGAGACACACAGAAGCCATCACACACCCGCTCCCCTACCCTCAACCTTTATGCCCTACAGCTCCTGCGTTAACTCCAAAGCTCTGGCCTGGTCTTCAGCCGTGACCTCAACCTGCACAACTCACTTCTTATTTTTCTCTTTGAAAACACAAGCATCATTCCTGATTTGTCTAAACCATCACGTCTTTCTCTGTCCAAACCTCACAGGCGAAAGGAATTTTTTTTTTAAATTATCATTGTTTTTAACATTTTATCACACAAAAATATTAACCACAGAACAAACCAATAAAAGCAAAATTAATTCATTTGAAATAAATGTAAAGGGACCAAATCTTTTCAGGTTGTCATTGTCTCTATGATAGCGGTGGCAGATGTGAAAACATTATCACTAAGCATGGCGGCTGTGTGTTTGGTTGGCCAGCTGTAATGATTGACTGCAGACTTTTTGTCATGAGCACGTGTGTCTGCGACTCGAGAAGGAGACGTATGCAAGCGTATTTGCCTTTGTGCTAGGCTGACAGTGTGTGTACTCTGCTGTGTGTGCCGTTATTTTAAAATGTGTAAGCTATGATGTGCCTGAACCAGATGAAGTGTACTCTGCAGGAGCTGGTGTTTCAGTGTCCAGTATATAAATCATGCTTTTATCAGCCAAAGGAAAAAAAAATACTGAAATGTTTTAATGCTTTTACTACTCCGTGGATATGATCCAAAAGCTCAGTCTTTAGGTGTGTGAAATGTAGTGACTTTGATTGTAATGTGTGTGTGTGTCAAAATATGCCACTGTATGTCAAAGTAGATAATACGCTAATGCAATCTTTTGTGTGAGCATGTGCGTGCATGTGTGTTTGTCTTCATTGTGCTTGCTGTCCATACACCCTTACCCTAATCTGTATTCAGGGCAGGTAGGCTCCAGCACGGACCCACAGCTCAGTAACTAATGGAGGGGCTGATGGGAGCCTGATGACGACCACAGGGCCATTTGTGTACACACAGACACACACATACACACACAGTGCACATATACAAACACAAACACTGGCAATTTCCAGGCGCAGCTGTAACCATCATGTAGCTAGTAGCCTAGCAAGTTAATTACACTAACCATTTAAAATTGGTGTTTTTTTGTTTTGTTTTTTTATTTGGTGAGCAACCGGTACAATCTGATACATTTTTTTTATCATCTTTCTGAGCAACAATTATAGCATCATCCTTTTTCTTGCGTTGATTTTGCTGCTGCTGTTTGTTCCTGCTACTTTTTTCAGATTTCGGTCTTTAATTGCTTCCACTACAAACTTTTCTAGCGAACCACTGCCCCTCTAAGTTGATTGCCAGGAAGTGCAGGGAATTAGAAAATTAATGTCACACAGGGGTCACTGCATTAGAGTGGCATGCACCAAAACTCTCAAAATGCGCTTGCTCTTTTCATATTGCTGGAAAACCTGCGACTAAAGCTTTACATAGGCGCTTGTAATGACTATATGTCTCACTACCACTGCAAGTGCACAACCCCGTTAGGCAAAGATTAAAACAGAAACCAAAAGCTTACCCGCTTACCCGAGACAACAAAAAAATATTGTTGTGTGTTGACCCTATCTATGTATACACACATACACAATGATCTCTTCTGGTTGACTCTCATTTTTTTCTTGTCTTTTCCTGTTTTCTCCTCCTCCTCCTCCTCCTCCTCCTCTGCTGAGCTTGGGCCAAAGAGCTGACAGGCAGTGACCTAGGAGCCTTTAAGGCTCCAAGGGAGAAAGGTAATGGGCCCAACCCGGAACGCACTCTCACTCTCTACACACATGGGGCTGCCGGCTGCTTTGATCCAGTAGCCCCTGCTTGGGTCTCCTGACGCCTGGTGAGGAAATTCATAGGAACAACTGGAAGAGGCCAGTGTTTATTCAGCTCCTTTAATGAGCAGGGAGACAGATTATCGGGGGCCTAAATCTCCCCAAAAAAATACAGGGAAAGAAAACTGCTGCTCCTTCCAGATGTTGCTCTAAAACCAGTCACTCTGAAAGAATCCGAGAGAGAGAGAGAGAGAGAGAGAGAGAGAGAGGGATGGTTTGATTATGCAAGATGGTGGGACTTGTGGTCAGCAGGAGAATTTCCTTTTGTTTTCTCTGTTCTTGTGTCTGTGCAGATGTGGGAGCTGGCCAATCCTTTCTGGGTGAACCCAGAAGACAGCAACCGCCCAGGCACAGTGGGGAAATCCAGGGGCTCCGAGGGGGAGTTTGCAGGCATGTGTTATTTTGTTGAAAGGGGGGGTATTTGATGGTGTAGGTAACCAAAGCTCTCTAAGGCATAAAGCTTTACTTTAAACAGTTTGTGCTGTCTCAAAGGGAAAAAAAAGAAACTATTTCCTGAGCTTGTCATATGACCCCCAAATGTGTTATTTTTTCTGTTTTTACACATAGCCTCTTTGTTATCCTAATTAAGATAGTAAAGCAAGTGACGTAGGATCCGACGTGCTGTGCGAAGCCTGTCTGTCCTGGGGACTGAAAGAGAAGACTGATCCACACATGACCCAGCACATGTCTACAGTCTGTAGAAAAGAAAAGGAGCGCCTCTCTCCCTACAAGAAGACTTAGACTGTCTGTCAGGCTCTTGACCCTCTTGCCTGAAGACTCGCCAGATCAATACACCTCTCTATTGTCAAATCATTTAGGAGAGGATTACGGGTCAGCCACTGGTCACAGATCCTCACACACACAGGACAAAGGTCAGTCCGTGCTGCTCATTTACATGTTATTCACACACATCGGCTCTTGCTAACCTGTGGTACAGACTTGTAGTGGAGTTCGATCTGGCTCCAGTCATTTCCTCAACCTTTTTCATGATGTCACACTTGCAAATTAGCCCCTTCCCTGTTCTATACAATCAGACCATCCTTCAGACCAATGATGTGCTACAGTAAACCTTCTAGGTTCAAGTTCAGGGCAGTGATAGAACTCAGAGTTCAAGAGAGGTGTACTGTGTGTGTGTTTGTGTGTGTGCTATTAATAGGTCAAGTTTATTAAAGAACTGCATGCAAACTTGAAGATGCTGATCAAATAACCCTGTAATGCTTGTTCATTCACGTGTATAAAGAACCAATCTATATGATACATGTGCAACAAAACAAATGATCATGTTAATACAGTAAGTCTTTTTCCCAGCTATAAAATTACACTTGAGCACATTATTGAATTACACTAAGTACAATTTTACTCGTGTTGAATTAGAAGCAACTGTTTAAATCACCACTTACATTACAACCCTATAATATAATCTCATAGCAACAAGTTGTTTTAATATAATCATCAGCTTGCCTTAACATCAGTCCAGTTCTGAAATGAGTTATTTAAAGTTAGAAATATGTATCAAGGATTTGTGAGGACAATGGCTTTTTTTAGACTTAGATAGCTGCACATCATATTGGCTATACATTACCTGTGTTTTCTGTTACATTCATTGCTTCTTTGTCTCTTTTCAAAACTTGGAAAAATATAGACAGTTACACTCACCGATCACTTCATTAGTAACACTGTAATAGTACCCGTTTTCCTTCAGAGCTCTCTTTGATTCAACAAGGTAATGGAAACATGCCTCAGAGATTTTGGTCCATATTGACATGACGGCATCACACAGTTGCTGCACATTTGTCATCTGCACATCAGTGATGTGATTCTCCTTTCCACTGCAACCCAAAGGTGTTCTAATGGAGCAAGTATTGTCATCTCATTGACATGTTCAAGAAACCCAAGAGATGATTTGAGTTTTCCTGCTAGAAGCAGCAATCAGAAGATGGGTAGACGGTGGTCATAAAGGGACGGACACTCAGGTAGACAGTGGTGTTTAAACGATGCCCAAATTGTGCCAAGAAAATATCACAGCATTACACCACTACCACCAGCCAGAACCACTTATACAAGAAATTATGGATCCAAGCTTTCATGCCATTTGTACCAAATTATGACCCTATCATCTGACTACAACAGAAATCGAGACTCGTCAGACCGATTTTGGTGAGGGCGTGTGAAACGTAGCCTCACTTTTCTGTTCTTAGTTCTTTTCTTTCTACTGCAGTAGCTCGTGGTGTAAGGTTTGATGTGTTGTGTGTTCAGAGATGCATCTTCTGCCTACCTTGGTTGTAACGAGTTGATATTTGGGCTACAATTGCTTACCTATCCCCTCAAAGCAGTCTTGCTATTCGCCCCAAACCTCTGGCATCAACCTCTTGCATTTTTTCCCAGAGAACTGCCACTCACTGCATATTTTCTCTTTTTCAGACCATTTCCTCTAAACCCTACATATGGTTTTGTGGGAAAATCCCAGTGTATCAACAGTTTCTAACATAGAGTCAACAGTCAACAGTTTCTCAGATCAATCTCACTAACACCAACAAGTGTGCCATGTCTAAAGTAACTTGGATCATCTTTTTTCCTTTCTGACACTTGGTTAAACTTCTGCCAGTCATCTTGACCATGTATGCATCCACGTATACATACACACGTTTCTCCCATTTAACTGACTGATAAGATATTTGCATCAACAACCAACTGAACTGGTGTACCTAATGAAGAAGCTGGTGAATGTATATAGTTTACCTGTTGGTAATTTTATGCAAAACTTTAGTCAAACTGACTTTTGGAGTGAAAAAAAGGACATGGAAAGCCTGCAGTATTCAAACATTTTTTTGAGCCAAGCTAGGAACCTTCCAATTCTAAAATTAGAAATTTTCAACACTCTTCCTTGCAGTTCAGTTCAACCTCTGACATATTTTTTAGACTGTCTGGCACACACAGCATGTTCAAGATCTATCCACAGATTTTTAATGATACTCATGTCATGGTACTGTCAGGGCCAGTCCAAAAGGCTCTGCTTATAATTTTTAAGTAGTTCACGGTGAATTTTGAGGTACACTTTAGATCACCGAGTTAGTTTCAGTTTCTTGACTAACTGCATGATATTTTTATCCAAAAGCTCCATGTTTTTGTATTATCTTAGTATTAAGCTTAGTATTTCCTTTCTTCAAACTCACCTTTGGTAATTGTCATTAAAAAGCTAAGTTTTAAGGCCTTTTGTCCAGCACTTATTTCTAAAATGACTCTGGCTAATTCACATGATGCTTTTCATATTTCAAATTATACCTTTTTTGAACAGGTTGCTGCTAAGATTTAGTAGACCCTATTTGTGTATCATTGCTTCATAGCGCAATTGCATATCACTACTCCCGAGTCAGGAGCTACACCTTTTAGCAGTTCCTCTGCAATCATACAAAGTTTTTGCTTTCCCTTTCTGCCCAGCAGGAACGCAGTTTTATCTGAAAGTTTTCTCGGTCTTAAAGATCTTCTTACTTCCACGGTTCCGGCAATTTCTTAATGACATTTTGGACAGTGGAAATTGCAAGGTGGAAGCGCTTTGATATCTTTTTATAGCCTTCCTCTGCTTTGTAGACATCAAATAACTTCATTTTCAGATCCTCAGTCAGTTGCTTAGAGGAGCTCATAGTTGTTGACTGTTACCACAAGGTCTAAAGAGTCAGAGAATTGATCAAGCTCTGTACTGTCATCAGCTGACAATTCCTAAGGACAGCTCTTCACCTGCCCTACAAGTCCTAACGAGTCAAATAAGGCCTGACAAGTTTATGAAGTCTGAGTTTACAAGAGTCTGAACTTTCTAAATGTGCCACATATTTGTTCAGTTTTTCTTTTCTTTCTCTCCTTTTTTATCAGTTGTATGTCTTTTTATTAGATTGGTTGCAAAATGTGTAGTTTCATCAATCTTTTGCATACAATATTATTTATTATGAGCACAGTAGAGTTTACGCAAGTAACATCATTTACAATAACAAAAGAACCCATTACATGTTGGAATTAATTAAAGATGTACCTATAAGGGTGTGTCAATAAGACTGACTGCATACCATCTCTTATTGTTTAAACACATAAAGCTTTATCTGATACTTTTTTCACTCAAGTTTTAAAGGGGTTACTCTGAGATTTCATATAACAAAAATTCAAACTTTTCTCAAAGAAAGTACTCCCTCTAAAGTCTCATACATGCTCTGAAACTACAATGAAAGAAAGACAATTTTAGAAGGAAACACTTACCAACTGTGAAACAGAGAGAAGCTTCCTTCACAGTCCTGCAAAACAGAAGAGAGGTGCATCATTGTTCACAGTCTTCAGTTGTGTACCAATCAAACAGATATCTGTAAAGGATCAAACGTTAACCACACAGTTCACTGTTCTCATTAGTTTATTACAATTACTATCAATAAGCATTTGCCAGCAACCTTCTTAGTGGGCAATATTATCTTCCCAAGGCTGTACTAAGCTTGCAACTTATATGCGAGTGGAAAAAAACAGAATAATCTGGGAAATCACAGACAGCCATTATCATTACATTGTCCTGTTGCACTCATTTTGTCTGCAGGCTCTGTACTGTTTGTTAAGAAATTATATTACAACCTGAGGGATAATAAAAGGACACTATGCAAACATGTGTTGCATAAAATACAGAAAAAGCCATCTAAAAGACTTTCTCTTTCTCAGAAAAGAGGAAGTCTCAGAGAAGAGAAAACAAAAAACTACTCTTCTTTTTATACACCCATTGCCTTCTTTTAACATCCAAACCGCAAACACACTCCAGCTCATTGTTCCTTGCTCATCCAAAATGTAGGTCTCCTATTCAGACCATTCGTAATTAGCAATTCTGAGCAGAGAAAATAATTTCATCTCTGCATGCTATAGTGTATACTGTACTCGATTGGACCCACAAAACACTGCGCAATCAAATGCAAACAGCTTCGAATAAAGCCTTTTCTCCACTGGTATCAGAGAAATTGCATCTTCATTATGCTTTTATACGTCTTTCCCTTTGTGTTTGTGTTGTGTAATTGTGAGAATGACACGCGCCCTTCGTCCCGAGCACTGTGCCAAAAGCAAACCCTACTAGTTGTGTCTGTGTGGCCATGAAATTCAAGCTTGAGGTTGAAAAGACAGTTTTCAAGCAGGGAAATCTCAACCTTGGAAGCGCAACCTTGAAAACAATTTTCTTTCTCCTTTCATTTATTATGAAATAATTACTGACAGCACAGCAGATTCCTCAGTGAACAGTACACCATAGTTTAATTTTGGTGAACAAGCCAGAGCTTAGAAAGCATAATTGCTCTACACTCTGTGGCAGCAGAAAAGTTTGTGCCTTAAGATACCATGAATAAAAACAGATTAATTTATAAATAAACGTAATATTAAAAGTTACACACGACACGCTGAATTTACAACGGTCATAAACTAATCTAAACAATTCCCTGCGGTCGAGGCATTGAAAGTTTACTTGAAATGTTTAAATGTTATTAGACATTATCAACAGTGAACTAACACTTGCCCTCTTCTATGTATAGTATAGTGATGATGCCAATCAGACTTTAACCCTTGCCCTTAGACAAAGTAAAGGCATCCATTCCCCTGACTCCAGGTCAGTAAGTAAGCATGTATTTTTGGATGCCGGCTGCTGATTGTGTATGTACTTTAATAAGCAGGCTGCAGGTCAGTCAGATTTATGGGCCCATGGTGGGGTGGAGGGACCAGACTCCCTTGGCCTCCAGCTTCCCTCTGCGCCATTACGCCAGAGTGAGATATAGTGGGATATTGATCCCAATGCCACTTCATTTCGCAATAACTATTACACGATATTCTCCCGGGCTGCACGTGTCTTCTGATTTATGCTGCCTTGCTATTTACATTAGCAGTAAGTGTTTTTCTATACCAACTGAGGAGGGTCTTACAGCCCCACGAATGGACATGTGAACATTCACATTCCATACCATACATGTTTTTGCTGCCTTTGATGCCTTTTTTCACGGTAGCGGGGGTGCTTAACACAGCACTGCCTGCTAGGTGAGACATAAACATATTGAAGAATACATCCCAGCCTTCATTACAGTTGCACGATTGACCTTGAGGCAATGTTATTTTCTGCACTATATCTTATTTAAAATACCTGCTTCATTATAGCCACACTTTGGAACGCTATTATATTCAGGAACACAGTTTGAATTATTTCACAGTATTCGTTCTCACACGCTTGTCAGGGTAGCGTATAGTCAGCATAAAGAGAGCAATCACAATAGACATGATTGCTACGTCTACGTAGAGAAACAAAATCATTATTTGTGTTAAATTGTGTAGATATTTGCATTTAAATCTTATATTTGCGTCCAATTGATTAGTAGTACGCTACCCGACATGCTGCAAGTAGCTCGAAAAACCAAAACATGCAAAAATTCAAATAGAAACGTTCCCATTTACAATGTGCTTCTGTGTGCTTTTTTTTCTAGTGGAGAAAAAAACACATGGAGAAAAAAAATGAATTCTGTAAATTTATTTTGATTATGTCATATGAAAGAAATTGTCATCATGATCAGAACAATTAGGATAAGCAGCCTGTGCCCCCCAGAGTTCCCACCATTGGCAGCTGCGTACTCCAGAGCTGGATCTTTGCCAAAGTGGCTTTCCACGCAGCACCAGGCTGGTGCAGATGTTTGTTTACACACACAGGAACGCTGTGCTGGTGGCAGAAAAGCAGACACGAACGGGGAGGAACGATGGAAGACAGACCTTGTATAACGCTGGCATTCCCACAGGCAGCCTCCACAGGGGGGCCTTCGCCTCAGATGCTGTCAGTGCTACATGGACCACAACAAAAAAAACCCCAAAAAACAATAGAACTAATGACCCTTAATTGCTCTGGAGCTGTTTAAAATCAGATGAGCGTCACATAAGCTGGAGTATGTAAATCAAATCCCCCACCTCTCCCCACTCTGCCCCCTAAGCTCTCTCCCCTGGCACAATAAAGTCTTTTTCTCATAAGGGGGCGGGCAGCTTAGCAGGCTCGCTGCCAAGTGAGGGGAGCTGGCAAGCGTGGTAATGTGGAGACACTTGTTGCTATAACGCTCGCCTGTTACGCCAGCACATGGCAGAACTGGGGCGGCCGAGGGGCGTGTGAGAGGAGCAGATGGGCATACTATAGCCTCCACGTGCTTCCAGATTAAACACGGAAGCAGAAAGAAAGCGTGTTCTGCTCTCAGCTTTCAAAGCTGGCAGACACTGTGTGCATGTCCCATTCATTAATAGGGCCATTCATATGCAACACAAAGTTTGATTGTACACAAATGCCCCATTAGGGAGGAAGGGGGCAGTTGCCCGCGAGTGTTTGCATACGTGTTTGCATATCTTTGAAAGTGACAGCATTCACTTTGCGTGTGCTTAAAAGGATTGTGTTAGGTTGAGTTGAGTTTGGAGATTGAACACTTAAATTGGGTTGGGATAAAAGAAAATTTAATGGAAGATTTTTTTAAGAGTTTCACAGAGATTACGCTGCTGTTTGTTAGCATGCTCACACTGTGCATTCTGAGCTTATTTGGCATACAGCATACAGTAAATCTGATTAATTTTTGGAGAGTTTGGAGATGAAACACATCTTTATCAAAGCAGACTGTAAATGACAGCGTTACTGGATAAACTGAGTTTAGTCATTGTCGATACTGTCTTTGCTGACTGAGCTACCAACCACGCAGATGGCTGGTAGCTCATTGAGAAGAGAGCAATGTCCTCTTGTGCCCCTGGTGTCCCACTGCTCCCACCAAACCCATTAACATCAAGCCATGATGCCTTTCTTATACCTGCGTGCTCGTCTGCTATGTGGAGTTTCTAGTGATTTAAACACAGCAACAAACCTGTCCAATTTTCAGAGTGACATTATTGATAGCCTGTCTCTTCAGATTGTAGGTAACTGTTAATGGTTGTTTTATGGTGCATGTGTCCAACATGATGTGCACATTCTTTCTCATCCTCTCTCCCACTGTGTCTTTTCCTGTTTTATTTGAGTGCAATTATTACCTCAAGATCACTTTTATACATTTATTTAAAGAAAAAAAAACCTTCATCCTATCCAGTAACACTCACAAAAAAAAACCTTTCAGGAAAATGACCTGTGAAGCACAGCTGCAAAACCAACTTTTTTGTCCCTGAATATATTACTGATCGCAGATTTTTTTTTAAATATATATATTATGACTCATTTGTTTGTAATATTCAAGTTAGCAGTGGCATAATATTTATTTCACTCTGCGACATAAAACTAAAGGATGATTCTTCTTGTCCCAGATTGAGCTGTGTAAAAAACTGAATAATAAAGTGGAAAAAGAATTAAATTCTACCGCAGCGAATTCGGGGCAATCTAACATCGATAAAGTGTGTTTCTGTGTCCGTGGTGGTGTTTTGAAAGGCCAGCTCCCCACACAGAGCACCACCTCCTCTTCACCGCTCCACTCTTTATCCACTCCAGTGTTTTCTCCCTGCGAACCTGTATCCCCTCTTGTCATGGATTAGCCTCCATACTTGCATGAACAAAGACTCAGTCAGCATGTGTTTATGTGTTGGTCCATGTGTTGTGTGAAGAGGAAATGTGTCTCCCACTTATGTCCAGATCTTAGAGGACCCCAATTTGTTAGGCATTAATCAGAACACCTGCTCAGAGAGCTGCCTGTGTCAGTGGCTCACTTTGTGTCCCAGTGGTTCCCTGACTGCCAGGCTTTTTGTTTCCCCACTTCAGCCATCAGTGTCATTTGAAATCAATTTAATGATTGTGCCTGAGACTGATTTGAGAATGCAAATGACGCACGGGGAAAAAAGAGAAAGCAATATACAATGAAAGAAGATAAGAGTGGGGCAAAAAGGCCAAGGAAAGAGGACTGTGCATTATTCCGGCACTAAAAAGCACGAATTCATCAAGTATTGTTCCAGCACGTGGGTGTAAACAAAAGAAAGAACAACAACAAAAAAATGAGAGAGAGAGAGGAAGAAAAAAGCTGAATTTAGCTCTACACCACAACAATGTCACTATCCTGCTGAAGGACAAAGCATAAAGAACAACGTTTGAGAAAAAAACTGAGTAAAACACTATGACAGGGCGAGGAAGACTAGGTCAAAGAGAGGCCAGGAAAGAAAGGGAGTACAAGAAAGAGGTAGCAAAGGAAACAAATGAATAAATTCATGGGGCACAAAATGAAAAGAAAGATGGAGGGGAGTGGAGCAAAAAGAAGGGGCCTGAAGTCATCAGTGCAGATTTTTATTGTCCGGACACTGGAGGAGCACACAAAAGCACTGAGAAGATTCAATTAAGTATCATATGCAGTGACCTTATTGCCATGGTTACGGAACAGTGGAAAATATTAATCAAGCCTGCTACAAGCAAAAAGATGGTGGAAAGTAGAGATAGAAGGAAGACGGCAATGAGAGATGCAGGGTGGAAAAGACGGAGAGGGGACAACTGCACAGTCCCCATGCTATATGTGCTTGTGTGTTTGCTTGGTTTCATGTATTTTAATGAGTACAGCCGCAAAGGTTCATGACTGTCCCAACCAGGCTTTGAATATCAATATGCATTATTGAGTGTGACATTTTTGGTTTAAAAAAAAAAAAATTTATTTATTTATTTTTTCTTTAACAGTGCCACCATCAAACCTCAAAGGTTCACATTTGCACAAAAAGGAGTCACAAATGTGAAATGAACTCAATTCAGAACCCATTTCATACGGGGTTAAACTCACTTCACAGCTCACAAAGATTTGTTTTAGCTTCCTTTCTGTATCCCAGGTTGAATTTTATGTGGCCCAGTGTCTGCTGAAGCTTTTTTAGTGAGGAAATAAAACAATCCATCTACATATCTACAATCAATCACACAAGCCCGTATCCATTAATAACACAACTTGCAAATGTTTGCCACATGAAAATGAAATGTTTTCATCCATCAGTGTGCTTCGTGTTAGTGTGTGTGTGTGTGTGTGTGTGTGTGTGTGCGCGTGTAAGGGTACACTTACACACGGTTCTAAATAAATCCTCTAAAAACCAGTGCTAGCATATTGTTACAGACTCAGACAGCAAAATTATGACGATCATTTTCAATCATATTCCATTATGATGTTCCTCTCAGTCACATTTCCCTGCACACTGCAGAAGGGGAAAGTTGAAGATTGTTCTGTTTGATGAAGCTGTAGAGTGTTTGCTCGCTGTCTGCAGGGACTGTCTTGAAAACAATCTATCTGAAACTCCCCCGCTGAGCAAAATGTTAAATAAACAAAGACGGGGATAAACAAAATCCCTCCATTTCAATGTCACTGAGAAGAAAGCCAACATTTTTATGCTGCGATTGTGAACAGGAGGTGGCAGCCATAACTAGATCATCATTTAAACTCTGGACACATGGTGAAATGATTATTTTGCTCAAAAATAGTTAATTATAAATATTGTAGCAACCGAGATATAATTGCTGCACTTGCGTCAGCCACGAGGCGGTATAGTAATTCTCCCAACTCATGGGTTCCCTATTATGGCCTTGCTTGTGGAAGAACTATTTTAGATCTCTCCTGATCCTGTTATTGATATTATTTTATTCTAAATATACTGTCCTACTTTGTACTAGTTCAGATTTTTGGAACTCTCAGGGGTAGAGAGTTAAAAAAAAGTTCCATAAAATTAAATGTGTTATCAGTCTAACTGTCTATCTATCTAGACAGACAGACAGACAGACAGACAGACAGACAGAGAGGTATAGACAGATAGAGCTACTTATGGCAGCAACACAGCCATTCATACATTATATGCTTTACTTTGATTAACTCCATATTTATCTGCAGTTATATGCAGTTAACACAGAAAGTTGAAGTCTGAATCAGAGCAGAAGCTCCAATATCCCGATGCTAAGGATGGCTGAGCTTTCTCCATAATGGCTCTTTTCCCGCTTAACAAAATTAAGCAAGGCACTTGAGTTGAATATTTTAAGTCTCAATTAAAAATGTGACTTGCTTTTATTTGAAGTGTGTGAATTTATACTTCCCATGTTTCAATTAATTGTTAGAAATACTGCACTCACTCATCCATGTTGATTGTGCTATTATTTTTTTCCCCCCGCTCTGGCATGGCGTATGTGGTTAATTAAGGACTTAAATGAATAATCACAAAATGTTCATTTGATTTTGTGTCTCTACTCACCAATAATCGAATAATCATTTCAGCCCTAAATTACAGCTGCATGTGATAGCCAGACTGCTAGCACACACACATGTTGTTTATCCTCTTCTAGGCGCTGCACTGAACTTCTTTGTACCGAATCAAGATCAACAAGTTACGCCACAACTTGCAAAGTGGTTGCAATCTCCCGAGGTATGTAATTGTTATGCCCATAATGGAACATTTAAAAAAAAAAATTCAATTCAATTTTGCTTTCATTGACGCAATAATTTCTTTTTGAACTTTCAACACTTTGATAAAAGAATTGTATTTATAAAAGCTTGTGCAAGCTAACTGTTTTATGCGTGATTTGCAGAGTGGCAAGCAATGGCCATGCAGGAAATTGGCCAATTAAGTCATAACTGAGTGATTTGAATTCAACAGTAGTTCAGTTCTCTGCCTGCTCTAATCTGGAGTCCTACTCTCTAGCAGAGGCGGCTACAAGAACCTACGGGTGAGGCGCAAGTGTAGGTGTAACAGGAGAAGGCCCGAGCAGGGAGGCAGTTAAAGTGCCTGATGTGACCATGACCACTTCCAGAAACAATTTAATTCCACAGCTTCAGCCATCTCCAGCTGATCTACTCCTCCAAGGTCATTAACTGTGCCACAGAAGGTCACATGATTAATGAGTGACAAACCCTCTGGTGCAATAACGTGTATGAACGTGGCCCATTAATTAGACAGAGGGGCCAAAGAGAATGAATGGCCAGGGACAGCTTGGCCCCCTCACAACCCTGTCCCTTCCAGACACCATTTTTCATTTTCATCTGCACAAACAGACAAAACCGCGAGAAAGAGCACTCATAGTATTCCAAAAATACCACACATGCCATGAAAAAGAAATCACCTTAACATAAATTCCTTGCAATAGTGTGATTGTTGTTTTTTTTATATACACACGTTAACTAAAGAATGTACAGTACAATTATTAAGACATCAATCAAACAGACAATTAAAAGCCAAGAGGCTTGCTGCGTTTAAATGTTTGTGGTTCAGTGAAACTAAAAGGGTCCAAATGGCCCTCAGAAGAGCTGTGTGCACTGGATTCAGGTTGATCTGGGTATCAAGCATCTGAATGTTATGTTGTTGCAGTCCTTTTTCAGGACTATGATAAGCACTCTGCATTACTGAGGGCAATCTCCAAGAGGAAATGAAACATTCTGCTGCCACAGACTGGCTTTATTGGAAGACAACAAGTCCGGCCTCTCAGGATATACAGATCAGGAGATTTAATTGATGCTGACCAACTGTCAATGTACTCCTATTGCTGGAAAAAAAACGAGTGTTTAACACTCTTCCATTGTAAACAGTTTTCATTTCTCAGTCTAATCAACTTAATGCAATTCCAATAAGTCCATTTCTTAGAGTGGCCTTGTTGATTTCAAACCTCATAGCCTTTCGTTTTATTTTCACCAGCGCCAACAAATGTAATAGCCGCTAAGTATATTGGGCAATAATATACAAATGCTCTACATTCAGTGCATGCATTTCAATTTTACCTTGAGGTCATAGCATTATGGATATACCCCAATGGGGTCATTAATCATAAATACAAACACTGTATGTAATAACAACCAGTGGGGAGAAGCAGACTTCGGGGGAAGGTTTCAGAAGAGGACTTGTACAAGACCAGGGGACACAGTGGTTATCTGTGTAAACAAATCTCATCAGTTCACCCACTCCACCTGGGTCAATGTTTCCCCGAGCTGGCACACAGTCAGGCAACATGTATACAGAAATACACATTTACGATTGTCATTGGCCCAGAAACATAATAAGGAGTGACAGGGTGAGCCCAAATCACTCAGAGTACAACCAGGAAAACAACATCTTTTTGGAAACAGGGTAAATATGCGCTGGGATATGTGTGTTTGTGTAATGATGTTGTATCGTTATATGAATTCTGGGTCATAGAATATTTATCCGAAGTTATGAATATGGAAGGAAAGTAATTTAAGAGACATGCTGGTAATAAACATAAATTTGAAAGGTACTGCTGACATTTTTTACACAATTTTTTTTATAAATGAAAAATAATAAGAAAAAAAACCTTCTTGCGTCTTATCAAGCATTCAGAGAACCCTTTGACCCTTCTGAATAAAAGCATCTCTCTGGAGATTTGACACACATCTCTCAGCACAGATCTGAAGACAGTCATGAATGTTGTTTGCCCTCTGATATATTTTTAATATTCAGATCATATCAAATATGTCCTCTTTCAATAATTGATCTATCTATCTACTAGCAACATAACACATGCTGGGATTTGGCATGTGATTTCTATGCCTCAGTCAGTATATCTTCTTCCCCTCTATTCAGTATGATAAGGAGGGCACCGGCTGCTCTCTAGATGTGATTTACTTGGCCAAGGGATATACCCTCAGCGCGTGCCAACAAACCCTGTGACCACAAACTGTGGGTCAGTAACACTTTACAGCTGCCTTTTCTTGTCTCTGGGATCAGAATCAAATGGCGCCGCATATAAGACAATGACTCTACTATGTTACAGCATGTGTTTCGATATGTTTTAGTTTTGTTGTATTTCGGCTCAATATCTGTTCAAGATATAAAATAATTCAAATACAAGCCAGTGCTTCTTGACAAAGACGCTTTCGCTTACAAAGGTCATGCGTGCACTTGGGCGTTTTGTGAAACGAAAGCCCGTAAAACAAATGACGTGTAAGATATGTGCAAAAAACATTTTTCTTTCTAAAGGAACATGGTGCAACACAAACATATCAGAGCCTAATGGAGTGAGTGTTTTTCATCCTGTCTTTGACCACCAGCATCTCCTGTGGTGGCTCATTTCCTTAGTGCAAGAGGTTCCCACCCTCCATCGCAGACGGGCTTCAGGGGGCATGGTGGAGAGAATACGAGATGGAGGGAAGGAGCAAAGTAGAAGAGGGAAGCCATGCTGGGAGAAAGGAAATCTTCCATGTGCAGAAGCAGAGTGGCTAGAGGACATTTCACGCTAATGGCGGCCGGGCCAATTGAAATGACTGCAGCACTGCATGATTTGAAGGTCAGGAGACAGAGGATTATATTCCAGTGGTGGCGGAGGAGGATTGGAGGAGTAAAATGGTACCTCCCGCCCCTCCTCCTCCCCCTCCTCCTCCTCCTCTCCTGAATTATTGCAGAACAGCCAAGATGGAATCAACATAGCACCAAACCCCAGCATCATTACTCTTACACCCAGCACAACATCAAGCACATAGCATTGCTCTGGTCTTCCCCGTGCATTCACATCATCGCGAGAATCTCCATTTGTGATTTGAAACAACACAACAAAACCATCATGCCCACTCTGCCACACGCCGTGTTGTTTTTATCATGTACTGTAACCAAAACAAACTAATAGAAAATTAGATTTTTTATGCCATGTCAGTTAAACGTAAAAAATAAAAACAAAATATTATACCTAAAATAACAATTTTGCATGTGAAGGCCAATGCATGATAATTTGTTTTGTTTAGTTTTTTGGAGTAAGATGCCAGTGCTCTTATTGTTATCCGTGAGAAGACATGATGATAAAAGAAAGATTTGAATGTCCTCTTGAAGACATGGATGACACAGTAGATAAAACACTGAGGCTGGAAAAAGCACCGTCTTTGGTCAGGCTTATAGATGAGTGTGCAAAAGTTACTCACACGCGAGAAAAGCATAAAGTGATTACGCACATGACTGCAGTAATAAGCTGTAATAAGATGTAAAATGACCATACACATTTACTCCAGACATTGTGCAAAGCAAGCCAATGTGACTACATCCCGCTTCCTATATGCAAGCAAACATGGAAACAACAACAAATGAGGCAACAAGGACGTCAAGCAGAATTTCATAAATCAGGGACATTAATGTAATTAAACTAATTCCCTGTAGGCATCAGCTTCTCTATCTGCTTGATGTGATTTCAGAACTTCTTGAGGCTGTGCAATTTTTCACAGTCCCCATTAGACACTGCGCACTGTCTGAGGAATTCTGACCATCAAAGCAAATCAGACTTACGGATGCACCTGTTTCAGTCAGACAGAAAAAAAGAAACGCCGTCTAAAGCAGCAGTGACGTTTCTTTAGATGCAGCCATTTCCTGTGTCAGTAAACACTTTATGTTTGTAAGCAGCATCCAATCCCGGGTGCTCTACAGCACCACAGCAGAGAGGTGGATAGCTTATAGGAAGGGGACAGATGTCACTCTTTGTACAAAGCCAATAGAGTTTGTAACATCGAAGGACTGAAGCAAAGACACTAGCTGCCATGCCAGCATTCATTTGCTAACAAAAGCCTCAGAACCAAATGAGTGAATTTAAACTCAAATATCTTGCATTGCTCTATTGTGGTGTGCTATAAAGCACTGTTCACACAAAAGGATAGGAAAAACAATGGACCTTAAGCTAATATTGCTGAACCTTCTGCAGCCAGCATGTGAAAAAACAACAACAAATGTGTCTATTTAGTATATAAAGAGAAGGAAGGAAATTAGAACTTAAAGTGTATGAATATTTAGTTCATAACAAACTGTATCAAGTATTATAGGGTTAATGTTGACTTAAATAAAAAGAAAAATCATCTTAACATTTTAAAAATGTTGCATTCTGACAATGACAAATTAATTTTGATTAAAAAAAAAAAAGTTCCGCTTTCCACAACTTGTAATTTATTCTTTCAAATAAAAATTATAATAAAAAAGTAAGATTTTTATGCATTTAAATCAAAATGAGATTAATGAAAGAAAGATAAATATGTTTTTGTTTTTGTTTGTAATTACATTAAATTAAAGTCACATTACGAAGTTTAGGCAGTAACTTTATTAGAAAAAATATTAATTAGAATAAATGTTTTTTTTCGTAAGCATACCACATCAGTGGTGTACAGGGTGGAGAAACACAGGCTGTGATTTTGCTACATTTCTCCCCCGCTGACTACTGTGCTTGTAAAACTCCAGAGGAGATAACAGGCAACTAGGGTAGCCCAGTCAATCCAGTGCATGTTTGAATGGCTGACCATGTTAAGCTCTTAAAGCAGGCATTAATCCAGGATTTTAGGAGCAGAGCTAAGTTTGGCACGTTATCATGGCAAGGCCCAGACCTTAGACGGAGTTCAATCACTATGCAGAACCACTCACAGCCTCAGTCACACAGGCCTCAGACATGACTAGCACTGCAGCTGGACTGGAATGAAATAGTAGGTGTGCTAGAGACACAAAAAGTTTTAAAATTCTTGAAATGATCAGTGAGTCTATGACTTTCCCCTTAAATATTTTTAGTTTATCTTAAACTGAAGTGCAGATATATATAAAAGTATTACAATTAACACCCAGGGTAAGGGTAAGAGTTTTATCCAACTAGGCACTTCATCTATAGTATGAACACAGATGAAGCGTCTTTATTCTGTAACGTATGGTTGCGAGGCATACCCAAAGTAGTGGCTCCCACAGAGCCTGAGTGACCTCTCTGGCCAGCCTCAGTCTCTACGTTAGCGTCACACCTCCAGATGTACACAGTCCAGAACAGAGCTAAGCACGCAACCCAGCACTCCCTGCTCTGCTCGACTCGAGATACACACATACCAGCTCAGATCAACATCAAAGATAGTTGTGCAGACAAACATATTAAGAGCTGACAGCCTTGACCATGCATCTGCAAAAGTAGCATCATCATGATTTAGCAGTGGACAAATACCCATCGGGCAACATGACAGCGGCGAGCACACAGTCACGTGGCTGCACGCACATACATACACATGCGCGCACCAGTGTTAGGGTGCAGAGAGCCTGGGCCAAGGCTTAGGACAAGAACATGGGCTTAGGAAACTGGGTGTTTGTTGGCAGATGGGGGATATTAGGGGCTGTGTGTTGACTTATAAATCTTCCTGCACAGTGTAGGACCTGACTTATCATCTGACATATGAAAAAATACCAGAGAAGCAGTAGACAAAAAGAGAGGAAATTAAATGAGAGCGGTATAAAGAATGGGAGGAAACCAGTATTGTAGCAGGCATCTGTTTTCCTCCTCATCCTCACCCATAAACACAATCTGTATGTGGAAACATACACACCACATGTCAGATCTGATTCATGTTTCTACATTTATTCTTCTTGTGTCTTGAGCACAACAGTAGCTAACCGCCCGGCTAATACACATGTCAAAAATAGTCTCGAACACTTGTAAGAATACCAGCTACTTCCTGTGTGGATTTCTGGAGCTTAGAATCTGGATCACCACTATCTGAAACCCTTAATTTATGCACGAGTCTCTGCCGTTTTACTGACGAGAGAAAGATTTCTATTGAAATTTATCAAAACTTTCAAAGTAGTGGTCTCCTCAACACAAAGGCAAAAAAATATGGAACTGAGCACTCTTTTATTTTGAAGTGTTTGAAAGAGTGGTGCAGTTTTTGGTTGTTTTTTTTTTAAAGTAATGTGGTCAAGTGTCTTGAATTTATATGATATGACAACAAGAACATTTAAATATAGCATGCTCACTAACTAAATGTATGTGCACTCGCAAATGTATATCAGTTTATTAAGTACACTGACCTAAATATTTTGGAGTCTGAAATGTCATCTGTGAGATGGATCTTTCATTTAGGAAGTTAAAAAAAAAAATTTCTTTAGATGGTTTTTAGGAAGCTCTAGATTTAACTTCAGAGTCATTTTGAGGCTGGTGATGTTGGTGCTTTTGAATAATATTGCATTATACTAAGAGGTGTTTAATGTTTTTTTTTTCCTGCCCTTCATTCCATTTATATGACTGAGAGTAAACTAAATTTGTATTTGTTATGAATATGCCCCCATAAAACTAAAAAAAAATAAATAAAAAATGCCAAATTGATGCTTTAAATGGCTGTCAGTAAACACTGTGATTCTTTTGATTATTTGTATGCACGCTCTATCACCAAACTATCAGGGTTAATATTACTCTGAAAGTAGAAAAATAAAAATTGTTAAAGCCCACACTCACCAGAGTAAAACATATTTGATATTTTGAACACCTGCCCCTGAGCCATGTCAGCTCTGTAAGTGGACAGATAATTCTCCAATCAACACTTGTCAACTCAAAATAATTGCAACTGGAAAAAAAAATCAACAGTTATTAACAACGGGAGAGTTGCTGTGCATGGTATTTGGGTTTATATGTGGTTTTTAGTGTGAGGAGTAAGTGAGGGATGGAGAGAGAGAGAGAGAGAGAAAGTCCAAATGGATTTTAGCCCTAGAATAAATCACTGTCGCCACAGAAACAGGCCGACAGCTGTGATGGATGGCTGAAATTTTTGTGTTGATGTCTTTAGTATTGCTGACAATTTGGTAGTCCAGGCTTTTTCACTTTTCCTGTGCTTGTGTGTGGCTAAACACATCTAAATTCTGGCACATGCTCATACCTACACATCAGTGTTTCACACCAACTCAAAATCTGCTTTTGGATGAACAATATCCTTTGCCAGATTTTTTTTTTCTTTTTGTGGGGGGCTCAATTCAACAAGAATTTCAAATTAAAATTTTGCAAACTTCCGGGCGTATATTCCAAAACCTTAAAAAAATTATTCAACGCCTCATTATCTGTAATATTCAATTTGCATTAAATGTTCAATTTACAAAAAGCATGTTGCATTGCTAAACTCAACTTTCTCTACTGAGACTGTGGAGACCATCTTGTGTGTGTGTGCGTGTGTGCACCGTAGTCACATGGTCTTTTTGCACCTGTATACACTGACCCTCTCATTGGGTAACATGCTGCCACATGACACAGTGACGGTGGTGTGTTTGGACCATATACTGACTCTCTGTCTGTCAATGGCGTCTAATGGTAACGGCATCAACGCAAACTGAGGATAAAGGAAGGAATTTTTTTCTTTTTTGTTCATCACGACCGTCCTGTTATCTAGTCCACTATAGCCCTTCTGGGTGTACTCACCACACACACACACACACACACACACACACACACACACACACACACACACACACACACACACACACACACACACACACACACACACACACACACAAACGCGACTTGAACATTACTTTAAATTCTTAAATCTAAAAAAAATGCCCATAATACACTGCACAGTACATTTAGTCACTTATGCATAAAGTTATGTAAATACAATAATTCTATACCATTACATACACACATGCTAAACACACACACACCTGACACACACATGCACACACGCACGCACATGCATGCACGCACAATAAAGAACTGGGCCATTCTAAGCCAGCCCCCCCACATCTAGTGTTTCCATCTGCTCTCACCTGGCAGGATCAAAAAGAGCACACTTCCCACAAACTTAGAAAGATCAATACTTTCTCCAGCAAAACACAGCAGTCACAGCCTCAGTCCCAGCTTCACACTACTTGTACTCAAACTACTAAACACTCAAAGAAAGATTCCACAAAGCAGAAATTTAAAAAAAATGTACTGACCTTACTGTCTTATTTTCCTCCCTTTTCTCTCTGACGTCCAGTCCCCTCTTTTTCTTCTGCTGGTTCTTGTCCTCTAAACCTCTGGTCTAAGTAAGTCATGCAGGAGCTGCTTCCTGCTCCTGCTCAGCCCTACGCCACTGTATTAGTCTGATTTCACACTCTGCAGCCTAGCCTCCCGTCCTGAAGGGGACGGTGAATGTGCTGCTTATTTAGAAGCCGGCACGCACTACCTGGGCTTGTAGGCAGCTGTTTAAAGCACGAGGCAACATCCAGGGTGCATAATACCCCACACACACACACACCTTCTCTCTCCCTCTCGCTCAAACACACAGGCAAACACTCACTAGCTGGCTGGCCCACAAGATAGGGAAGAGCACATGCATACACACACACACACACACACACATGCACTCACACACACACAAGTAAAGTGAAATACACACACATGCAAGAAGTCTGTCAGAGGTCTCTCTACCTTGGCTGGGATAGCAGGCAGTGTGAGAGTACACACACAGGCACACTGAGATGGGCTGGCCGCTCCGTTCTGTCTCCTTCTCTCTAAGTATTTAGAAGACAATTTCAACAAGGGATTGCTCCCAATCTACTAGTGTGATCCACATGGATGAGTTATAATATGCTTGCCACTCTCTCCCTCTCTCTTACCCCCCCTTCTTCCTCTGTTCCCTCTCTCTCATTCTCTGTCTCACTCTTTCGCTCTCATGCTCGTTGTTTTAGCCTATTATCGAGCCGTCACCGATTTCAGTTCAGGAGGAAAGCCTTCCCTTCTTGGATGCTATATTTCTCTTCACTCTAGATGTGCATGAGAAGGGGCCAAAGACTGACTCCACCTGAATGCGTATTAGTAAAATGCATTATTTATTACAAAGCTGCATTCATTTTTTTTTCCTGATATGCCGGTGGACATGCGGGGGAAGGGAGCAGTTGTGGCGACTGCATCAGCAGCGAAGGGGTGTATTTGTTATATGTGTGTTTGGTGGAGGCTGGGGTGGTGGCAGGGGGGGCAGGGATGAGGGGTCAGGATTTGTGATAGCAGGGGTCTGAAGGGAGGTGAAAAGAATACATAAGATATGATTTTAATTTATTTATTTATTCAATGGCTGGGATTGCCTTATCATCCAAGGTGCTGCCTAATGACATCACTGCTGGCTCCAAGCTGTCCCAAATCACACTGCCACTCATTTTTTCATCAAAATGATTTATACCTTTATGTGTGTGTGTGTGTGTGTGTGTGTGTGTGTGTGTGTGTCAGTGAAAGAGAAAAAGATAGATAAAGTACAAGCGTGAGGTGGACAGACAAATAAGCCTTCTGTATCAAGTGAAATTATTATAATAAAAATGATTTAAATAAAAATATTTACTATTAATATTATCCAAAAATCAAATTTACACAAAATTCATTCAACACAAGCAATTTCAACACAGAGTTTCAAACTTTCATAAAATAGGTGAAATGGTTGCAAATTCATAGTCAGACTGAGTCATATTTTTGAGTTTTAGCAATTTAAAAAGCATTAAACTTTTGATTTGAGCATATCCCTTTAAAGATGATCATATCTCATTACGTTTGGTGCTAAATATTCCAAAATTACTGCATCGCTCTATGGTATGTACAATAAAGCAATTACAATATTCACAGTAAATCATTTTTAATCTACAGTTCAATATCCCATTGACACATTTATATTGAAATGGATTTGATTAATTAGCATATGAATAATCATTTGATTTAACAAAGTTTTAACCAATTAATTAATTAATTAATAAGATGATCAATTTAAAATTACATACACACACACGCACAAAAAAAAATAACCCTTTTTGCTCCAATATCGAAGGGTTTTGTCTTTGTGTTTTAAGCAAAGAATTTTAAGAAAATATTTGTGATTGTAACAAAGCTCTGACAAAGCTTGAAGATATTAATAGAAACTACAATAAAACTAGTGTAAACTTAAAGTAAACTTAGTGTAGACATTGCAAACATCTGTAACACTGGGTTTCAGGGCCTGAAACACCAAACCCAAAACTCACTTCCTCCTGTTAATGTATGTCGAAAAAAAATGAAATTTTGAGATGTAACTTAAAAAAGAAGAAACGGGTTTTTTGTGTGTACTCTTTGTGTTAACTATAGTTTTAGTTTAGCTAATTTCATACTGTTGTAATCTAAACCACTACAAATAATTAATTATGAAAGAATGAGTTCAAATTTCTGTGTAGTATGAATGGCCAAACATTGAGTAATTACGTTTAGGGCCTGCACTTACACATAAAGAAGACGGCGGGAGGGGGTGGAAATAGCTGTGTAAGCTGGAGTTGCCACGCTGGTCAACAGGCTGCTGCAATATGCACCCATGAGGGCAAACAGCCAGGCAGGAGTCATGACTGCAGAGTGGACCCCCAAGACTATGTCAGCACTATCAGCCTCCTCTCTCTCTCTCCCTCCAAGCAGGAGAATCACTCCAATACAACAGAAACACAAGAATCTCATCCAATCACTCAATATGTAGGCTGTGAGCCTCTGCTGAATACCTAATGATCATTTTCACCACATCGCAGCCTAAACTTGAACAGATTTAATATTTCTCATAAAAGATTTAAACAAAGATGCATTTAACAGCTAACACACACAGAGATACACACACGCACTTACTCAGCTTAAAATCCACAAAAGATATTGAAAGTTAATTGTTTACACAATTCATGACTATCCATGTGACCCTCACCGTGCTGCACTTTATTATACAGTCTAATTCAGTCTCCAGCTGCCTGTCCCCAGTAGAGCCTGTTAACTGCTTGGTCCTCAGCCACAGGATGCCCATCTTCTGTACCTGGAAAAGGAAATGATGTGGCCAAAGGCCCAGCTGGGCCATTCTATCACTGCTATTAGGGCTTAAGTAGAACTGGAAAATTACTCCATTGGCATTAACAGTCCATCTCAATCATTTTAATACTATCATAATCATGAGAATTTCTAATATTATTTTTAAAAGCCCTGGTATAAAAAAATGGAATTTCATTTCCTTTGCTTAACTATCTTAAATTGAGAGAGACTAAGTGAATGGGGAAGAAAGTGATATCTTATGAGACAGGGGGGAAAAAGTGATCTAGAGTCACCTCTAATCCTCCTGCTGCTGTGTCCAGCACTGACCGGCACACTGCCACACACTTCCATCTGTCTGCTTACTGGCCTCACCATGGTACAAGTTACAAGGTGTAATTACTATATAAACAAGACAATTAATAGTTTAACCCACTCGCTCTTAAAGTCCTCCTCTTTCACACAACTGTCATCTGCTCTCCAACCTCACGCTCCCATCTGACCAGTGACATAAAAACCTGCCGTGTGCCTGATATCCACTCGGTGCGCATCATTTTCTAGACGGGTAACCATAAAGCATCGCTAAACACTTTAAGAGTTAATGTTTCTTCCTTCCTTCTCCTCTGTTTTTCCAACTTTCAATTTTCCTGAATAGCATTATTATGTTTTATTAATATCTTTGAATTATTACTCATTTTCCTCTTAAAATTGAGTGCTTTAATTCACATTTGAAGTACTCATCAGGACCGCGCAGCGAAATGAATGTGGAAGGATACATTATATTTGCAAAAATGCAAAGGGTGAATTAAAAATATATAACAATACTAAAATATTAACTATTAATTTCAAGAAGATAATTTGCCAAGGAAAAAAGCCTTTTCATTACTTCTATGGCTCCTTTTCCTTTTTCTAAGTGCACCTTCTGATTGTGGCTCTGTGAATGATACGTAATTAGAATATTCACCCGTGTTTCAAATAGAATATTTGATGATATTAAGACTATGAGACAGCCACATAAGTGTTTACTTTCATGAAAACAGGGCACAAAATGGATGTGGGTGCTGCATGATGGAGGTGATTCAGTGTATTTTCATGTCCAATACAATATCAGATAGAGGGGTTCAGTCAAAAATAGAAAACAGCACCAAAAAAAAGATAGTTTCGACTATTGCTCCTTCGTGTTCACTCTTTATCATTTTTTTCTTTTTCTTTTTTTTTTACAATAGTGAAGTCTAATTCCCATGATCACCCTTGAAAGCGTGACCTTGTGCTGTGTGACAGGAGATAGCCGCAGCATGAAGACAGGACGCCACTTATCATCAAGGGACGAGGTGGCTGTTTAATTTCACACCACCAGTGGCTAAAACCCCTGTTAGTGAGGAGCGCCACAATGGCAGCTACGCTAGGGGAGCAGATGTCCTAGTGAAGGGGTGTAAAGAGGGAGGAGGTTAGGTTGGGAGAAGGGCAGGAGGGAGAAGGACTGATGGTAGTGGTGGTGTGCTATGTGTGTGTGCCGTGCTATCGTCAAGTATTGTGCTCAGAGCACAGTCTGACCCCGTGCGCATGCCCAGAAAAAATAGCACCTTTGTCCCTCATACACACACACACAGGGAAAATGAACCACGCAAATAAACACACAAATGGTCACCGTGGCATCTGGCCATCCTTACGGGAAGGTAGCTGGACTGGGAGAAGGCATGAAGGAGCAAAAGGTGGAGATGACGGCGATGCACAAGAAGAGAGTTTTGCAGGACGGCCAACGCCACAGACGCCAAAATCACTAAGAGCCCAATTGCTTTCTGAAGAGCTTTCCATTGTCTGTCTGTCTGTCTTTGATGAACTTGAGCTCTGGCCTCCAACCCAGTGGTCTTTCTGTCTAATCCTTAGCGCCCCTGGCTACCCTTCACAGCCCCTCCCTTAAACCTTCCACACACAGACACAGACATAATATACACCCTTCAACTGAAGCCTGACATGACTGCAGGGTTGAACAGTGACCAGCGAATCCCAACACAGCTGAATATAAAACACAACAATAATGAGCGGGACAAGAAAATGGCTTCCCTCTCAAACATGGCTGCTTACTGATGGCCAGACGCAAGCCGGGAGAAAAAGGTCACCTCTCTCATCTTTTAATACACCCCTCCCTCCCCCAGCACACCTTCTATTGCGGTGTTGTGTTTTTTTTCCCACATATATATATATTCTTTTTCTCTCCCCCACTTTTTCATTTCTTGCCTCCCTCACTAACACCTTCTATTTTCCCTCCCTGGTCATTCTCCTTACCCCATTTCGTATGCGGACGTAGGCTTATTATTCAAGAGACAAAGGAAGGGGATCTTAGGAAGAGACAGGTGGCCGCATCAGAGTGATGAGAAAATTACGAAATTGAAATCCAGCTTCTAAAAAACTCTCCTTCTTGGAAGGTAATAAAAAAAGGGGGAAATAAAAAGTAACTGTGCCCCTTCTCCTCTTCGGCACAACTCAGCAAGAAAAGGAGCAACCCCACACTCCCGTCCTCCCCCAGTACAATTTCAAATCCCCTCTGAACACTGCAGTCCAGTCAGATATATTCATTTTTCCTCACTTACTCCCCCAGTGTCATTTTTCTCTATTTTCTCCATCGGTTGGTTATGCAGAGAATGTTCCAAATGCATTTCGACTGCTTGATTTCTATTTTCATAATATCAGAACATCAAGTTAAAGAATATAAATGTTTATTCAGCAGAGTGGGGAAAGCTGGTATATGGGTGCAGTGGCTCTTGGGGGAGAGAGTCCATGCTAAATCAGTAAATCACTCCATCTGGAAGATGAACGGCATGTTTTGGAGTTCATTGCCTTTCGTCTCGGGCGAGTGGTCGGTGCAGCAGCAGGCCCAGCAGGCTGGAGCGGAGGTGTCTGCTGATGTGGATGGTTACAGCAGGATAATGAAGCGGCGACCGGGGGCTTGGCCGTGTTCTGTTCACCCCGTCCACCCTGCTGTGAAAGGGCCCACCGCCGAATGTGGCTATTAGCCCGTCCTGGTTTTGAGCCGTCATAAGTTCCTAGCCTGCTGGTACGCCCCGTGGAAAGTGCCTAGCTGTGAAAATGTCCAACTCTTGTTGCAACTTTAATCTTTTCATTCATCAGTTAGTATTGTGTTGGACTGAGCAAGTGTTCACTATAAATAAACTGTGAAGAAAACCTTCCAAGAATCCTCACGTTTATTATTTCATCCCCCTCTTCATGACAGACAGCTTGCCAATCTCAGTTTATCTGTTGGAGAGGACTTATTAATAACTAAAACAACCTGTCCAACGCCTTCAGCAACACACAAACCAGTTTGTTGAAAGCAGAGAGCAGCATTTAAACTTTAACCAACCAATGATGGGCTTCCACACCTGCTTCAGTCCTACTGTGAGCATTTTCTTATAAATGCTAGGTCAAAATAATCACGCACCATTCCCCCTCCAAAAAATCACAAACAAATATGTACGTGTTGTCCTGTATGATTCTTCAGTGGCTGGTGTGTTTTTGTTTCAGTGACTAAAGTGAATACCCTCAATCGTACTTCCAAAATGGACAGATAAATAGAGTACTACTGCAAATGCAACTTTACACTACTGAAAACAGGAGTAGTACCATCATGATCAAAAATATGTTAAAACTTTAGCTCACTTGATGAGCCGACAAAAGGCTGCAGCATCCCAGGTTTGATTCTGTCCTGGACCCTTGTCTGCAGTCCTTCCCCCTTGATCGCTACAGTTCTGTCAAATTAAGACTATTAAAAAATTATAACTGAAAAATTAAACTTTGACTATAATCTTCTTTTAATCTCAAGTCTTTTTTCCACGGCAACATCAAAAGAGTGCACAACGCCCCTTCCTAGATGACGTTTGTATTTCATGATTTTAAAGATGTGTTTGTGGTGTGTTTCCACAATCTTTCATTTTCATACACAGTAGATTTTGCACTATACTGTGATTCTGTCGAACACAACTGTGTGTAAACCGAGAGCGTGTCATGAAACAGACTGAAGCAGGCACCCTCTCTTCTCACCTGCGCCTCAAACTGGGATGTGAGGCGCAACACATTTAAATAACTTGATGGAGTTTATCAAAATGACAGGCAATTAGACTGGCTCTGACCATGGGTTTGCGTGCTAAATGAGAGTCATTTGAGTAGTTGGATCCATATATGTTATATAAAAAGGAGTGAGAGTTTTGGAGCTCCACATCAGCTCCTGGACAGCCCTAAATTAAATATCCCCAAAGTCCATTAGGCTAAACAGCCTGAGGAAAGACTTTGTCTCACCACAGAAAAATGACAGTAAACTCAGGCAATCATGCCGCCAATCAATTATGCATGAATTATATTTTTCTTAGACTGTGTAAAATGTCTTATGTTAATTCCCCTAAGTATACAACGCGCATTACTCTCAAGGCATGTATCCATATGCATACCATCTAAATGAGTGTTTTCCTAAAGATTTATCAGGCCTATGGTGCCAGCTGAAATGAAAACACTGAGGATGACTTGCGATTCCTCCATATCAACTGTTAACTGCAAGCCACAGGCAAAGCTTGGAGGCACTCAGTGATGATAACCTACATGGCTGTAAATCTAGTGATAGAAAACATCCCCGGAAACTAAGAAAATATCAAGGTGTGCCAGTAAAGTCTTTCATGGAAGCTGCGGCGTGTGGTAAAGGGAAAAAAAACCAGGATGAGGCAGAAACGCAGAGAGAGAGAGAAGAGGAAGAAGTCAGAGAGAGGCTGAGGTTGGAGGGCGGGCGCTAGCCTTGACCTGACCTGCCTTGGCTATAGGCCTGTTGAGCCGGTGAATAGTGGAGTCCCTGAGGTCCCCCATTGTGGCCCAGATCTCTGATAATGACCTTTGTCTGGCCATGATAGCAGGAGACAGGTATTGGCAGGCTCGCTGACCAGTGTCAGTGATGTGCCAATAATTGGTAAGTGTGTTAATAACAACTGACCTAGTGGCCTCTGTAAACGGACCAACTTCTATGTTCGAGGAGAAGATTATCACCTAGGATGCAGCTAGGTATGCTAAACTTCCTTTAATAAAAAAAACAGGTGATAATATAAAATTTTATAGCACAAAAATACTTGTGAAACAGAGTGTTGCATTTTAAAATGTACACAAACATATTATAGGTTTATGTATATTAACCTCCCACACACACGCACACAAACACACACACACACCACGCACAATTTGAATAATTTATTACATCTATTAATTATCATCTGCCAGAAGCAATTTAGATATTTACACATACACAAGCACAAACACAGGCTCTTCTTTTCTCCTTTCCAACTTCACTGACAGCTCCTGATGATCCCCGCTGGCCCCCTCTTATATTACATGCAACACAATCCACCCTTACACACTAATTTGTTTTCTTTGGCTCTTTTTCTGTTTCAGTGTGTAACTGAGCCCTTGAATATATACAGATTTAATAGAGCTAATAGAATCATTATCAAATTCAGATCAATATAAATTTAGCCCCAGTACCCATAAAAGGCAGCAATATTGAAATACAACACTGTCTGTGCTCTTTCATTCTTCCGCCTACAACTGACGCTTGCTGCCATCAGACATGAATTACCAGACAGGCACATTACAGCTAATAAGAGTCTCACAAAACACCCTTTATTAATGCATGAGAGAGTCTTTGATCCTGGAGAAACTTTCATAGGGAAAGCAATAATCAACGTACTTCAGACAACACAATAAGATGCTTCCCATTACCTTGAAAAAGTCAACAATGTGGCTGAGGTCAAATAAACCTGAGTCTGTGCAGCATGTCTCAGAAGGGATGGACAATAAAAAGCCACCAAAGCTCAGCCCCACGAAGCTGCTTTTCTCTACAGACCAATCCTATTTTCATCATTTTGTCAATCAAAACTTGTAAAGCATGAATCAGCCGGCATTTAGTTTTTAGCCAGTAGAACTGAGTCATACGAGAGTTTAGTCGGGATGTAAAATAGATTATTAAATATAATTGATCAGGATAACAGAGCGGTGCAAGGCGTTTCTTTTTCAGGACTGTGATTATGACTATGGGGCTTGTATTCATATCAAAATTCAATTTTTTCATTGTGAAATTAAAGTTTTACAATGAGTAATTTTACTGCATCACTGATCATTTTAAAGGGATATCAGTTCTTCTTAATAAAGACTTTGTACTATCCAATGTGGCAAAATTGCTATTTTCCACATGGAATAACAGAGACCTAAAAAAACCATCTAAAATATACATTTTTTTTAAAAAAAAGAAAAGAGGGTAATCATTTGTAAGCATCAAACTCAACACTGATACGTACAAACATCCTGTCAGACACACTGAACCGTTAGTGCCCTGCATACCTGTTCACACTGCATTTAGTTTGATAAACTCAAGAAAAGTTAACTTTCCTTGTTTAACAAGAATCAATATTCCGAAAGTCTTCCCATTTCCCTTTCAGCACACCTTTCAGTAACAGCATTTGCCCCACCCACAAATGATCCATTGGAGGAAAATTTTGCTTTAACTTCTATTCCAATAATCTAGATTTTGACTGAGCCTGTCACATTATAAAGTCTGAACATAGTTACAAGAATTGTGAATGATACCCATGATTGAATTTTATTGAAGTGGTCAGCAAGTCAGCTCATTCCCCACAGAAAGCCCGGGGGCCTTAAGGTGGTCAGTGGGGAGCAGCTTCACAACATCTCAGCGCTGCATGATACATAGTGAGCGGAAGGAAAAGCAGAAGAGAGGACCCCTATTTGAGACAGAGGTGCCATGCCAGGTGAATTCATGACCTAACTATTTAAGACAAGTGGAATATATTCCCAGTTCAGCTGGGATGCATTGCTTGAGCTCCATCTTCGCACATATGAGTTCTCAGAAACCTTGCATACAGTGAAAGTGGTACACACAAACACAGCATGACGGGGAAAAAAGAAAAACTGTACCGCTTAAACTTGAAGCTGAACTTTTGTTAGCCTAAGAGTGTTTGTAGCTTAAGTGTCATTTTTTAAATATAACCATAAAGCATAAAGACCCACTACTATATCCATGTTATAAAAATTCTCATTTAATGTAGTTTATTGTATCTGTGCAGAAAAGCAAGAAAGAAGGGATAAAGAAAGAAAACATAGAAAAATACAATCATACACAAAATTCAGAGGTATTGTGCCTAAAAGAAAATATTCCAAAAGCAAAGGCCTTTAAATAGTCAGGAAGAAAAATGCATTTTTTTTTATTAAAATAAGACACTGTGCTAAGCTTTTTCCAGATTTCGTTTAGATAACCAAAATAGCACTAAACAAATTTCTTGTATAAAAAAAATCACATATAACAGCTTATCAGTTTAATGCATTGAACTGAAAAAAGATCCTTCGCTGAAAACAGATTTTCCTCCCATCTTAAATGCAAAGCTGCTGTGATTACGAGAGATTTGTTTTTCAACCCCTACTGCGGGAGCATGCTAATCAACCTAAAGGGTCGGAGGTCATGTCTGGACAGAGAAAGCATCCCAAACTGGTCACAACAAATGCAGAGGAACATCTGCTCTCTGTGCGTCACACAAAGCTGTCCCCTTGGAGCCCCTTGCAGCCCTTAGGAGCCTGGGAACGGCTCAAAGTCAAGGGCAGCCTCCACAGACCAAACGCTGACTGGACGCAGTAGCAGTCTCTCAGTGAATTAGGGTAATTACCAAATGGTGACTAAAATATTTAAATTTTCAACAGGAACAAATTACAGTTTAATGATGAATGATGAATTTCACTGTGATTATCCAAAAATTACAATTATTTTTTTTAACACATTTACTTAATTAGACCAGCTGATACATACACACACTCACACACACAAACTGACAGGCATGAGAAGCGTTAGTGAGCTGGAGCCTTTCTTTGATTTAAAAACTTGAAAAAGAGGAAGGCTAAGCTGCACGGGCCAGGATGAGGGATTACTTTTTTCTAAACAACAGTAGCTTGAATATGCATGTAGTACATTACACACATGCGGCCCTGATGACAGAGAGATCACCCCCTAGACACTCTCACTCTCTTTCCTTGGCAGCCTAACAATATGCTTGAAAGAAACCATCAAATGATGTCAATAGTTGGGTCAATATCTCAGGATGTCTCAGTTTTCCCTCCAGCAAATGAAGAGCATTATACAGATCCTCCTGGGCGAAGCTCTTACCACACAACCAGTGGCTACAGTACATGCACTGCCTCTGCCGAGGGACGGCTGATATATGTTTTCTTCTCTCAGACACCAACACATGCGTGCCACATTTCTCCTGTCTGCGTAATGTACTGCTGATCTACACCTGCTGGGCCCAGGGTTGCCTAGGTATACTCTATTTGCTGACAACATCAATCACTCAGCAGGACTCATTATTGCCATTTAAAATACATTTAAAGCGATTCACTGAAGCTACTGTCCAACTCGGCATGGACGCGGTGACGCTGATGTGTTGCTGTGAAAAATGTTTCACGGTGGTATCTTGGATGGGACCAGATGGAAACCTTTGTGCTAAGACGTTTGTTTCGAAATGAGCGAAAACCTTTCAATCAAAGCAAAGTGTCATCATCGATCATCATCAAACAGGTAAATTGCCTCTATTTTGTTTTCTGTCCCTGCAGACACGGTGACGTTCTCTAAAGATACCGGGTCATTTCAACAGCATCTCAATGTCAGCAAGCCCGACAGGCCTACTGCGGAGGAGTCTATAAGAGGACACTGAGCTTCCCGAGCTCTCAGTTGAGCTTAGTAATAGACACAGCCACTCTAATTCCCCTTCAATTCTCACCTAAAATCGAAAGCTGCCAAACGCAGCCTTAATTACATATTACCCAATCAGAGCTTTGGTGTAGCCCAGTGCTTGCTCCCTCTATCCACCTTACGAAGAACGAAAGCAATGTATCCCATCTGGGATGTACACATATTTCACCGAGGGAATAAACAGGACTAGAGGATATGAGATGGATATATTATGTATATAGGAAGCAAGTGTGAGATTTAAGGAGCAACCTGCTTGCTCAGCACAGAGTGTGCTGGAAAAGCAGGATTATGGATCTCGTCTTATATGTAACTGGGCAAGGTCTATTGACCCAAATTTAATTATTTTAGCCCCCCTCCACCTATTCCCTTTCCCCTTCCTGTCGCCTTTACAATGACATGCATCTATTTTTGTTGATGCTGTTGTTTTTGATATCCATATAAATGTTGTAGTGCTTAAGGGCATGCATGCAGAAACAAATATATTCAGAATGTAAGTTGTTGTTTTTTGGTCATATCATAAAATACGTGTAATCTAACCCTCTGTTTGCTGCCCTGCGTTTAACCGATGCTTGCCTACTGTGTACTAAAGGCATCTCCTACAGGCGAGCGAACAAACCAGGGAAGTCTGAAGGCAACCACAGTAGACATGCAGCCTTTTTCCATCCTCTCTAATCATGTGATCGGGGTGTCGGCACCACATACTCAGTGTAGGGAGGGGCAAAGCAGCACTGAGCTCACCACCATTTTGTGTGGGTACCTGGCTCCTTCTGTGTGAGTACCTGGCTCATATGTTTACCTGCATATGTGTTATTAATTTGCGATGGGCCAAAGTATCATTCGTGGCATGCCTCATTTAATGTGTTTTTGCAAGGGTGCATGCATGACAGGCGCGTTTCTAAAGGAGCATTAAGTGGATGCTGCAGACGAAACATCACGGGGTATCAATGCACCCGACTGCTGCCCGTTCTGGATTTCATGTCATGAATTTTCTTCCTCTCTTCTTTCTCCTGGCTGTGCTGCCGACAGACCCCTCTCCTCCCTGCCATGTGTGAGGCGCATATGGTGAAGTGAAATTGCTGTCTGCGAGAGCATGCCTCTGCCTGTCCAGACTTCATCAGAGGGATTAAAGAATGGGATGAAAAAAATCAAAATAAAATGATGATAGCGGGGCCATGGCTTCTCTCTTTTTCTTTTTCTTTTTTCCCTGCACCCCACACTCTAACCCCCCAGCTCTGTTTTAAGTAGAGTGGAACATCAGATGACAGAGAAGGCTCTCTTGCTGGGTTGCAATGGTTTGTAAGAAAGGTTGCCCGGTCGGTGAGCTGCACTACGTTTATTTGGCTCTGACAAGGGCTCACTACAAAGTAAAACGAAATTACGGACAGTACCGTTCCTCCCTTTACCCAGCCTGTGAAGTTCACTGAAAAGCTGTATCCAATTAAAAGAAAAGTGACTCAGCGGTGCAGCAGCAGCTTTCTTTTATGATTACTTAGCCATTTCTTTCTGATGTGTTCACTTTTTTTTTTAATATCATAAACAAACAAAAGACCAAATCAGTCACAGCATTAAGGACAGAGAGGGAATGTTTGTGCTGAGGTGGGGTGTTATATTTGCAGTGATGGGAATTTTGGGGGAAAGGAGTGAGGAGAGTGGAAAGATTACAGGATATTAAGGAGTAATGGATGTCACACCAGGCCCCTATAGCAAATTCCCATATGCTTTCATCATGACTCGATGAGACTGATCAAGGGAACAGGACATTACTTGGTTTCCCAGTACTGTTATTACCAAGGAACAGTAAATAGTTATTGCAATGTTTATCATCCTGAAAGATAGCTATTATATAGCGAGCCAGCACCTTTTTTTTCCACACTCAATCCTCTTATAAATTATATTGCATATCATAAGTGGAAACATAAAAAATATAGTTATTCTAATGTCATCCAGAATTACTTAGAGCCTAAAATTGCAGTCAAATCTAATAAAGTTTGAGCAAACATTTTGATAGCTGAGAAAAAAACAAATGTTGATTGAATGCTGTTTTTACTGTGAATTAACACATATTTCAACAAGCAAGGGAAGCGGTTAAAAAGAAACTTAAAGTAATCCCAGAAGAAGGCAACTTGTGAAAATGCATTACACAGATAAGGACTAAATCAAACTATAAATGCAGATGTGGTTTTACAGCAATCCTACTAAATTCTAGTAAACAGGAGTCTATTCTGAGGTTTATTCTGGGATTTGCTAGACACTAGATCTGGCCCTGTATTTGAGACAACAAAAAGGCAATCTTGACATCTTGCCCAACCAGCAGATAATATTTGCTGTTCAGAGACTGGCTTTCTTTTGTTCCAGGTTCTTATAAACCCAAGGCACTTGAAATTTAAGCCCAGTTCAAGAAATATTATTTGCCACAGGGTGAGGTAAATCTCTTGGTGGGGCTTTTCAAAGGGTTGCCCCAGGTTTGTTTACAATTGATCTTATTTAAAAGTGGATTTTTTGTTTTACCTTTCAAAGACATACTTTCTGCCATGATCTTATAGGTCAAAAGAATGATGAATGTTGTTTTTCCAATTGAAGCAAAAAAAAAAAAAAAAGGTGAAATAATCAGAAAGTAATATTATAGAAAGCCCTGTCATGCCACTGGTTCCTCCCAGATCTCTAGCCTGCACTTGTACAATAGAAAACACATGCAAAACAATATCTCCCACTACAAAAAAAACAAGACACAGACCCCTGGTGAGGAATCAGATTAAAATATTTCATTCATGTGATTTAGCGACATGTAAACTGGAAAATAAGAGAAAAATTCAGTCATATTCAAAGTGTGTGTAAGCCTGTGTTTGCATTTCTTTGTTGCCAGTAAAAAGAAAATGGCCTAATAGTCTCGTAAAACAGCTGCTTCTCTCATTGTTTAGGGAAGCAGCATGCAGTTTTTATTCAGCATTTTTCCTCTGAGAGAACAGCTGACCTGACACCTGACCAATCCACAGAGGGAAGAAAACCCCACTTCTTTTGCTTCATCTTTCAGACAATTACCAAAATCAGTGGTGTAAGTAGAGCCACTAAGTTATTATTTAGCTACATTCTCTACATGAACATGAACTTCAGCAGGGGCTCCTGTGAACAAGGAGGGCAAACGCGAAAGAAAGATGGGGACTGCAGTTACAGCCAGGGACTATCCTCCAGGGTGGGGAGAGTCCCTTTACTGCTCAGACAGGCCATGCTGGAGGAGGAGGTCACAAGCCGAGGAGGTTTAAAGCGTGCTGCTCATGGGGAGCAAGGTAGACAAGCAGAGGGCACAGCAGCAGGGACGCCCCGGTAAAGACCCCTTCATCTGGACTACACCTGAGGGAGCCCACGGGCCACCCAGCTCAACAGCACACGCAGCTACTCACAGACACACAAAGAGCTGTGTGTATCCACACAAACATGTGGAGAGATTATTGGACACTTGTCATATGGTGAATTTAAAAATGAAATAAATACAGCAGGAGCAGATCATCAGAAAAAATGATGAGCAATGGACAAGCAAACTATACAGATGGGAAATCATCTGATTAAGGTGGTTATTATGGATAAACTTCATACATTTATGATAATGCTCATTGAAATATTTACATCTTTAAAAAAAATTGAAACTTTGGTCTCACTGTGGCAGACCTGCTAAAAATTAGGATTCCACAGTTGACATGGTAAATATTTTTGTGTTTGAGTGTGTTATTTTGTCTTCAATAGCTTCTGCTATTGAAGGGCCCAGGCATGCATTTTAAATTACATCTATCTATTGAGTCTTACTTGGGCTTATGAGTGGGTCCCTAGGGCACCTCCATTTTCCCAGAAACTCCCTCCAAGGCTGTTCGGGTTAACATGCCCAGTTTGACTATTATATCAATAGTTATAAATGACTTCATTGCACCAATAGGCAACTTTCTTAATATACTGGCCCCACATTTGGGAAGTTTTACAAGCTCGTCCTGTGGGTGTAGGTCTGGTTAGTGTAGTTAAGGTGCAAAGTTTTTCAAAAGATGTGTCACAGTCTAAGGAAACATAAATGATTAGACAAGATGTAACATCATCGCTTGCAGTGTTTCTTTATAAGATTTCAACAACTCCAAATGTTTCGAGTTAAGTTGCAAAGAGGCAATGATGTGCTCAGATACAGTAGCTGCGGTGAGAGGTGAAAAATCCCCATTGATATCACATGGCCTTTCTGTACCTCTTTTGTTCTTATGGGATAAGAGGTGATGTCAGTTCACTCCCAAGCCTCCCTAAAATGCCCCCAAAGCCTGGCTTCTGAGTGGGAGTGTGTAATCGGTCCTGGCAGAGTGCTGGTTAATGGGGGGCACAGGGCCATGGGTTGGAGATGTATTCATGTGCATGGCGTGGCGCCTGGACCCAGGGTGACACTTCTTCATTCCTGCTGCCTCAGGCCAGGATTAGGATTGCGCCCAGCCTCACAAAGCCAACCATAATGCAAAATCATTTTCATATTAACCTCGTCTCTCCTCTCTGGGCCTGACAGTGGACAGGCCTGCTCTCTTTGGTGCTCAAATTATCCTCAATTACTGGGGAAAGGCCAGGCGAGGGGACGTCACCTAACCTTCACCATCTGTTAGGTTCAAAGCTTTAGTGGTCGGCCAGCCCGCCTGTCTCCTGCCTCTCCTGACCTTTCCGCCTCGGCCAGCTCCTGCTCTGTGCGCCTTTCACCCCCAACCCCAATCACCCCCCACCCCCACCTCTCCATGATAGCCCTGCCCTCTCTGGACACAGATGGGAAGTGCATGTGCGCACATCTCATTAGGTGGAAAAAGGTTATGTCACGCTTTTACAACAAAGATATGAATATTCAAAACTAAACACAGAACGACACAAAAGCCGTGTCAAGCCATAGGTTAAGTCGGCCTCCTAAGCCTACATGTTTGAATATGGTCCGGCTTTTATTGGCTGTAGAATTCGAATAAAATTTAAAAAGGGATTTGAAACAAAATCCTCTTCTGTTGGATTTTCTTGTTTGCTGCTGTAGTATTTAAATATTCCCAGAAAATAAGGTGCATTTGCAGTTTACTTAACAAATGAAAACAATTTACATTTAAAATATTGTAATGATTACAACCCTATTTTTGTGAATTCCTGTGGTTCAAACGTCTGTTAGTTTCCGCTTCATTTCATCAAAACCTCAAAATTTTAAAACAGGTCTTGCTTAAGTCTTTTTTTTTTTTGTTTTGCTCTGTTTTTTGAAACAAATTTAAGAATTTAAAAATGATTTTTCTCACATAATTCAGAAGATATTTAATAAAGTTTTGTGCATTGCTGAAACTGGGTTTTTATGCTTTTCATGCTTCATGCCATCTACTTTTTTCCATCTTACTGCAAAACTTGGCTTTAATTAAACATTCTTCTATACTTGAGATTGTGCTTGTGAAATATTGAAAAGCTCTTATTTTGCCTATAGTGGATGCACCTCTTAATAATGCAGGCTCTGTTTTCTGTTTGTTTTCAGTCTATGTGTTTTAGCAGTTCCACTGTGTCCATTTGGATTATCCAGTCTGCCTGGCCACTCAGGAGGGCCTCTTTCTCAGGTCATCTGGCAGGACCTGATGGCTCTGAAATAACTTTTAATAAGTCTCCTAAATAATAGATGGAGTGTTGGCTAAAATCAAGCTGGGAGGAGCAGGGCTGAGGACAGCAGGCTGCGGAGACATACAACAACCAGGTCCTCGGCACTTCCCTTGCCATCATCATCAGCAGCAGCAGCAGCAGCTATGTTCAGTCTCTTGCTTCACCTCCTCTCCAGACCCAGACTCTCTGGGGTTAAAGGTCATGGACTTGACCTTGCAGCCCCCAGGAGAATGTTCACTTTAGGTTTGGGATATAATTTAGGATTTATTCAGCAGGAGGCCCCGTCTCAGGCAGCATTATGCCTCATTATCCTTGGGTGCTCTCTGTTAACAGGGAACAGCCCAGACGAGGCACATCAACACTCAATTTTACTTACATATTTGCAATCCCACAATCAATACCTAAAAGTGACAACATTTTTTCATTTAAATACAACTCAAGTGACCTAAGCTGAAGTCAACACTTATTCGGCACCATGCACAAAAATTATTTCTGATTTTTTGTAGCGATTCTCAGATAACCATTAAGATAGTATAAATTAATATGCATATGCAAATAAATATAATAAACAGAGGATAATGGAAATACCTTTGCAATTAATATGAGAAATTACCAGTGAATTCCAGATTAATTATGATGATAGCAGTAAAAGTGCAATCTAATTTCAAATGTAAGTACTTTCATTTAGTGACTTAGCATGATTCCAATTTTACAATAATCATTTTCATTTTGATCTCAGAATATTCTCAGCCCCAGAGCCTAAATATTTATAAAAAATATGAAATTTTAATTGAATTAATTTATTTTAATGGCGATTATTATTAAAAAATGTTTAATGGGAGATGATCAAACTTAAAACTGTACATTTAACAAAAATAATGTGTCTGAATGAACTAAAAACATATACATATGCAAATGGTAAATAAAAGATAAAGAGTTTAGCATTCCTGTCACAAACTGCATAAAACGGAGTGATATCTTTCAGATGCAGGCTAAAAAAGAGTGATCATTTCTATTATGTGGGCTTCACTCTTTAAGTGGGTCCCTGTGGAGGACAATTTTGGAGAGATCTTTCCTGATAAGAAACAAGCCCTGCATGCATTAATATTACATTAGACCCAGTATATCACAGAGCCGTCTGCTCAGTCAGGTAGAGAGCTTTTCATTGACATCTCCTTATCATGTTAATATTACACTCATCAAAGAAGACTATACCATGGAGAAGGAGGGAGGATACGACAAAACGTGCAATATTACGGATTGTTCTTATGAGAAGCCTAAAAGGAGGAACAGACAATAAAATGGTTATTTAGGTCACATATTCACTGTAATGCGCAAGAAAGAGACAAATGCCGCAGGAAAGGCGTCGTTTGGATGTGCGAGTGCGTGTGTCTCGGTCGAAAAATATGACATGCATGGCTGGTCACACACACGCACACTCAGACACACACGACTGTTCAATGCCGGCAGCAGGAGGGGTGCAAATCTCCAGCGAGAGGGAGACAGGTGCAAGGCTCTGCTCTCTATACTGTAGCTTAAACGCATTTGAAGTCCATTCTTAACACACACACACACACACACACACACACACACACACACACACACACACACTCCCCCTTTTTATTTCAACGAAGATTATTCTTCTACTGTGCTTTTGTTGGCTGCTGTGTGCGCGCTTGGCTGTGTGCGCATGTCTCTGGGAGCTTTACATTTTAATGTAAGGTGAAAGCAGAGGCCAAAAAAAAGAGATCATTTTAATTATTGGTTTTTTTTTTATTGTTTCTTTTCTTTCTTTCTTTCTTTTAAATATATGTGGTCGGGTTTCTTTTCCGGGCTGTCGGGCACAGTGCCATCCTCCTACGGAATTAACCATATCACGCTCCTCTAAGCACGTGTCAGGTTAACAAAAGGCGGAGCGCTTAAAAAAAGGCTGAGGCCGGGAGGCGGACGTGTGCTTGTTTCTGTGCCAAAGTTTGTCACTCTCATTTGAATGTGAATGGTATTTACCACTGAGAGCTGCTTAAGGAGCTCGGGCCTACAATACACAACCTCCCTTTTCTGAAGGATTTTTCAATTAGCGCCCCCACCCTCCCCTTCTGCACTAATCGGGGCTAATTAGGCCTTATCGCGGGGTAATAGCTTGTATTTAATGCCTCGCGGGCCAACTGTTGAGGAATTTGACGAGTGATCCAATTGAATCTGACAAGTTTATTCCGTCTATTTAATATTCATTATATTCTAATAGGACACTTGTTAGCATGAGTATACCAATTAGGGCCAATCTTGTACTCAACATGTTGTTTTTTAATCGTTTTCGTAAATATATAAATATATATATATATATATATTTATTTAAAGTTTTCTTTAATTTGTTCTTGTTTTGTTGTTGTTGCTATTGTGAGTAGAAAAAACTTTTTTTTTAAATTATGATTTTAATTGTGAAAAGAGCGACATAAATAATCCCAATTTTTTTCTTAAGACTAAATTATTTATAATATAAACCTGACTTCAGTGTAATTTAAGTCAGAGTAGGGCCTGCTGTTTAATCTTTGCCAAATCGTTTTATGAGCCTCCGGATAAAAAATAACCCCAAACTTTTTTTTTCATTATTTATCAAAGTTTAGCGGTAGAAAATATGGATAATAAACCTTCGCTTTTTTTTTCCGAGCAGGCAAACGAGTAGTATTGGGACCTGCCACAATCAAGCGTTTCATCTACCTGAGTTTGTTTTCAAGATTCAAATCTAAACATCATTTATTTATCTTCAACCTCGGTGTCAGCCCCATCTCTTTCCCCACAACAGCGAAATAATAGTGTTTATTTAGCCTCCGTTATTAAGAGTTACTTTCAGTCATTCAAAGACCAAAGGGATTTCAAACATGACATCATATACTGCAAGAACTGACATATCGTGTAGAGGATAGGGCCTGTAGTCTTACATAGCCCAAACTGATGTGCAATAAAAATAGAAACCTGAAACATCAATGCAGGATGTAAACGGATCTACTGGCGAGAATGTTTGATCATTAATCAATTAACATTTATGAAACAAAATAGCCCGTTTTGTGGGTAAAAAGGAAAGAAAAAGAAAAAAAAAGAAACAAAGAAAAAACAAAAGAGGATGATGAATGTAGCAGGACCATCACCAAGACATTTAGAGTCGAGTAGGCCTTACAATTATTTGCTTGCCTTCTATTTATGTTGGTTTCCAGTAAGCCACAACCCCACCCTCTGTATCCTAAGATGGGCCGAAATTTAAAGCAGCTCTGGACAGCAGCGTGGGTGAGGGTAACGGGTGGCTGCAGTGTGAGGGGGCTAAACCCACCCTAAGTTGACCCCCTCCCTTTTTTTGTTTTGAACTCTACACATCACTTACCTTTCTCTTGGCTGAATATTTTATAGGCCCATCTGCATGCTGCTATTCAAAGGTTCAACATTCATGAGGCCTTTATCGCGGAAATTTAAGAAATATATACCTTCCTGAATATAAAATTTTAATCAATTTCAGGTTTCATTTCTTGATCAAAATTAATGCTGTAAGCCCGCAGAGCAGTGACACGCAGGCCAGTGTGGAGCACGGGAAATTCATAATCGCGAGATTTGTGTAAAAAACTGAACAAACGCAGATACACAAATATGAAGGATTATATATATTTTAGAGAAATATTCAGGCGTCAGAGAACCAGTGGGTATTTGTCCTCCCTGTAAGAGTCGGTGAGCATTACTCACCCCTGCGCTGGGTGTAACAGCAGTCACTTGAAGGCATATGGCTCTCAGCTGCCCCCCCGCATTTGAACCCCCAAGCAGCTCCGGTGAAGTTCAAGGTCTCTGAAGCCAGTGACCATTACGGGAGCAGCGCGGACGCAGACAGAAGCGCCTGCTGTCTACATCCTGCCTGTCTGCCCGAATGTTCCAGCGCCAAATAAATAAACAACATATCTTTTTTGTTTATTATTATTATTTGTATCATTATTATTTTTTTTATTATTCAAATGCATAAAGAGTTGTAGACGATACATTTTAAATGAATCTCCACGAAATGTAAGACTTGAGAAATATCGAATTTAAGGTGGGTCGCCTACTTCATAAATATATTATTTTCCATTTAAATCGTTTAGACCACGACGGAAACTGAGAATCAGTAACCTTTCATTTTTAAAGTTTGTGACGAGGCCACCCAATTAGATTTTTTTTCCTCGTCATGTAAAAGTAAACAAAAAAGCTTAAGCCACACACTTTTTTAAAGCTGTATCGGGTGATTTGGGGCAAAATAGTAAAATAAATAAATAAATAAAAATAATAATAGTGCAAGCTGTATCATTACAGTGGTTGTAATACTTCTAATTTGGAAGCAGCTTGACTTCATTAAACCTTCAGGTGCTCATGTTTAGCAAAAGGCCGACAGTTATCTAAAAGCATTACCTGGCATGTTTTTTAATCGTGCTTATTTCTTTATTTATTACTAATTATGTAATTTTAATTTCACGTTTGGAGTTGTTGAATGGCCTGTTAAATTAAAAAAAAAACTGTCATTAACACTTTCTTTATCTCAACTTAAGAACAAAATCATTTTATTTTAACTGTAAGGAGAAGCTCAGGTGTTCAGATTCAAGTAGTGATTTGTATGTGTGAGGCCGGGTTTGTGGTTTCTCCAGAGTCAAATCCTTTGGAAAAAAAAAAGATGGAGTGAGGAAAAATTAAGTTTTTCTGATTTCCAGTCAATTTAAATAAAATTGGTTGTTTATTCTTTGGGTGAAAATGCTTTATTAATAAAGGCACATTCAGCTCAAGGATTATATAAGCAGCAATTTAATTTGAGCAGCAAAATGTTTTAGGTATTATGACAAAATTAAACGATGATATCTGGTCAGAAATTTTTCTTATGTGTTTTTTGCCAAGTGGCAGTCACAAGGAAATGTGCGACTAAACATTTTAGACTATGTTTTGAAAATGACCACATTTGTTTAAAACGAGAGATGGAGAGGCAGAATGACAAAGGAAGGAAGAGGACAAGAGTAAGAAGATGCAGAGGATACAAAGATGAAGTGGAGGAGAAGAGGGAAAAAAAGCAGAGTGGAAGGTTATGAAGCAACAAAATCAGATGAATAGATGCAGCCAGTGGATGATAGGTGGTCCCAGGTGTCTCTAATGACATCAGCATGTGAGATATCCTGCATCTACATAGTGGAGGAGATCCTGTTTCCTCAGAAAGTCTCTCCACAAGAGACAGGTCACAGCCAATAGCCTCTGCCTGACATATAATTGGTGATATTGATTATAGGTTATCATATGCTGCAGGCCATTTGTAAGATAATGCTGCAGGGGTTAATTTGTCAGCCATTAACCTTTTGGACTGGTGGATGTACGTGTAAATTAAGTTTAAAACAACTTCTAAATGGGTTACCTAGTGTCATCTAATAAATGGAATGCTAACATATTTAAGACATATTACAATACAACACCAAACAGCTTTTGATGGCAGGTTTTTGGGTTTTTTTTGTTGTTGTTGTTTTTTTGTTTTTGGCAAAAAAAAAAAAAAAGACTGCTGAAAGCCTTGGCACATACTCTCCAAATTAACCCCCTCTGAAAAGTCCCAGAGCAGTGCCTACCATAAATTCTTGTGCTGACCCTTTAGAAAAATCTCTCTTCATCTAAAAATGAGAGTGACATTTACAGGAAACGCCTTTTCCTCTTTCCTCACATCTGTGAAGTAGCTGTTTGCCTACATACCTACAGGACTTCGAAAGTTGATCTAACCTGTCAATCTGACTAATGGGACGAGGGGAAACTCAAAACAGTGGCTAAAGTTTTTAATTATCCTTTTACCAGGTCGTGTGAATTTAATGCATATTGTTTAGTTTGGCAGTAAATAGAAAGAGAATAAACCATCATTTGGAAAACTAACAAATGTACTACTCATACTGCAACTTCAAGTTTAACAACCATTACTACCTTCAATACCATTTAAATTAATATCATCTTTCATTCTTTTTATTGTTTATTATTCTTATAATAATTTTTAGGAGCCCTACATTTTGGTGTAAAGAGGGAACACTGTTGCAAAGCAGTCAAACAGACTTATATGCTTGAGAATTATCACAGTTTGCCACATATTGTGCTTTTTTTTTTTAACTCAGCAAGGAGTAACACATCAAATACACAAAATCACAGTAAAGAGAGAAGCTGTAACCTTTGTGAAAGTCGATCAGAGGCGATCAGAGGTGTAGAAGCACCTAGTACAGCCCAGAGCAGTAAAGACAACCCACTTCAACTTCAAAAACATGACATTTGCCACCTCAGAGCAGAAAATGTGTCTCTCTAACTCTACACCTGTAAACCTGCAAACCCACACATTGTGGAGCAAAAACCGAGCCATTCTAATTCAAGAAAACACTATTAAAAGTTACTCAGTAATGTGACTGCATGCACTTGAGTATTGTCTTGCGTACAGTATGTGCGAGCGGTGTGTGTTTGTGTGTGTGAGAGAGAGAGAGAGTGAAAGAGTGAGGAGAGAGAGAGAGAGAGGGCGGGAGAGAGACAGTGTGAAAAAGAGGAAGCATGAATGAGTGCTAGTCAGCAAATCAGTCAGTCAGCAAAGATCAGGTGACAAAGTGAGACAGAGCAGGGCAGCTCCACAGAGGAGGAAGGCATAGGTACCTGTTTGGAGTAGTCTGCTGGCGGGATCAGTCGTCCAACTTGGCATGCATTAATTATCCTCTTGGATAGATGGGTGCTCTATAGGCTTGCTTCTGACCCAGCATCCCTACTGTCCCACAGTCAAAGAAAAGGCTGGATAGGAGCAAGAGAGAAAGAGGAAGAGAAATGGGACAGGGGGAGAGATGAGAGGGAGACAGAGAGAGAGATAGAGGGGTGAGTGAGAGTCAGATCCACTGCTGCCCTGACACCACGACTGGTCCACGTGAGATTGATCACACACTTGCACTCACACTGAGGCCTCTGCGGTGACAGGGGGGAACTGCCAAGGAGTAGCATGCTTTGTCTAGCCTGGGGGACACACATACACACATGCACGGACAGCCAGAATGCTGATGCACACGCTTGCATGTAAGTGACGTACACAGACACGTGCACGCGATGACACAGAAAAACACAAACGCACACGTGGCCCGAGACTCACACGGTAAGATCTGGGTTACAGCTATAATTAAAGCCTTTTTTTTTTTTAAGTTGAAGCCATCATTTCACTAAAATTGGACTTAATGTGCGTTTTACTACTTTTCCTCATTTTGCCATCCATTCTCAGAATTTGGTGATTCAGGAACCTTCATTAGCATTCACTGACTGCCCCCCATCCCTGCACATCTGTTCAGCAGTCTAATGCCTGTTATGTTGCGGAGCAGCTGAAAATGGACAACAAAATAAAAGGGGTCAAAAGTCTGGCACTGAGAAGCGAGGAGACTGTGATTACACACAATAGACAATAAAAGAGATGCATATGAGCAGCGGCAGTGTGCCTGGCCTTTGCACCTTCAGGGAGGACAAGGTTCACACTAATCTCATGAATGGCTTATGTATATATACATACACAAATATATGACATCTAGATCCACCATAGAGGAAGGAAGTTTAAAATTGACATGTGGATGTTAAAATGTGTTTTTTAATGAAATTGCCCCTCACTTTTTTTTAACTGTCTTCTTATGATTCAAAGTTAAATGTTTAAAGTCTTTTTTAACATTTTTTTTATTTTAGTGTCATTTTTTAAATAAATTATATACAGGCCGCGTCCTTCCATTACATAGATAATGTAAGTCAAATAAACTTGAACCAGTGAGATATGAGCAGTGATGGTGATGTTGAAAATCAATTTGCATTGCATTACCAAATATAAAGGCTAGTACTTCAGTTCTCTATTACTTAGAAAAATCACATTTCCCAAATCAACCGTCTCCTTCAGCCATCTTCTTCTGTCACCAACCAGGAGGGGCTGTCTCAGTCAGCTGGCCTTTGTATGCAGATTTATCCAGATGGACATGGCGTCCAGACCTCCGGTCCCCCATAGACCCTCTGGCTGAACTTGACTCTCATGACCGCAGAGGGAAAGGATGGGCCCCTCACCTTTGGTGAACCCTAGCCCCATCACCCTCACCTAGAGTATGGCGGCCTACAGGCGGGCCCACCTATCCAGTATCCAGCATTAGCAATCATTCTAGATTAAATTCAGGTCACTTTCCCAACAGCTATCATCACAGATAGCTGATCAATACTGGGACATTATCACAGAATGCTTCCTCAAACACAGTGTCAACATACGAGTTTTGGCCGGGGAGTGTGTGTGATCACTGAGGTGGAAAGGAGCCATGGCCTGGTGGTTACACAGAGGAGCCTCAGAGAGGAGAACCCTTTGAGCAGAGCTTGAACCCTGGGGGGCTGCAGGTTTGACTGACTATGTTGCTGAGCATGCTGGGCCACAACTTAAAAGGAGATCAGAGCGTTGTACCTCAGAGCAGCAAAGCCCTCTTCCTTCCTCCTCGTCTTTGCCGTTCTCTTTTTCTGCACACTCGCAGCCTAACAATTTTTTCATACTTGCCTACCACTGAAAATTTCTTTGTGAATTCTGGACTAAACATGCACAAAACCTGCAGGAAATGAACAAAAAAATTATCATAGCTTTTCTGTGGACATCAGAGCTGTTTCAAGGACATATTGTGACATGAAAGTTTTTCGTTTTACAAATTAATGAACATCACATTCTTGCTAATTACAATAAACAGATGCTTAAAAAAAGATGCCAGGTCTCATAAACAAATCCCTTTTTTTGTCGGTGGATTTAAAAAAATGATTCTTATATAAACAAACATGGGTCTGTGGAGCCTTAAGGACCCATGTCCCACTCTTTTAATAACCCTGTGACCCATAGGTGCCAAAGTCAGCATGCATTCAAGAGTTGTTGTCTTGCTTGGTTTCCCTTAGGGCCTTTTCTGCCATTCTAACCTTGTTTCTGATCCCGTCCTGCTCTGTGCTTTTCCCTCATGTCCTGTCTGGGTAACGCCATTTTCCCACTCCCCCTCGGTAAGTGTCTCATATATTGGCCTTATCGGAGGTCTATCTACACCACACAACATTTACTTTGCAGGAGCCCAGCAGAGAGAAAGCTTGTATCTTCATCAAACACCAGTCAGCAGAGAGAAAAGGGGGATTGAAGGACTGCTTTATGAATTATTAAGATTAAAATCTTTCTCATATTACCTATCCTTTCCTCCTTCCATTCCATTTTCCTGCCTTTCTTTTTCTTTTTTGGTTAAATTTTAAAACATTTATATCCCTCTGTTCCTGAGTAAACGAGCTCAGGGCCGATTTTCCATTAAAAATAAAAGTTGCAGAGAGGGGGGAAGAGAAGAAGGACGTAGCTTGGTCGGTTTTAGGTTTTAGTCATCTTTAATCAGCCCGGTGTTTCTGTGCTGGGGAAGAAAAGAGTCAGATGAAACAACCGGGTAATGATTTTTTTTCTCTCACTAGTTTTTTTCAGTCTTGGATGTTGAAAACTTAAAAGGAATGTAACAGAAAGGCTTTCTTACCTTTTATTATTACTGTCAGTGAGTCCTTGCTCATTTTGACTTTGTTCAGTGGTCTAAGCAATTTTGGAACTTATTAAAAAAATGATGCATTAACAATGTACTTGCCATTATCCTGGGTCAGGTGTTTCTGAATGGTGGATTCATGGCTCAGAGCCTGAGCATTTCTTTAATGATAGTCTGACTGTATCAAAGAGACTAGCCTTAACCTCTGATATGATCTTTTTCTCTTTTTTCTCATTTTTCCACAAAATGCCTTACCGGCTAGTTTAAATTGCATTAATTCATTTGTAGAAAATACATGAGCAGAAGCTCGTGGTCTTTTTCAAAGGCAGCGATTTCCCTCGCATAAAATACGCTGCATTTCTGCGAAGTGTTTTGTTTGACATGAGGAAAGAAATTGGTAGGTGGTGTTAAAAACAAAGCAACAAGAGCTGTGGTTCATTTCAATTTAACAGCACAGCATCTGACTTCATTAATTAATTCAGCCTGGTATACATGTCTGTTTGACTGACATAAAAGTTATTTGTTCATACTCTAACATGAACTGCCTTGATTGAGGACTGACTGAAAGAAGCCTAGAGAGTGTTTTTATAGTTCTGCCTTTGTTAAAAATTTTGCACATAAAACAAGCAGAGGCCCGAAAACCATTATTCAAGGAGACGACTTATGTCTGACTTGTGAGTATGTTCGCTTCTCTGATGGGTCATCATAAGCGGAGCGTAAAGATCAAAGGTCATAAGGCCCCACAGGAGTCATCGGGATCCAGGAAATAATCCGAGCACTCCGTAGAGGGCACTCAGTGTCGGCTGTGGACAAGTCATACAAGAAGTGAGAGTTGGCCGCATCACAGCGAGCAGCTAAAACAATGTGTGCATCTCACATAGTCTGTACTCCCAAGCCTGCTATTTATGATGCAGATGCAATAAGGGGAGCTTACCAATGTGGTCATACATCCTGAGTAGTGTGTGTCTAAATGTGCTCTTAATAAAATATTTCTGGGGCTGTGCAGAGTCGTGGTCCCTGTGCTCATTAGAGGTCTCTGACCAGCTTGATAAGTGCGGCTCTGCGCCATAATGATTTATTAAGGTGGGGGTGGGGAAGGCTGGTGGGTCCAAACTGCCTCAGGACACTCCAACCACAGAGACATTTAAGGGTAAAGGCTCGGAATAGAGGGTGCCTCTGAACAGATTTACATCATCCAAGATGCATTTCAAAATGAATTATGTAAGACGAAATGAAATACATAGGAGTTTCACAATTTTGCCGCCTTTTTCCCTCGCTCTTTTTTTTCCTACTCTTCCGTCTTTGAGAAGCTCTCATTGAGCATCGCCTTGAGGTAAATTCATGGCCAGGTGCTTTATACAGCAAAGCACTAATGGACAGACAGGGGGATATATAAGAAATAGTCTTTAAAAATGAATGGAAGTGAGATGGTCAGATGTGAGCAAATACACACGTCTCACTAACTGGCATGACCTAGGACAGACCCGGGACTGATGAGTTACACTAACTCTTCTTCATGTGGGCTCAATGGGGTGTCAGAGAATTTGTAAGGCTGGTGTTTGGTCTGTCGCACGTCTGCGAGGGTAAATTTAATTTAAAAATTAATACCAAACCTGTGCTTTTCGTAAATATGGTCTTTATATAAATGTAAGGCTTTCGGTTTGATAAAAAGAAAAGCTCTGCATGAGATCGAAGTCTGCAAGGTGCAAGAAAACAACATTTATACAATGTAGCGTGTAAATAAACGCATCCAAAATGTCACCAGTATTTTTAGGCGAGCTGTGGGGACTAGTTATGATACATTAAGGAAAAATCAAAGATTGCAAAAGACTATCTCAAAATGTTATCAATGCAACATGAAGGACCTTTTTTGCTGCTACTGTAAGTGCAGCTGTAATGTTCAGTAGTTATAAACTAATAATGGTCAATAAAAACGCATGTTTGATAATTCAGTGTCTGACACCAACAAAATTATTAGTAGAATAGTAAAGATAAGATAATTGCTATGAGATGAAGTTGGGTTGAATGATTCGATCTGTAAAGCAGGGTTTGAACAGGTGTGAGCTTGAGCTGGTCAGCAAACATTATGAGACAGGAGAGCTTGAGAGGCTAGTGAGTCATGGAGGCATCTCTACAGAGAAAAGCTTGGTATCCTCCAACAGAGGAAACAGGCTTAGTGGTTGGAGGATAGATCTTTTTTTTCCCTTGCCACAGTTAATTTTCAAATCTCCAACATCCTATGGCTGTCTGTTTTTCTTCTTCTTCTTTCTGTTTTTTCTGCTTTCGTTCTTTTCTTTTAAAATGAAACTGGAGCTGGGGCGGTGATAGTGATAGATGGCTCAGCGCTCTAACACTTTATCCAATCCGGCGCAGATTTCATCCAATAAAGAATCACTTGTGCACTCTCAAACTAAATGGAAGTCAGGCAGCGGAGAGAAAGGGTCTGCCGTGTGTTTCTGAGCTGCGAAAATCAAATTTTCTTAAAGCTGCCGCAGCACTGGCTGGCGGAAAAGGCAGCAACAGCCATGACTGGCCAGGGCCACAACGTCTGCACACACAATTTAATCCATCACAGAGCGCCTGACACCATATCAATCAACCTTTCATCAGTATGCCCCCCCTCCAACCACCCCACCCCAGGAAAAAAAACAACAATATTTCTATTCAATCACCTCTGACTGAACCAGGCCTGCAACCCAATGACCAATCGGGAGGACCAGAAAAGTCCATCTGGTTCAGAAATCCTTCCGCGTCAACATAAGCATAAAGTGGAGCACTGGACAAACACTGTGATTACAGAGCTTTTATTTGGGATACACCATCAAGTTGTCTGTCCTTTAACTTTTACTGTATGATGCTGTCCCACCACCTTTCCACCTCACCCCCTCCCATTGTTGTGCTTTGTTCCAGGAATATAGTCACTCTTACCCCCTTATGTTTCCCACAGGCTGTGGCTCCAGTGGCCTATGATTTATAATTCATAGGGGCCGCTTTTATATGGGACCTCAGTCTACCTGATACTCTGCCACTGGGCCTGTCCCAGGACAGTGGGAGTAGGGGGGGCTCTTCATTACCCCTGGCACCGAAGTACTAACCTGACACCCACTTCTTTGAACCACCAAAAACATATGTAAATTGAACGTAATAATCTATTTTTCCCAGTCAGTGTGCAGAGTCACATTTCCAAAACAGATGCTTCTTATTGGCTTTTCTGTCAGCCATTTTGTTTTTAGTCAATGGTCCGCTCTGTTGATCTGATTCTTTCTGGGATTAATGCAGTTTAAAAATTTAACTGAACTTCCATTTTCCCCATCTAAGCATGGTCCTTTTCATGGGCATGAGTGACGGTGCTCTTCCTTCAGGACCTGTAAAGCTCAGGTCCCAGGGTATGCACATTACTTCCTGTCTGTTTTGCTCTCTGCTCTGACCTCCCTGCATACCAGAAAGGTCTCCAACCCAGGCTGTGCTCTGCACTTGGTTCTCTTGGCCTAGGGCCCTGCTTGGCCTCCATGCTCCACTGGCTTCCTAAACCCTGGTGAAGCTCCAAAAGGCCAAACACTGTAGCGTATGCCCAACCACCCACCAGTGTCTCTGGTTTGGCAATTGGGGGCGGGGGGGTGGGGGGAATTGAAAGATTGCCAGGAGCAGCTCAAATGACAAAGAGAGAGCAGCTCAGCCTAGATCAGACGTGTGTATTATTGTTGTTGTTACTAAGTGCTCCTGACTAATTATTCCTCCCTCATTTGCAAACAGAGCTGCTGCTAATTTACATATCAATGGGGCGAGCGAAGGGTATGATGTCAAGGAGTGCGGGTTAAGCGTGTGGCTAAGCTTGGGGAGCAGAGGCCATCAACCCTACAACAAACAGGACTCCCCCCACCCCCGGGTCCCATACCACCTCCCATCACTCCAGAATCCACAACACGAGCATCACACCCCCTGCTGTGTTAGCCTAATAAACAGACGAAACAGAATGGAAGATAGGCTGTTGTTTGGGCGAGGGGGGGGTGGGGGGGTGGGGGACTGACTGACATAGCGAAGAGCTCTCTGCCAAATCAGCGGGTTGCCCCTGGATTAGTTCAGTTGTAACACAACCCCACGCTCCATGGAGATCATTTAGGCAATTATCAAGAACAAGGCCTGCTGCAGTGTTGAACAGCTCACTTCAAAGGCCTACACCAGATGAACAGTTACAGCACACTGGTCAATTTCCATACAAGCCACCCCTTCCCTCCCCACTCTCCTTCACTCACTCCTCTTCTACTTATGCCTCTAGGCATTTTGACTGTGCTAATGAACATAACACCCCCTTACCCACCCCAAACACACACTCCTAGCTACTGTATGATGAGAAGTTCATGATGCGCTCTCTGTTGTCCCTATGAAACGCAAAGAGAAACAGGCTGCAGCGAAGGACAAAAGTGCCTGCCAGACACATCCCTTGCATCTGCCCCTGTTAACTGCGAGAAGCTGAAAGGTTTGCTATTTTGAACATGCAGAATATTCCTCTGCAATTTGTAAAACAGACGGGGTGCTGAAATGAAAAAAAAGGCGTCACTTTTAAAGTTAGTTTTCTTATCCTTTTAGATATTGATGGTAAAAGATTGAGGCTTCAGACTGTGCCTGACTCATAAAAATAACCACAAATTGTTAGTTCAGATGCACATTTCAAATAAAGATAATGGCTTAAAGTTTTCATTTTCCCTGTCAGTGTGATTTCTTTTACTTTTCACTGGTGGCACCCCGGTCAGTAAGTGTGCTACTGCTACATAAACCTCTAGTAAGCTGCTGAAATAAACTGCTTGACATAAACTAAACAAAAAGTCAGCTGAACTACATGAGAGTATAAAATATATGAGAAATACATATTCAGCAGTAACCTTTCTGCGATCTAAAAAACTATTACTAACTGTGCTACTTACTTGTCACACAATGATAAATAGCTTTATGAAGTTATAATGTTGCTACTTTTAAAGAAATAATCAATATGACTGACAGTGATTCATCAAATCACACAGAACATCTCCTCCATACAGTTTGGCAATTTCCTTTAACTTTAATTAAGGGCGGGATGTCTCAGCAACATTGCTACATTGCCAGTTTCCTCTCTTTGCGTTTCTTTCTGCAAGAACACAAAGGAAACGTATAAAGAAAATTACAGAGCCTTATTAAGAGTCTTTCCTTACTAAATCTGGACATCCCAATCCAAGGGAGAACAAAGCTAAACCCTATATCCATTTCATTTCTCTATCTCCTCTCTGGTTCTCATACACACACATACACAGTGACCAACTGTGTGGCACTGGACTTTCTAATCAGACTGGGTCATGTTTTATTGTAAAGATCCTAGACAAACATGCAAGCAACTAGATCCTCCACTCAGGATAGAGTTTCTAATCATGCACTATAAATTATTCAGCCTAGAAAAATCTGCCCTCCCCAAATGTTTATTGATGCAGGACAGACAGTGTCAGACTGGTGACATAGATACGGAACCTGGCATCAAAGTTCGGAAGGAGCCACAGGGTGAGGAAAGGGGTTGGCCCGGGTCAGAAAACCAAGGATGGATACCCAATGCGTCAGATGAGAGTAGCAACCTCACCCGTGGAGGTAATCGATTGACTCCGAGGATGCACGAGAGCAGTGACATAAGAGCCGCCGATGGAATGAGACACAGAAATTAAACGTAGCAAATGCCTAAGATGAAACAGCTTTACAAGAAGTTTATCGACAAAGTTACAGGAAAGAATAACTGGTGGCAGGAGGAATACTGAGGTTACCCGTTCATTCGGCGTAGTTAAAATTAGACAGACTGCACCTTTATATTATATTAAGAAAAATAGGTTATGTTTGTCTCCTCAGTAGTAAAGTGAGGTAAAGTAACTGCTGAATTCCCACATATTCCGATGAGCCTTTTTAAACCAAATATAACAGCACCCACTTGGAACCGATAACGTAATGTTTTCTTTAAACATATTAAATTCACATGTGGAAATATAATATAACATAACCGCCTCACTTTCTCCTTCCATCTCCATCTCTCTCCTCTTTTCTTAATATTTCTCCATTAGATCAGAGTGTGTGTCAGAGAAAATGGCTAATTTATATTTGTTGGAGACATAAACTTGTTTCAATTTTTAATATAACGAGGATGAAATATCAGACATCAGCTGCAGAGCATGAAGGACAATGTTTTTTTATCACATAAATTCAAAGCTTGGGAGATGGCATGTGAAAATCTGTGTGTGTGTGTGTGTGTGTGTGTGTGTGTGTGTGTGTGTGTGTGTGTGTGTGTGTGTGTGTGTGTGCCATCTAATGGGAAAATTATGATTCAGCGGTGGTAATGCATTGGCAGAATGTTGGCAGTCTGTGGGCAGCTACAGACACAACTTCTAGCTGCAGAGAGCATCTCTTGTCAGATGGGGGCAGTGTCAAAAATAAGTGGTACAACTGCTCTGTGGGCTACTCTTGCTTGTGTTGTCAGTCCACCAGCCAGCGGTGGAGAATCAAAGTTATAACATACAAAGTGCGGAAAACAATGAAAAGTGTCCACTGAAGCCACTCTGTACTTTTCATGCTGTATTTTTGATCTTTGATGTTTTTTCACCATTCCTGTTCTTGCTCTCCACCCTGTTCCGACCAAATCAGCTTTTGACCAACGCACATCAAGTGGTTGGCATTTTGGAAACGCGCACGGGAGCACGTTTGCCTTGATTGGAAACTCCTCTCTGTAGGCTCTCTGTAGATAAATACATACTCAAATGGACACAATCACAGAGCCATACGTTAAGCATAAATTTGCAAATTATTTCATTGTGATTTTTCTTCTTCAATTTTCATTATTTAACTCCTCTGTGTGAATCTTCAGCGTTGCCATCAGAGACTGCATTAAGCCACAAAGCCCCTGGCAACAATTTCTCAAACATTTCACAAATGTATTTCATATATCTTAACGGGTTATTGGCTTCACTTCTAAATAATGTCATATTTTGATCGCGCTGCTGTTGCACAATGGCAGATCACTTAGCAGGAAGGGAACAAAAACGGCCAGCTCATCTCATGAATGAGATTGTTCTTTTTGTTTAAAGTTATTATTCAAGTATCATCACTGCGCATCTGTGGGTGGATGACTGATTTGATAAGATGGAATTTCTCTCCTCTGTGGGAGCTTATTGGAACAGTTTCAACTATGTGCTTATCAGCTTGTTATAAGCTTCCATCGTCATGTGTGGATCATCTGTGGACTGAAAGGTAGACAAGGTAGGTCAGAATTATAAAAAAAATATCAAATAAGTTCTCACTACTCAGATTAATCATCATTACAAATATTTATGTACTTTTAGAATACTGAAGTACTTCTTACTCTGTATCTGCTTTTCATTGTGCAACAGAGAGACGGGCAGCCAGAGACGCAGGTGACCCATTGGGTTTGCATCTTTACGATCTATCTGTCTTGGCTGAATCCATGTCAGTAATTCTGTGTATTCCAGCCTGATAATATGTGTAGGAGGAGGACTGGGAGAACTTCGGCTCTGTTTAGCTCTCCTCTCTCTGCTTCTGCTGGTCTGAACAGAGCAATCATAGGACCGACGCTACAGCATGACACCCCTAAGATAAGACAGGTCTGTTGCCAAGAAATACTTAGTGAAGACCATCTCAGTGTGAGAAGAGGGTCTTCTCCAGGAACAGCTGCACATGCTAAATGAACTTATAAAAAATAGAATAACACAAAGTCCCTCGTTGAGGTTTGAAAGTATGATTTTTTCAAATATTGTAAATATGTTTGGCAAGATTTGATTCACAGTTATATTATTTTTGCAGTCCTCGTGACCAGGACTAAAGCCTTTACATAAAAACCATTGTTCACCTAATATATATGCTAGCTGGGCAGCTGTGGCTTGAGTGGGTTTTCTACTATCTGGAAGGTTGGTGGTTCAATCCCTGGCTCCTCTAGTAAGATACCAAACCCTGAGATGCCCCGATGGCTTCATTGAAGTGTAAGCGTGTGGATAGCGCACATTCATAGAGCACTTTTTGTCAATACAAAAAGTGCTCTATGAATGTGCGCTTTGCACTATTTTTACTACAGCGTCTTTAGTGACAAGCAAGTTGAGTGTTCAATTAAAATAGAAAAGCGCTGAAAGACCATTTACAATACAGATATTCCATTTAAAGGTATGGATGCATCTAAAAGAAATCTATACAACATACTTGTCAGACTTCAGCGAACTTCTTTGACCTTTCTCTTCAGCATTATCACACATTTGTGCTGCAGTTAACCAACTATTCATATGCTATTTTTCTCTTTTTCAATGCTTTAAGCAGGTTTTCACACACTATGAAAGTATGGAATGGAATCTTTAAACTTTCTTGTAAAATACCAGTACCACATCGTATTTGGTTACAAATACGAATGTAATTTAAAGTAGTTTTACTTTCTACCAGTTGGCTATGAGTTCCACTATCAAAATCCCAGTTAATCCTTATCCCAGCTATACCCATTAATGCATGCATCCTTTAGCTTCTCGTGTGTAATATGCAGTCATGTTATTGCTTTATCCGCCAAAAGCGCAACTTCTGCAGATGGAGGAGTTCCAGCATGACATTCCTGCGTGCCGTCTTGTCCTTTAAAGAGATCAGAGCTGGCACCTCTCCACAGATGAGGCACAGGTCAATCATGCAGTCAGCGCAACAGAGCCTGCCTCCATCCCCACAGGAGCACTCTGACCCTCTCATCTAAATATTGCATGAATTACATGTGCTGAGTTTCCTGTACTGAGTTAACCACCCCTAATGACAGATGTTCATCTTCTGTACAAGGACCTGTTAAATTTAGCCCCCAGATGGTGATACTCTGTACCCAATCTATTTCTAAGGCGCCGTTTTGGTTCAGATTTATATAGTCTGAAGAGACATGCAATACATGGTCGTATATTACAGCAGGATATGATCTTAGCATTCTATAGCTGGGCGGACTTTGGTCTATAAGGTCTGCTGTGACATTATGAGCTGATGTCAAATACTAACCACACTATTTCTTTCATCTGTTCTGTCACTTCACTCTAAATATACAGCTCAATAAACTCCTAAAAAACATACTCCAATAAAGACCATGGCATCAACTCAACCTGAAATCAGCTCCCACCATGAAAGAAAACTAATTTACTCACTTGTACAGTATCTGCCAGAGTTAAGGTGGGTTGAGAGCCAATAATTATTGGCTACTTCAAGTCTTGTGGAAATAGTGGCAGAGTGTTTTATAAATACTGACATGAAGATATCAACAAAGTCCATATGATCAAAACGCATTAGATTTATTGCCTGGAAGCAAGCTCAACATTATGAAGTTTAATCCCCCCTGATCTATATCAGTAATTGCAGTGCATTACTTCTAATTATGGCAGCGGCATTGATAATCCTGTTAATACAAATCAGATAGGGTGAGGAATCAGAGTTGAAGAGGGCAAGGAGGAGAAGGAAGCAGTAGGAGAGAAGCAAGAGCACAATCCAATTTAAACAGCAAAACAAATTTACTCAGAGAAATCAGGGAAAATAACGTAAAAAGAAAATCCACCAAATCACACAAATGCTATATTTACTTGCGGCTTAGTGTGTAACAACTGGCTGTCATCCACTGTCCTCACTGTATTTTTTATTTACTGATTTACTCGTGTAGGCGATGTCAGTTTGTCACTACATCAAGTTGGTTGAACTGCTATCAAATATTGCACAGACATTCATGGTCCCTAAAGGATAAAGCCTCTGAATATTCCTGTAGGTTGACATTTGTGGTTGTTAGTTATAACTTCTTTACAGCTTTTTGATTGATTGCCATTAAATCTAGTCCAGACTGACACGACTCCCAAACAAGGAATTCAAATGACATGAATGAAGCTTGACTTTTCCCTTAGTGCTACTATGAAGTTGGCATTTCTGTTTAAGATGGAGATGTCTTTATTACTGTTGTTTGGGGAGGTTTGTTGTTTTTGTTATTGAAATTTGGTACAGATATCCACGAGGCTGCCTATATGAATTTTAATAACTCTGATAACACGCTGAGATTAAAACTGCAGTTTCTTTTCATTATTTTGTATTCAATTTTATTTCTATAGCGCCAACAACTGTCACCTCAAAGTGCTTTAATATTGTAGGCTACAGACCATAAACTCTTAAACAAACAAAAACACACAAGAAAAACACCACAATGAGCAAGCACGTGGCGACAGTGGGAAAGAAAAACTCCCATTTAACAGGAGGATGCCTCAGGCAGAACTAGGCACAGGAAGGAGCAGCCATCTGCTGGTGGAGAGGGGAAGAAGAATAAAAAAAGAAACTAATGACTGAACCAATCTTAATCATTTTCACTATTTTTTAGAACGATTACAATGAGCTTTGTTTAGATGCAAGGTTAGCGACAACAGTCAACGGCTCTACATATTCCAAGTCCTCCGCATGTGCTGACTAGTGTTTACACACATCCAATCTATTAACTGCTCACCGCCCCATCTCAAGCTGCCCCGCGTGGAGATGCTTAAAAAAAATGACTTATTTTAGAAATGAGTCTGCAGGGGATCTGATTGAAAGGTGGCGATAAAACAGGCAAAATGGAAAATGTATGAATGGCGTAGAAAACAGATGCAGTTATGCAGTGAAGGCACATCCCTCCTGTGTCCATCTACATGAATCCAATGGGGGACCATGCAAAATGATTTTTCTCACCCATTTACAATTCAAGTAACCCTGTTGCACAGCGTGTTATTAAAAGTCTTAAATTTTAGAAATATCTTGCATTATGTCAATAAAGCGTCATTAGTGTCCCTTAAAGAAGCAGCGGAAGATGGGACTATCATGAGAGGAATAAGTGAATGAAGAGAGGAAGTGACTAAAAGAAAAAGTTAACTTTCTCTTATTTTCCCTTTGTTTGCCTCAGGAAGGATGTTAGTGGAAGAGAGTGGAAAACTTAGGCAATGCTTGAGCTCCTTCATCCTGCTTATTACAGTGCCGCCCCGGCTCTCTGTCCTCAAGCCTTTCTGCGCCTCACTATTTTAACTACACCTGTCATTTGCGGTCCAGTCATTTTACCTCTATGCTTGGCTTTCTTACCCCGCTTACAGGGACTGTTAACTGGGCCTGTCTGTCATGCTGGCTGGGGCTGGATCTTGGGCTGAGGCTGGGGGCAGATTTAGGCTTGGGTGAACGGTGGGAGTGGGGCAGACAAGGGTGGGAGTGATTTTGGAGGGGAGGGTTATAATGAGCTTGCGGCAATGCGGAGCTATAGGAACACTGCATGGTTTTTCCCTCCGCTGTGAGGCATCCATCTTAACAGCTGCAGAGACGGAGCAAGAAGAGAGAAGGGAATGAGAGGAAGAGATGCAGCGACACAAAACAGATGTGGTGCATTCGATATTTCTTGCTACCTCATTGGTTTTGAAATTGCTCTGCCTTTTTCTCTCTCATTCACTTTCTTCTTCTTTCATATATTTTCTAGCTTCTTTGTGAATTTAGTTTGCATTAATATATTATCTGGCTGTCTGATAGTGTATGATCTCAATCAGGATGCTGCAGAAAAAACGTCAGAGACATAGATAAAATATACTTGAATTTCTTGAATTACACTGGGCTACACGTTCAAGTAAATGTAATCACTTGAAAAACTGTAAAACTAAACAAAACAACTCACAGTAAAAGGATCATATAAAAAATACTACAATTTATACACAGTAACAGCCAGTCAGCATTCATTTATGTGGGACTAACACTGTTCTTAAGTGAGCTTTTGCTTTTTGCAGTTTTTTATGCTTGAGAATCAGCTATATTGTGGGTATTTTGAGAGTTTTTAATTATATACACTTTAAGGGTCCCCACAGAGAGCTTTTAATTAATCAACAGAGAATTACCGGGCACAACAACAAACATAAACCCTTAGCAAAATGCAGCAGGATAAATATAAAATAATAAAGTCCTCAGCACAAATCCAAGAAACACAGTCAGAATCACTGTGTTTTTTACATTCACAGGTTTGTAAACAGCCAGCATTTAAGATTAACAAAACGCACATACAGATATATACAATAAACTCAAAAATAAAACTATAAAAACATTATACTGACAGAAAGACATGGCAGCTCACTATATTCACCTGAACTCAACAACAAGAGAAATGGAAAATGAGAGAGAAAACCACTCGTTAGCTTTGAACCTTCCTCCAACGCAGAAGAGTGGATAAACAGAAAGCCAAGTGGCAGTGCTTCTGTTTCTCCGCTGCCAGCTACCTTGTTGGTGTTGCTTTATTATTTCATTAAGTGTAAATCCTGTCAGTGCCATTCCACCCCCAGTCTGGTCCAGTCCTGCCACTCCACCCTCAGCAGGTTAAATTATAATTTAATTACCAAGCCTTAGCTGCATAAGCTGCTTGGGAGCACTGGCCCCCCAGAATAATTTGAAAAGATGGTGTCTCCCCTCATCTTTGTACTCCTGATCTACCAGACCTGGGCCCCCTGGAGGCCCACTTCAATATCCCACCTAATTATCTACCTCAAATCAGGCACCTATTACAGAGAAATATCTGTAATTAAGTTGGAAGGGAGAGAAAAAAACCTTATTGTTTGAGAGTTCTTTATAGGACTTTTTTTCCTCCCGAAGAGATGGCTGAAAGCTGTAGGTGTGCCCCGAGGAGATGTTTCTCCAAGCTATTTCTATCACAGACTTCACTGTATCTGCAGCAGTGTCACTTTATCAGCACTCTAAACACAATGTAACATCCTTTTAAACTGCAGTTCATTACCAGTCAGCTGTGATAACACAGGAAGTGATAATCGATGAAACTACAGACATCTGGGGGTCAAAGGGGATTTATTTAAGGGTTATTTGTATTTAGTATTATCATCACAACAGCCCAATTTCTGTTTTTTAAGACAGAATTATTAACAAGTCTTTCATTTCAAAATGAACCTGCCACATTTGTAGTTTCTTTATTGCATAAGAGTGAGAGTAGCTTTAATTAATCATCTAAAATTTTAATAACAAACTAGGGATGTAATTTTTTTCAGCTGTACAAATAACCTTTTAATAATTCGCTGTCGTCACAAAATAGGTGAGCTCAGTAATTAGCAGCTCTGTGATAAATTGACTTAAAACAGAGCAAAATACAATATTTTGTCACATTTTTTTGATCAAAGAAAAATGTGTACAGTAAAAGTAATAGCTGTAAAAATCGTCACTAGTGATGTTGTGTCAAGGTATAAGACGCAAAGAGAAACAAACCTGTAAATCAGCTTTGACAGTCATTGAGAGAGGCAATGACAACTATGTTTATTGTGTTGAGAACAGAAGAAATATCTTTTCATATGAACTCCCTTTGTCTGCATTTATTTGAATGTAAATATGGCTCAGCTAGTACTGGTTTATTATTCCTTGTCAGATGATCTCTCGCCAAAAATGAATCATTTATGAGGGGATTTAGTTTCAAAGAGAAATAAAATCATAAACTACTATGGCACAGGTTGTAAAAAAACACTATAATTTTTTTTCTGTCCCAGAATAATGGTGTAATTTTCTTTGCACTAATTTAACACCACAAAACTGAGAATTTCATCCAAAAGAAGGCATTATACGAGACTGCAGGGAAATGTAATTTGCAGAAATCAGGGATCTAATACAGTTTATAACACCACTGAAAAGCAGAAACTACTAATTTGCTATTCATACTGCTTTCATAACATATCTACAGTTTAGTTTAACTCAACCATGTCAGAGCATAAAGCCCTGTTAAAAACCCTCTTCACATAAAAGGGGCCCCTTTTTAACAGTTTTTTTTTTTTACTTGTGAGACAAAGATAAGTAAATACAGAGGAGATAATGAATAGACTGGAAAATGAGCGTTACCACTCTGCACTGTTCAATCTTGGGGACAATTGCAGCATTTTGGGTAAAATTGCTTGCAACCCCACCACCACCATCACACCCCATGCCCATCACACACAGATATACACACCTCTAACACACGCACACACATACATACTCTCTCATCTCACCCCCTCTCATCCTATAATCCTCTGGCAAAGCCCTCTCTGTCCATGCGGACCCCCCACCCAGAGGGACCCTGCCAAGGCAAATTAGGGAGGGGGTGGGGGGTGCTTTTGTTTCGCAGGACTCTGTGAAAAGAAAAAATTCCAAATTATTTCTTGAGCTGGAGCAATTTGACATGCTGTGATAACTGCTCTGTCAGAAACTTCTTTGACATCTCTGAAAGAGAAGATTTTCTACCACAAAACCAGCGCTCCATTTAAAAACAGTCTTCAAAGGAGCCACAAACTCATTAGGCTGTTTAATTACGGCCTGTTCGCGTCTCTCTCCACCTATCCATCATCTCTGTCAAAATAGAGGCAAAAAACAAACTGTCCCCATCAGAAGTGGTCCGGGCTCTCGTCACAGCTTTTTAGTTTTCTCTTTTTGTCACACATCATCCTCTTGGCACAATCTCCCTTTTACTTTGTCCCTTCCCTTTTGTACCTGGTCTTATTTTGCGTCTCAGAGAACAATCTCTCCTCTTCCTCCCTTCTGCTCAATCTATCATTCTCCCCTTTGTATTTTCCTCCAAACCAATAAGTTGGGTTGTTGTCTTGCTGTTATCGCCGGCCCTTTGTATAGATGACCCACTTGTGTTCTTAGGGAAGTGATGTTGTTTGACCACAACTCACATGCTACCTTTCCCCAGCAGTTACATTTGGAGCCAGAGCCGACAAGTATTGGATGTACAATCACAGAGCAACAGCCCATAAGCAATCAGATTCAGTGGCAGAAAGAAAATGCCCTGTTTGCCTCTTCAAGTGTCTTGGTAGATGGAGAAAACCGACTATATGCCTGCAAATAAGAACTATATGTGTGACGATGTTTTTTTAAAGCACACATACATGAAAATATATTTAGAAAAGTTTACTAGTATAATGTCATCATGTGTCAGTTTCCTAAGTTAAGTGGAGTGTAGAGGCGGTTTTTAATGAACCACAGGCACACTATAAACCTACTCAATAAACATCCTCTAATTATTATGTCTCATGGTGTCACCTTTGTTGACCCTTGGAAATATTTTATATAACCACAAGTGGGAAAAAAACATTACTGTATTCCAAGCATCCACAGTTCACTTTAGCTAGAACTTCTGCTCTAGTTAAATCACGTTAAATCCTCTTAACATTGATCAGCACATGTCGCGAAACAGAACATCCACCTTAATAATGATTTAAAAAAACAAAGCAAAATACACATAAAACTATCGTCTGAACAGATGCATTAGAAAAACTATTGTGTTTCACGTATTATGCACTTATTATTCAGCCGTCAGTCACATTTTGACAATCTAAACTGACACTTGATCATCAAAACTTTGAGAACTACTAGTCTACAGTCTCAGCACTCCACTATTTCCTGTTTTCACGACTTGAGAGTTAATGCATCACATGGGGTTGCTCAGTACAGAGACACAGACATGAAAAAAGGAGACACTGGCATAAGCTGTAATTAACAGAATTTAAAAAGCCTTCAAGAGCTAAAAACAATGCAGATCTTTAAAATGCTAAAATGATCAGAAACACAGCAACTGAGGTGGGAAATAATAATCACTTATGGCAGGATTTCATTGGTTTACATTAAACTATAAAGTCCATCCCATGTGACTGTATACTGTACGCCTGTAAAATCAAATGTAATCCAGGACAGTTGTTTCATAAGAAGGTTTTTCAGATTACAGAAAGGTGATCACAATATTCTGCTCATCTCATGTTTGTAAATGGTAGTGACAAAAAATTAGAACGAATATAATGCAGCTCAGTGAAACACCACTATCTGTTACAATCGCTGCAGTTTGATTAAATCAGAAAGCTACAACACCTTCCAAGTGTAGTCGGCTTTTTCTGTACTGGCAGAGTACTCGGTAAAGTGAGTGCTAACTGGAGATATCTTTTACTCTTGTGCAGTGTTGAGGAAAATATGTATTTTCATGGGGTCTGCCATTGCTTTCATGAAAGAACACAGTCCTTGTGGTCAGACATAAAAACAGCACTCTGTGTGATCGTTTCAAGACTTGGGCACTAAACAGGAAATTTGACTTTTACCGATCCAATTACAGCAGCTCTGCCTCACCTTTCGATGTTGTACCGTGCAGCAAGCCATGCAAACAGAGCACTACATCTCACTCTGCCCCGTTCAAACAGGGATGTCAGCGATTATTCTTATCTGAAGGCGAACAACTCCTTAAAAAAAAAGAGGGAAAAACTCAAAGAGATTCATTCTACGGTTTTCTCAATAACCCCTTCAACATCACTTGTGTTTCTGAAAACACTCAATAGCTAAATCAAACTGTGTCACTCAATACACTTTCCCACCCTTTGAGATCAATGTATTTTACATTCTTCATCCCTGTCTGTCAATATCAATGATGGAAGAATATCAATAATGACAGCTACATTTGTATCTGTACCATTTCAGCAGTAGGATCTATTCCTCTCTTGCCCTCTTCTCCCTCTTCACCCGCCAGCAGTTACACAGCTCATGTTCAGCCAGGCGCACACAGGATATTAGCTTCTCTACCAGCAAATTTGCTTTTCACATCTATTTCTTTCTTCTTCTAACCAGTTCTTGGATGGCTTGTTATTGAGCTTAGTGTCCACAAATGCCATTGATCCAAGCCACAACTGAGATCCATACTCGGGCACTTTAACACTCTCTCAGCGTGTTAGTAATACTAATCCTGCTCCACCGGCAGGCCTATTGATTTTATAGATTTCCCCGAAAGTTGTGATAATGATATATCATTGTTAAATTTGGTAGAACAAACTGCTTTGCCAATCTATCAATGCAGTGCAGGGGCTCTGATTTTAAGATGGCCTACTGGTCTACTGTCATAGATTTCACTGTCAAACTTTAGAAACTAGATTACATAAAAACAGAAGCACACTATGGACACAGTGTTACTGGATCCAAATCCAGAGTCAAATCCACCTTTCTATCAAATATCAATAAGTTTAGCTTTCATCATTTGCATCAAGTACTCAGTTCACTGCCATCTGTAAGGAAAGAAAAAATATAAACTTTTTAAGCTATATCAATACAAATCAAACAACACCTGAGACATTTCTCAATTTCTGCACAGCCCCGCCCCCACAATCCTCCTCCAACTGGAAGCAAACTTGGCCCCGCTCACTCTCTAGTTGTCCTCATTCTTGCTAATTCTATGTATAGACTTTGGAGACCCCTTTAGCCATTTAAAAAAACAGCAATAAACCTAACAACTTTTTAGACAAATCTTTCCACACAAGAGTTGCCAGTACTGCCCCAAGAGCACAAGGTCTGTAAAAGCAACCATCTCTGTTCACAAGTGACAGCAACATTCAGCTTATTGCAGGGCAGCTGACATAAATGTAAATGAACTCCACATCTCTCTTAGTGATCGTTTTATATGTAAAATATCGTCAAAATCACGTCTAAATGATATCTATCCTTATTTTATTATCAGTTGTAACAGTTACAAAAATACAGATTTTAGATGAAGCAAACGGTTGGGAAACAACATCTGGTTAACAGTGCAGTCTTAACTGGATGTGTTAAAATGACATTGTTTAATAACAGAAACAGAAAACAAAGATAACTGAGAACACTTATTGGGGATTTTACTGTATTAAATTACAGGATATCCGAGGCGAGAGTAGGAGATGGCACTTAATGTTAGCAACACATACAATGTGGAGACTGACAACACATTTTTTCAGTACATTTTTAAAAAGGGAAAGAAACCATCTGAGCGGTCACAAAAAACCTCCTCCTTCCCCCATTCAGAACACTGATGATGGGTCTTGGATTGGTCTTGGACCATGACAATGATCCAAAACATACCACCAAGCCAACAAAGAAGTGGCTAAGGAAGGAGCACATTAAGGCCATGGAGTGGCCTAGCTCGTCTTCAGACCTCAGTCCAACAAACATCTGTGGCGGAAGCTGAAGCTTTGATTTGCCAAGCAGAAGCTAAAAAACCTAAAGGGTTTTAGAGAATTTCTGTAAAGAGTAGTGGGTCAAAATTCCTGCTGATATGTGTTCAAACCTGGTGACCAACTACAAGAAACATCTTACTGCTGTGCTTGCCAACAAAGGTTTCTCCACCAAATACTGAGAAATGTTTCCCTTGAGGATCAAATACTTACTTTAGTCAGCTGCATGTAAATCAATTTATGGCTTTTGTGTAATGTTTTTGTTTGTTTGTTTTATTTTTGGTTGATATTCTATCTCTCTCCAGGAAAATGAAACTGCCAGAAGAATAAGCGACTGCTCACTTCTTTGTAAGTGAGCAAAGTTACAAATTCAGCAGGGGATCAAATAATCATTTCTGGCACTGCATATTGGGTATTTCTTAATCTGCCAAACAAAAGCTATGGTTATGATCCAAATCACCAAGCCCAAGCAAAGACATAATTAAAATCAATTACACCGACCAAAAAAGGTTTCCCCAACTTTTAGCTTCAATTAAAATATATGAAATGATAATTAATTGACTGTATTGTATACACTGATATGACAGCTGCCTTTTACATCAGATTTCTCATAAACTACTTGCTGTAATCTAATAAACTCAAAATACTGATTTGATGCCTAAACTACTTTTATCACTGATGCACCAGTTCACTGGTAATCATAGTTATGTTACAGACTGGCATGTCTTTTCATTCATCTATCTATATTCTACTATATTATATATAATAATATATTATAATAGTTATTAATTATTATATAATTACTAATAATATAATGTTCTATTCTGTCTGTCAGATACAGTCAGCTTAGAGTGAGCACATTAAAAAACTGGTTTCAGTGTAACTGGTAAAACATTAACATTAATTAGTTCCAGCTGGTTTAATCTAGTTGGCAGTGACATTAGTCATTTTAAAAAGTAAAAGGGTCAATTAGTGTCATCTCTAAATGAGAAGCCTTCTAATGTTACAGTACCTGCATGTTTTAACACTGATCTTTGCTTGGTAAGTGATTTGTTAGCACCATGCCTCAACGTTGGGGTATTTTGATTACCAAGAACTGGATCCAACCCAACAGTGAATGAATAAAAAACATCATACATGCAAATGTCACGCCAATTAAATGAAGGCTAAAATCGTAGAGCCCGCGCACTGGTTTGATCAATGAGAGCTCTTACGTGAGGGAGGGCTTGTGGTGGCACATGGCCTTAAGTACCTCCAAAATACATATAGCCTGGACACGACCAGACCCACGGAAGTGAACTGCAGAGAAAAATGAGAAGAAAAATGTTTACTGTGAAAGCATGCTCATATTATAGCTGATGAAACATTGGGGAGTGGAGAGCAGGGAGCAAAGGAGGCAGAGGTGAAAGATAAGGCTGGGAAGGCTGTGGGGGTGGGGGTGGGGTGAGGTGGCAGAGGAATGAGCACAGGGAATAGTGAGGTCTGGAGAGAGAACTAATGGGCAACACGGCAACACTTCAAACCGGAGGCGCAGCAAGGCAGCAGTGGCCTGACACAGCTGAAGGCCTCAGAGGAGTGCCAGGCCTATTAGAGCAAGATAAGGGCCTGTTTGGAGAAAGCATCCTCTCAATGGTGCAATGGGCAACTACACAGGCATGGGCATCAATTAAAGAGAAAAAATATGACATAGAAGTAGGAGCACATTAAATAAAAACAACAAACTGCCAGTGCTACTGCCCTCCCCTCTGAAGGACTGGGAATGGGCAGGGAGCATCAGTGCTGAAATATGGTCGATTTATTCTCCACAGCATTGTCAGTGTGGGGGGAGTTTATGATGAGGTGCAATGTAAAGGGGAGAAAAGAAATGAGTCTAGATGCCTTCTGGACACAGAGCTCCGCACAGAGATGAAAGATGAGAGACGTGGAGGCTCACCTAAAAAAACTCGACCACACTCTTTACAAGAAAAAAAATCTTGCCAGTGCTATGATAACTAATTTAGCTTTAATTCACCTTCCATTCCTTCCCTTTATGCCTGAAGGCAGGATGTGATATGCCAGATTGCAATGCCCTAGTTTGGTTATGGTCATGGAAACTGCCATCAGATTGTTTGACCTGTTTGAAAAACTGCACTGAATTAGAGAAATGAACCTTTAATTAGAAGAAAATCAAGCAAATTATACTCTCCCTTTGACAAAATTTGTTTTTGCTGCCTAAAGAGGTCAGACCACGGCATCACCTACAGGGTGTTTTATATCTTCAGCCCAGCAGTGTCCTTGCAAGGTGCCTGTCGACTGCCCTCTGGAAGGAGGTGTGGGTGGCAGACGGCCTTCATGAAACACCAGTAAACAACAATGAGTTGAACTGACACATGCTGCTGATGAAGGGGGAAAAATAGCAAGACTCTCCTGTTTTGTTTAGAATATGGTGCAAGAGAATGCAGGCTTTCCTTTTGGTTCGAGTTGGGTTAATGTGATTTCTGTTCCGCCTGTCGGTTCCAGAGACCCAGCTTTGTGAGCCGTGGTCAGGTGAAGCCTGGACTCAGACCCCTATGGCCATTAGGGTGGAAAGAAGACAACCCAATAAACAGAGAAAAGCTTGATGTGCACAGGTCACTGCACAACCAGCAGTCAAAAAGCATCTTACCCTGGAGACTATAAAAGCGATAACATGCAGTGGGAATCTGAGCGCCTTAATTACTGGTCACTCCGTGACTGAGGAGATGCTACACAGATTCTGAGTAAAACTGTGCTGGCAGCCCAGTTTTAAGCACAGACAAGAAGTTGGGCATGTGAGCATATCTTAGCTCTCTCCATACTGTAGACTGTAAATAAAGGGGGATAGAGAGATGGATTGACATGCTGAGGTTAAATATGATCCATTAACTATTATATAGTGCATCTTTTCCTGTTTACCAACCTCACCCTAGGCTTCGCCATTTCCTATGCAAGCTATTTGGCCCTTTTAAAAGCACCGAGAGTGGAGCCAGGAGTAAATCTTTAAGGATTTGACTTGCAAAAAGCACCTCATATATTGTTTATGAAAAAAACAGCAAAGGTTCCCCTCCCTTCACCTGCCTCCGAGCATGTTAGTTTTATTTACTTATTTTTAGACATGCACTAGTTAGGCACAGGCATACTTGTCTGACTACATCTTTACAAATAAAGATAGACTGTGTCCTCATCTGTCATGTTTCATAAGGAGAGTCAAAACTATTCTATTCACGTTAAAGATTCTTGGGTGACATTTTCAATTGAGTCAAAGAAGCAGTATTTTGTACTTTACCCCTAAAGAAAGGACACAAAATGGGGGTAGGATTTAATAAAATGTGGAAAATTCCATCATAACATTGAAATATTATTGGGGAAAAAAGACTTGTCACCATGTGTCAACTTGATCCACCCTGCAGAAACCTCCTTTTGTTACGAACATATGGAAGAAAAGGGGAGAGTGGAAAAATTACCCTCCATAATTGGCATCCTGATCAAGGACAGCCATGGCAGCTGAACAATACAACCTTTAATTTATCAGAACTCATTATGAGCTACTGCTATAATGCCAAAGGATATTAGAATAAATAGTGACAGAGAGCAGGGGAATCAAACACTCTGCCGTTGAATGCTTTTGTTGACTGCGAGCGCAACTCAGAGGAGTGACAGAAGGAGAGTGTAAGGGTGTGTGTGCGAGTATTTGTGAGTGCACGAGAGCGTACTTGATCACAGTTCATCCCAATCATGACCTTAACGGATAAACATGACATTGAGCAGAGGAGGATATTAATAGGCAGAGATGCCCTCTGCCTTTGTGTTGCTTTGATTGTAACAGTAAGGGGCAGAGGAAGAGGTGAGTTGACATAAGGGCCCGGGGACGCCATTTCGTGCTTAAACACATGCGTCCTCTACAGGAAGAGCCTGTTCTTCAACAGATGATGGACGCCTTACAGCTGAGTTGTCAACTTTGACGTCTGGAGTTGATGCCGTGGAACAACACGAGAAAGCCACTTTGGCTGTATTATTTATCTGTGCACAGGTGCTTTTTCAGAGTCAGCACCATGCAACAAACAAGAGGAACAAGAGGGGCACCCATCAATACATAATCACTGTGTGTTTGTGTACAGACAAGATGTGTGGAATGGAGATTTTACACAATTTAAGTCACTATAACAGCATAAACATCCATCCATCAATCCATTCTCCACTGCATATCCAATAAGGGTCGCAGGGGGTTGGAGCCCATCCCAGCTGTCATAGCGTGACACTGGACAGGTCACCAGTCTATTGCAGGGATAACACATGGGGACAGACAACCATTCATGTTCACACTACTTAACCTGCTATGCATATCTCTGGACAGGAGAAAGCCAGAGTGCAAGGCAACTTCAAACTTTTGTAAACAGGGACATTTAAGATTTTTCTATATCTCTGCTAATGCAACCTAAGCTACCAGAACCAAAACGTGTCTCTTTGTTTAAAATCTTAGTTTAGCGGCAAGAAATATTTTAGCATCTCTTTTACAAAAATATAGTAGTTGTACCAATACAAGTAGATTTACATGATTCTTGATATCTAATTTCATACCACTGTAAAAGAAAACCATCTTTGTTCCATTTAGCCTATGGAAGATGGTTTCATGACAACAATGAAAGCAGTCTAAGAAGAAAAGCAATGTGCATTTTGGGATAACAATGCAAAGTAGTTCCACAGCTGACTCTTACTGCCTTTTCTTATCAACGAGGTGTGGCGGAGCAGCGGCAGCTGCACCAGTCGCCATCTTCCATCTGTAGTTGCTTTTCCTGTGCTTGTGGGTGTCCCTTCTTCTGTATCTTGGGTGGCTGTAGCTCAGGTGGCAGAACAGGTCAGCAACTAATCAAAAGGTCGGTGGTTCGATCCCAGGCTGCCTCCTGGCTGCATGCCAAATATCCTTGGGCAAGATACTAACCCCATGTTTGCCTACTGGTGGTGGCGCCTGTGTCCGGCAGCCTCGCCTCTGTCAGTGAGCCCCAGGGCAGCTGTGGCTACAATGTAGCTTGCTATCGCCAGTGTGTGAATGGGTGAATGACTGAATGTAGTGTAAAGCGCTTTAGGGTCCTTAAGGACTAGAAAAGCGCTATACAAATGCCGGCCATTTATGATACCACTCAGTTATAAGCAAAAGAACAGAGTATAAATAAAGCCTCCATACCATTGGTAGTGCTACCTTTGTAGTAGTTATGGTATTAAAAAAATTAAAAATTACTGTTGTATTTTTCATTTCTGTTATCAAAAGATATTGAAAAGCATTAAATGTATCGATTCTGGTGGCATCTGTTATCACATTGCTTTATGTCCAAAAATAAAAAACAAACAACAGAAAATAAAAGAAATAAAATTATGCTTAATCTGAACATATATACAGTATATCTGATGTAATCCTGAAATCGCTGTCTCTGGTTTAAAAAAACATATTCAGTCTAGCTTTCATCTGCCCACTATTCCCTATCGATTATTTCCCTCAAACCTCTGAGTAAACTGTTGCTTGATACACTTACTGGGAAACTAACATTCTTTTTTTGACTTTGTTTAAGAGCAAAACAACAAATGAAAAAAAAAAAACCCTTGCAATGGTCAGCCAATATAAACAGGCCCAAACCTAACTTTTTAGTTGGTTTCAGAGGAGTGGAATAAACCCATCCTTAAACTGATAAGAAGAAGAATTTAACCCTACTTTGTCTTTACATTTTTTTCTGTTCATTCTTTGCATCATGACACAAATATGGAACAACACACCCTTCCACTCCTTCCGGCTGCTTATTACCAGAAATGATCTTTTGTAAAGTTTTTTTTTTTTTTTTAAGTGAATAAAAGAATTAAGAGCAATACAATAACACAATCTACTGCACTAAACAGATGATTGGCATTTATCTTCAGGCAGCTGATCAAGCATGTGTCAAAGAGAGAAAACTGCCTTTGACAAAGACAAATGCATGACATATTCATCATTTTTACGCATGTTGCATTGTTCTCAATCAGTGCAACCCACAAATGTGTGCATTTAACTGTAGCCACTGGCAAATGGATGGGCACCACTTTTAAAATGATATACAAATTATATATGCATCTATCAAGAACTGCTCGCAGCAAACTGGATGAGCAGTGGTTTGGGTTTATTACGTGACACTACAAACACATTAACTCGCTCCATGTTTAGTGTTCAGAATGACCCTTGCTCTTGAGCTTTTTCACCCTATAACGGAAGGGTTCATCGACAAATTCACACAAACAGTGTTACTGTTACGTGTATGCGCACAGCACCTTTGTTTAATCTGCCTGTCCCTGACTTGCCTCAGTTCAGTCTCATTTCTTCCCTGCACACACTGAAAAAGCTCCTCCACAGCCAGGCAAAGACTCTTCTCTCCTAATCTCCTGAAACACCAGTACAACACAAAAATGTTCTTCTGAGCTTCTGTGAAATATCTGTGAAATTAGCGAGAAGTGCTCGAGTCTCTGCGCAGAGCCTCTTCTCACCTGGAAAATGAGCCTGTGCATTTACCATCTACCTTGATACAGGTAAAATGGACGGCACATGGACACGGCAGCTGAAGTGGTAATATACTTCTTGTAAGGGATCAAATTGTCCTCAACACCCCTCCCCTCTTTATTACCCAGGCTACTTCACTAGTAGCGGTGAGTGGCTTCATTGTGCAGCTGGTAGTTCATCTCTCATTAGTTGCTAGTGTGTGCGGCAGAATTGGGCCAGGACAGGTTTTTATGGCTAATCTGATATATGGTGTCGAAGACAGTGCAGTCTGGCCCCAGACCAGAATACAGACAGAGGTCATCGGGGTCCAGGTCAGAAAAACGATACACTTGCTCTCGCACACATAAACATGCACACGCATTACACTGCGGTGATTGCATTGAGCGATAATCTGTATAACTGAAAATATTATGTTTGCACAGTATAGATAAAAATGTCATATTTTTAATATCTGCGACATCCATTTGATGTAATATAACAATTCAGCGTCAAAAATGCTTTTACCAGCTCATAATACATAAGTAGAGGCTATTTAGAGGTGCAGAGATCACTAATCATCCACTGAGGCCTAATGCTGTCATTTGCACCTCCGCACATGGCCCCTCCAATTATGCCACCAAAATTCAAACCTCTATACACCCACACACCCTCACACATTACAAGGACAGGACACAGTGGCGACTGACACTCAGCGCAGGAGCTCATTATCACCTTCCGCTGGCTGTGAATGGCTTCCTGTCCTGGGCACCGTGGAGGACTTTGGTTGCAGCCCTTCTCTTCTCGTAGCAAGGGAGGGGCGCATCCTCTAGTTTATCTGGCTCTTGGCCCTGGGCCTCAGCACTAGCCTCCTCAACACTACAGGAGCTGCTCTCTAGCATGAAGACATGATCCGAGAAGAGGGCAAGTCTACCAGTCAAAGCTGGCAGGTATAATTGCACTGAAAATCACTCTAAATATGCTCCTTAAGGATCCCAGGGCATGGGAGATGTCAGCCTCAGTCCCATGCAGTGAAATATGTTAAGAGTGGAGTCGAGCTCTCTTTCGGTCTGCCATGCACAAATACACACTTCTCATACTCGCCCACATTCGACTGCACACTAACGGGGAGCATTTTGTGTATGTGTGTTCATACAGTAGATACACATATACACAGAGACCCATACACACACACACACACACACACACACACACACACACACACACACACACACACACACACACACACACACACACACACATTTAACAGAAAGAGGACAGATGAAGCTGTAGGGCTGATTCTGCAGGTTTTCCTGCTGGCATCAAGTCCACTCAACTGCGAAGACATTTCCTCATTAGCCAACCTCAGCTTTAGACAGCTGTGGGCTCAGAGAGTGTTCATAACTGTATATATGAAGGTGTGCACAGCAGGCATGTGTGCGTGTGAGAGAGCAAGGATCATAGCATAGTGTAAAAGTGAGTGTTAGTGTGTGTGTGTGTAAAAAAAAGTGAAGGCAAGGAAAGACGAAAGAGGCAGACGGATTCTCAAAAATAGAAGAAAACAAAAACAATCAGATCAGAGTACAGTAGATTTGCAGCGGGTGCACTTCAGTGGTGGTAAGAGGTCTGCCAGCTTGACCTGCATCTCTGACCCACGTTTTTTTGTGTTGCTAACCCTAACTGTCAGAGGTTTTGGGCTCTGTGTCCTATGCTTCCCAGCCCAGGCTCAGCTATGTTCCAGAGCCAGTCAGAGTCAAGGCCAAGATCAGAGCTCCGAGTGAGGTGCTACATGTTTTAGCCTGCCCTGGCCCCGTTGCAGAGCAAGAGAGATGAAGGGATATGTGTGAGATAAATCACTAAGTGCCTCACCTTGGGTCACCGATCACACCAAAGGCCACCAGCAATCTCTATTTGAGGCACTGCATTTGCTGCTTCAGGGCTTTGCTCTCTGGCCTTGCTATAAATCAGCATACAACATCTTAACCCCATCTCTCCCTGTTCTTTATACCCCCATCCAAACCCACCCCGCCCCATTACTAAAGATTACATTAAAACTGTAAAACTGCGTCAGTTTATGAGACGCTTCCAAATAAAATAACGAAATAGCAAAAACTATGGGTACTAAACCTAATTTTATTACATGAATTAAGCTGGTATTAGGTAAATATGCTCTTTAATTAAACAGAATATATTTAATCTAGCATCTGCAAAAGCAAACAGAGTGCCAGACGCATTACAGCTCGCAGCTTCCTTCACTAATAAATCTTAAGCTATGGCATAATAAATAGACTGTTAAATGTGATGCTGTGTCAAGATGAACAAAAACATTAAGAGGAAAATACTGCAGTGACGTGACTGCTATAAAAATATTAGAAAACTGATAATCACAATGAGATTGGAGTCTTAAATTGTCGTTTAATTTCCTCTAAAACACTAATAGTGAAGTTCATGGAAATCACTACAATACTGATAAAATATAATTGGTGCACAGATACAAGTTCCACCTTGAAAAGATAAAGCCCATAACTCTCAGCATACCTTACTAAGCTACATGGTAGATGAAGAGCACAGATGCAGATTTTAATAAATGGTAAATAATGTTTTTCTTTTCTTTTTATTACAGACAAACCAAGGTTTATGTTTAAGAGCAGGCATAATGCCAGTAGTCCTGTCAAGATTCTTTCTGCCCTTTGTCCTGCTTTAAATTGTCCTCTCTTAATATGACACAGACCCTTCTCCAGTGAAAAGGCTTTAAGGAAGCAAGAAAGAGAGATCGTATCCTGGGAATAATAATTGTCAGTGTACCCCAATGTGTTTCAGGTACTTGACGTTGTGGATACGCTTACGTAACTTCACTGTAAATTATCTAAAATGTTAAAATATATACTATGAAATTAAACTATTACATCATACCAGCCCTTGGATCATTAATATCAGCCAAACGTTTCACCCCATTTCACATATTTATTATTCATCATATCCAAAACACGGATGTTTATGAATCATTTTTGACCACAAGTAATGTCAAAAAACACGCCTAACCCATTTACACGCTCCAAAGTCATAAATGAGCATGGTTTGGTTAATTTAACATGACGCTAGCTTGAGGAAACAAAAAATAACAAAAAACACAAATAAATAAATAAACAAATAAATGAAATGAAAACTGTTTTAGCCAGTTTTTGCTTACAAATGGCAAATGTTCCAATAAAACTTATATTTCTGGGAAAAATCTGAATGCCTCTGAGGTTTCATTTTTAAACATATATCTAAAAAAGTCAAAGTCAAATTTAAGCACACCAAAAGCTTCCACATGCACGTGACTAGCTTTCCCGACACATCTTTTCTGACTTTTCCCACCTATGTTTGACTTAAGTCAGCAAACTTAGAGACACCAATCTTTTTGAGAAAAGGTGTGCTATAAAAACGGGGAAATCATACTTATGGAGCTACCTGCCTGGAAACTCTTTGTCCCCAGCCTGTCCAAAAGACAGTCTGTCAGGCTCGTACTGCCCTAAGTGTGACTGTTCTCCTTCTCTTCCATTTCCTCCTTCTCTCCTCAGGTGTCATAATGGCAGCAGACCAGGCCTTGATGGAGGTGAGATGGGAGCAATAAAGAGTGATCCACAGGGAGAATGCGGGGGTGTCACATGTATGGCATTGCTGTATCACTATGGAACAGCAGGCCTTGGTGCTGCAGGAGAATGCTTTTACACTGAAGGAATGCTGCAGGTGATACATACAATTACATGACATCTAGAACCCTGACAGGCTGACACCCACAGACTTCAGCCATGTTTGTATGTGTGCGCATGTGGGTGTGAGCATATAACTGTGGGTTGCAAGGTAGAGAATGAACAACAACAGCATAAGTGAAGGAGGAATGAGGGTCCAAATTTATTTTCCAGAAAAACGAACATCCTATTAAGACTGGAAAATCAGTCGTTTCACTCTCAAAAGGTTCTACATCAGCCATTCAGGAAGAATGCTAATAATAATCAGAACGCTTGGGCAGGAAGGATAAAGAATTTCAAGGAAGGATAAAATACTATGGCGCAGTTTGGCTTATAATGTGCTCATGATTGAGGGAAAAAAGGGTACAGTTGAGAAAGTGTTGCAGAGAGGAGAGAGAAGTAAATACTAAGAGTAATTTTGCTTCTTCTATTAACCTGATGTGATTACAATAGCCTGATGGGCTGCCTTATTTCATGGAATATTAAATTCAAAAGTGGCTCAGAGGAAGGACGCTACAAAGAGGGGGAAGGGACCACATGTCTTCTCATGTTTACTTTTTCAAATGACCAGCAGCCCTGTATACATATATATACATATACATATGTATGTATATATCCACACATGTATATATACATACAGATTAAGATTTTTGATTATATTTGCTGTAAATGACATATTACAAACACTAAACGAGTAGCTCATTTTCATTATTATTAGTAAAGTAAAGTGAAAAAAAAAATAAGCATGTTTCATTTTCTCCCCATTCATCCACAACAGTCCAGCGATGTTAACTGTAGGATTTCAGAGAGGCAATTGATTTTTCAGGCATAAGGTCAATGTTTATGGATGGGTGGATACAGGCTGCAGTGAAAACAGTTGTTCCACTTTAGCAACTACAGGAAAGCATGTGATCAACACAGATTTCATGGCTTGTGGCTTTACCTTGTTGGTTTTACCATAGTATTCAGTGTAACACACATCACTCTTTTCCTCATGTAGTCACTCGAATTCTGCAGTTTCTTTTCTGTCTCTCTATCGCATTTAAAAACTGCCATGCCTACAGCATTATATTGGTTTGCAGTGATGGATTTTTTCCCTTTAAGCCTGTCTTAAAGTGTATCTTTGTAGTTAGACGTTAAAATATTTAGTCCCTTTTGAAACGTAACAGAAAAAGACTTTCAAAGTCACAGAGAAAAAAGTATATGAATTAACTAATTTCTAGCCACATTTGTCATAAATCATTATTAAGGCTACAACAGTTTAAAGATAGAGCTGGATTAAATTGTTTAGAATGAAGTTCATAGGTACATGGAGAGCAAATCTAAACAATTTCTACCAATCCAATATGCAGAATTTTTTTTTTCATTTTCATTAGATAAATTTACCATTTAGTGGACAAAATTGATTTAACGGTAGCAAAATGTCAGCTAACTAGTTGAGATTTTTTGTAACTAGCTGTAACATGTTTGCATGGGCTCTTCTAAATACAGGAAGTGGAAGAATAAGAAGAGGAAGGGGGGGAAAGACACAGCTACTCTGTGTTAATTTAAAGAATTAATTCCATCCACTGGAAAAACTGGACTTGTGTTGCCTCATTTCACCAATGTACCTCAGACATTTCGTCCACATGTTTTATAACACTTAAAAACACAAAAAAAAAATGCAGCTGCCCTGTGATGTCTAGAGGAAATGAAGTTAGAAGGCAAACTCATCATTAGTCTTTAGATGAAATCAGATGAGAGTGAGTGTTCAAGCATCGTTATCCAGACTGGGCTTTTATGAGCAAACACTGTGCCGTTGTATAGTATGGGATGCATAATAAGCACCTCTACCCTCTGGGAGAGTGCAGCCATCAGTGCGGCTGTGCTGTGTTGTGATAAACCTCCTCTATCAGCATGTATCTACATTAGCTATCAGCTCTCTGGGTGTAATAACAGAATAGGACACCACCTCACCGGCTTTAGAAGAAAACCCTCAAGAGCAATAATAAAAAAGTGCATCAGTTTTCAGCTTGGCAATTATGTTCTTTCCATATTATGACAAATTTTTCACGAAAGTGTCACAGCAATCATTTTCTATGCAGTGTGAAATTCACAAAGGGGGTTCACCTTGCCAAATAAAAACAACAACAACAACAAAGCTATACTGCACGTATCAGAAGACATGCAGATACTTCGTGTGTGTCTGCATGTGCACTACTAGGTAGGACTGCAGGGTGGAGCCGTGAGATAGGATGCCACCTATTATTTAAACTGAAAGATCTCACTCCAGCATCCAGTGACTGCTGTTTGTTTCACCAGCAAAATTAATGCCTACGACTTCAGTTTCATTAAAAAAATGCTATTTTGGACTAATATTGAGTGCAGTGCTACCCTCCCTAAAAATCTAATGGCACAGTATGGAAAATCTTGCTTCCATTTCACCAATGTCGGATTCCTGCTAACTACAATACAGGTAAAAAAAAAATGCAATCTATTTTCCTTCTTTGTCCCATCTTTCTCCCCTAAACCAACAGATGGCCACCTCTCCCTAAGCCTGAGTCTGCTGGAGGTTTACTTCCTGTTAAAAGGAAGTTTTTCCTTCCCGCTGTCACCAAAACGCTTGCTAATAGGATGGTCACATGATTGCTGGGGTTTTCTCTGTTTTATTTGTATTATTATAGGGTATTTACCTTAGAATATAAAGCGCCTTGAGGCAAACGGTTATTGTGATTTGGCACTATATATATATGGAATTGAATTGAAATGTATTTATTGTTTGAACTAATCTATACATCAGTTTTAGCGTATGTGTTGTTCAATATGCACTGATACGAAAACTGCTTTGAATAATTTAGATATGTTGATAAAACCATTGTTTACGATATTCTTAACACTGTCGACAGGACATGCAGCAAAGTATAAAGAGGTGTAGACAGTGGTGCAGTCAAGCAGTGTTTTCACCGTAGCACGGTATGTTGCTAACTATTTTGTAAAGTACATTGCTGAAAAGTTAATAAACAATGACCCCTTTGTGTTCCCACTCCGTGATGATTGGCTCCACTGAGTCTGTGAGTGAATGAGCAGAGAAATGGGGGTGTACCGAAGAAAACTGATTGACCTAAAACCAGACAGCTTTCACATTATGCGGGTGATGTTTTTCTGCTTTCTCCATGTTGTCCTTCAACTGACCTACATCTTCATGCTTTGGCCCAATAAAATTAACTTTTGTGCCACATGTTAGGAAGGTGACTATTACATGCAACCTGATGTCTGCTACCCTTTAACTGGCTCTGAAATAAAGAGCAGAACACCTCTGTTTTAGGGTCCTACGGCTAACAGAAGGACCAATTAAAATAAATAAATAAATAAATTTCCAAACATTATTTTATTGAGATCTTTACTACCTAAAAAAGATAGTAAACTCCATAATCCAGTTTCAGGCCTTGAAATCAACACATGGGTCTGTTTTGGTGTGGTGTAAGGGGAAAAGAAGCAGAGGAGAGGGTGGAGAGAAACACCACATACAGGGTGTTTACAGATCTCTCCAGGCTCACCACATGAGATTACAGTCTAATGTTTAACAGACCAATTAAGGTTTTTATAGAACATGGAGCCTTTGTTGCAGGAGGGCTGGCACAGCATTTCTTTACTCTCTCTGCGTTTGTGGATTCGGCACTTAAACACTTTCATTCTAAACTTACAATCACATTCCTAATAAGGTGCAAAGAAATGCAGGTATTGATCAGAACAAAATAATGTAAAGATAGAGACAGAGGACAAGGAGGTTTAAGTGAACTACAGCGAACCCTTTATATAAAGTGATCGACAGACTTCAGAGACACTTTTGTGGCGCAATAAAAGTGAGAATAAAAGCTACAAGTACTTTGTAAGAGATTTCCTTGCGAGGCACAGGTAGTTTGGAGGCTACAATTTGGAGTGCAGCTTCAGTGGGTGAAAAAGGTATCCCACAACAGTCACCAGCAGAGAGGATCACTACAATGTTAGGAACACAGGCTTCCACTCTGCTTCTCCCCACTGGTAGGCCTAATCCCCTTGGTAGAAGTCTGAAGCATGGAGGTTGTTACCACACAAAACCACAGGAGGAGCAGATTGCCCTCCTGTGTCACAGTCTGACGGGCTCAGCCTGGCGTTTCAGGAGGGTGCACAAAGGATGCCTCAGCACACAACACAAGCACATAGAATAACTGTGTCTGCACTTTTTGTTTTACTTTCAACATCTACTTGAAATGTAACTAGATCATGCAAAAGACATATCTTCAAACATACAGAACATGGGTGCATGACATCAGCCATTCTGCAGGCCGCTTTGCAACCCACCTCCACACAGGCTGCTGTAAGTGAATCGGTTGTTCTGTATTGATACCGTCCTGCTTCTTCCCCTGACCCTTCCAGCAGGCAGGCACGCTCCTCCCACCTTTTGCTTTTCAAGTACGCTTGAAGATGGGTGGAGTTTCACAAAAGAAACACCACCAGCAAATATAAAACCAAGCAGAAAGTAAAGGATAATTGAACGGTTGGTATGTTTTTTGCTTATTGTGTCCTCTATAAAACTTAGGCTGGTGTAATGTCTGAATAACAGATTTTATCAGTACAATGGAATATATACAATGCAATGATTTTTGAGATATGTGTCAATACAAAAATACTGTTTGACAGTGAACGTCATATATTTTTCCTCTAGTATTTCCTCTAGTAATGCAATAAACACAGATAGCGGCTAAAATATTTGCAGTCATGTTTAGGCATTAATGATCACTAATGCTTTTGGTTGAATGATAGTCCAGCATTTTTCTTTCTTAACATAGTTTGTATACAAATTTGTACCTATAGAAACATTCACAGCAGCTTCATTTGTCTAAGGATGCAAGAGCAAAAATATGTGCAGATCTGAAAGAAAATTGTATTTAACAACCAATATGTGTGGGATGAACAATTTAAGGTTGTTAAACTTGTTTTAAGGTACATTTTCACAAATATGCACTTATGTTTCAAGTTGTGGTGTGGCTTTATTAATATTTGACAAGTCCTTCAAAACTTCAACCAAACATTTTGTTACCTGCGCTTACACAAATGATCAGGAGGTTCACCTTTCTATTCTGAAGTCTTGCAAATCATTGTAACATTTATAGCCAAGTCTTGCTTTATTACCTAGAATTCCAAAGTTCGTAGATATACGTGCTTTGTTTCATATTTCCAAGGGTGCTGTTTAATGCGACATATATTAATTGTGCTTATACTTATGTCATTGAAATTTAAATATATATATATACACTACTCAATTTTCTGCATCGGCTGTAATAGCGTACCCTTTAAAACACCCTAGAAAAAGGCCAAACAAATATAATTTCACTGTGATGCTGGTAGCCACGCTATTCGTTTTATTTAAATACCACCATAGGTGTGATCGAGACAGATTTATGGTTTGAAGATTCTGTGTTGTGAAATATTCTCCTTGACATTTATAAAAGACAGCATTTAAATGAGCTCAGTCAGTATATATATAGACTGTAGTTTTATCCACAGTGATGAAGTAGGGAAGCATGATGTTTGAACCAGGTGTAACATGCAGGTGAAGAAGGAGTGGGCTGTTTAGCAAAGCTGCTCTCTCTGTGGTCATGTTCTATCTCCTCTCTCTTTGCACTAAGGTCTGTTATCAACCCAGATGATGTAGGGAGATACAATGGTGTGTGTGTGTGTGTGTGTGTGTGTGTTATTTTAGACTTTAAATTACAGCATCCTAATAGTAGGGTGTAGTCCTTCATTCCAAATCAGCAAAGGTTTGCAAAAAGTTGGAAACAGTGCTTCACTTTATGCTTAATAGACTCAAATCATGTATTCAAACCAACTTCGGAGGAAAACATTTATATGCATAGTATGCTTTTTTTCTGCCACTGGAACTTTTGTACGAAATTATCAGAATTATCCACAGGGTCCACATTGCTGAGCCATGTACTGTGTGGACAGACTCAGTGTTTGACTCTCTTTGGCTAACTAGGTTCTACAAACCTTTCTAAAGTATAGTACATGAGTCGTTGAGCACCTTAAAATGAGGACTCCCACTGGTAATTGTCACTAATTGTTCTTCCAACTACTGAGGTCTTCATCGCCATTCATTGAGTGCATATTACTACATGGTGCACAGTAATGACATGCTCCTTTTTGGAAGCATGCTGTAATGGTAGGCTCTTTATCCAAACCAATTGTTTAGCTAAAAATGCTGCCAAGAGTTCCATTTTTTTTGCTCTTTTCGCTGCAGTTCAGATGACTAGTTTCAAATCTGTTAAGACTCATATTCTTTACTGGGTCAAAGACGAAATGTTTTCCAGTGTGTCTACATAAAAAGGGCAACAGACATGTCTGCAACTTGCTCATTCTTCATTGTTTTATGTAAATTTGTAAACAACTAACAATATACAAAGAAACCTTATCAGGTAACCGTGAAGGTGGGTAGAATATTTATAGACTGACTAGGATTTGAACAAATATGAAAATCGGAACAAAAAGTGCAATAGCGATCATATGAGAAGAAACGATCACCATTTAATTGCCTTAATTTACACCCTATATGACAGCTGTACATGTATGATCTCTCATGCCGAGTCCACCAGGACCCAGGACATATATATGAACAGTCATTCACCTGTTTTCAGGTAAGGACATCAGTTTATGCAAATGTTCGCCATCTTCTTGAAAACGATGTCTATTTACCCAAACGTGCACCTGTTTCTTCGATAAAGACCCAGCATGAAAGTGCTGCAGAGCCCCCTGCTCCGCTACATATGACAATAGTCTGGTCTGCCAGGGTGCAAAGCACAACAACCTCTGCTCCCAAATTAGACCTACCACTGAGCCCACTGACAATGGGATGTTGAGATGCAATTACCAAAAAAAACCTACCACCCCTCCACCTAGCCACCCATACATACACACCCATTCACTAGCACCCCCTCTCTATGTACACCCCAAATAACCACCGACTCCACACTTCTCAAAAAATTCCTCCCCTTTTCTCTTTCCTACCCCTTCTTCCCCCAAATTTCACCCACTTTGGAATCCACAGGCAACAGGAATCTGTGTGTTTTGTTCTATGCATCTATAGGTGTCAGTTGCGCTAACAGCACCGCTGACCGGTGTCCGAGTCCCTTCAAGTCAAAATCCCGCTGGGCGGAGACCTCTGTTATTTAGCACCTTTTTCTCCCCTTATAGTCTCGTGTCTCTCTTTCTCTCTCATTATCTTTTTTTTATATATATATTTCTTTATTCTTTTCAGATTCTGTCATCCCTTGATCTTCTGGATGCTGCAGTTACACTCGAGGTTGCGCTGGAAAAGGGGAAGATAATAGGAAACAAAGTGAACACGTTGGTGGGAGCATAAAGGTGTTGACGTGAGGGAGAAAGAAAACAGCACTCAGAAGTAACCTTTAAGCAACATGGTCATTAACACCTCCATTACAAACCATTCTGTATGAGCAGCTCTATTAGTCATTCAGAGCCCACGCTTCTCTTCAAGACAGCCATACATTTCTTTTCTTTCTTTTTTTTTGAGCAAGACAGCTGGATAGTAGAAAAGACCTCTTTGTTTTCTTTTAAACAACACAGTCATCATCATCACTACCACCAGCTGTTAGTATGGCTCTTGCATTAAACTGATCTGCCTGAATTCATTTACGCAGTCAACTGTAAACTATGATATGGCAGGTCAAAACTGAACAGCTAGTCCTCGAAAGAAAATGTTACAGCAAGTAAAATGACCTCATTAAAATGTCACAATTTCACAAAATAAGTATAAATGAGGTAGTTTAATAAAAAATTAGGCCGTGAAGGCGTAACAAAACGTAAACCAATATTTGCCCATTAATTTATTTTTTATTTTCCTTAAATGAAATAATGAAAGCTATCCACAATTTCAGTAATATTATCCAAATTGTGCTTCTAATCACACATTTACTTCTTGTATTTACCTATTTTGGAACTTGCTAATCCATTTTTGAAAAAGCACCTTTTCCTCCTCACCTTTATTAAAGCCACAATAGTTTTTAAACTGAATACTTGTTTTTTCTATGCAATTCTACTAAAACTTCACCCATTCACCCAAGTTGTTTCATAATTCAAATGGAAAAAATTAACAAGACAAGGAGTCATTAACACCTTAACCAGGTGTAACGGAAAAAGTGATTTGTTAGAGGTCTGAAAATAGGTCCTCTTTCCCTACTCATAATTACAGCTTTGAAACATATTATCTTACAGGTAAGGATTTAGAAAGGTCTTCCACACAGTGCTAACAAGGCCTACTGAAACTCCAAAGGACCATGCATAAGTCTTAATTACATAGGTGAATATTACTACCCATCAACCCCTGCTGCTCCAATATTAATTACTATACAACAGACATTTTATCTCACCCATTTTTTTCTGGCTTTGCCTATTACAAAGTTAACTTTCTCTCACTTTAATTCTGAGTCATATACAGCATATTTTTAATTCCTGTAATAATGGCATAAATGCCAGACAATTCAGTGTAGAAATAACATAGACAATCATTTAAAAGAGTAAAATAACATACCAGTGTGTGCCCACTAGATGAAAAACAGTCATTCAGCATAGTAAAAGTTTTGTTCGATGGCTTGTGGAGGAAACTGTACAACAAAATGTATTTACCTGTTAACAATTCTAAACTATTTGAGATGTTTTAAGTTTTTAGTACCAATACATAGTATGTATTTTTGCTATTGTAGATTTCTTGAAATATGGTGACATTCATATTTCATTCATATTCCACACAAGCGGATTCTTTTCTTTTACACAGCAATAGGAAAATTATATATACATATATATTATGTCAACTTCTGTTTATTCTGATTTTATATATTATATCTGGGTTTAATCATTGCCAAACAAACAAAATATATAAAGTGTATGCAACTTTTATAAAGCACAACAAAAATGGGTATGTGCAAATAGGAGCACAACCAAGGACCACACAAATCCATGCACCACACCTAAACATCTTGTGAAAATATGAGCAAAGTCAATTTCAGCCGGGGTCGTGCATGGTGATGCTCTCTCTGATATTGTAGTGGTCACGGTCTGTGTGTATGTGCTGTGGACGTGAGTGGATCCAGCCAGGGGAGTTAGTGCAGGGGTGGAGGTGGGATGGGGTGCTGCTGGATGGGCCGAGGGTTTCTTTGAAGTCTGGATTCCAATTAAACCCCTGACTGAGTTCTAAGCGCACAAGAAAAATGACTGGGGTACATGACATGGCCAGGTCCCCTCGTCCAGCCAAGCCTTTCCATTTTAGCCTCTTTGTCTCCATGCAGCTCCTAATATTTATGATCACCCCTCCTAACATAACCCCCACATCAGGCCTACACCCCCCCCCCCCCCCACCCCCCACCCCCAATCCAATAGTAAAAAGAAAAAAAATCTGGATGGGACTTGAAAACAAGGATGGCAGAGAGGAGAGTCGTTTCACTGTTCAATGCAACTGAGAATACTTGAGGTATGTCCAAACAGAAAGATTAGGTGAAAGTGGAGTAAACAGAAGAGGTAGAAGACAAAGACAAAGTAAAAGACAAGGACAGAGGTGAGTGCAATGTGTAGAACAGGAAGAATTGCCTTTTAGAATTATGCATATTATTGAGCAATACAAAACTAGGGATCTTGAACTACTCACCAAAGATTTCCATTTATTTGACAGTAGGTTTTTATTATTATAAACTTTCCTGTAAGCACTGATTTCCATTTATTCAAACTGGAAAACAAAAAAATAATTTAATAAAAAGATCAAACTCAGTAAGATCTATCCTGTGCAACACATGTAGCTAAGCCTATTAGAATTCATGTCAATAACAAAAAAAAAAGTAAATCAAAAATAGAGGATGCTTTTTCTTCTTCTACTGTAGGCTCACTTGTCTTTTGATTAGCAATTCCTAGAACGACAAGTACCGCGTTTGATGAAACAATCATTTTACGTAACAAAGCAACACAACAGCAGTAATTTTCAGTAATTCTGATCTCACCAGCTAGCCCCTCACAGTGAAAAGCGGTGCATGGAAGGGGACTCTCGCACAATGCCAATCTACCTTAGAAAGCACTGCGATACATCTTTACAAAACCAGTATCTGGCTGTTACTCCGCACAGTTTTGTTTTCTCTTGAAAAAGTGGTGGTAAAACAGTGAATGTGCACCTTAGCTGGGGGACATGTTTTTTGTTGAAAGCAAATGGAGAGAAATAGTGGATTTCAGAGGTATCAGTCCTGCAAGGCAACCGCAGGCAATTCATACAGTACATGGCACTCCGTCTAAAACACACTGCAGCTTTTCTGTTTTTATTTCTGCACCTTCCGCACATGAATTCCATTCTCTTGCACGCTCAGAACAACACGCAGTAGGTAACGATACATACTCCATAATTCATTCAGCATTGAATTTCATTTCCTTTTCTTTCTCTCTCTCTGTCTTTTCACCCATACCCTACCACACATACATACAAAGTGCAAAAGTACAAACGTGTATTGTTTCTCCTCGAACTAAGTAGTCAAACATATAATAACTCAAATACACAACTAAACACACAAACATGCTCTGAAATAAAATACTGAAAAGTGTCACAGACACCTGGTCAAATGCTTATATGATTCCCAAAGGAACCAGCCTGAATAAACTACTTCCTGCGGGAAAGAAAGAAAGAAAAAAAAATGGAGGCAGCAGGTTTGAGCAGAAAGATGAGGTTTATATGATGTCTGTTCTCAGCACAGATGGAGCTGGAGATGGGACGAAGCAAGAAGGGGTTAAGACTGGGAGCCAGCAACCTTTTATCACACTGGAGGGAGACAGGGAGCTGAGAGGCGTAGAGTGGTAAATATTTCAAGATGATAGGTGACATAAACAAAAGGTTTACTCTCATTCCCACTTTTTAAGTTGCAAAATTTGGGGCTGGTAATTCATAACATGCAGGCCTCGCTGACACACTAATATGGCACTGAAGAATAGGGCCCTGCAACTCGACACACAAAAAAATATATACCGTTCATAAAACACAGTTTCTTCTGAAACGCTGCAAGAAGATTGAGTCTATTTGTTTAAAATCAGACGAATAAGCATACTCATACTCAGAGCCAAATTGCAGATTTACTATTTTAATATTAAGATAGACAAAAGTGAGAAAGAAATGCAGTAAAGGGGGTGCTATGCATGGAAGACTATGGGGACTCATGAATCTTTGGCGACTTAATCATTCAAACTTTGTTTTGACATCAGTTCTTTTCTCTTGATGCTTGAACTTTTTGAAGATTTTTTTTTTTAGGCGTGTAAATGAATCACTTTCCTTTCTTCAAATCTTGGCCTCCCTTCCCCATCTGAGCCATGGCACTTGGCCTCTGCTCCGTGTCAGAGAGCAGTCTGTCAGTGCGCCTGTGAAAGCCAGATAACCCTTTGATGGAGAGTACCGGTGTTTATTGTTGTCTGTACCCTCCACCTTCCCTCCAACACATATGAAGATTTATTGAAGGAGAGGGCTGAGCAGCGGGAGCCAGCACTAACATGGCAGGCCACGATGGCAACAGGAAGGGAGGCAGGAAGAACAGAGGCAAGAGGGAAACACACCAGGGGGCGATGGGAACTCCTCTGACCTGCCTGTAGAGGACACAATGCTCAGGTAGAGCGGCCATGATGGCTTTTGAGGAGGAAAAATAATTCCGGGACCGACTGTGATTGTCTTCCTCTAACAAAGGTGTGGCTGGAACGCTTAAAGGGAGGGATCTTGGACATAAAAGAAATATAGAAAGCATAGCCACTTACAGTATTGTTAAGTACAAAAAATGTGATTATGTACTTAAATCAGTATTTACATAAAATATAAAATTGCACAACAACAGATATAGTTGTTGGGGCATTTTTTTGTAACTTTGTATGTAAAACTATAAACATGTTAATATCGTTCACTAAAGGGAGTGCTAAGGTACAATATTGCACCTTATACTACATGTATAAGGTTAAACAAAGCAGATGAAGCAGTGGTCTGTGCAGAAAATGGTATTTGTAGCTTTTTCATAATTTCCACCTGTGGTTTTAAAGAATGTGTTCTAACTATGATCCTACATATTCCCTCCTTTTTTCCAGACATAAAGTGGCTTTTGGCTTTGAAGTACACATATATGGTGAATTGTTACAAAAAAACAGAGGGAGGCAAAACAAAGTGAGATGAGATGGACACAGAATGAAAGAGAGGGACAGAGAATGCACAGCAGCGACTCATAGTGCCCTCTTCTGCTCGCAAGCTGCATGATGCATGTTTTCCCAACTATTGATCATCAAAACACATGTGCAAAGCACCTAATAAAGGACAGAAGTCCTTCGTTTTTCTTACATTTCTGCACATGCACAATGATTTATATCCTTATTTATAGTCATAATGAAAAAATAAAAAAGCTGATGTGCAAACCTATAAACATCAACACATCAAACATCAGATATCGAAAACATGTAGACAAGGTCTGAAGGCACCACCATTAAAAAAGGAGATAGCTAGCACTGATGCATTCATCACATGCAGTTCTTACAAGTAACTGGGCACAATTAAACTTTATTTATTTATTTATTTTTATTTATTTATTTTTTTGGGAGGGGGGGGGGGGGGGGGATCACCCTGAAAGCTTAATTTATCTTTCAGTGAATCGTGATACCTCATATAGATGATATAATCACTCTATACAGTAAGAACACTGATCTTTGGCCCAGCTGCAACACACTGTACATATACATATGTGTGACGTGGTCAGGCATGTTTTGATTAGAAAGCTATAAAAACTGAAAATCTTGAGCCAAATTGAATTTCTGTGAATTATCTAAAGGCTCAGTAACAATGACAATTTAATACACCTTTGATGAGATTTATCTCTTTTTTTCTGTTAACTGCATTCAGGGAAGATGAACTACTTTCACCGATGTATATTTTGCTCATATTAAAAAAAAAAATCACAATGTCATTACAAACTGCACAAAGAAACGTAAAACGCGTTGATGATGAAGTTCTTGGACTGAAAAGAATGCAATAAGTTAGTAAGTTTTCATTGTGTGTGCATAAAAAGAAAACAATATATAGTTGCCCTTGGAGAAAATATTTACTGTATACTCTATATGTATAAGTGAGGGCTTCTTCACTGAAATGGTAAATGTGTGTACAAGAAACCAATGGCGATCAGACTTCTGTGCGGCTGTGAAATGATGACCCAATTTTAAACCCATATTTGATTACCTGGTTTTATTAAAATTGGATCCAAAGAGACCCGTTCCCCATTTGAATTTAATGAAGGCTGTGTGGCTGACAGGAGGCTTTTGATTTATACACTGTTATTAAATCCGACAAGAGAGCCAGCCAGGTAAGCAGGCAGGAGGAGGTGGAGAGGAGGGACAGAGAGAGAGAGAGAAAGACAAAGAGAGCAGGACCCAGAATCCTGGCCCTGCACCAGACACAGCAAGACTCGGGGCCCAACAAACCTTCTCTTCCTCTAACCCCCCGCCCCTCCACCCCCCACCTGCTCCACTCTGAGGAGTGCTGGAGCAGAGAACAGCCAAGGACACATGCTGTGTGGCACCCCTCTCTCACATCCCTCTTCTTTCTCTGATACCTCTTCCATTATTCATATTAAAATACAGACTGATGTAAAGATGAATAATAAATGCAGTCAACACAAAACAAAAGCTGGCAGACCAGTACTGTCAAGGTGGCCACTTGACAGAAATGAAAATTTATTGGGTCCATTTATCTTAATAATGGGTTATTTTTTCTAAGACATAACAAATTAAACAAATTAAAGTTTCTCCACTCCTGAGATTACTTTTGCTTTAATGTGTTTTGTTTTATCGTACATATTATATATATATATATATGTATATATATGTAGAGAGAGAAAGAGAGACATATAGATATATAGCTATAAATAAGAGAGAGAGAAATAATAAATAAATAAAAGGACACTAAATGACTACACCTGTTTTGTAGAAAGAAATGCCATACCTCGCAGATCCCTTCCTCTTTGGAAGTTCAAAGCAGCTGTTTAAAATACATAAGCATGCTTAATATAGGGGAGCCTCACACTTACAGTCCCGGACTGTACTGCAAACAAATCAGTCACTGACTCTAAGACACTGACCAGAAACTTGTGTGAAAAAGACAGTGGATTTCTCACTTTTGTTTTGTTTTTCCTGCCAGGGTTCAGAAACGATCGAGTGAAAATGCAAAGCATGGCTGCTCTGTGACCAGCTTCAGGACGGAAGCAGTGGGGCTGCTGACGAGCAACGTTTTCCTGGAGGTTAGTGTCCGGTGGAAAAGATAGATACTCGCCAGACACACTGGCTAGACATTTACTCAAGATGGAGAAAGATACAGTGTCCCCCACCAAATCCGCATCCCTACCCCCCACTTCCATCCTAGCAACAAAAAAAAAGAAAAAGAAAAAAAAGGGGCAGAAATCAGGAGAATGAGAGACAAAAACATTCAGGGAAAAAGTCTATCAGATTCCAGCCCAGCGTGCCTCTTTTAAGATGATTAGATAAGTGCCTTTATCTTTAAATGTGTTTTGTATAAATGCTGTCATTTATTTCTAGCACTTCAGACAGCATGAATCAAAATGTCCTTGATGTTTGCTCAGTGATTAATATTGTGAAAATTCGTCATGCAGAGTTTCACAATTAATATGGGCCCAACACACTGAGTGTCTGCCTGAATATCTAATATAAAAGCAAAATGGGTGAGGATTGCATTTTGTTTTTAATGTTTTGCTCAAGCGGAGCACTGCTGTCATGCCTGTTTTTTTCAGGATGTCAGACAAAAAGAGAGGAGAGATGGAGAGGGAGGGATCCTGGAGGATGGGGGGAGGAAAGGAGGAGAGATGGAGGAGCTGCTGACATGCACTTGTCTCCAATCTCTTCGAATCCATTGCACAATTCATCTGCTTTGTCTCTACTGCCACGGCTGAGGACAATCAGACCAGACGCCCATTAGATTCCTCATACTGCCCCCCCTATGTACCCCTCCCCACCCCATTCACCCACCACCCCCAAACACCTTTTTTTTTTTTTTCATGTGACATGCTGACTGAAGGAGAGGCAATGCAATTCACAAGCCTTCCCAAACAGGGAAATGTCAGGAAGGGAACCCACATCAAAACCATGTTGTCATGGAGATATAGTACAGTCCAGAAATTACAGACTAACACATAAGCATCTGCGATATATACAGTATACACACACAAGCTTCTGTGCGCGTCCTAAGAAATACATTTACTTTCTGCCTTTGTTGTTTGTTTTTTGGATAAACAATATATGAACAGTAAAAGGGAAAAAAATGGCTTTCTGTCTGGTGATGTTTTTTTCCACACTAAATCGCTCTCCTCCTTTAATATATTTTGGTGAATACGATTTTAAAAATGACAAAATTTATAAAGAATACCAAGAATAATTGCGACACAAAAAGCAAATTATCATGTTTTTCTTTTTACCACAGAATTTTAGAAAACGTTCGGTTAATTTCCAACAAAAGGAACACCATTTTTCTTTGTGGCTAAAAAGAAGCATGTTCAAAATTTACAGGAAATAATGCAACAGTTAAAATGAGAAAGTAAAATTCTCACTGAAAGTAAAACTGCATTCAGTTGGTGCGAGTTTGTCTGTACGCTCAAAGACAGCGTAATCGACCCCGATTCTTTGGTGGATGTGTAAATGCTTCCGCTTCGGGGAAATTCTACAGCAAGGTCATGTGACCACTGTGTCCATCCACAGTAGCCATTCTTCAGCCAATAGTGTTATCAGACGAACAGCGTTCCTGGAACGCTTGGCATTTCGATGATCTCTTCTTGCAAAAAAAAAAAAGGCCGAATGAAAGAGTGAAGGGAGAAAGGAGATAAAAAAAAAATGTGCTCCTTCACCTCACTTGTTTAGGAGGCTGCCAGCACTTAGCTTCAGCTTTTGAGAAGAGCTAGACCGGCTCTGACCTAGTGCAAGAGGATCTTCTATCCCAACAGCCATATTCATACACCACCAGGCCTCACTGGGGTCACTTTATTGAGGTTACTCTGCTCTGCACTACATAAAAAAAGAGGAGATTGAGGGATATTAATGGTAAATGTGGCATAGTTACTGCTGTAAAACCCCTTCTTTGCCCTCCCTTTTTTCTTTGTTTGGCCAGAGGAGCTGAAGGCTTAGGGATAAAAGTACTGCTCAAATCATGAGACAGGGATAAAGCCAGGAAGAGATAGCGAGCTCTGACCCAACGACAGAGTGGTGGATAATTAAAACACCCAGGGCCCCCGAACTGCCCTCATCCATCTCTCCGTTCTTTTTCTCTCCTTTTCTTCCTTCGCTTGCACACACTAAGCCTCTCCCATCACCCCTCAGAAAACGCACATACACATTCTTACATCCTCAGATAACAAAACATACAAGACGACACAAATGCATATTGAGATGTGATGCTGAAATTCTACCAGTGAGATCCACCAATGACTGGCCCTCTGGGTAAAAACCATAAAAAAAGGGAAGCACACGTCACTCCCACTGCCTCTGTGCAATCTGTTTATTTTTCATTTGTACATTTTTAAGGATCATGAATGATTCCTGTTTTTATCTGATTACTCCCAGACAGTCTGCCTCCAGTGCCTCATAAAAACACAAAGGATAGGAACAAAATGGCGCTTGACCATGTAGTCGGTTTAATTTAACAAATGTCCCTCTGCTTTGGCTTCTAATAACATTCTAAGAGAGTATTATTATTTATAAGATGAAGCAAATAATGGGTTGACTTCTCAAGCACAATATATTCCTTCTACTAGGAAACGCTCCCTTTAAAAGTGAACTGAGAGGAAATTAACCAAAACCTATAGCAAAGGCGTGCATGCTGGAGAGAAGATCAGAGAGTTTCTCCACGCCACCATGAAAAAAGAAAAAAGGACGGTGATGTCTGCATGTCATCTAGGCATATAACAAACCAAGCAAATGTCAGGTGATCACAATGTTCCAACCATGAATTGCAGCTGCTAGCCATGCTCTTAGGCAGGCCATACTGCCCTCTCTTGGTGGCTCCACGACACTGCTGCTGAAGCTTAACAAAGCAGCAATTAGATCATCAGTTTGAGTCTTTTATTTCTTTTGTGGTCTTCATGCAATTTAATGCTAATACTAAAAAAAACTTTCTGTCACACACTGGTTCATGATGATCACTTCCTGATGATTTAATCTTACAAATATTTCCTTTGCTTTTATATTTGATGAAGTGTGGCTGACTGAATGGGGCTGGTTAAAACAGAGCTGGCTCCATATGACATTTGTGTGGTCGTTGACCCAGCATGATAGAGCTGCAGAGTCCTATGAATCGCCTGTGAATGAGGAAGTGTGAAAGGACCGCTGCGCCTGGGGAATCGCAGCTCGAAAGGACCCCCACACATTACCCAGACTGAAGTCATTACCAGCGAGTCTTTGATTTCCACATGCAAAAAGTCAGGTTTAGGACCAATGTGTTGCTCCCCTGGAGAACCGCTTGCAGTGAGTGTGCTCATGCGTAAAGGCTGTCTGACCAACGTTTCAGGAAGACAGAGGGCAAAGAGCTAGCACTGATGAATTTTGAATGTCCTCAAGATGATTTATTAGAGCACTTAAAAGATCTGTAAGATGTCCTTCACACCCAGCTCACCCTCTAATAGACCACAATGTGAAATGGAACAGTCTTTACTAACCCTGGCACTGTTTACAAAGTCAGACACATTTGTCTGTCACAGCATATTCCTTAATATACTATGAGTATAGTGTCTCCAAGCTGTATTCGACTGCAGGGAGAGGGCAGTTAATGTGGGAAGCGATGGCTTTCTGCATGTGTGTTTTTGTTAAGTTGCAGCTACAGAGGCCGGGGAAGGAGTCAAGGGGCGTGAGAAAAAAAACACCTGCTGTTCACTGACCCGCATGGTTGACTGCAAGGTTTGTCTGGCTCACTCCTTGGGAGTGAGGCTGAGACACACTAAAACACATTAAATAAATACAGTGAAATTTAAAAAAAAAAAATCCAATATGTATCCAAATTAGTGTCTTTATTTTTAGGATATTAAAAAAAACAGCCCTTTCTTTCTGAACACTCTTCGACACTATATGTACACCAGACTAGTTATTTACATAAAATTAACACAAAATATAATGTCAGGTACTTTTTCAGTTGTGAAGAAAAGCCAATTATTGTTTTTTTAATTCTCTCCACTTATTGTAATAAATTGTGTTACATTTTAAATAATAATGTTAAAATTTTGCTGGTGTAAAGCCATGTGGTAAACTAACCTAGTGCCCAATAAATTGAATGTAAAAGACGAGAGAGAGCGGGAGAAAGAGAGGAGTGGCTGTATCTTTAAACTGAAGTGAACTGAGAGCTGCCTGCTGGCATCTACCACCCATCATGGTATGCAGTAGCAGTCAGCAGTGCAGCTCCCTGCACACCTGACTTGAGCAGAGAGGGTTAAAGTCAGCGACAACGGATCTAGCAGCTTTAGTCCCCAGAACAGCCAGCTTACACAGATAAGTGGGCCAGGCTGGATAAGCCTCACTGAAGTATTCTATTACAGTGCCAATTACCTCTTGGTAAATAATATGGGGATGTAGAAAAAGCTACTGACAGGAAGTGGAATGTGTGAGTCTAAAAAAATCTTTTTTCTTTTGTTTCCCTAAATAAACATTTTTAGTCACAGACATCTTAATGCAAAATACGGGAAAGAGAGAGAAAAGGTGTCTATTGCATATTCAAATATCTCAGCCAGCCTATTGTTTCATCATCAAGTGCAGCCAAACTCACCATGGTCAGGCCCAAACCAGGCCCTAGCTGGCTGTTCTCCAGTGCGGCCTGAGCTGCCTTTCACAGCAGACACCCAGAAACTGGGTTCTCTAATAGGGACAAATTGGCAATGTCTGTGCAGGCCGGTGCTGTGTGCTAGGAGCTGTGAATTGATAGTGATGCCTAATGATCCCCCTGGGTAGATCAATACCAATAATCCTCTTTCCCGCCTATCCTCCTCATTGACTATAGAGAACATGGAAGATCTGTGGAAAACTGCAGCCCAGAGTGACAGGGCCAGGAGTTCAAGGCAAGGGCTCCAACTCCCACACATTTAATCCAACTTTCACTTTACACACAAACACACACACACAGAGAAGTGAAGCCAAAAGCTAAAACAGAGACCAACACTGGCATCTTTTCACCTTTCTCAAAGACCGACATAATATTTATAGACCACAGACATATCCAGCTTAGAATTACAGCTGCACATTTGTAGAGAGGCAACCACAAACATCCAGATGGTCAAACAAACACACGTCTATGCTCCCCACTACCACCAATACTCACATGCAGCAAACTGTACGAATCAAATCAAAACTATCCCATTCTCATGTACTGGGTGATCAATATTTATTTTCTCTTTATGCATTTATTAGTGTGTTCAATTTCACTGGCGAGGAGGGCCTACTTTATATCAATTATTTGTAAAGCACTGTAGCCACAGGCTCCAAAAACTTCAATTGAGATGTGGTTTGTAACAAAGCAAATCTGTTCAGTAATGCAATTATACAACACCACCACAAGAAATATATGATGCCACATTATTCATTTTCTTCTGCAATATTGGAAAAGCATTTGTTTAAAATACCACATATTCAATATTTTCCTGGGCGTGCTGTTTAACAACCAAATACTCCTAATTCACAGAATACAGCTTTATTTATCTGAATTAAGTGATTTATTTTCTGATGATTATTTTTTGATATATTTTTTCCTCAAAATTAAAATATGTTTACAACACCCCACTCCCCCAAAAATCTAATTTTCATCGAGCTTTGAAAGCCAACATTGAAAATATATTTTTTACTGAAGGAGAAGCTAGCTGTGAAGCCCATGATATGTTGAGCAGCACAAGGGTGAGGTGAAGCATACAGTCCCAACGGACCTCTGCGTCCATCCGTGTGTGTGTGTGTGTGTGTGTGTGTGTGTGTGTGTGTGTGTGTGTGTGTGTGTGTGTGTGCAAGCTCGGCAGTCATAAAGCCTCACATCACCCTATTGCACCCCATGGTCGGCAGCTGATTACTCCCACCAAACACATCCATACACTTTATCCCAGCTGTCACAGTGCATACTCATTACCCCCCCTCCTCCCACACCAGCCAGCTGACTCCACGCGGCCACACCCGCCTGGACACGGCTCCAGGGCCATTCTGGGGTTTGCTAATCATAAACTAGAAAAGAATACATTTATAAATGTTCTCTTCTCTTTCCAAGTGCAACAGTACGTGTATTGGTTCTCGCTTTTCCTACGAGCGGCCGCAAATACAATTTTTTGTCCAGAAATGATTTCAAATCTACACCAAATCAATATTGCTTCAATAATTCCATCAATTATATTATGTGTAAATAACTCTACAAATTCTATAAATATTCCACCCATCATGATGTCTTCATTAAGTATGGATTCTGGTGTCAATCCAGTCAATTCTTCCACTGGGGGAAGAACCAAATCATGAACAAATAGAAAAGTAAAGCAAAACTGAATCTGTGTAGCAAATCGATAGCTGCGGAGAGAAGTAAGGTACTGTGAATAATACAAAGTTTGTCGAGATGAGGGACATATCTATCTCCTAAACAAGCCCCCATACTGACCTTACCCACAATAAGAGAGCTATCCCAAATTGCTACAGGTGACTGAGGTGTGTGTGTGTGTGTGTCCACATGTGTGCATGTGTGTGTGTGCTGGGGTGTCCCAGTCATTTCTGTGGTGGGAGATGACAAGAGTGACACACTCCAGCTTCTGTCACACAGTAGGTGTTTCTCCTAAGAGACCCAGGTGTCGTGTCTCAGATCTTTTCGGCTTCATAAAAACACTGCTTCAGCCAGCGCTTCAATCGATCATATACTCCATACGCCTTTGCTGTTGCCACACACAGTTATTTTAGTGCTCTGTGTTGAAGGCCATAACAATTTACAACGAGACTTGGTAAAAAAATAAAAACACACACACACACACATTCAGAGTTTATATTTTAAACTAAATTGTAAACGTTAAAATGCTGCAAACTTACCATGAAAAAAAGAACAAATAAGCCGAGTAGAGAGGGGAGAATATGAGATCCTCGACAATTTTCAAGAAAAAATGTGAATCTTTCTTTTCTTTTTTTCCCCCACACAATCTCTGCGCAACTCTTCAAACATAGACTTTCAAAGACACTGAGCCGCATCCAAAAAGGAAACTAATAGGTCAATAGGCTTTAAAAATAATTTTTAAAACAAACATGTCTTAAGTTTACATTAATTTGTTACATTATATTATATAAAAATCCCCACAAATAAATATAATATAATATCTGATTTGTTATGTTAATGGTAAACACTGGATTTGTACAGATGGTAAAAGGCAAAGGTATGCATGCATCTAATTTGATGCAATCATGATTAAAATCACTGAAAACACAGGAGCGGTTGTAGGTCAAATCAAGCATAAAATGCTATTTCAGTATTCATTTGTAAAATGACTTATAAACTGTGAACTCTGTGCTTGCCAGCGTCTTAGCCTTACTTATTCCTTTCTTGTTTGTTTCCTTATCCCACTGTCCATGCCTCCCACGAAAGCAAAGTGCAGGGCTTAAACAGGAGCATTTAATTCATTACATCATTATGTCATCTCATACTAATCTGCACAGTGGCCTCCGCTGCTTTGACATGCAAATGGATTAGAAAAACGTCTGGGGAGGTAAAGGGGGTGGGAGGGGGAGGGGGGCAAAACAGCAATCATCACGTCTTGTCAATGGGGTGAAAATATGCCCCGAAGCTGCTCCACCATTTTTTTCCCTCTTTCTCTTTAACTGTATTTTTCTATCCATTTTTTCCCCCCTCTCGTTTCCCCCTCACCGGCTCCTCTCTTTTCTTTTCTATATCTTTGTCAGTGAATGCCCCAAACAAAGCAGCAGCGAGATCACACCAAACGCTGGCAATCTGTTGAGGATCAGGCTCCCTATGGAGAACATATAAACAGTAAAGCGTGTGGCACACACTTACGTCGAGCCTCCTCCCATTTACACATGCCCCTCATCTGCATATTCACAAAAAAAAAAGCCCCTCTGGCTTTCCCTCATCAGCAAAACCCCTCCCCACGGCCTCATCAGCACACGCCGGCTTGACTAAGGAAAGGCAGCCGGGCTGCAAACGTGTGTTGGCTGAGACCACACATGCACATCCAGATGATACACAAATACACACAAATGCACAAAATCAATTTTTGCACATGCTGTATACAAATGTGCAACGGCAGAGTAAACAGAAATCAGAAGGAGAGTTAGTGAGATCTGGTGATGTGAGCATTGGCCGTGCTCATCTAATTTCCACCCCTCCTTCCTCTCCCCCCCCCCCCCCTCCCCTTCTCCTCCTCTCCTCTCGTCTCTCTCTTCTCTCATCATCAGGTACCTGGTGACGAGCGGCCCGTGATAATCCACAGCCTCTAACCAATCAATCAGCAGCATCGTAATCAGCAGCGCAGAGAGGGAGAGAAAGAAAAAAGCCCATAACTTACCCCGGGTCGCCTCCAGTCTGCTCAGCACAAGTAGAGATCTGGTCAGGGCTTTGGATGCAGTTATGCTGACTAGTTCACCAGAAATATGAGAAATATTCTGATTCTATCCTTTACCCTTATTTTTCTTTCTCAAAAAAAGTAAATTGATATATTTCTCTGCATCATAAACATGAAACCAACATATAAAGCTCTCCCCCTCCCTTTTCCTATTTCAGTCTGATTTTCACCCTACCTCTCTCTCTTCCTCCCTCACTCTCTTCCTGTCACTCTCTCTCCCTATTTCCCTCTCTCCTCCCTCAGTGTCTGCCTGTTGCAACAGTGTGGACATATACACACTATACGGTGAAGATATATATTAAGAAGCATGCATCTCTGTGCAGAAGATAGAAAAGGCTCGCTGGTGTAATATCCCGCAGATCTGCTGGACCCTGTGTGTCTGTGTGTGCATGAGTTGGGGGGGTGGTGGTGGTGGGAGGGAGTAGAGAAAGCAAGGGAGGGTCAAAGCTAAATGTTCTACAAAGAACAGGGGGACCGAATTGACTTTTTTTTTTTTTTTGCTGTGAATCAAACACATATTCCCTCCCTCCTTTCCCTTTTATTCACCCCCACCCCCAAAACCCCATTTTACCCCCACCCTACACCAAAACCTCCTTCCTTCTTCCCAATTTCTGCTCATAGGCATTCCCTCTCCAGACATCAGCATCCTTTGAGGGGGTTAGCTGTCTCTAGGAAGAGGAAGAGGTAACGCCGCCTAGCAGCCTTGTACATTTTGCCTTCAGGGTGAGATAGCTGAAAAGCCATGTGCTATCATCATTTTTTAGGTGTGCAGGGAAAGTAAAGACAAGAAAAACATACTGGTTTTACACAGCTCCCCAAAAGATCTGATGCTGAATTTAGCATAGGATTACACAAAACCTCTCCTCTGAACCTCTGAGCAGAACCCCCATTTCTACAGAGCCTGTGATTCCTCTCCTCCCCCACACCAAAGAACGAGGTGTAGAAACTCCATACAACCTGCAGCTATTGCATGGTGCCTAAGTTTAGTTCTACAACACAGCTCAACCAAACAGGCTCGCAGAGAATGAAATGCAACAACACTGACTGTTCAAGGAGCCTCTCTGTGGAGATATTCCTAAAAGAGTGCACTGCGTTGTGTATTTTTGTATCCCTGTACATGCAAAGAGCTGCGTCTCATTGTCCTGTTGTATCAGGGTGTCAAAAGAAAATACTAGAGGGTTCAGACGGCGCAGAGAACATAGTGAGGAGGAACCTTGGAAGACCCCGCTGGCCTCAAGCAGGCAGGGGAAGGGTGCTGGCTCACTACTGTACTACTGCGCTGAGAGGGAAAACAAAGCCCAAAAGAAATATAACGATGCCCCCCACCCCACCCCCAGTACTCATGGGGTTCCATGTCTTGGTTATATTAAGGCAGGGCTGTAAGAGTGAAGGGAGGGTTAAAGTGAAAAGGGAGGGGAGAGAGGGTCTGTTGGTAGCCTCAGACTCCTATCCTGTGCACAGTGTTGTTTTATTAATCTTGTGTATTTCTGCAGCTGCAGCCCGCAAAACCCTCAACTGTGAGTCTCCTCTGGCCTCTTGACCCACAGACCGCACCCCTCCTCCCCCACCGCGCTGATTACTCTGCATGGTTTCTCCCCTAAGAGTGAAGGGAGGTGGGTACAGGTGAGTTAAGTACAATGTTGGACTGCCACTCAGCCAGGGGAAAAAAATACCCACACAAAAGACAATAGGCGAAGTGAATGACTAGCCTACACAGAGTGACGGTCCTTATGAAACTCCAGCGATGGAACAATAGGGGAGTAGAGAAGCTAAAGTGCACTGGTGTACCAGGCTAGATGAGAAGCCTCCATGTTCTCAATGAGGAGAGACAGAGAATTTACGCAACATGGCAGCACTGTGTTGTAATGCATCAACCCTACTGAGAGCAGCACTGTCACTACCACTCTTCATCATCAGCAGGAGCAAAACACCAGCCATGCATTGTCTTTGGGGCAAAAAGTGTGTGTGTGTGTGTGTGTGTGTGTGTGTGTGTGTGTGTGTGTGTGTGTGTGTGTGTGTGTGTGTGTGTGTGTGTGTGTGTGCATGTGTTTGCGAGGGTGCAAGCGCACAGGAGCACTATGTCCACGCGTTTGTGCGTGCATGCATGTGTTGTGTTTGCGTGTGTATGTGTATATGTGTCCGCCTCCACGGCATCCATATTAAACAGTTTTGGAGGTGACTGTGCTTTGCTGGATGTCATGAATATAAGAGAAAGCATCCATCTTCGTGGAATACAATTTCACAGGTAGTGACAGTAAAACTGACTCTACCCTCTGACTGCAGACACAGAGAGAGAAAGACACAGAGGATGGAGAAAGTAAAGATATGGGAACACAGACATAGACAGACGAGGCTGCCAGACATCTTCTGATTTTCAGCACACTGTTAGATTTTCCAGCTGCATCCCGTATTAAACTTCGGCTGTTATGTTCTCAATGGTTAAATTCCATTAAAGACTAACCAGGCTGATTGATTCAGCTTTATTCAACGCATGCTGACCTTATTCAAGCTACAGTTTCTGTGAAACAGGCCTAATATCTATTCCAAACTCATCAGGGAGACTGATATTAGGTCACTTTTCAAACTCCATCCCACGCTTAACAAGTAATTACAATTTAAGAGATGCAAAGTCAAAAGCGAGCAAAGACATCTATAAAATGTATGAAGTTGAAAAAAAAAAGATTTAAAAAAATCTTTCTCTGTATCAAATCCAAAGCCAGAGAAATGTTATCATTGATTGACCTTATTCTGAAAGAACATTTTATGTAATAAAAAAAAATATATATATATATGACACAGTGGCATCTGTTTCAGTTAAAAAGACTTAAAGAACACATAAAGTTATCCACATTTCACATTTAAACTGTGAGGACCGTCATTTCTAATTAATTACCAGATGGAAACACATGCATGTCTTCATTTACAGTGATTTTTCATTAATGGCGTGAAAGTGGAATTGCAGGTGGGAATTTGCACAATTATTATACCTGGTGTATCACTTCATTTAATTAATCTCATTAACTAATCAAGGGGAATTCTTCCTGTCTTACAGATAAAAGTCACTGTACTTAACACCAAGCTAATTATCTTAATCATGAAGGAGATAATGAAGTAATTAGGGCAATTAAATCACAATTAACGCCATGAGAACAAGTGATTTTTTAATTCATAGAGTCATTTGTGGGTTTAGGGGAAAGAACATAAGATGTGCTTTATGTTACCTTTAAAGGAAAACATTACAAGCAAAGGGAAAAACTATAAGGAATAAAAATTAGTTGAGGTGAACAGTGCATGGCTAATGGTAAATGACAGCTGTCTGAGAGGCCATCACTCTTTTTTGAGGATGGAGGAAGATACCCCTTTTGTCATAGCCAATCATTCCAGCCTTGAACATAAGCAGGGAAAACAATGTCAAGTTCAGGTTGAAAGAACAAAGAATCTAGAAGGCAGAAAAAAAATGCACCAAAAGAAACATGGCTCACATATGAAAACAACTACAGCTGAGCTGATAAGCAGCAGAGCCCAGATGCAGAGGGGAAAACCCAGTGATAGTAACTGGCTCCTGCCATCTGAGAATCGAACCACCAGGAAACATTACAGTGTGCACTCTGCTCTCTTGTTTTCTGCTCTCTTTACCGGCATTCACAAGAAAACATGGTTTTCCTCCTACCAAAATCCTGCATGTCTTACAAAACATTTCGCCAGTGAAAAACCAAAGTCCACGCAAAGACGTGTTTTTGTCAACTGTACACAGTGTTCCAGTTTGTTGTCTGTTCGGATTCACCTCAAAGAGACGTACGTGTAATTCACAGACACGTAGACGTTTTCCTGCCATGTTTTATTTCTGTTTCTGCCGTTGCTTTTTGTATGTTAGTACACATCCAAAGCATCATCACGGGGAGCCGGGGATACTGTCGATGTGTGCGTTTGTGTTATTCACAAGCTTGGTTTGTGACTCTCTGACCATTGCATTCGCTTCAGCGGCCATCTCCAGGAGTCGCCACACGCTCCGTGAACATGAGTTGATGAAAAACATGAGTGACAAGATTCATGGCTATCAGAGCAGCTGATGAAAATGGTAAGGCGAGAGGCGGATTCAAAAAAAATGAACCTTTCTCTCTCTTTTTTCTTTTACTTCTATTCAAAGAAGAGACGGGAAGATGAGCCATACAGATATGTCAGGAGATGGAAAGAGAGGAGAATAAAGAATAAATAAACACACCTCCCTGTCCCTTTTGTCCCTAAAACTTAAATACCTCAGCCATATCAGGGCGAAACACACACAAAACATTATACTTTACACTTAGAGCATTGAAAGAAATATGTTTTTTATTAAAATTTATTATTTATTAAAACTACCTGTTCTGCACTGTACTCATGCAATTTATAAAATAGAATTAAATTATATTTAATTTAATTAAATGCGTTTAAATTACTTAGTTAAATTATATTTTAAAAATTTAACATTTAGTTTTATTTCTGTTTCATTTTGTATTTTTTGGTAAAATTATGGAGAAAACCAAAATAAATAAGGATACACTAAGAAAATGATATTAAAAATAATCCACAGGTAATATCTGCATGAAAATAAAACTGTGAAAAATATATTTCAGCATATCAAGAAATGTAAAAAAGAATTACGGTAACGAACATTTGTGACATTTTGGAAATTGTTTAAACTAACCAAAATTAGACAACACAGAAATATGTTTTTACTTCGGCGAGGGCTTTCTCTGTTCGGTACAGCACGGCAACGATTCCATCATGCTTGACTTTGCAGACACGCCAGGGATTTAGCCTGATCGGGCTGTGACTTTTGCAGTTCGGCCAGTACTAAAGCATAACAGCCTCTTTCACTTTCAGCTCCCTCAGCGGGGTCAACTGATTCCTACCAGATGCATCTCCACATAAAATACAACATCAGACCGAGCAACGGGAAGCTCCACAGAAAGGTTTAAATAAACTGTAAAGCAAAATACAAAAGCAGACAGCAAGGATGTGAAGGATTATGGGTTTTTAAATTGTATAAACATTTTTTTTTTATTCTTTAAGTACATTTTGAATATATGAATATAAATATTTTACTGCTTTGATTTTCATTTGTAATATGCTTTTACATATTTGATTTGAAATATAATCTATTACAAAATAATAAAAAAATAAAATAAATTGTAAACTCTGAATACCTGCTTTCTTTACCTAAATTCTTCAATCAGTCACTTCAGAAAGCAAATTTAGAAAAACTGCATACACAGTATTATATAAACCATTTGAAACACTTGAGAAAACAGCATGTTTTCCTACGTTATGAAACAGGGTAAAAATGGCACACGTCACAACACCTGTGCTGCAGCCGCCCAAATTGGTGGTGCAGCAAGAAGCGAGGGGCTCCAGGGACAGAAGGAGGAAATGGCTGCTGTGTTTGTTTGAGAGGAGGTTAGCAGAGGGGCAGGCTGGATTCTGCTGTGGCCCAGATTTCTTCAATCCCTTTTGTCCGTTTACTCCATGTTTGAGTGACTTTATAGAGAAATTGCTTTTATTGTGTCCACTCAGGAAAAGTAAAAGCAAAAATACCCCCAGCGTTTAGTCTGAAGACAATGCTCACAAAAGCACCGAGGAAATGACATACAAGCCAGGACCAGAGCATCAACAATGTGCTGTACTTCTGCTCCGCTGCTCTGAATGACAGCTTACTGTTAATGATCGAGTACCTCACCACATGTTGCTCCTTCAAGGAAAACTTCCTGTCTTATAACAAAAATTTCTCAACGATTCTGAAGTATAAGTGAGATGACAAATGTAAATCTGACAGAGTAGAAATGGACGCCTATACAAAGCACGAGCTCGTTATTCTGATGTGGATGCTAAACTTTAGCCACAGTGCAGTGACTCTCGTGTCCCCCGTGAAACCAACAGCAACTCATTCATATTCTCAGGCCCACAATTTGAACTAGAAGAGATCTCCAGACCAACAGTTTTCATTAATGCGCAACCTCTCCAACAGGTTTCCTTGCTAAAACCTTCCTGTTGATTTGAATGCAATGCTGACAGACAGAGAAATCAAGGCTCCACCTCTTTGGCAGAGGTAATAAGCCAAGGTGTAAGTTACAGAGAGGTACATGCATCCATCATTCTTCTACTACATGACATCAGTCTGTAAACAAGAAGAGGAGAAAAACTATTACATAACACTGCTCTGGATTTTCCTATTAAAATGTTATTGTATTTATGAATAAAGAGTGTTGATGGTCTCTCTCTCTCTAGTACATATATATACATATATATATATTCCATAAATAATTGCTATCCATATCTTTATTCTTTTGAAACCCCTTAAATCCAACATTTACACATCTGAATAACACTAATGGCACCAAGAAACACTTAAGTCCTAGCATTATCGAGCATCCTACTGACTTTCAGCAGGCGCTGCATACACAAGCAGGTTCCATTACTTTTAGACAACTACGCAGGCTTTTTTGTGATAGGAATCTACTAAAATAAAATCTTGCAGCGGATAAAAAGCTGAGTACTGCAGGTGAAGCAGTATTCAGTGTGTAATTCTTTAAACCCCAAAAAAGTCTAGAAAAAAAGACAAAAACACCAAAAGGGAAAAATAAGAGAAAATATTTCTGAAATTGTTATTTCTGTACGCATTTCATTTTAGAAATTGTGAAATCACTGTCAAATCTAGGTTCTGGGCTCGCATACAGCCGAAATAGGGGCATAAAACTAAAGCATTACCATTCACATTATTATACACGTTTCCTATTCCCTTCTCTTGGATGAGCAATTTCAATGGTTCCTCTTCCATGCCAGAAGCATTTGTGAACATAAATGATAACACGGGCTTTTACGATTTCTGTGCACTTCCTTGTTTTCTAGCTTTAAGAAAACCATAAAGTCCTCTGTCTGTACTGTATGTGTTAAATGAAGTGTGCAGCATCCGCATGAGTGTGCGCGCATGTGTGTGTGCGCGTGTGCATGGTCACTCACACATGTTTGAATAACATGCTGAGGAAGTGACAGACTAAAGCTGCATGATGGGGGAGGACACAATGTGGTATTTTTTCTTCCATGAGCCTGTTTTTTTTTTTTTCCTCTTTTTTTTTGTGTGGACTGACCAGACGCCATTTCATCACCGACAACACAGGCCCCAAGAAGACATCCCAGGAGAGATGCAAGATGCAGAAGGATGGCAACTGCACCACAAAATGAAATGAGAAGTCAGGGAGGTGCAGAGAGAATGAAGAATGAAGACAGGAGGGGAAGAGAGGACGGCAACTTGACAGAGAAACAGAAAATGATACAGCAGTGCTCTCTTATTAATGCCAGTCCACCAGTCAATGAATCTAAAAAAGCTTAGTGGTTTTGTAATATCTACGTCATCCACCTGTTCTGTGTCCTTTTCAGAAAGGACATAAACACGCACTGGAAGGTTAGACACTTCAACTTGTCTGCAACAAAAGAGACGTCTGCATCCTGTTAATTTGCAATTCACCGATTCTCCAGTGATGCTGTTCGAAAATCAGCCTGCAAACAGTTCACGGCTAGTTGGCCAGTTGTTGCTATCGTAATTTTTGTTGTTGTTGTTGTTGATGTTTTCTTGTGCATCTTTTAATGTCATGGTAAAGATGTCAACTGAGCATAGGGTTATCCTTGGGCTTATCATGTCAAGCAATACAAATTCATTTCATATTCATCAGAATGGTTGTTCTCTGCAGGGGGTTCATGGCGCTACCTATCCCACTCCCCCTTTTCTCTTTGATTTGGCTCATTTGAGCAGTGCGGTCCCCGGCAGCTTGTTAGAACTGCCACCTCAGTGACTCTGCCCCCTGGATGGAGAGAGAGGGGGGAGATGGGGGAGATGGCAGAAATGGAAGGGGTGCTCAGAGGGGTGTTGAGGGGGTGCTGGATGATAGGTTAGGGAGGCCTACCCCAGAGCGCTTTCACAAGTCACGGGTGAGCAAGCAAGGTTCAGTGAGTGAGAACTGAGAAAACCTAAACGAGGCACACCATCTACTGGCTAGGCACGAGTACTGCTGTCTGCTTTGAGTGAAGAGGTTGAGAAGAGAGCACTCCCATCAACAAAAGGTCAAAAACAGAGTCTCTGTCTATTGTTAGAACTGCTTTCACTCTGAAACTGCCCATATTTACTGAAATATTACAATGCTGAGCTCTGACAGATTCAAATTACTTCATTTGCCATGGCGGTTGCCAAATCTGCCAGAAGAATCTATTATGTTGCATCCAAAGCAGTTTGTCAGAGCAGCCACAAACAGACATACAGATGCATGTATGCAAAATGACTGAAAATCAAATCATTCAGAAAACCAAAGAGGCAACGGCGAGAAGGGAGCTTGTCCTTTTTTATTATTATTGACAAGCTCCAGAAATAATACCTTTAGGTCAAGGGACAAGAGACTTAACTGCCCAAATTACCCATAATGACTCACATCTGTAGCCTGCGCCTCAGTTTCACTTCAATGTAGCTGAAATGTTTAAATGCAAACCTTTATTAGAAACGGGCGGGAGAGTGATGCACGTTACCCGCTGAAAACGGGAAACGCGGGAGAAAATGATTTCATAAAAAGTGGGATCATTGTTTTCAACCTTTATCTATTTCCCAAGGTCACGTTCATTTATCACAGCAGGGTGTGCAGTAGACACTGGACAAAGACTTGAATATGTAATTGCAGGTGAAGAATAAATAGTGTGATGTTTGGGGATGAGGGGCACAACATATTCAGCATTAAGACTTGGCCCGACTAGATGTCCAGACATGATATAACCTTGGGGATGTGCCAGAAACAAAAAGTAAAAGATAAAAGGGGGTGGAGGGGGGGGTTAAATGCAGACAGGGGGGTACACATACACACAAACACACACAGGCACTCACATAACAGCTGAGAGAAATTGCATGGCACAAACCTATTGAGAAAACATTTTCATTTTCTTCCATCTGTACATACATAAAATATGGTGAGGTGCCATTACTGAACCCCGTAACTGCCCTCCATCCTCCTTCTCTTCACCGCATGAAAAAAAAAATCTAATTTTCCCATCACTGTTATAGAATCCCCCCTCCAGACGCGTACACACACACACACACACATGCATGTACACCCCGAGCAGCCCCACCCACCATCAATTCCGGCCCACATTCAGGCTCCCCCAGCCCCTCCCATCTACACACTCATAGTGATGCACCATTTCTTTCTCTAAGCAAGGCTCCATTTTCTAATAAGTTCTGATCAGTGTTTTACCAATTTACATTCAATCCTAAGAAAATGTAGGAAGAGACTTGGTGGAGGGGGAAATGGTGAGGATAGTGTAGCAGAGAGAAACGCACAGGGAAATAAGAGTGAATTATCAAACATCCAGCTGGAATTAGTGCGAATTTACACCGTAGTTGCACGATGCTGGAAGTTTTCTATGGCTTCAAGTGCTCGTGGCTGTCTGTCACTGTTTTCACAGCTAAGTGGTCCAAATAAAAAAGCTTGACTGGCCTTTTATATGTATTTGTATTTAGCCACAAAAGCTTCCTAAGCACTAAAGAGAGAGGTGATAATGTGAATATACTGGCATTTTTAGCTAGCTGATGGCAAGAAAAAGGTAAGGAGGATATAGCAGCTTTTTTTCTGCATTTCTTGCTGCTTTTACGATAATGAGTAGGGAAAAATGTACACAAACCTTTTGAATCAAAAATAAACTGTGATAGACATTAAGCTAATATACCGTTAGAGCCCGGTTATAATACGTACTCATTTATTGTGCAAACCCTTTAAAGGAAATTGTGGCCATCATTTGAGTATGCATACAGATCTTCAAGATACAGCCCTCGAAAAGAACTAAACACAAACAGCATCATCATAAAGTAATTCCTTTCAATTTTAACTTTAGTGTAAACATGGCTTATTTTGCACAGCATTCTCCACAGTCAATCATATCACACTGAGATTGCATTAGCAATAAGCTACTGATACGCACTGTGGCAGATAATGAATGTGACCATCTATGGACATGGTGCGATTAAGTGTGACCACAAGGCCAAACAATGTGAAACTATTACTAGAATGCAATAAAAAGGCACAATCAAACATGAATCCCCTGTATTACTTACTGAAACATCACCTACTTTTTAAGGCACGGCTAATCGTTGATAGCATCGACCAAAAGAGTTTTTTGGGTTTTTTTAAAGAGTGGCAGTGATGTGATAGCATGAATGATATATTGAACCACTCCAGATAGCTAATGCTGGTGTGCGTATCACTTTTTCCTCTATGAAGCACCGGACATGTGAACAGGAAGTAGAATGGAGGGCAGAACTTCCTAAGGTCCATAGCCAGCCATGACCTGAGCGCGAGCGGACAGCTTTTTGGGGGAAAGTTAATGGCTGGTTCAAATCACGTTAAAGGCTGTAGAGATAGCCAAGTTAATTACAACATCGCTGAAGATAGGCTTTTTTCCCCTGAATCTGAATAAGTTTTTCATTAATGGTGTCACAGGGATCAGCAGTTATCAGTACCTCTGGAGGGATAGCAGGGAGGGGGGAAACAATCACTGATTCTTTCACACAATTTCACCATCTAATTTCCGACCATGCATTTTGGAACAAAATTAATTTCCTTGGCTATCTAATAAATCAGAAACAAGTGATTGCTGCTGGTGCCAATCCAGGCAGGCACAATGAGATCTCTCCGCTCTGCTCTGACAGAGTGAATTGCGTGTCCCTGCTGAAGCTGAGACGCGTCATGCAGACTGGGCTGTAGGTCTGCGTGGGATCTCCCTCTTCAGCCATTTCTCTACCATCGCACTCACATCAAGGTCTCGCTTTTTCTTTTACTGGGAAGAAAGCTTCGTCAATAGTGCTACATTCTTATACATTCTTATCTAGAGCTGTCCTCCATGATCCCACTCCTTCTTCATTAGCTCAAGTCTTCTGTGATGACATTTGTTAATATATAAGATATAAAAATTACCCACTCTGCGATTTCAAGGTGCATAAAATTAGGATTAGATTGGCTTACATGACCTGCTCCACGCTACATTATACATGCAGCATCTTGTAAGATTCAATGCATGTTTTCCACATGGCTTACCTCTGAAACAACTGGGGGGGTTATGAAGATAGGCTATATGCTAAAATGCCTCAGGCTATCTTTACAAGGTTATAGAGCATTAAGAGTTGGAATGCACACCCAGGGAGACAAGGGGGTGAACCTCGTACGCACAAATGCATACGCTCGAACACTAACACCATCACCACACTCTGCACCTCAGCTCTAAGGGTGCTCCCTGGGTAGCGCAATGGGAGAAGTTGGGGGCAGGGTGCAGTGGGTAGGAAGGGTTAAACGATGGTGTTGTAAAACATTTATCTGCTTCAGATAGACCGTTAGATAGGTTGAACCTCATCCCCTGCCATTACAGAATTACCCTAACTGCTGCCATAGTGTGGCTGAGCATAGACACCGTGCCCAATCCCTCTCCGCCATCCTATTGATTTTCACACCCTGAGACAGCGTGCTCCCAAAGGGCAGTAAATTATAGGGCGTTTTACAGGGAATTACACCTGCACCGGAAACTTTACAGGGACACGGGTGTCACGGCCCACTCTTGCTCTCTCTTCTGAAACTGGACATGGAGAGCTCAGTTCAACCATTTTATTCACACACATTAAAGCATGCACGCAAACAACTATATTAACGGCGGTTTCCCCAGCACAAAAGGAATGTATACCTACAGCTATGGCATTCAAATTCAAACAGGCATGTAAGAAAAACATTTCTAAGTTTATTTAGAAGGCGTATTACTTTCCCTATATAAACACTATAACTGTAAAATAAGGGATGATGCACACATGATTCCCTGGGTTTCATACAAAGAAATCACAGTTCTAGTCTGCAACTCCTTCAGAAATGTTTTCATTTTAAACATCAGCTAAAATTAAGTTAAGCTCCAATGCAACAAAAAAAAAATCCAGAATCCAGTGCCAGAAAGCAAAAGTAACTGCTTAGGTTCCACATGATTAAATACAAATGTTATTCAAACTCTTTAAAAGTACAGTTTTCTTGTATTAGAACATAGGATACAGTAGTTAAACTTCCAGATGTGTTCTGGATCAGATGACGTCGGAGCTGTAGGTGCTACTTTGTAAACTATATGCCTGTTTGTGTTTATGCTTTGTTTATTACGTTTCCGGTGTTCAGCAATGTCAAGATTGACAGGCATGGAATTTTGCCTTGAGGATAAAGGTTATTATAGGTAGGCTTAATACCTGTAACAAATGCTAAAAAATACAAGCAAAGGCTATCTTATAATAAATGTCTGCCACAAGACCGAAACATTAAACTGGATAAAAAACAGACATTAATTTACCACACCAAGCTGTTCATACTTCAAAAAGCACCAAGACCGCTTTCCATCTTCTTGCACAAAAGACAACTATGCAACAGATAGGCAAGATATAATGCTAAGCGATTACCGCTACAGTGGTGGAATAAGGAATCAAGGAAGGAATTGCAACTAATAAAAGCTCCAAAACTCTGCAACACCTGGATATATATGGTTTCTTTTCATTTCTTCTCCAGCTCCACTTTCTCCTAGTAAAACTAGCTCTCAACAGCAGCACTCACTGACCTCAGGATAGCCCTGCAAACATCAAAGACCCTTTATCTGTTCCAGGTGTGGGCTGACTCATGCTGTGTGTGTGTGTGAGAGAGAAAGTGAGTGAGAGAGAGATGCAGATGTTTATGTACATGAACAGATTCAGAGATCCACAAGAAACTTACAAAACTAAAACAGGAGAGCAATACAAACTCATTTAAGTCCCCAAGCATGTGAAAGCAATAGGATAGCCTTGTACACAGGCACTGCTCAGGCCCAGTACTTTGTATCCAGACAATGTGTCTACACACAGCTGAGACAGATTGAAGTTCACACGTAGCATCGGAATGTATCTCAAAGACATTTCAGTTAACCCATGTGATTAGATTTTGCTTCCTGCATGGCTGCGATTTGATTTCATCAGCGACAGACTAGAAAATAATGCCACACAGCTACAAAAGAGGGCCGCGGTGTGTGAGCACGGTTTTTAAAACACGGCCAGGGTTATTTAGCATTGGTAAATTATCTGAAGATACATTGTGCAGTTAGTCCTCAATGAGCTGTTACTGCAATACCACCTGGTTCACATAAGACAGACATACATCCACACAAAACATCGCCTGCAAAAGATGACAGATAAATAGATAAATACAAACATGCAGACTGGTACTGAGCAATATGCTGCACAGTAGTGACCTCAGCCCTTGGCTGCTCCCCCTTACTCTGTCTGGTTTCAGGTTAAACTTGACCCCACACACTTGACCTTTGGGGCTTGCATAGTGCTGGTTGAGCTGAGAGAGGCAAGGGCACAGCTGTGAGGGAGGGTCCACGGCAGGACAGACTCCCCTCTGACAAAGGGAGAAATTCAATTGAAGCATATTAGTGTCCAAGTAGTTGAATATCACTCATTCTAGCTAACTGGAAACATCTTTTCTTCAGCGCTCAAGGCAGCTTCCATTAACCTCTAAAACAGTGGGAGGGTCAGGGTTGGGCGGGTCACACAGAAGAGAGCCCAGCTTCAACTTTGCCAGCACTTCCCTGCAGCACTCTATTTTTAACCTGTGATACATATTGCTCTGGTCATTATTTTCAATGTTTCTGTCCTGCACTGTCAAACGCCTTGCAGGTTTGATGTATGAATGGTGGTCCATCACTTACATTGTTCCCCAGGACAACCAATGAGTGTGTGGTTCCCTGCAGTGGGACAGACAAAGACAGATACATGGGCCTGGCTCAGGCCATGGGCACCAAGGGACACTTCTCAGGACAGCTTACAAATAGGACTGAGAGAGAAGGGATGAAGCTGAATAAAAGCTGATACTCCACAGAGCTGTTCAACCCATAACTGTCACCTCTGCAGATTGAATAGCCATCCCAAATGAAGATAAATTATCGATCCACAGAGTAATATCTGGTGTTTGGTAAGTCTACAATGAGAAGAAGAGTTGCCAGAGAAAAAAATTCTCTTGCTATTTGAATATTGATCTCAATAGAAACACACAGACTTTCCAAGAATGAAACAGGAAGGTATTTAGGAGCTGAATCCAACTTCACTCTGTGAGCTCCTTTATAACAAATTAAAAACAAGAGGAAAATCATACTGAAATTGGGTCCCATCTCGCTGCAACCTCCCTCCACCCACACCCCTTTTCCCCCCTGCCATCCCCAATGTCTCTTTTCTGCACAATCAGTGTCAGAAGAAGCAGTGAGGAACGGTTTGTGAGAAACACTTATCTAGCACAGCGGCAGAGCCCTGTTCCTACACCCTTTATCTCACCAGGAGATGGAATTCAATATACAAAAACCCCATCATGCAGCAGCATCACGCCTGTGCTGGGGATAAGGGCAGGGTTGCCAGGTAATTGGTTGGTGGTGGACGAACACAAGGTTTGAGACTACCCGTGGAGGAGTGGAGATTACAGGAAGGGGTGGAGGGACTGGGTAACTGGTAGTCAGTGGGGGGGGTGGGGGTTCTTGACAAGCTTTTTCTACCCCCCCCTCCCCCCTTCTCCTTCATCCATCCATCCTTACCCCTCCTGTTCATGTAATCTGCAGCCCCACAAATGTACACATGTGCTTGTTGGCTGGTGTGTGTGTGTTTTTTTGAGCGCTCCAATGAATAACGAAAAAGGTCGAGTCTATTTGTATAGTCCCTATGTCACAACATTACCACAAGCCCCCTCCAAATAGAGAAAAAATTGCCTAGGCCTACTTTGTTTCTATTATGCAAGTTTGTATTTAGCATATGTGCGCACATTAATTAAGAAAACCCATCACATCCATGACATTTAAATTAAAATTAAAGCAGATAATGTCAGAAGAACTGAGTATCATCGTGGAGCAAAAATAATTCCTTTCCTTTGAGATAATGTAAAAGGGGATTGGAGGGTGATGATCCTGCACGTGCAGTGGGAGCGGTGAAAGAGAGAAGGCGCACAGGAAATCCACCGGTACACCATTTCCCGTTTTCCAGCGACTCCTCGAGATAGCAGGCACAGTGAAGGGAGAGATAAAGGAACATGTGAGAGAAAGAGAAAGAAAAAGTCATTTCTTTGATTTATTTATGATGGAATGAAGGTATGCTGAACGCATCAGAACATGCAGCAGTGGTCATACTGTCAGGAAAGATGAAGTGTCTTCATAGTCGACTGAGCGAAGAGCAGGGAAACGAAAGAGGGGGAGACAGAAAATTAGAGGGAGAGAGAGAGAGTGGAGGGTGGGTATACTGCAGAAGGGTGTTAACCATCTCATCTCTACCGCACCACCGCACTCGCCACAAAATGGCTACTTCGCTCCTTCTGACAACTGGCACCGAGTGTGTGTGTGTGTGTGTGTGGGGGGGGGGGGGGGGGGGCATCTGAACCACCGCTATCTCATCTCCCACCTCTGTAGCCTATTCTTCAACCTCAACTATTTCTCATATTTATGGACTCGTTTCATGCACCACTCTGCTGAGTGGCTTTTTTACCTACACGGATTTACAAAATTGAATTAATCAATTAAATCCTCATTTCCTTATTTTTTCAAATGAGTCTTTTCATAATTAAAATAACCTACTTTTAACTTTAGACAAAATAGTGTCCTTGCGGCTGCGGAGAAAAACTTCTGTGTAGATCCCGTGCATAATGCATCAGGAACAATGCAGTTAAGTTCTGTAAACAGATGTAATAGATCCGCAACATGTTGGTATGCCGATGAATGTGAGAACTTGCAGAAAGAGCAGCTGAAAAGGGAAAACGGCACCAAAACACCCAGAGAATCGCATGTTTTCACAGCGTGCTTCAGAAGTGAAATCAAAAAATAAGCATGCACACTGGAATAAAAACAGAGCAGCTAGTGAGCAAGCAGATTGCTGCCTAAAACACAGGACATGAGCTCATGACCAGAACAACATCCCCCTCTGCAGGCAAAAAGAACACAATCACTGTCCACAAAAAGAAAATGCTTTATGAACTAAGATGGAACCTTGGAGGCCATTTCCTTTATTACTTTACATCTATTTTGTGTTATTGTGTTCCTATTTGAAGACCACTTCAGAGAGAACACTTTAAAACAAAGAGACGTGTTGCTTCAACAAGCAGAAGAGAGCCCATGATTCATATTGCCAAAGAGTATACGTGTACATCACACGAAGTACATGCATGCAGCGAGCCTCATCCCACAAAGATTGTGATAAAATGTAGGTTTAATTGAAAATGTTGATGAACACCAAATTGAAAAATAAAATCAACTTGTTTCCTCCGCTCCCTCGTCCAGCCTATCCATTCTGCTCTTATAATTATGTAAACAGAGCCATCTCCAGTGGAAATCACCTTGCCATAAAGACTGAACTGTGTATTCCACCAGCTAAGATTTAATGGGTCACAGACAGACAACGGTCCAAAACTGAAATTGCTGAAGTTTTTATACTGCTGGAATTGCAGATAGATGTGCATTTACATAAACTAAGCATAAATGTACTGCATGTTCAGGCCTGTTCTGAATCTTCACCTTATAGCTGATAAAAAAAATTGAATGTCTTCTGTTTCGGTTCAAATAAGTTTGATAAATGCAGAGAGTAAAGCGTGAAAGTTCAAAATGGTGAAAGAATATCAGCAAACACACCACACCAAACCTCACATCATTCGATTTTGAGTTTTTCAGGTCAATATAAGTGACAAGAGAGCCTTTTAGTGACTTTAATCTCTATACAGACACGATTATCAAATGATTGGGTCACAGATTCAGGACCATATATCATCAAAGCACAACAAATTATTATCAAATTATCAGCTGCATATCACTAAATTAAAAAGAAATACTATTACCATTCCCAAAACACATATAGCACCACATTTGCTAAGTAAAGGTCTGTGATAAATATTGAATACTGTAGACACATGACTTTCTTTGTTGTAGCAGCAAAAGCAAACAATGTGCTTCACTTACCTGCGCTAACTTAATCTAAAATAATGAATCACATCTTTATTACAGTGTTTACTATTTGTAGCATATGATTTGAAATCACTTTAAAATGTAAGATAACATGCCTGCCAATACCTGTACATTATCATTCTGCTCAGAAAAATTAAATATAAAAAATAAACCTGATTAAAAAATATCCCAGGTGCTTATGTGGTATTGGTTTTTGCTACAATTTATCGAGCGATTGACCTGGTACTTTTCCCTCTGTGTTGTGGACGACTTTACAGCAGAGCCTTTGAATCAACTGATGCTTTAGCACAAGCCCTCAACTCCAAGGTTATTTCTTCAGGATTTCCTTTAAGTTCTTTAAAGAAGAGCTGGCATTTGGAATACATATTATACATAAAAACTTGGTCAAATAAACTAACAAAAGTTAGGAGATCAGTGGCATCAAAGCATTCCTGGGCTGGCTCAAACCACACGATGAGCCTTGTGTCTTTGTGAGCAGACGCTCGTAGATGTTCAGCACATTTTGGAGCCTGGCTTTAGATTTTTTCACAAGATTATCTTTTGGTCTTTGAAGCACAGAACCCACCTGCTTCAATCCTAACAGCGCTACCCCTCCGGTTTCCAGGCTGTGGCTCCATTGGTCAACATAAACAGCACCTATAAGCTTTACCCTCGGGGGGGGATTCCTGTTTATTACTGACCAAAGTCTGTGAAGAAGCCCTGCAGAGATCTTCAAGAAAGCTCTGGTAAATATGCTCCCTATGAAATATGAATCATTTGGGAGAGTTGCTGGCAATCTGAAATAATTCTGTGAGTACAGACAAAGTCAACTTGGATCCCTGATATAGTCTTGTGGATTTTACCTTAAGAGGAATCCAAATAATCAATGTGACAAGTGAATCTGCTAAAAAACAAATAGCCATATATTTGTGAACTTAGATCAAGATTAAGTGCATTTCAATTAAAAACTGCTTGGAGTACCATAAAAGAATAATCCACAAATCGCTTTTTATGAAACCAGGAGTTAGCAAGCAGAGGACTGAATGAAAAGGGGTCATCTTGCATGCTACCTTCAAGGTAGAATGAATAATAAATGGGCTAGCAATGGACACAGAGAGGTGTTATCAATATTTTAATACTCGCCCCTCTAATTCGAGACTTACTTTTTCAGACTGCCACCAGTGTCCCAACACATATTCTTAACCTTTACTTGGCAATATGCTGATTGCACACACGCAACCTTGGAGCTGGAAACACTGAACTTTGGGATTAAACCAAATAGAGTTACATTCATGTGACTCATAAGACGCAACGTAAGGCAATTGAAAAACAAAACATTGCTATTATCTGAAATTAATTATAGATTTTTTCAAGTATGTTGTTATAATGGTCATTGTATTTCTCTACAGCTTTTCCTAGAGATGAAATTTAAATTGCATGAAATAAATGCATTTAAACAATTATACTAAACTTAAGGTTCTCAAACTTTATTTCTTTTAACTTTAGTTCCTATGCAGTCAGCTTCAAACACTGGAGGCAAATGAGATCTATTCCTCTGTCAGGCTTTGTGTGTAAATCCTTTTGTCGTCCCCTCTCTCATAAAGTGTCGCTGTCCTGATTACCCTGCAGTGCGGTAGAGAAGCAAATGCATGAGCGGGAGCGGAGGGAGCAGGGTGAGGTGGGAGGTATGCGAATGAGATGCTCACTGACCCTGCCACCATCACAAAACACCAGTCTGATCTAATAACCTGACTGACTGAACGAGCGGGTGGATTGGTACATATCAGTCTAGTTCTGCCCAGCCGCAGCTCTTGCTTAAGTATCAACCACTCCATGAAAGCCAATCATCAGCCATCCACCACACAACAGTACAAAAACTACTGTTGTAACTTCTAGATGTTGATGCCTGAAATAACAGTAAAAGTAATTTCGCTCACAACTGGACAAACGCAATCTGTATACAGTCTGCATTTTCCCTCGATTGGTAACTTTTAAATAACTTTCCGATCTTCACTGAATGGCACCACTATGAGGTTAGGCCAATATTAAAAAAAAAAAGATTAAATATCACAAAGCTAGCCTTGTCAGCCAGAGACGTATCCTTATACCACCGTCTAAGCCCCTCTGAAGTTAAGTGTTCAGTTTCGATCAGCCAACAACTGGGATGAAGTTAATTTTTTAATCCAAAACACTCTTGGAAAGTTTGATTCCTGCTCACTCCTATCTCTCAAGTGCGCACACCAGGGGTAAGTTACGCATATACTGAGCAAAAGACTGAGATCACCCAAGTCACATAGATTCCTGCACAACAGCCCGCAGACAGGCCTATGCGCTACTCCTCAGAAATCAGCAAAACGGACAGTAACACCAGGGACTGGCTGCATCTCACGTCTGTTCGCATTAAATGAGAGGCTGACGATGTTAATTAGGCAGAGTAAATTTACATCAACAAATTATGTAAGTAGCTTCAAGAGTAACAAAGCGTGATACCAGTTAAGTCACAGTTTGGCAAGCGCTGCCCTGCCACTTCATGCTGATGTGGCCATGGTCGATCAAGCAGAGAAGCCTCAAATGCCAATTAGACATGAGTGGGTAATTGTGTCGGGGGGGCTGGTGGCACAAGGGAGTTTGTTACAATGTCCTGAGGCACTCTGTGTTTCCATCCTTCCCCGACATAGAAAGTGACACATCTGAGTTCACTGATAGGGAATGTTTTTTTCTCACACACTCACGCACACGCACTAACACACGCAAAAGGAATGACTGCTTGACTGTCAGGAAAAAAGAAGATCATTGAAAGGAGGATTTTAAGCAGCTACACTTTTACAGTTTTTGGTAGAGTAGTTTAGAAACCAATATATGAAAATGAAGACAGTCTCACTTACAGTGCCATGAAAAAGCATTTGCCCCCTCCCGGATTTCTTACGTTTTTTCACACTTACGTGTTTCAGATCATCAAACAAATTTGAATTTTAGTCAAACACAACCTGAGTTAATATAAAATGCTGTTTTTAAATGATGATTTCATTTGTTACAGGAGAAAAGCTTTTCAAACCTAGTTACTGGTTGTGCCACCATTGGCAGAGAGAAATGCAGTCAGTCGTTTGTTTTATTTGGCAATGAGTCTTTCACGCTGTGGAGTAATTTTAACCCCTCTGCTTTGCAGAATTGTTTTAATTCAGCAACAGCGGAGGGTTTTTGAGCATGAACGGCCTGTCAATGCATTTCAATCTGATTTAGGTCTTTAAGACTTTGACTATGCCACCATAAAACCTTTTTTTTTTTTTTGAGCCATTCAGAAGTGGACTTGCTTATGTTTCGGACCATTGTCCTGCTGCATAACCCAAATACACTTGAGCTTCAGGGCACAAATTGATGGCTGGGCATTTTCCTTCAGGATTTTCTGTTTCCAGCAATTTCAGCCAGTCTCTAGGTCCTGAAGCAGCTAAGCGGCCCCAGACCACCACACTATCACCACCATGTTTGGTGTGATGTTTTTTACTATGAAATGCTGTTTTAGTTTTATGCAGATGTAACAGGACTCAAACAAGAATAAACACCTTTTGTCTCATCAAACCACAGAATACTTTTCCTAAAGTCTTTGGGGAACATCACTTCTTAGGAAGTAACTGATGGTTCGGCCAGCTTAATGTAAGTGCCGACTGGCAAAAGGCAGTAGAAATGTAATCCTGCTCAAACTATAAAATAATTCTGCAAAATAAAAGAAAGGCAGTAATATATATGCAAATATGTGCATATACCAGCTCACACAGCCAGTGAGGTACGCAATGATGGGAGCATTGACATGTCACAGTCGGTAGCTAGATCCCCAGTTCGGTCTGTCCACATCTCAAAGCGTCCTTGAGCAAGAAATACATTTGTAATTAGTGGAAGAAAACACAGAACAAGTCATTAGTTCTGTTTTCCCACCACTGTGAATTGAGCCTTTATACAGCCACCTCTCAACTCAGCACTGTTTGATACAGTTTGCACACACTCAGAATATAATAAAGCTCTTAAAAGAGCACATCAAAAATTAAAAAAAAAACTGCACTATTTATAACAAGGACAATATTTACACATTTACTATTACTTCTTATTTGTTCATCATTAGTAAAATTGTTTCATAAAACAACATACTGCTGAAAAATGCATATTATCTTCAAACTGATTATAAACTGCAAGCGTTTTATGCAGTGTATACTCATTTAGGTAAGATTAAATGTATCTACTCACAAAGAAATGGGGTTTTTTGTAATATAAATGCTTATCAGGAGGGAAAAAACATTTCATAGCTGGGGGTATTATTAAAAGACTGAGTGCATTAAGTGTGCCAGTTACTCATGGCTTGTTCTGTTGTGCAAAAAGTAAAAGCCAGTGTCTCTGCTCTACTTTTTGAAGCACTACTGGTTTCCATCAAGCCCTGGCTGTGAAGTCCTCCATCTCTCCCTTTCTCTCTCTCTCTCTCTATGTCTGTCTCTCTCGCCGTCGCAGCAGGACTTGGTAGCCCAGGATGCCCACCCACATCTCCGTTTTCTAGGCTGCTCTTGATTCTAATTGGCTCAGACCAGTCTTATACCTCAGTAATACTCGCATATTAAAACTCATATGGTAACATTCTCTCACCTAATGGCCACACAGTGAGAGGCATTTTCAACCACATTACTTCTTATTGAGTTACGGAGTCCCATCGTTCCAAACACGACAAATTTAATTGATCCAGTCTATAAAAATCTCTGTGCCACTGTGAAGGACCTGTTTCTTAGGTTTATTTATTTATTTATTCGCTCTGTTTCCCCACTTTGGAGAGTGAAGCACTGCATGAGGCACAAGGAAATTAGTTTTATTCCACTCCTTACAAAAAATGAATGGATGTAGAGGAGAAATTCAAAGGTTTCAAAATTAGATCAATGGTCTCAACAATCAATCAAAGGCAGGGTTCCTCCGGTGTCCGCCTTAGTTGTAAGTTCAAAATGAACCTTTAAAACAGCAGGTACAGAGTCCACTCTTAAGTGAAGCACGCAGGGGGGACCAAAGCTGTGGAAAAAGCTAATAAAAAAAATATAAGCACACAAAAAAGAGAGAAGAAGAAAACAGCCACAGCACAGATTTTATATTTCATTATTCCCCATTTTTGTATTTTCTGACACAATTTTCATATTCAGTAAGATGCTTGTTCCAACTCCAAGTACAAAAGAGGCATTCAACATGTGCCAGCCAGACCAGCTGAAACTGACAGACTGCAGCCATCCGCCAAGAATGTTTGAAAAGGAAAATTTACTTTGAAAACTTTTTTTATGCCGTGTACATAAAAAGTATGTTTATGCCCTGACATTCACCCATCATACATATAATGCTGCTACCAACTACTGAAGATACTGAGCTCAGCGTGATACTTAAGTGATTAACCAAAAAATAAATATTATATCCAGTGGAAAAGCTGGGGATTGAATAGAGCTGAACATTAAAACACTGGCCTTAAACTTGCCTGTTGGGGGGGGAAAAAGTGATAATAAGGAGAGAAAAGGTGGACGAATACTGAGGTAATCCTACCAACAGAGTGCTTCCCCCATGAAGGATTTAACTATTCCCAGCAACTAGATAAACCGGATATTATATTGCAGGGCAGACTGTCTCGGTATATGTGCGTATGCAGTTTGCAGTGCAGGTAAGATATGCGTATGCTGGAGGAGGCATAACCTCTGAAAATGCCGTGAGGTACGTGGAGAGGTCGGTAACTTGCCAGGGAGGATTTTGCGCTTTACTGTAGTTTAAAAGCAGCTGAACTAGATTTTTGTTCATTAAACCTTGTTTCAGGACACAGAAGTCCTCATTTATTTCCTTTCCTTTGAGGAAAAATCCCTGTAAGTCTCATTTTCCTGATTACAGTTTTAATTAATGATGGTCAGTGTTATGGCTCGTGTTCATATCACCTTTCTCCTCTCAAATGCTGCGTAAAACAGTTCAGATAAAACTCAGGGGCAGAGAAATATTTTCTCTTATAAGCATTTTTACATTATAAATATATAATATGAGTAATACAAGTTGACAACTGCTTATTAAATGCTAAATCAAACTCTGATTGATCATAAAATCTTTCTTTAAGTAAAATCAGGCTTACTGCAGCTGTTAAAAAACAGGTATGGAAGAAGACATATGTTTCTCATACCAAACATTCTCTTGAGTTCACAAAAAATGCATCTTGATCATTTCCATTCACTTGCTATTACTATTCATCCTCAGAACATCAAGCTCAGGAAAAAAAGCAGAAATGTGGTGCTTCTAAAGTGGCATCATGCAATTAATTACATATCCATCAGAGTAACCCTGTGGTTGAGTTATTCATCAGACACACTTAATTCTAATAATTTAAGAAAGGAGAAAAATCACAAAAATGCTTTCATTTGTTCAATTAGCAGAACCTTCTCATCGAGCTTCTCAGGTCTAGGACTTTCTGAGTGCCTGTTCTTTTCCCCCATGTCTTAATCTATCTGGTTACTTTCCAAAACATTAGCTATGAGCTTTTAATAAGAAGGAAATTAATCATACCAGCCAATTACTGATCTCATCACGTAAGTTAAAGTGGCTTCAAGTGGAGAATCTAATAGAGAACAAGTTTTGGAAAGGAGCTATTGCAAATATATTTCAATGTACACAAGTTTTAAAAAAAGAATTTAAAATAGAGTGAGGTAAAAAAAAAATCCTTGAAATCAACATTCAAATGCTCCTGCAAGATGAATACTAATGAACTTTAGAAAAGGGACTGCTGGAAGAAATTGGGAATGGGGCAATTAAAGAATGCCTGAAGCAACTTAACAGAGGACAAAGCATCCAGTCTTTCTAATTAAATTCTGTGGCAGACACCTGGCCTTTCACCTCCTCCTCCATTTCCCTGTGCTCCCAAGTGGCAGTCATGAAGAAGGGTGTCTTACAAGCCTCATACTCCTCTTCTTCACTTAGGGTGCAGCCTGTCTTATTCATGGACAAACACTCCCAGCAGATCTAATCAGTGCTGGTGGGCTGTTGTCATGCACTAGATATATCACAGTTACTATTTGCCACACACCACAAGCGCGCACAGAATTATTTCTTTACAGCCTCACTCAAAATTCAGGAATTAGTGAGAATTGAAAGTAGGTTCAGACTTGTTTGGACCTTACTGCCCGAGCCTCGGGGGCTACGGGATTTGGGGTTGGATGCTTGAATCACTGTACATGTAGGTTCATCTAGGTGCCCTATCATCTGAACCGGCGATACACATGACACACTGGCACAAGCCTGCAGAGGGTGGAGACGCCGTTCTTGGCGATTAAAGGGAACACAGAGTACAGGATAAGTGAGGCTTCACAACCTTGCTCCCATAGGGATCTCTTAGAAGTACAAGACAGTGAGGAGGAACAAGTGTCAAAGGGAAGCTCTCTGGTAATGGTACGGAAGTTAATAAAATGAAGGCAGGTAATGGAAATTGGTTTTAAACCACTGGCCACATTCCTCCTGAGATAGAGATGGCTTGGGCTAATGAAGCCTGACAGCCTATTCCACAGCAGTCCCACACTTACAGCACATTCACCTCCAACACTGTCTCCTCCCACCATCAGGACAAACCAAGGTAAAGAGGATAAAGTTACAACTTCACATCGTTTAACTACTGCCTGTTATCTAGTTATTTAACACCCAATCAAACCCTAAAGTGTGCAGTGGCAGCACAGCCCCTCTCACATCAAGTACACTGAAAATTCTCCCCTTCTGCACAAATAACTGAGTCCTGCTCAACCCAAATAGTAGATTTACTAAGCTTTATTGTCATTTTGGTCACTCCAGATCTCAGCAACCCACAATTAACTTTGCAATGGCCACTTGCCACCAGATCTGTAAGGGTGGGTTTTTTTAACTACCACCTGCTTTAACTTCTTTCCTGCAGAGTTGATGCATTACCTCATATAGTGGAGAGAATTTGTGTTTTATCCAGACTTGAAAAAAAAAACACTTATGAGTTCACTGATTCATATTAAATAATTCTTATTAAGGATGGCATAAAAGTAGAAAATAGTTTTGAAAATCTGCACACAGACTGAAAAAGAAAAAAACAACCTTTTTTTTTTTTTTTAAATCTGTTCTAGAAAGTTTCCCAAGTTTAGGCATTAAAAAACCCACCAGCAGGAGATTAAACTGATTAAAAACATCATTTGACATATGATTAATGTCATTTTGGTACAAGATTAGAATTTTCACACACTATTCATTAGTGATTAGTTAAGACCTTAGGTGATCTATTTACAATGGAGATAACTATTTTTAGACAATTAACACTTGGAGCTTACCTAATTTTTAAATGAACCTTCTTAGGGTTAATTGCGTCGAGCTGTTGCGTGATAGAATAAGGGCAACCATGTCAAGGAGGAGGAAAAGTCTTGAAGTTGTACACTGCTTAGCGGGCTGTAAAGAGGAGACAGATTATGGATTGCCCACTGTGTCCTCATAAAAATGTAATGTCAAAATGTTTTTTTCTTCATGTCCAGATTAGGTCCAAGTATGGCATATCTCATATATGCTTTATAGGAAAAATCATAGTGGGTGTCAAAGCCAAAGGGTAGATTACAAAAATGTATTTTGTTTTTATTATTTATTTATTTAGTGCTTATAAATTGAAAAGAGAAGCCTGTATGAATATAGCGTATGCAAAAAGAGAGGAGGGTCAGATAATGCAGTTAATCAACACATTATGGCAAAAGAGCACTAAAAACTTTGAAAGGCAAGAAGAAAGAGACGGGTGCCCCTCTAACACTCCCCAGAGTCCCTCGTGCAGCAGACTTTCTTTAACCTTTTCCCTTTTTTTGCTGTTTCTTTTTTAAATAAATGTGGAACTAATGTGTTTTTTCCCCTTAAAACATAAGCAACTTGTCTTTCTTTCCAGACACCTAGACCAAAGAGTAATGGGAGAACTGGGTATATGGAGCATGCGCTATGGATTTTAAAAGGTTTCCCACAAATCTGACAAACTTTCTCTCCAGTTTTGGTATTGTTTATGTAAGCATATTAAAAGCGCATTTACTGGAAGCACATTTTTAAGCATTGTAATTATTCTACTGTCAATAAAACAATGCTACTGAAAATAGCAAAAGTAGCTATAAGCACAACATATCATTTAAAACCGTTACAAAATGCTTCAACAGGTCTACACACTGTATCAAAATAATTAAATTGGCATCAATTAAAACACCTTTATGAGTTTTTTTGTAAATTATCATCTAAACAGAGTGACAATGCTTCTGTCTTACATTAAAGGGGGAAAAGGATATTTTGGGGGGCAGTGGGTTGTCATAAGTACAGACAGTTTCTTTCGAAGGACATAATGCATGCTCTTTCATGATTCTCTTGGCGATAACACATAATCTAAGATTCCCTCCACTGATAAAGGTTCTCCTGCACACCCTAGTGGAAACGTAAGGCGAATGTTTGAAGTGAAGAAATACGCCAGTCCCCTGTTATTCAGAGCATCAAAGACAGAGAGAAATATAATCTAGTCCCAACTCCCCTGAACATTTATAAATAAAATATCAAGTAACTGAGACCCTAAGACAATCCCCATCATGCCAGAGTGGCAGAAGAAACAAGCATGGCTGATCACGAGGAGGGCAGCCAGGGGAGAGTATAAATCCCACCGGTGTTTGATAGTTATATTTAATGAACTGGAAGCATGGGCAGTTTTGCTGGGTCCCTGTGCCCCAGTTTGGCCCACACTCACACAGATCCAACCTTCAGAGAAAGGTGCTCTGTCTAATCTGGCTTCATTTTATGCCTCTTTAACCATGACCAATGTATTTAAATGGCTGTTTCTTTGACAGATGCTCAGTTCAAATTATTCCTAACTGGAAATTTGTAGGAGTGATATTAAATATCCTTCAGGCCAGGGTGCCTAAAGAGAACATAGGAACATCAAAAGGCCAAACACTTCAAAAACTAAAACTAATGATCTTAGCCCACCTCCAGGGAAAAGGAGGGCTTCAACTTTGTCCAACATCCCCTTGGCCACAAAAAAACATCACTCCTTTAAATGGAGATTTGACCATTTGCCCAACCCTACTACCACTGCATTTAAAAGTGATTTAACAGGAAATACATAATGTATATCTTCCTATCACTAAATCCACAGGGGGGTAGATGGGGTGAATATGCCCCTTCTTATCCATCACATCTAGCCACATCTTTAAATAAAATAAAAATCTACAATAGAAGCCTACAAAATGAGACACTTCAGAACTTTCTCCCTTTAGTGTATTGTAGAGTGTGGGACTTTTTGACTGCATCTTCAAAGAAATATTAAAAAACCCGTGGTTGGTCCAAGTCTGGATCAACACGACAGTAAAGTACTCAACACTGAAGTAGCTTCACCAGCACAAGGCCACTGTACAGAGTGGGGGGAAAAGGTATGGCCAGAAAAACAAAGATATAGGGAGAGAAGGAAAACAGCTGCAAACTTTCACGTTAAACCATGATGGGGGCTGACAGCAGTAATTAAGTAATAACAAACTCTCCAAACTGTGCCTGTGAGTGGGTTGACTGAACAGGCGCACCTGGTTATACAGGGCAGAGATATCAGGGGTGAGAGAAGCGACGAGGTGGTTTTTTTATGCCTCCGTGCCAGCAACAGCTGTGGCAGGAAGCATTATGTTTTCTGTCCATTTGTCTGTACGGACATCCGTCTCATTCTTCTAAATGGTAAAATGGCCTGTATTTATATAGCGCCTTACTAGTCCCTAAGGACCCCAAAGCGCTTTACATATCCAGTCATCCACCCATTCACACACTGATGATGGCAAGCTACATTGTAGCCACAGCCACCCTGGGGCGCACTGACAGAGGCGAGGCTGCCGAACACTGGCGCCACCGGGCCCTCTGACCACCACCAGTAGGCAACGGGTGAAGTGTCTTTCCCAAGGACACAACGACCGAGACTGTCCAAGCCGGGGCTCGAACCGGCAACCTTCCGATTACAAGGCGACCTCCCAACTCTTGAGCCACGATCGCCCCGCAGAGACATTCTTCTGTTACGGCCCTGGGCCTTGGAGAGAGTGAGAGAGTGAGACTACCCTTTTGTGCTTATGTTATGAATGCAACATTTCTTGAACGCTAGGAGGAAATATCTGAAAAAAATGGCCCAAGCATTCACCTGGACTTGGAGGAAAAAATCATATTTTGATGATCAAGGGCGAAGGTCGCTGTGACCTAATAAAACAAAGTCATGAATTCAGATGTTTAGTTACGGCAAAATTTCACTCAAATTCCCAGCAGGAAAAAATTATGAAATGATGGATTTTCATATCAAGGGCAAAGATCAAATTCACATCGTTCTGCAGAGACATTTTTCTGGAGATTATTCAGTGCTGTAACTCATGAACAGAAGGGGGAATTGTGACTATATTTCACATTTGATGGGATACTGAGTTAATGGTGCACATTTTTGGTGCCCACCTATTAAATTCCATTAAACTCTTCACTAGATGTATTATGGGTCTGAACAGACATGAATTAAACTGCAACTTAAGTGTTACGGGCAGTCATTCAAGTTTAACCTAATATCTGTTAACAGAAGCCTTAAAGGGAATATTTTTAATCATTTTTAAATTTTATTTTCCAGTATCATCACTATAATTTAGAACTTTTGAATTGCTGCGGAGTCGGGGCGGTCTGCCTCTCCCCACCGCAGGGAAAAGGGTAACACCACCTGGGTCTGGGTGCAGTTCCCCCCTCCAGGGGCGGGGGCACCTAGACCCGGTTTGTAGAGTACGCTTGGGGAGTGTGATTGTGTGTACAGCGTCTCTTTATGTCTGTCTCCACGTCGGTTGAGTGTGAAGTACATATGAGAGCATGAGGGTGGGAATGGATGTTTGTGTCTGTGTGTGCCTGTATGTCTGTGTCTATATGTCAGGTTGGGTATCAGACGCCACCTCTCTGGGGACATCTCGGGCCCTCCAAGGTTTGGAGGCCTATCTCCACCCACCACCACTTCCCCTGCCGGTGGCGGACTCCCTCAGGTATCGGTGCGTTGGTGGTTCTTTGTATCTGGGGGTGGGCGTCCGGGTACACACCGGCTCACTCCTTGGCGGCCGCTTATTGGGGCTCGCTCGGGCCACTTTGGAGGTGGGGTGCCCCCGGCCTCTCGGCCTGGGGCTCGGTCACTCAGGCACAGCTGGCTGCCGGCGGAGCTCACGGGCGCGTCACTGCAACTCCCCCTGGCTTCTGCTCCGCGGCTGCTGAATGAGCTCTCATCTGGGACTCTCCTTAGCTCTTACTGGGACAGTGGCGCGGCTGCCCCTCTGTGGGTCTTCCTTGGTCTCTTGTGTTCTGGGGGCCTCTGGATGTCTGGAGTTTTGATCTCCTCCATACCTGCTTGATACCATAGAGGACAGGGCTGTGGCTCCCCACACTCTCTAGCAGATCATTACATGGAGAAACCTTTGGAATGCAAGCATGCTGATCCACACAGGTATGCACACAGGTGTACACATGGGTATTCACAGATGCGGACTACAGCTTTCTTGGTTGCTGCCTCAAAGCACACTGTGCGCTGTCTATCTTGCGTGCTGCACAATATCGTTTATTATTTAGTAACTATTGATATCTATGACTAGCTAGTTTATTGTGATGGTGCTTTTTTTTTTATTATTATTATTATTATGTTGCTCTTTGTTGTTTGCTGTCTCCCCTGTTTTTTTTGTTTTTCTTTCTCTCCATACAGGTGACCCAGGAGTTGTTTTTTTTTTTTTTTTCTCTCTTCCCCCCCTTCTCACCGTCTCTTCTCCCCTTTGGTTTTCTTTCTTCCTCTCCCCCTCTTTCTTTCATTCTTTCCCCCTGTCCTATTAAAAAAAAAAAAAAAAGGATGACAAAGGATGAACTGAAGCTCCGCCATCACGTGATGTCACATGCTGCTGTTTCTGATGTCACTTCCAAAAAAAAAAGAAAAAAAAAAAAAAAGAACTTTTGAATTTTTAAGGGAAAAGCTTTTCTCTGTTCAGTGAACACCTCATACAAAGCACAAAAAGCAAACTACCAACAATAACAGTACGATGTCAGGGGTTTATTTAGAGATGACAACAATTGCTACTTAAATGCGCAGTATGACATTTCTGCCACTAGGGGTCTCTCGTTTAAAAACAAAAACAACATTTTTGAAGTAGCAGAGCATTGTGGGAGTTTTTCTCAATGTATTTAAGTTTCAGTAAAGTTAGACCATGTAATGTTAATTGTTACCTTATCCTTACATGTAGAACATTAGCTGGAAAATTCAATCTTGGGGTTAGCCAAACACTGTTATCTACGGTCAAAACAATAAGGAAACAATCCATTAGTCTGATAACTTAGCCTTGCCAATTTTTCAGGGATTTTTGTTTCTGTTCATTCATAAGTTTTAAAAAAATTAACTGTTGTCAGATGGAAGCTGACTGTATTCTATAGTTATCCTTTTTTCATCTCTGCATGGATTGTTTACCTGAATACCAATGTTTACCAAATCCTGCTAAGACGTGATTGGTCAATAGCACAAAAGTGGCAAAAGTGGGATACAAATAATCTGCCAATAATCATGTCCGTTGCCTACAAAATATGTTTCATGTGAATATTTTAATAGAACTAAAAAACAATTATACTAAAAACAACATTACAATATGTTGAGATTTTTAACATTACAGTTTGCATTGTATTTAAGTTTAAGTTCATTCAGTAGCACTGAGGGTTTTTACCCTCCAATATGAAGTGTTGAGATGAAGTACTTTTAATCAGAGACTGTACACAAGGCAAAAATGAACTAACATTCCTTTAGTTGTTATTGGTCATTTCAACATAAAAGTGCTGAGAATTATCCCGTATACCTAAAGAAAGAAAGAAAAACATCCAGTATATATATGAAACTTCTTCTTCCCTCTATCAGTAAGTGGTCTATTCATGTGTGTTTTTCTATCATCAACATATAACAATACCAGATTCTACTAATATGTAAAGACTTCATTCTTTGAGGCATTCCAAGAAAATTTCATACAGTACAAACAGAAAAACTGAACCACGACTTTAAAGAATAACAGGGCTGTTTTAAAAAAGTGAAATGAAAGGGCACATTATGTTTTCGTTTTTTGTTGTTTTTTTAAAATTAAGCACTTTCTTTTCCAGCGAAAGCAACACTTACTTCCTACATGCAATGGGGCAAACATAAAGGCACACGTTAAACTTAATTTCCTTGAAGCTGTTCCTGCTGGCGTTGCTGTGGAAAGCAAAGTCTGCCCATTCCAGCTGAGAATTACTGACTTCTTCATGAGTCAGAACGAATACCTGAACAGATTAGTGCAAATAATTTATGACACGACTATTTTAAACACCAGTGACATGTTTCCACTGCAACAGCCAAACAGCCAAGAAAGTCAGAGTCTGATGCTATTTCCAATAAACACTGTACAGTTTCATTAAAAACAGGTGAAGAAAGAACCACACTCACTCTTGCCAGCCTGTGACCTAATATTTAGTTAAGGAATGCCACACAAAGGCAGACTTAGCACCATGTATTCCACGGTTTGAGTCCCAACCAGTTTATATTTAAAAGCCCTTGAATATAAATATATGACAATATGTTTTATTTTAAGGAAGTTAAGGCTGTAAAGAAAAAAAAATATACAAAGAATTTTTCAAATTAGTCTTTAAACATCTCCATAGAACACACAATAAAGATCCTCCTTTGTATGTAAGCCACAAATATGCAATATAATGCTTTACACTTCAAAGAATGTGTCTACCTCATTATTTCCCTCGTAGTACCGCCTAACTCAGGACACCAACAAGTATCAAATTCTTTTTTTCAATTATATATAATTCAGCAATCTAAAGTAGCACCAGTTGGTCTTTCTACAGTGAAGCACTGCCCAAAAGAATCAGAGCTCTCTGTGACTTTAAGTCTATAAGAGTTTGGTATTATCCAACCATTAAAGTCAATCAAATCAGACTCCTGACCAATTCTAGGGAATTAAACCTGATTTATGTATGACTACTAACAACAGTAGCAGGGTGTATATGTATATATATATACATATATATATGCACAAAGTCCGCCTCTCCTAACAGCAATGGACTCAAAAAATGTTAGCTATGGCTGGCTGGATGTAAACCTGTAAGTATTAACACAGAGCAGCTGTCCTCTAGCCCTCAGGAACTCTGAGCTCCACCATCAGAAGAGTAAGCTCACAGTCCTGTTAGCCACATGCCACATGTATTTAATTTTCAACATCTGCTGGCTTCATGCTTCTATGCTTTCCATTCCCAGTGCACATTCTTCACAAATTCAGTAGCTTCCTTCTTCTGCATTTGTAAATGTTGTTGATTGTGGAAACCATCCATGTTTACTTTGAATCCCAGGCCATTTCTGGGCCAGCTCTAATTACTTACAGATGCTGACTTTGCTGCTTCCATGGCTATATTTTTGAAGCACAGGCTTAGTATTTCCATTATAAGGTATAAATGTATAACACACTGCATCTAAAATAAAGTGTTATAAAAACTTTTTGCACAATGCTAGCTCTAGTTTTAGTATTTTCATATGAACTTTGAACTTTTTTACAATCACAATTAACGCAGATCTGTTAAAAAATATTTTTTTTCTACCTCGCCGTAGACTCTTGGATGACCTCTTGCTAAGTCACAAATCAGCATTAATGTCTCAGTGAACTCACACGCTGTTACTTTCAATATGCAGCAGTGCACTAGACATGCTTTCACTGCTTGCCAACATCAACGTTCTCTATAGAAAACACTACCCTGGAGGCATCATCTGCACAAAAATGTCTGTATTTTACTTTGATTGTCGGGCTCTTGAATAACATGTTTATTTATCCCCCATGCCTCTAATGTCTGACTGCAAAAAGGGAAGAGGGAAGTAAAAAGAGAGAAAGAGAGAGAGAAACTCTTAAGGAACAGTCAGCTGCTCCTTGCCTGAGGACCTTGTCAGCTCTTACCTGCTCTGTTTGGCGGCAGTGTAACAACAAATTTTACACAGTCTGGGACATAAATTGGCATTTTGAACTCTGGTTATTCCTCCGGTATAATCTAATTAAAAGACACTGCCAGTGGGTTAGAAATCAGAGCATTATAAAGTTTGATAGACAGACTGACATAAAAGTGTTTCCAATTTCACAACATACTGCGTACAAGTGTAAAACTTCAAGAGCCTTGGCTGGAAGAGGTTTGGGCTAACTGAATTAGTCCAACTACACGCTCTGTGGTGACTATAAGCACAATATTAGGTGCTGAAATAAGATTTCCCATATTTTCAGCTTTGAAGTCCATCCAAAGATTTTGAGACTGACGTTAGATGTCATGCTTCCAAAGAATGAGTGAACCGGTTGCTCTATGTCCACCAAACCTGTTTTTATTTTCTTTATGGGCATGAAAAAGTATAAGGTTTCCTGGTGACTTGCCAACTTTGACTTAACTGAGTCAAAACTGGGGGCCGACAGAAAACTACTTGAGGACTGTACAACATGACACTTTCATGACGACAAAAAAAAAACTAGACAAATGTTTCGAGTTCAGTTTAGAGACGCGCTGATGATCACACATGTGCAGTACCGAAGATGTTTTTGTTTGCATCAAAGTAGATGTCTCTGTGTAAGACACCTTTTTTATGTAAACATTTGAACTAAAAACATGCAAATTGTAGGATTTTTCTTGTCAGTCTTTAAATCAGTGCGGAGATGCAAAAACGTGGAAAATAAAGCATATTTTCTATCAGTTCTGAGTTTTTATGTATCAGAATATGACAAAAAAAATCATCTAGTACTGACCATGTTCTAAAAAGTGTAAAAAGCAGAGCGTGAAACACTAAGGACACCCCATGATACAGAAGCTACCTTTATTACCTTCGTAGTAAAGACGTTGAAGTAAGCGTTTTCTGTATGTCTTTATTAGTCTCTCGTATCAATGTGGAGGAATTCTGGCCCACTCTTCGTTATAACTTTGCTTCAATTCACTGAGGTTTGTGGGCATTCGTTTATGCGCAGCCACGTTTAGGTCTCACAACAGTATTTCTAGACTTTGTCTTGGCCATTGCAACACCTTGATTCTTTTCTTTTTAGCCGTTGTGTTGTAGATCTGCTGCTGTGCTTGGAAACATTGTCCTCTGGCATGACCCAACCTTTAGCTGTAAGATAGATGGCCTCATATTTGACTCTAGAATACTTTGGTATAGTGACTACATGATGCCCAGGTCACGTGGCTGCAAAACCAGCCCAGATCATCAACCCTCCACCGCTGTGGTTGACAGGTGATATCAGGTGTTAGTGCCAATATGCTGTGTCTGGTTTTTGACAAATGTGGAGATGTGCTTTATGGCCCATTTTGTCTTGTCTCTTCAAAGCACGCTGTTCCAAACACAACTTTTCAAACCTAAGCTGTGCTGCCATGTTCTGTTTGGGTAGAAGAGATTTTCTACTAGCCCTTCCAAACAAGCCCTACTTGATCACAGTTCTTCTAACTGTGCTGTCATGAACTTTAATGTTTCACATTAAATATTTTAATATTTAAGGACTGTGGACTCTTGAGATGTAGCTCTTGGGTTTTATGCAGTTTCTCTGAGCACAGCATGGTCTGACCTTGGGATAAATTTGCTGGGACGGTTACTGATGGGAAGACTGGCAGCTGTCTTGAATGTTTTCCACTTGTGAATAATCTTTTTCACTGTAGAATGATGGACTTCAAATTGTTTGGAAATGGACTTATAACTCCCCCATATTGATGACGGCTGCAATACTTGTTTCTCTAAGATCACTGCTGATGTTTTACCCCTAAGAAAACGTCCAAAGCTTCTGTTTTTTTCAGAGATGTTCACATTTTGTTAATCCAGTGCGCTCTATGAGAATGGCAGTGTGCACACACCCCAATGGAAAAAGACTAGAATAAAAAAAGAACATTTGATACCATCTGATTGGGATTTTAGGGGTTTTTTTGGGCCGATTAGGAAAGAAGGCCTGGCTACTACTAGAGAGTTCATGGCTAAAGCGTCTTTACTTTAGTTAAAAAAAACTTACTTTGTGACAGTGAAAATTCCAGGTTTGGGCTCAGCATACCATGCTACACCCACCTACAGTATTCCTATACCTGTCTTGTCCCACAAGTGATACCCAGTGTTAAGGCTGGAGAAACAAAATCTCAAGCATTACTAAAGCCACCAAACCTACCAACAAAACAGCACATATAATAACTTATATGCGGCTGAAAAACGAGAATTCAAAAGAATAGAAGTAAACTCTACCTTTAGGAATTTTACCAAAAAATAAACCACTTTAAAAGAATATTTAAACAGGAGAGAAAATGTCTTTCTCCCACAAACTCCTCATCAGTTCAATTTCTGCGACTCTGAGACTAAGTAAAAACACAGAACTGTAACTGAGACAATATATTATAGAAATAACCCACAGCACAATGTGGGACCTGTTAAGAGACTATAAATAATCATAAGGCCCTCCAAAATGTCAGCGACAGCTGTGCAAAATGTTAAAGCCAATAGTCAAACAAAGCAAGCAGGCCAAAGACATTTTGTGTAGAGACTAAAACACACAACTTCACAGAGCAGGATATAGTAAATCCTACTTATCAGGAAGCATGAGACAAAAGCTGTCAAACAAAGAGGAAGCAGCTAGCTCATATTTTGCAAAAGAAGACAAGTGTGACCCCAGCAATTATCCACACATTAAGAACAAATCAGTTCTTTAATTAGATCCACAAACAGTAACTGTTCATTTTCAATAACAACCTTGCTGATCTGGCCTGTTTTTGTTTGTTTTTTTAGCCCCAAACACTATTTTCTTGATCCCGAACCCTTAAGTTCATGGTGTTTAAAGACTAAAATAATCAGTTAACAATGTGTGAGGGGAGGCAGAAAAGAAGATGCAGCAGAAGAGAGTTTAAAGTTGCAGCATATATAAGTTCTTTATGCTGGCTGGGGAGAATTGGAAGAAAAAGAAATCTGCAGTAACCAGATTCTTTAAATTAGTGTTACCAGCTGAAAACAATGCACATCTTTTCTTCACTGACTGGTCTGATCGACACCCACTGGGGCCGTGGGCTTCCTCAAGAGCCGGTTCAATCTTCAAGTATAATTTTCCCATTAAAAAAAGTGAAAAGAGGAGCATTATGATGTGGAGCAAACAGCTCACATTATGAATTGCTGCCTCAAATTCTAGAAAAGACGGACATAGAGTGACGTCAAAGATTTACTTTGAAACCTACTGCTGTGTTGTTTTTATGGAAAGAGAAGATACCACATTTGTACAAAAGGCTGGAGTGCTAGTTATCAGATAATGGCAGCAAAGTTGATTAGCAAGCCACACTAATAGGCCGAGGCAGAGACACATATACCTAATTATCACTGATAAGTAAAAGACTAAATGGACTAAAAGAAAATACTAGAATTTCACTCACCAAAACTGAAAAACAAACTACTTACAAAGGCCGTGCTGCCCAGAAAACTATTATTTGTCTGGCGATCCATTAAAAATGCTCCAAAATGCATCAACAGCACAAACACAGTGGAAAGGTCTAGTTCAGTGAGTCCAATTACTTCCTGTGAGGCCTAGCAGACACCAAGAAAGTACAGCTACCCGTGTCATACATAAGAGTGGCCACTGCTCTAACTTTACCTGGATGGATAAAAAAAGAATGACGCCCAGCAGAATCATCATTTAGGAGGAAACTAACCATATAGGGTAAAACTGTTGTGTAGCATGCTATAAACATGCTTTTTAATGCTGTACAGTTGTGCATTTTAACATGGAAGTCTTTGTAGATTAAGTTTACAGAGCCTGCCTCAAGTGGCCACTAAAGGAACTGTAGCTCTGTGTTTCATCGCTGCTGTCCAGTAGATATTACTAGACGATATAATCAATTCTACTTCAATATGATAAAACCCCATTAACATTTTCAATTTGCTCAACAGGAAATAAAACTTTAATGAGGAAGTACATTTAGTAGGTTTGTTGACTACCTCTTCTGCTGACTTTACTTGAATATGTGTCTCATCAACTGTCTCATTAACTCATTTAATACAACTAAAAAACCATATTCTTGGCATTCCTCAAAATATTTATAACTAGATTCCAACATCAAATGTTACTTAATGCTAGTACATTTGATGTCAGCATTCAGGATCCTCACAATGGTACTGTTGTCTCTTTGAAGAAGTGTATTTTTTTAGTAATCCTATTATCAAAATGGAGTAATGATGCCCCACCAAGCTTAGCAAAGAATTTCTCTCTGATACCGAAGTCTGCAGATGAAGATGTACCTGTGCATAGTGACAGACGGTGTTTGTGCCAATCACAAAACATTTTAAACATGAAATATATCACGCTACATGAAGTGTTATGTCATCTTGGAACAAAAAATGGCCATATTTTCTCATATTCATACTTTCTTTTTTTCATTTGTCTTTGTAATTCTTCTGGTTCTCGTGTCATGTCAACTCATTTTCAGGTTATTTTTTTAAGCAGTTAGGGTGACAGCAAGGGTCAGGACTAGGGTGTCATCAGTTAACGCTACATGGTGTGAACTGATCCACAAAAAACACAATTTTACATTGCAAAATTATTCAAGATAATTGGTGTTTTACTCATTTTGTGATACCAAAATGCAGCGTATTTTGACTTCTCTGACCTTTAAGCTGTCAAAGCTCAAACAAAATGCAGTCAAATCCCATTTTCTTTGGCTGAGCAGCAACAATGAGTACCTTTAATTTCTGTGTATACAGCTGGAATATAAGCGCAAGAAAAAATGAATGCAATTGTGTCTCCATTTGCCATCTGTCAATATCTCACAGACATTGCATCCCTTTCTTCTTTTCATAATTTTACATGGTAAATTTCCTGAGACCATAATGAGAACGAACGAAAGAAAAGAGATCCATGAAATAGCTACCGGGTATTGTCCCCTTCTCATTCTTCTCAGTCTATGATAGCAAAGGGTTTTTATTAACATTATTTAATTATCACACATTATCTTTTTTTTTTAACACTGGTCCATCTCAGCCGGTGTCCTACTCCCACTGTGTGAGTTTGTAATTTAATAAAGCTTCATTTAAAAGAGAAGTTGATTAAAAAATTAAGCTCCAGTGATCACCACAGCCTCAGCCCTCCCTATTTTATGAAAAGATCTGATATTTCATATTAAGAACATGTCGGGCAGAAATTATCACCGCAGGACAAGTTAATGCTTTCCATACAGTCGTATGACAATGACAGGAAACTCCACTACAGAGAATGCCCCACTAAAACGCAGAGAATGACAGGGGCTGAAACAATTTCAATTCTTTTACAGTAGGTCAGACGTTTTTTTTCTCCATATCCCTGCTGCCTGCCTATCATCTAACTGTTAATTTTTTCATCCATAATTCACACTTTCCTGCTTCTTCTGACAGCAGGTGACTGTCAAAACTTGTCTTACATGGCTGTAAAGGAGATTTCTTATACTTCGACCTCTTTCCAGCGAATGATGACACATTAACTGCAATACCGGATTGAGGCAGGAGAAAAATTCCAGCCTTCTGCCCTCTGCTTGGTCTTACTGTAAAAAAACAAAACAAAAAAAATACCAAGAGTCTAATTACTAACACTCATACAGACTCTTTGAAATACAAACTCCTTAAGTCATCCCATCTGTGCACCAAAGTGTATATGCACACGAACTCAGTGATATAGAAAATGTGCAAGCTGTCAGTTCCTACTGTAAAAAAAAGGGGGGGAAAGTAATGATAAATGCAATCTCTACACTGCAGCTTAAAGCTAAATACCTTCTCGCTGCTGAAGAAACATAATCCACACAATTAATGCTAGAAAATTATAGCCTGGATCTAGTGGCAGTTTTGAACCATAAGTTATTGATTTGGAAATGAAAACCTGTACTCTTCAAGGTTAAATCCAGTCCACCCTCATTACTGCTCTGTCCTTGAGAGGCCCGCACCAGGGCTGCTGCAAGGAGTAGAGAGGACTGCTTTAATGAAGGTGAATTTAATGGGATTTAATGTAGCTGGGGGCAATGGAGCAGCAGAGATATGGTTTTAACAAAGAGCAAGGGACCAAGGGTACAGCCAAGAGAGCAGCCATTTTCCTTTCTTTTTATTTATTTCACATTTGGCTGAGCAGAGTAAAAGCACACCACATTTTCGTCTGACTCAGCCCCAAGAGTCAGTGGTTACATTTCTGAAGTCAGGACAATACAGGCCTCTAGCTTTCCATTGTAACAATCCCACAGATACTGCACAGAAGATATCACTTTGGAATCAATGGGTAACTATGTTTGTTTTATTTTTGTATGAAGCTTTTCTTTTTAATTATACCTTTAAATATAAAAAGAAAAACAAGTGTTTTTCCCAGAAGGTACGTCAAATGTTGGTTCCTCAGTATTGTTTTCACAATAAAACGCTTGTGGTGGAGTGTTTTATCTTTCAGGAAGAAAAAGAGAAATGCTATTGAACACTGTGTACTGAAGGTAATGTGATTCAAGATAATACGATGATGAAGGCACTATTACACATTCACAATCATCCCTAAAAATCGTTAGGGAGCCCAGCAGGGATAAGAGTAAAATATTTGATCATTCGTACACACACAACTTTTATTCTATTCTCTCTCTCTTCCGTCTTACTGAGGTGGATGTTTTGACAGATTAAGCAATGGCATGATAGCATGCCTCTCCAGTTCAGAATTGTGTGTGTGTATGTGTGTGTGTGTGTGCGCGCGCACGCCTTAGGCTCCTTAACACAAAGCTTTAAGAGAAATAACGCTCCTACATTTTTAAATTTATTTTCCTAACGTGATTCTTTTATTAATTGTAGAGAGCTCTCACAAATGTTGAATCCCATCTGCCTCGTGCAATTTGGCTCTCAGCGGCGAGGTCACGATCACATGGCTGTGCCTTCAGCTTTTCTGAGCTTGATGTGAACAATGTGCGCTTTCTGCAAATAGCCTTAAATGGGCCGCTTCTACAGTAACACTCCATAAATATGCCAAAAACCTCGAACAGCAAAAAAGGAAAAAAAAAATCACTTTTATACCTGTTTTTAAAATGCTTGCACAGTCATTTCTCCTTTTCTCTCTCCCTTCCCTTACTCTTCCCACTCTGGAAATGTGCTGGAGAGCTGACAGGGTGCTAATTCACAAACAGAAAGAAAGGGCAAAAGCAAAGATGTGATTGTAAATGCCAGTGCAACGATATAATTCATGCAGTGTTTGTTGTTATCGGTGACAATTCTTAATAGTCGCATTGGGCATCGGCCAAACTCCTTGCTGATCATTGCTTTCCCTTCCTCTAGACATGCAGTGCATCTGTCCATCCGTCACTTCTTCCCTAGTCTCTCAAAAAGAACCCAAGCAAAAAAAAGGGGGTTATCTGCTCTGAATAATAGTCATCAGTGCATTTTAAATGCTGAAACACACTGCTGATACACCACTGTAGGAGGCAGGATTAAAAGCTACATTTCTCTAACAGATCAAACACAGAGCACATTTTTACATATATATATAAACCCAAGGCACAAGCGGCACCTAATTAAAGTATGCTTTTCAAAAACACTAACCCATATCCACGTGTGGATATGATATTTGAGCAGAGGGCAGCAGGAAATGAAGAAGAGGGCAGAGGCTATCCAGTCTTGCACTTTTTTTCTGTCCTGAGACATTTCTGCACAATCTGATGAAGACGCTAAGCAAGGGTTGATTGACAGGGGTGCTAACCTTGTATCAGCGGTCACAAACGATTTACAATGCATAAAGACAAGCTAAAGAATACAAAACGTGCAGGGCAAATGTTACAGCGTTTGTGATCCATGGGAAAGTTGCACACCAACCAGATGGATAATCAAAGCGCTGCTCACCACACTTTTTTACTGTCCAATCAAAATAACCCTTTATATGCAGTGTCATGTAATTAGGTACATTTAGATTCAACATAATGAGTCTTTTTCCCAGCAGATACTTTGACTCATCACAATAACAAAAACCTGGGTGTTTCTGATAATAATAACAATGGCTTTGTTCTGTTGCAGTAAATTGCTTTTTTTTTTACATCTATGATTTTTCCACTGTGACATGTCCACAGTAAAGAAATGAAAATGTCTCTGTGGAAAAAAAAGAGCCATAGTCACAAAAGAAGATCATGTCATCTTCCATTCTAATGAAGTTAATATAAAATCCTTTGAGGATTTATTGCATAGTGCTTATAATATGATTGAAAAGGATATGTTTTCAGTGAAATCTCATGGCTTCCTTGAGGACCTCCCCTGCTGACCAACCAAGAAATCTCTTCCAGACATTTCTCTTTCAGAAGATTGTCATCTTTATTTGTAAGTGAAAAGGGAACCTTGTCACTGCCAGTTAATTTTTTTTTTTGAAATGACTAAAGAGCTATGATAGCTATAAAATGAGCCGCACTGTTCACACATCTGCATTTTCCATCTAATCTTTGATTTGCATTGGTGCCGTCTGTAATCCCTCAAATGTGACTAATGGGAAATATTAAGCACAGGTTTAGGAACAAGTGCTTTTAATTAAAATGCTGGCTCACAGAGGAGCTTGGAAAAAGGGGAGGTTTTTAAACATTTTTCACAGCACTCTTTATGTTTTTATTATTCTTGCAGTTCTCAGATCTTAAAACAAAGAAAGACTATTTTCAGAAAAAATCTCCAAAGTTAAGTAAAGTCAAGTAAATAAATGGCATTTTCTCCACTGACGCTTTAGAAATGGCAAAAACGTAGAGGCACTGCTTCAAACTGTTCTTAAACCTGATACACTGAGCACTAACACTTTTTTAAAATTCTGGATTTTCTTTTAACAAAACAAGGAAGGACCTTAAAACAGATGGGTGGCACAGAAAAGCGGCTCTAAAGGAATACACACAAAGACTTGCTTTATTAATTCTGACAAGAAAAGAGGCTCTCCACTTAAGCCATTCTTGAACTCCTGTTAACAGTAGTCTGTTCAACCCACATCTTACGTTACTTAATCAACAGCACTTCAAGACTTTCAAAATCTCAAGGTCATAGTGACATCATGACCTTTGAAGAATATCACATAAGGACGCATTCACTATAACAACACTGATTTAAGAGCTAGCAGACTGAAACACTTGGCTTTGATGTCAAAACTCACTTCACTGCTGCTAGCAGCTCTAAAAATGAAACATAAGCCGGTAATAATCGTGCCATGGTTGTGATTCATGTGCATAAAGTGTGCATAAAGTGCTAATTTGATTCTATAACACTCACAAAAAAATTAAAAGGGGTTGACTTGAAAGCAAAAGTTTTGAAAAGTGGTTGAGTGCCATGACTACTCCCCGAGATGGAGATTTTTAAAACACTTTAGGATATATAGTCATCTGACTTCTTGCCAAGGTTAGTTTAAAAGGATAGATACAACTCAGATGTGCGATGTAGCTACATCTGTATTCTTGTTTTACAAGAAGTTGTCTGCTGGTGCTTGGGATGTTCTACCGATTATGCTAACTGGTTACTGTCGGCTGAACTCGCAATGGATACATACACATAGCTGCTCTCACTCAAGCTGCTGCTGAAGCATCGACATTCCTGCCCTCATCTATGGCTATGAGCTGTGGTTAGTAACTGAAAAAATGTAACTGCAGATACAGCAGAAATGAGCTTCCTCCGAAGGGTGTCTGGACTCTCTCTTACAGACAGGATGAGGAGTTTGGGCTTTTGGGAGGGACTCAAGAGCAGAACTCCACATCAAACTGAACCAGTCGAGGTGGTTTGGGCATCTCAGTAGGATGTAAAATGAATGAGACGTTCCAGACATATTCTACCTGGAAGGAAGCAGGGAGCAGACCCAGGAAAGGCTGGAGATATTATATCCCTCAGTGCCTCACTGGTTAAGCTGGAGGAAGTGGCTGGGGAGAAGGAGGTCTCAGCTTCTTTGTTTAGATGGCTGCCCCACAACCCAGACCCAGACAAGCAGCAGAAAATGGATGGATGGATGGAGAGTTCATGTACTTTAGACAGTGGGGGCATTAAAGTGATTTCCAAAAGAATGGCTGCTTAAACAAATATTTAATATTGATGTAATTTATTTACTTGAAAAAGTTGTAAACTGTAAATATTGTTCTGATGAAGACACCAAGAAAGACCCGTCTGAGCAGCTTCAACTGGCTTTCATAAGCCAACAGTAGAGAATAAGTCAAGTCAATTTTATTCATAAAGGTCAGAATCAAAATTGTTTTGAATGGCTTTGAAATCTGTGCACCTGCCAAATTTCCACCTATAACATATTATATGGCCAACTTTGTGGATGCACCACCACCATGTTAATGCACATGGCTTTGGAATGAGACCGTTATTATATCAGTCATTAGTAAGAGTAACATTTGGGTGTTTGTGCACTTCACACACATGTGTGTCCCACTCCCACAGGAGAGCTACTGTACTCAGCGAAAATCTTCATGCTGGTATGATCGATACAGAATACAGAGCGGATCAAACGGGTCTGATCCCGTCTTGAGCCTAATCATGGTCCAGAAGGTCTACAAAGGGGGACACAGTGTCAGAATTAGACCAGCAGCGGAGGATGGTGGCCTTTTTTTTGTCACGTGGTTTGATCATTACATATGGAAGTTGGACGCACTGCTGGAATGAAGCGAGTCAGTGTGATGTGCTCTGCTACAAATACATGCACTTTGATACATACCAACCACATAAACACTGTTGCACTCCTGTTCATGGCAGAGGTATTCCCTGATGGCGCTGGCCTCTTTCAGCAGGGTAATGGACACTGACACACTGCAAAATAGTTCAGGAATGGGTTGAGAAACATGACAAAGAGTAAAAGTTGTTGACTTAGACTCCAAATCCCCCAAATTTCAGCCCAATAAAACATCTATAGGATGTGCAGGAAAAACAAGTCTGATCCATGAAGCCCCACCTCGCTACCTAGAAGGACCTGATAAAGGATCTACTGCTAATGCATTGGTGGCTGATACAACACTTTGTTCAGAGGTCTGGAAGAGTCCCCCTGAACTATGTGGCTAGTAAGCCTACGGGGAGCAAAGCTGTTGTGGCAGCAGAAGATGGACCTATACAATATTAGTTTTAATGCTGTGTCTGACTGGTGTATAATGTGTTTTGTGATTTATTTAATTCTTTCTTTCTTTTTTAAGCAGGGGTGGCAGGCTACTTAGTTTTTACCTATCAACAGCTATAAATCAGTTAATGGTGTTGCACGGTTACAGTCCTATTTAGTGATTACTGTTTTTTTCTATGACACAAATTCACTAAAACAATGAACTAAAGATGTCTCGATATGCAGCTTCATGCTCAAAGTTTCATGAAGCATTTAGCATTACTGCTAGGCCACATATGAAGCAGGACACAGTGCCTTCATTAATTAATGCCTATGAAGTATGATTACAAAAAATAAATAAATATAATTACTGACCCTTTTTACATATTTTTACTCACAAAATATTATTTACATGGCTAGGTAGTCATCATGTAAATGGTGCCGATTTGCTTTTTCAAAACAAACATGGGATACTGCTGCACTTTATATGTTAGCTTTATTTTCTAACCCTACTTTGAATGCTAGGTGATACTGTAGGGTCAGGGTAAGAGAAAACAATACAGTGTCAGTTATGGAGATAATTTAGACAAACTACCGGAAGTTGGAAGCTAGTTATGTGTAACATTAACAGTTGCAGCCCTGCGACTATCTAGCTATCTTAAGCGCTTTAATCTTAAATTCTACTTGTTTTTAACTTAAATACTTCAGTGTTGGCTAAGGTGTACCATTTTTCTGGCTTTTGCAGACATTTAATGGTTAACAATGATTTAGTAGGTCGGTGGTTTTCACACTCCAGTAACGGGCATACTGTCATAGCTGACTTTTAGCATCCTTTTCCCTGACTTAAAGCCCAACTCTTAACATTTCCGTAGTCTCTTTAACATTAGGACAACGTACTTGTGTTTTGAGGACATCGTTCTGGCATCTTAATGACTGAAAACCTTCTCCGTCCACTTTTTTCATTCCTTTCCGAGCAAAAAACTACAGGCGACAGCCGGAAGTGACGATTCTCCTGAAACAAGACTTATTCTTTACAAGAAACAAGTACACAAAAAACAAGTTACTTTACTCATCAGGGCAAAAATGTACAACAAATTATAATTTAACTATAAACAAACTTATTAGCCAAATCGCTTCAGCTAACAAGAATATGAACAACTTACCACAGTTTCATGAAACGTTTTATATGCATCTATTGCATTGGACACCACTTTAAGTTTCCATGTCAAACAACGTCTGTGTTTCATAAATAGATGGCTATTTTGGGTAGGTTTTTAACCTTAAAACTAAAAGTTATGTTAAAAATTACTTATTTTTAACTTGTGTTATTCAATTGGCCATAAGGGTCTCATGGCACAAGCTTTATTCAGAGCCTTTTGCAATTCACTGAAACATCATAACCCCTGACATTGTTACAATAAAAAGTCCAATAAAGCTTTTCCTGTTCCCATCAAAGGGTCCTGCAGCTGTAAGCCTTCTAAAGTTTCACCCTCCTTTTCAGCTAACAACACCCATCCCTCAGGAATACTGTGACAATGGAGCTGCAAAGACAAAGCGCTCGTCACCTGTGTAAAGTCTGTATGTGTCTGTCTGGAAAAGACATTGAAACAAACAGGTTGAAGGGCCAACCGGAGGCTCTTTCTCTCTCAAAATGCCTCCCAGACCTAGTGGTGTCTCTGACAGGCTCTCTCCTGGTGAGCTAGCCTCCATGATGAATGACCACCTTTCCACTCTTTATCGCCCCACTAAATCATGGGCTTACCATGTTTTTATGACCAATTTTTGCTGCTTTGTTTTACTTTCCTCTAGTTTTGAATGAAACTCCAAAGGCTGAGGGCTTATTATTGAATTGGTATTCATGTTGAGATTGGAGATCTAGCTTTATTAATCAAATTCACTGAGACAAATGTGTCAGACCTTGTTTGGACCCAAGTAATGCTCCACGGAGAGATGCTCTTATCTAAAGAGCATCTATTTGTAGAATATTTTATGTTTTTATTAAAGGTTTCCCTGCGTGGTGTTGTACAGCACTTCTTTATTTTATTTTTGCTGTAATTCTGGAAATGTATAAATTATTGAAATGAATTAGGTTCGAACTTGGAGTTGGTAGTAGCCCAGAGATGAGATGGGCCAGGGTCAGGACATAGAGCCTGAAAAAAGGCTGGACAATTGAGATTGCTCTGAGTTTATGCCTGTCCAAGTCCTTATAGGCTTGCTTCTGTCTTTAAATCTGTTTTCTGTTATGAAACCCCAAAACACATTGCAAGCTTTGATATATTTCTTTAATTTTGCAAAACATAAAGCTGTATAAAAATCTAATGTTATTTTAGATTGTTGTGTCAATATAATAGAAATAGTAATCCTTAACTGGTCAAATAGTCTTATATTGTAATGCACCAGCTGATGTTACAGCTGGAATGTTAGTCGTGTGCATGATGACGCTTGTTGGTGTTTAGGATCAAAGAAAGTAAATCTTGAGTAGATGTGCAACAAACATTTTGATCTTGTCCTTTTCCAAGCTTTGGCTCCTGCAAAGCAAAGCTCTGGCCAGATGTAGTGTACTCTGTCTCCCCCTAGTGGGCTTAGAAAAACCGTCTTTTCTTCTGAGTGACAAACTTTCCAATCTTAGGGGAATAACATGGCCTACACAGATAGGAGGAAGAAAATTAAAAAAAATTTAATTTATTAAACATTTAATGACCAAGAGCTGATCAAAAGTATTTTGCACATATTTTGCACATAATTTTCACTATCCTGCTTATCAGTGATGGAAAGGGTAGACAATCAATATTCACAACTCATTTTTAACCCTTCTATGTTAGAAACCCACAAGCCATAGAAACCCATTCTGTAGTCCACTTATGGCTTTGGGGGTTTTATGATCAATCAATCACCTAAGCAAAGCTTGAGTGTGTGAGCCACTGCCAGGGGAGGTCTGACCCACGGCCTAGCATGACATTGAAGGAGGGAGTGCTACTCACCCAGGAAATCCCATTACACCAAAGTATGATGGATATCGGTACTGGGGAAGCTCATATGTGGTCTGACATATAATTTGTTATAATTTGTAAAAAATTGTGTGACGATGCTCACCTTTCTCCCTGTCTTTCACATTTTTAGAATTCTGTCCCTTAACACACCCTGACTTGAATACCTGAAGTCTAAAATCACACATCGTGGTATATGTGCTCTCTTTGTATCTCAGATCATACAGAGTTTAGACTGTGAATGTCTATCCTAAAGTCTTACACCACAGGTATACTTCCATCCTTTTGAATCTTACAACAAACAGAGCATCTCTGATTTTTAATCGGAGCTATATTTTCAGAAGCAACAAAAAGAGCCAAAATCAACATCGGTTTTTTTTTTTCAAACAGGTCAGTTATCTTGCTTTTAAAAGTAGCAAGTATACATCAAGCATACATGAAGTATACATCAAGCTACGGTTTGCTTTTTGCGTTTTGTTTTTTTTCCCTGAGCTGTAATGGCATTTTCTGAAGCAACCGCAGTGAATGAAGAGACAACCTCGGATTTTGCACTTTTGTACAGATAACCTGAGGATTTCAGCACTGATCAATAAGACCAAATATACAATAGTCTGCTTATGTGAAAAGGTGAACAAAAGAGGGATGTCTGTCTCTATCAAGCAAATAAAATACCTTCTATCAGTAGAAGGGAGACAAAAACAGCGATCCTCCGTAAATAAATGTCACTTGTGCCCCCTGCAATGTGGCACCGTCTTGTATTACTTACCTCAAAAATTAAAACAAAAGGTTAATCAGGCATGGCCCGTACTCTTCTCAACAGTCTCCCATTCTGTTTGTTTATGCTACATCACTCTTCAGTGGCATATTGATTGTCCAAGCTAAGAGAATACCTTTCCTAAAATCAATGAAAGACATCCCAGCATGTAGTCTTTGGATTTCTTTGTCTTTATTTGATCACATTTATCTTCCTAATAAAGCTAGATAAATAAATAATAAAAAGAAGAAAAAGAGCAAGACATTTATATTTTTAACATCTAACTAACACTGGTCTTATCTATTTGTGCTCGTCACAGTGAGCCAAGTTTGTCTCTGAACTTTCCCCTCGATATGCTTTGCAGATACAGATAAGAAAAAAAGCAAACGGACAACGACCCAATTTGAGTCAATGACAGGTTACTTGAGAGGACCGTCATGGTGCAAGCTTTTCAGCACACCACAAGAATGTTACAAGTGACATTTTAAAGAAGATTAATACCTGTAGAGTGGCTCAAGAGCACAAAGACAAAAGCTTTCAAACAATAGTGGGAACGAAAAGAATTGGAGCCACACACGGGAAACTTGTGAGGGATGAGAACTAAGCCGAATGCATGACCTGGAAGTTAAAATTGACACTGCTGGAGCTTTGCATATCTCAGAAACCCTTCACAGAGTCCAGAGACCATGAAGCTTACTGGGACTATCCTTAAACTGGAGTGCACTCATGGCAGCACAGAGACTAAACTGTTAAACAACATGATGCTGGTTCCTCTACGAGCAAATAAAACAGGTATGATGAGCTTTCACCTAAATTGCTCTTGATTACAAGTAACGATCTTCAGAGTGTTGTCCACTGTCACACCAAAAGATACTGAAACTGCACAACTGAATATTAAAAAGAGATCTGCTTTGAAAATGCATCACTTTGGGGATCTAGTTTTTGTTTTTGTTTTTTATTAATTAGTCCAGCTAACCTTATTTTAATACTTGAAATTACGTCCAAGTGTGAAATGCCACAGTTTCACAGGGTCCAAGGTCCAAGTCCATAGTCCATATCGGGCATTGTTGCATAAAAATGTTTATGTATAAGGCATAAATTATCAAAATAGTTGCAGATTACTTTTTCCATAGGTCTACATCAGTTTACATTCTGATCTATTGTCATTCTAATTAGGACTCTGTTGAGCTGAATCAGCCCCTTTCCTTGCCAATTTAAATGAAGAAGCTTCACTACTAGGCTGCTCTTTAAATCCAGATAACTGCGAGGCAAATGTATTCTAATCTCTTAATTCAATCTAGCTGATCTTTGGCCACAGAAAGCATTTCCTTGTTAAATTGAAAATCCCTAGCTGCTTCATCTGCCTAAACTAAGTGTGCAATTTACAGACATTATAGCTGGGGGCATGTAAAATATGTGCATTAGTGCAGGAATATTACACCAAGATGGCATATTTGATGGTCAGTGCTTTTAAAGCGAGACAGTCCTGCAACAAGAGGGGTAAGATGCAGTTTAGAGCAACACGGTGGGAGGCTGAGTGCCCAGTGTAAAATTAGCCAGAGGAGAGTAGTGGACTTTGGTTCTTAACTGGCTTCTAAACTGCTTTAATTAAATGGGGAATTACCTTTTACTCATGGGTACAGTGTTCCTTAGGGGTCCATGCCATTCATATACAGCTGATATCATTACCTATAACCCTGCTTTTATTATCCTCACACTGTTCCAGCTATGAAGCAGTGCGAAGATGATTCTGAGGGGTTCAAAAGTGCATAATCAGCACCTTTCTGCAAATTCATCTCTGTGTACAAAGGTATTATTTTCACGGAGGTGAAATATGATTCATTACGTGTTTCTGTTAATGGGTTAGATGGAAGTGTAACATAATTAGAAAGCAGAGTACAGTTACAACTTAAATAGATGGTAATCAGAAGCTACAATCCTAAAATGAATCAAGGATGAGCTGATCGGAGTTGGTCAAAATATTCTACGTGACCTCATAAAATACTTTTTGGCAGAATTCAAGACTTGGTTAGCTAATTGTGACAAAAATATCACATACATGTCTAATATGAAAAGATAATGAAATGGTGATATTTGTAACATAAGATGATAGCCAGAAACGCACAACCACACTAATGCTTGTTTTCCAGACTGCTTCTTGTTTATTACACACTTACTCACTTTACACCAGCCAGTTGGATGGTGACTGTTTTATCACATGTAGCCTGCCCTCAGTCACAATTTGAGTTAAAACGCAAATGGAAACAGAAGCTCAGAGACAGGAAAAGCCTCTCCAACTTATAGCACTGCTTCTCAAAAAATGCCTTAAAGGTACATTCTGCAATCCTGACTCTTGCACAATTTATCTCCAAGAGGTCAAAGGTAAGGTCTGGACAGACATGGAGGTGAAATGCAACATAACAGTGTGGTAGACACAAGGTGGTTTTCAGTGTAGTTTTCACTCTAATGTAATGGGGGGGAAGAAAGGTCAAGGCAAAATTGTGTTTTCTTTCTTTCCAAGTAAAACATCTCTATCGGTAACTCACTTGATCTGTGTTTAGTTTAGGTAACATCATTTTTTGAATGTAGCTTTCATTCACAGATTTACATGCAACAATAATGTAATGCAGTAATAAGTGGTTTAACATGCTTTAAGCTGGAACATTTAGATTCAGGTGAAAACATTTTAGTTGTAACCCACCACTGAAAACAAGATCATAAAAGATCCTCTGTATCACATCACAAGTTTGTTCCTATCAAAGTGGAGGTTCTTTGGAGTATGGCCATCTTTCTGTTTGTGTTGTTTAGAAGCAGCTCAGAGATATTTACTTATTCGTTTGTGACCAGCTAAAAAGGTTCATAGAGAATCCCACTTTCTTACAGTGGACGGCTAGTCAAACCTTTCCTCGCAGGCATATTATCTGAATATTTTCTGCTGTCCCATAGGTTCAGTAGTGTCAGCATCCTCCTCATCCCTGTCAGGGGCCGATGGCGCAAAGACGCAATGCTTCATATGTGCAGACAGAGCCACAGGTAAACATTACGGTGCACCCAGTTGCGATGGCTGCAAGGGCTTCTTCAGGAGGAGCATTCGCAACAACCACACTTACAGCTGTAGGTGAGTACTATCATAGGGCCAGCTGATTGCTGTACAAAGCATAACAATTTTTCTATACCTAAAACAAATCACCAAAATATTAAAATGAAGTCTTTGGTTCAATGGTTTAACATACTTTGAGCTATAACATTTATATTCAGAAAGTACATAACTAGCAAATTTTAAAAAAATGAATAATGGAGCCTTACTTGACCTCTGCTGCTCACTTTAAACCTGCAGATTAACCATTCAGTGCAACGTTAGCGGCGTAAATTCTCTGAAACAGTTCAAGACTGAACTGTTTGTGCTTGAGATGAAGTTCTTATGCAATACGACGCATTCGTTTCAGGTTCGATAGGCAATGCATTGTGGACAAAGACAAGAGGAACCAGTGCCGCTATTGCAGACTACGAAAGTGTTTCAAGGCCGGAATGAGAAAGGAAGGTTAGAGTTAAGATTTTCTTTTTTGTGTAATAAAACTTTCTTTTAGTCTTTAATTTGAAAAAAAAAAATGCACTTAGCTATAACAACCTACCTAAAAAGGTTCAGCTGTACCTTATTGAGAATATCCAGGACCTCACATTTTGCTCTGTACTTTTACATTTAAACCTGTCTACTTCAGTGAAAAATAAAACAATCAATATCACTTCATCAAAAAAAGCGGAAAAAAAAATCTTTCTTGAGAAACAGTGAACGTGTCAGTGTCAATTTCCAGGTGTGTTTACGTGGACTGTGTCTATCGTTGGCTTTATCTTTTATCGACTCCTACTGAGAAGCAAGGAGAAAGCGATGCAATCAAAGGAGCCTCGTTTCACATGAATAATTAACACAGCTGAGCACGGCCAAATATTTGCTCTCCATTTTTCTGGACAGCAGTTGCTCACAACCCTTTGAAGTCACGGCCAGCGGTGTGCTTTTAAACGTGTATTTCATTAATTTGCCTGATTTGCATAACATGTTCTAATAACACTTTCAAGTACAGCTGTTGTGGGAACGGATGAGTAAAAATATTGAACAAGTCTCCAGTATCGTGTTATTTTGTACTCGACCTCCAAGTAAGCCGTGTAACTGTTTACTCCAAAACTAAACTTAATTTATGTTCCACAGAAGGCTCATTTGTGACATTGTCATGCAGCACCATGTCAGTGAAGTACAGAGGGACCCTGCTGGTGCTGCTGCTGCTCCTTTTCCTCCTTTAGTTTGATTAATGTGCTCCAGATTGGTTGCTGAGAGGACACCTCTGATGACTGATTACTCTGACACTTGGTTGTGTTGTCTGACTTTGTAGAGCCATTTTAGAATTAGTCTGAGGCCATCCAGATTGCCGTGTTTCTAATGACACTTGCGGATGGGTCAACAACATGTGATGACATCTTCCCTTCAAAATATAATCTTAATCAGCGAGCGCCCAAGCCTCCACATCAACTGTTACTGTCAGTAGCAAATGTAAGAAGCTGTCAAAAACAAAATGTCACATTAAAGCACATCAAACCGAAGAAAGTCTACACGGCTGGATTAAAATATTAACGTCACCAGGTTTACATTTAGATGTACTACATACTTCTTATTGGTTCCCCATACTTCCTCTTCTGCAACTTTATACTTACCAGTGATAAACCTTGAGTAGGATGTTGCCAGCATTATATGAAACATAATTGTGCACCCATTCATATCACATTTCATCATCCTCTCAGTTATTTCATATTAAGGAATGTAACATTTACTCACTCGATACTCCTTTAAATCCTGGAATAGAGACACTTAAATATGCAAACAGAAGGAAACTTAAAGAGGCTCCCGGAGAATTTTATTTTTATCCAATTTGTGCCACATTTCCCGAGTATGCAGCATTTGGCGTGGCTAATATAGCCATAAACAGCAGCTTCAGTGTCACGGGGGATAGAGGGACTCTGTTGAGATGAAGAGTAGGGCATTTCTTTCGGGATGTATTTGCTGAGGAGGCGAGTAAAAAAAACAGTCAAGTGCAGGACTAATGTGCGGAGATGCCAAGAAGCTTGCCTGATGGTTCTTTCCTCTCTTTAATGTCCAGCTGTTCAGAATGAGAGAGACTGCATCAACAGTCAGAGAGCCAAGGAGCAGACAGTGGGCACTTTGTCCATCAGTGTGCTGCTGCAGGCAGAGACCACTGTTCAGCAGGTAACACACTACTGGTCTTAGATGTTATGTTCTTTGGCAGAAATTAATCCTTTTTTAATGTGTATACCACTTTTTTTAAATCATTTTAGAAATGATTTAAATAAAGCTAAGAGATGAAAAATTCTAAGGTTACATGATTTTAATGAATTCATTTTGGTTCGCAGTAAGCCAAAAAGTTAACTGAATTTAACAGAAAAGGAAAATAGTTTTGATCCTTAAGTATTAAAGATTAATCTGAAGTCAAATAAATGCAAGACCGCAAAAAGATGTTAGAGCACACAGCTACTGAACAAAGTGATTCTTCTTAACTGCCCTGCACTTATGAGCCGTCTTTTAACCTTACAGCAGTTACAGAAAGCATTTATTTGAAGGACCGTTTGGGTGCATCTCATGATTAGAGGGCAGCCACTAACACTTGAGCCACAGGCGGCCCACTCATGTGCATTTGCATGATATTTGAGCCGATGTGCTGTTTTTAAAACAGCAGTTATCTAAATTCATTTTTTAAAAGTCTGTTATAATTGTTACACTTTAAATGGAGACTAATATCCAAATTGGATGAAGTGTGCAAAAAAGGGTGTAGTCGATAACACTTCTTATACCTGTAATTTGTTAAGTGCTATGTAACAAACTGTGTTGACACAATGGCTAATATGAAGAAGTAATGTGATGTTACAAAGCATAAGAGTTGGTGTGCTTTAGCATTTGTTATCAGGCAGTCTTCAAGCAAGTTTTAAGTAGCACAATGTCACGTCAGACAGTGTCTCTTAGAGTGATTTCTCTTGTTGTACATGTAAGAAAATAGGACTTGGCATTGTCTGCTTTTACATAGTATAATAAGAAACTCAGTAGGACACCATGTAAGACTGCAAGTGTTTGTTATCAGGGTTTACTGCAGCATAGAGAGACGGTTGGTACACTAATTACAGCAATGCAGGAATTCTGAAATGGATTGTTATGTGGTCCAACTGATCCATTTAAAAAAAAAAGAATGTTTGTGGTTTATCTCCTTAATCGCGCACATACACTAAGGTTTACATCCATGGTACCTGTTTACTGTGAATTCAGATTATACTTTGTTTCTTTCAGTTCCCAGCACTTCTCTCTCCTAGGAGCCATGACATCACCACCAAGAAGACAGCAGGTGTGGGAGAGGTGTTCGAGTCCATGAAGCAGCAACTCCTCCTGCTGGTGGAATGGGCTAAACACATCCCAGAGTTTTGTAGCCTTCCAATAGATGACAGGGTACAAAGAGGAATGAACCTTTTATACTAAACAGCTAAGATATATCTGTCCATGCCAAGTTTGACTCTTTATATTATGTGAAACCCGTGTATGTGTGCTTGCAGGTAACCCTTCTACGAACCCACTCTGCAGAACATCTTATCTTAGGGGTAGCAAGACGCTCACTGCCTTACAATAATGTCATTCTTCTTGGTAGGACAGATGTGTTCTCTGTAGTATTTTGTGCATTGTAGCCTGAACTTCACACTTAAACTTCTTGGACGTGAATGACTATCTTTTTCTTAATTGACTAGGTAATGACTTTGTGATTCCACCGAGAGGTGCAGAAGTAGAGATATCCAGAGTGGCATTCAGAATTCAAGAGGAGCTGGTCAAACCTCTCAGAGAGCTGGTCATCACAGACAAAGAGTTTGCTTGCCTCCGGACGATTGTCTTCTTTGCCCCAGGTTAGTTCAGTCAGCATGTGAGAAGGTGAATGAGGTTGATTTCTGTTTGCCCTTTTCTATTGCACTGAAAAAAGGCTGATTTTTTTATGTTCTCTCTTGGTTTATTGTTCTTGCCAATTTCAGCTATAGTTTAGTCTGAGCGGTCTGAGTTCAGTACGTTTCAGAGAGATTTTCTAATATCAGGATGTGGTGGCATTCTTGGCAGTCAGGCAGAGAGGCTGCCTGCTTAACTTCATTCCCCATTTACCTGTTGTGGTAGGGATAGACCGGAGGTCCAAACGGTCTGAACTGGCAAACATATTCATCTCTGTCCAAGACAGAGATGAATATAATCAGTCATATTCTAGGTTTGATTTCAATTATCCACATATAGTTCATTCAGCCCTATTTTTTCATTTGCACTTGAAACACTCCCATCACGCCTTTCCCCTAATTATACAAAATTAGCCTTGTATAAGTAATCACACCTGTCAAATAGATAACATTCAACTGGAGAAAAAGTTTGTGAATTTGCTATATTTCTGGATAATTATTACCGTAAAACGTCAACAGACTCTCACACAAGTCCAACTAGCTTCAACTTCTATTGGGTTTCAGCACTTGAACACCATCCTGACGTTTGTTGTCTTTCTGCACCACCTACTGTGCGTGTAGATTCAGTCCACAGATAGATATCTTCTGTAAAATAGTGATTGCATAACTCAGAATTCATTGCTGCATTAATTAAGGAGAGCTGTGCTGGCCCAGACACTGAAAGGCAGGCCTAATCAACAATGTCTGTTTTTTCATGCTTCAAACAGAATAGTTCTTATTTAGACTAAAAAATCATATTTCACATAATCTATCTACAAAACATTGTTCTAACAGGATTCTGGTTTGTCTTCATGATGATCAGTTGGTCAGTTCTTATTCAGTGCATTTCATTCTGTGAGGATTGTTGATATTATTTTTATCATTGTCTTATTGTTTCTTTTCTTCTTTCATTTACATTTTAAACTTATGGTTACCCATGCTTAGATTAAATTTGACCAAAGTGCATTTATTTAAGTGGTTCCCTTATACAATATTATATTTACATAAGACTTTCTTACCTTATGTAATGCAGACTGTTCGGGACTGAAGAGTCCTCAGGTGGTTCGACATCTCCGTTTCCAGGCCCATCTTCTCTTAGAAGAAGCAACATGTGAGCAGCGAGGAAGGTTTGGGGAACTCCTGCTGATCCTGCCTCCCCTGCAGAGTGTGGCCTGGCAGATGGTTGAGACTCTTCACTTAGCACAGCTGCTTGGCGAGGCCAAAATGGACAGCCTGCTGCAGGAAATGTTACTAGGGGAGGGAACTGAAACGGGACAAGGAGTCTGTACAGGTACAACAATCTGCTGCTGTGTTTAGTTAAAGGAAATGTACAAGAAGTCTAAAGTGAGCTTCAACTGACATCAAACTTGAAGCTGAGTCATTTCCAATACGCAGCAGTATATATTTACACTAACTTTGCAATTTTGTATTTTCAGTGTTTATTTTCTGTCACTCTTACTGTGTGCTTCAGTTTGTCCTGTGCCTGCAGGAAATGACCCTACTCAAGACCAGCAGAATGACCTGAATGCTTCACCTGCAACCTTCCCATCTGTGATCTGTCATGCTTCAATGGGTGAGTATTGACTGATCAAACCATCACTGCTAATGTAACAGCTTATTTGAGAAACTTTGATTTGGAAGCTATAGCTTTTTAGTAACGACGTAGCAGATCTTCCTACTTTTAGAAGCGTATTCAAATCAGCATTTAATGGGTAACACCTGAAGCTGAAACGGAAAATAACTGATATGCACTGAATCCTCGTGTGCCATTAAATTTTTGTATCTCACACAGCTCCTACAAGTGGCTTCCTTGCTGCCCACATAGACTGGCACTGAGGTGTACAGACATGGAAAGTCTGCCAGCGTGCCCACAACATACCGAAGGCACCTGTCCACACCAAGAAACCCCTTGAAAAACAACTTAACTGAAGAAACCGGGAAATTTTACAAGTTCGAACCAGCAAACATACTAATACTCACACTCAGCTGCATACATACATAAGCTACACACATGCAATTATGAATGACTACTGAGAAAATAATGTTATTGTTATCTGAGAAACAACAAAAAATATAAAGTTTATATTTTATACAGGAACTCATGAAAAATTGGAATAATGACATGCAACACTTTGTAATGATGAGTGCAAAAGAAAGCTAAGGCACACACTACAGTAAGTATGGTTAACTAATTGCTAACAAATTATAGCATAATACGTAGAAAGCTGAAATGCAAAATCCATCATCTGTCAGCAGAGGGCACAAAAAGCCAGTGCTTGAACATATTAGTTGGAGCTGTGGGGCTATTGTTTTATCCCAAATGAAAGCCTTGACTAATGGTGTCAACAATTTGCAGCGGAAATAATTAAAGGAGTGTAATCCCCACTGTCAAATCACTGCAAGGAGCGCAAACGTAACAGAATATTGCCTAAAGGAAAAAAAAAGAATATTTTAAATAAAAACAGTTATCACCATCAACCAGATACCTGTTGTACCTGTTCCTGAAAGAATTCACTTAGATGAGCAGTGAAGGTTGTTATTAGAAAGGTTTGATGTGATGAGTAATGAGGGCTCAACAGCACTGAAGCTTAGAGGCTCAGCAGTAAAACTCAGTGGCAAAATTATGGTCTGCAACCCGTTTCTTCTTTCTTGCTACCCTCATTGTTTTGTTACCTTCATCCCCACAAAGAAATCCATCCTCTCCTCTACCATGGAGGCATGGACAGCAATACTCACAGCAGTATGTATAATCTAAACATAGTATTGACTGTTAGGTCCATTGTCCTGAATATCTACCACATGTGCTTTCCTATAAAACTAAATACTTAGATGTTGTCTTTTAAGACAACATCAGGTCGGTGACATATTAGCCTATTCTTAACTAAGAATCATCAGTTTTGGAAGAAGTATATAAAACAATATGTAACTTTAATGTGGTTTGGTGTAATTCGAGAAAAAGAATTGCTTCTTCAGCAAAGACCCTGGAAATTTTCTGGAAGTTTCTATTTCCTTTACAGCAAATGCAGAACAGTGTTTGGCACAGAAAGTATGCCCCAACCACATGTTTGACGCAGAAGAAAAAGAATAAATACACTAAAAGAACTGTAAATTTACGATTTAAAAAAAAGTCCTTTTTCTAACTTTTCTAACTTAAATAAATACATTTTCCTGCTTGTTTATTTTAATGGTAGAGCACAGAAAATTAAAGGAAAGTTAAAGAAAGGGTTTTTTTGTGAAAAAAAAAACAAAAACGTTCTGTCTAAAGAAAGACCTTTTTTGATGGCTGAATCAATAGATAGTGTAGTTGACTCTTTCTCTATTGCCCTGAAAAAAACAACAAACAAAATGATTGTCCAGCAACTTTCCACAAACTTTTCCTGAAGTTAAAAAAAAGAATAAATGTAAACAACATGAAGTGATTACAAAATCTGAGGTTTCAAATTTATCTGTGTTGACCTACATTCACCAATCAGCACGTGTGGGAGAATTGAGAAACAGTTTTATCATGTATGGGAGGATATTTGGAAACAAAAAGACGAGTGGAAAAATCTTCAAATGGGCATTTTTTCTGAAAAGCTTTCTGTGCAGCAACACAACTCTTAAGTCAGACTCAGGTACTTTTAATAATATACGGTGCCAGCAGGACTGCTTCACTGAATATAGGCTAAATAAACTTGAGTTTCCCAAACAGACTCTGTCACAGCGTTCATCTTTGAAGGGTTCAGGTTAGGGACTGTAATTACGCAATCATATCTATTTGAACTGACAAATAATTAGAACCTGATTGTTCATTTTTCACATACTCGCCCAGCACTGACTCTCACAGCCAATCAAACAGTTAATTAGGCTTTTAAACGGGAACACAAGATAGCTGCCAAATTGGGGTCCTTGTCATACTCGGGTTTCATTGTCACTGTAAAAAGGTAAGCAGTGACACTGCTGTGATGTCTTTTTACTTCCCAAGGGCCTGCTGTGAGGCAGTCTATTGATCTGTCAAGCTCAGCAGAGAGCGAAGTGATGCTGAAGTGTTAAAAGCTGAATACTTGCTCTCAGTTGTCAGTGTCATCCCTTACATTCACAGTGGAGGGAGTCCAGAGGCAGGGCTTTTTTTTTGTCTCTGCTAAATGTTCTTTTAAAAACAATATTTAACCTCTTTAGTTTCTACATCAAAGATCAGCTGTCTGCTTTTCATGTAGGAGAGTCACAAATTTGTTGGAGCTTCTTGGATTTCTGCTGTACAAATATTGTCCTGTGTTGAATCGCCCTCTTAAAGGGCATAAAGGGCTTGATTATGACACAGTAATATTTGGTTGTGCCAGGAATTCAGAAAAAAGAAGGGAAACGATAATATCAGCAAACCAAGACATGTTAACGATCATACCTTCAGCCATTCAAGTTCTAAAGTTTTTATTGAAACCACACGAATTTCCAAAATTTGATGACCTGTACCATTTGGAACAAAAGAATAGTACACAGAGTTAAGTAAGTTAAAGTAAGTTAAACTCGGATTTGTGAAAAGAATAAAAGAAAGACTGAGAAACTCTTGTGGTAAACCCCATAGTTTAAAGACAAACACATGATTACAGATTGTTAGTATTCTAAAAAAGTTTCAAACTCCACAGATTGATGCTAAATCTCCACCTCATGGTTGACATCCTTCGAGAAAAACAGTACTAAAGTAGCATTGATTTTCTGGAGGAACTCTGCATAATGTCCGAGTGGTATGTGCAAAAGAAGAAACCATTAAAATTTGATGTGGATACTATGCATCTTTTTAAAAATAAAAAAACATCTGAAAATATGGCATTCATCTTATTTTAAGATATACTCATTTCTGTATTACAAGAGTTATATTTTGCTTAGTCAATGACAAGAACAGCTCATGGTGGAAAAAAAAAAGCTGCAACTGAAAGGCTTTGTTTTACCCAATCTTGTAAAGTTGCTAAATGTTGGTCTACGTAACAGTTTTGGGTTCTATAGCCAAGAGACCAAGAAAACATAAAAGAGACGAAACAGAAATAGTGGATCAGCCACTGTATTACTTAAAACACTAAGTACATACTTATCAATTGCAGGTAGCAACACTTTTTTGATAAAGCTTATAGTTAAGACTAGATCAGTTGACCCTGAACAAACCCTTAATATTGCTGCACTAGTCTCTAAGTGCTGCAAGATTTCATGTAATATACTGTGATGCACTGCGCACTTCTCCTCCACTCACCTCCTTTCACTCCCTACATGTTTACATAGCTCTGCAGAATGTTGACTGTCTGTGCTCTTTCTTTCCTTGTGTCTTTCTTCTTTTCTCTTTTCCCCACACCCCTCAGCTGGTCATGGCAGATGGTTGCCTTGCCCTGATCCAGGTCCTACTGGAGTGTTTCCTTCTGTTAAAAGGAAGTTTTTCCTTCCCATCGTAGTAAAGTGCTTGCTCATAATTTAATTGTTGGGATTTTCTCCCAAACACTGTAAAGTACGTCCATTACACTAAGGTGACTGTTGGTTTGATCTGTTGACCAGTGAGTTTCAGACCTGCTGCCGCTTATACCCTGAAGATCGCTTGTGTGATTTTCCATTTAGCTCCCATACTCTCCATCTTACTAACTTCAAACAACTAAAAAAAAATCACCTTAACTTAAATAAAACCTACACTATCGTTGCCTTACATTTCTATTTCTGTCTTGTACTGAAGTGTGCCTTTGCCACTATTTCTAGTCATTTGCCATTATTATATACTACCATCATGGATAACAGATAGTCCTTTTTGCTACCAATAGTATTGCTTTTGCATCACAGGTGGGAGAATTTCTACGTATACATCCAAAAATAAACACGTCTGTTTCCCATTAAGGCAAAGCTGCATGTGTCTTTCTATCCAGACCAGTGGGTCCACCGCCCAGATGTTTTTTCTGCCCCCCTCAGGTAGGATGAACAGACAGCAGACTTCTTTGTATTATGTGTTTGAAGCTGTTCAACCTAAATATAGCTGTACAGACAGCTGCTCTTGCTTTAATTTCAATCAGGGATCCTGAAGGAACAGGTAGAACTGAATGTTCACTTAAATTATTCTGTTGTTAAAAAAACAACAACAACCAAACAAAAAAACAAAACACTCTTGCTTTGAAGTAAAAGTGATTCCTGCTGCGTCCTTCTTGAAGGGAAAATGTTGTATTTTTTTTTCATTTGTTTTGTTTTTTAACCCTTCTTTCTTGAAATTAAATCCAAACAGAACAAAGGTTCATCCATCCCTGGAATGTAGCACTTATTGTTTTCAGGCTTGTATAGATAACCGAGGAAGAAAAAAAAAGGATCTGGTCTGTTTTTAATACTCTTACAAAGTTATATAACTGTACTCTACTGCCCAGTAAACTTTAGATTATTTAACTAACGGAGACAGACAAAAATTGCAGTGTCACCATAAATCCAGAGTTTAATAGTGTGCCAGTCTTTGATCAGTTGTTTAAGTACAACTATAAATAGAATGGATTCTTCCTAATGCTGCACAAGGTCTCTGCTTAGTGTATTTTGGAAAAGAAAAATGTCCTCAAATCCACCTTATCGATATCCTTTTGAGTCACGGCTCTGTGTTGAATGTATAATTTTCACAAGGTTCTTAAAAATGACGAAGAAGGCTTACTGGTCCAAAATTCACAATAATAGAAAGGAAGGAAACATGACTGCTGACACCACAGTACAATGGATTTAAAGATTGCCCAAAAAACGTATTTGTTCTGTAGAAGTTATGGAACACAGGCCACGGCATGCTTTCTCTGAAAGATTGATGATTTATGTAGTTTTGATAACCCGAGAAAAGGTCACTTTAAATAACCACTCACAGCAAAGGCCCAGATCCACAGTCTTCTAGATTTCCCCTCCAGGCTAAAAACTTGAAAACAGCCACACAGATGGAAGTCTCATAGTCCTGAGCAACTGAGAAAATCATTCATCTACACAAAGGCGTTATACAAAAACTCAGTGTGTCTGCTGTTTATTAGACAATATAGATCATCAGAGGCCAATGCACAAAAAGACAAACCAATAACATTGGCCTTTCCCACTTACAAGATTGTTATAGCACTTTTATCTAGTTTTCTCATGTGAAACAGTGCGTGTAAAACACCCTTTTATACCGATTGTAAAATACTTGCTTTGAAATAGGTGCTATAAACATACCCAGTCTGTCTAATGACCTAACCTTACCTAAATAAAATGTGAACATACTATATACCTAAAATGTAGAACAACAACTACAGACCTCATAAATAGCCATGTGTAAACCCTTACAGGGAATTATTAATTCTATCATGAATACACGACAAACTGCAGAAATAAAAGGTGAACTCTGTTGTGTTTATACCCAGTTAATTACAACATATTACATTGATATTCCTGTTAAAACTTATGAGGCACAGTACTTGCAGAAGGCAGCACTTACTTGTGTTGCCTTTGAGTCCTGAATGAATGCTTGTTTAGCACATTTTCAGTATAAACTGGCTGCTACTTCTGTGTTGACCTGCTTGGTTTGTTTGGCCAGGGGAATTCTGGGCAAACGAGTTCAGACGGCGAGGGGTGACGTGGGGACGCAGTAACAGCTGTGTTTGCTAGGACAAGGCAGAGACATGTGTTTGGTTTCTCCTCTGTGTACCTCCCAAGAGCTCTACAATGCTGAAGTTTGGCCACTTGAATAAAATGCACATCCAAATTAGGGCAATCCACATAGTACACACAAAAATACAAAGAGAAAGACTTGCGATTGAGTAAAAAAAATGAAAAGTTGAAAGTTGAGTGAGAAGCAACACGACTGGCTGTTGGCCACTGTGATGCAGGCAATCCTTGAAATCCCCTGCTTACACAGTAAGAACCAAAACTGCCACATAGGCTCATAATTTGGGTTTTTCCACTGTGAAGAAGGACACAGAAGCACAGGTCTAATCGTCCACGTGTTCTTTGTTGAGTAATGTCTTCCATGGTGTGCATTAGTTTCCAGTAATCAGTGTATCATGTACATGTACTTATATCTTGGTTTAAGAATCTGGCAATTGACAGGTGACGTCTTGAAAGTCAGATGTGAGACATCGAGAATTAAAAATTTTATGGTTATGTACCAACTCAAGAACAGCTGTGTTCTCGGGAAGAAAGCACAGCCATGTTTTGGTTTTCTTGTCTTCATACCAGAGCACTACAGCGAGAGAGAGATAGAGAGACAGTGGGAGAGCACTAAAGTTGTGCAACAGACTTGCGCATTTGTGATGCATTTAGTAACCCCTCGCAGGCTGGGTTTTTCAAGTGCAAAGAAGCAAGTGCAACATGTGAAAAGAATTAATAAAACAATTGCAAAGTGTGTGTGTGTGTGTGTGTGTGTGTGTGTGTGTGTGTGTGTGTGTGTGTGTGTGTGTGTGTGTGTGTGTGTGTGTGTGTGTGTGTGTGTGTGTGTGTGTGTGTGACTTACTACTGGGTCATTGTGTCTCAGATAAATCAGACCTAACTGGCTTTTGCAATTTAATGTTTGTTTGTTTTTTTATTACTGTGTGCTGCTGAAATGCTGGACTTTTATTCATCTTCATTTCTTAACAATCCAATAGTCCGGCAATTTTTGATGCTTCTGTCCCAAACTACAGATCCTGATTAATTTTGATGGTAAGAACAACTGGTGAAGATTTCAGGCTTTTATCCTAATATTCTGTGATATATTAATGTTCAAACATTGCTGCAAAAAGTGACAGTTTTTCAAAAAAATAAATCTTGAAAAGTAGTTGATATATGAAGCTAAAATTTCACAGCACGTATTATATATGTTCAAACACTGTGCTATAAACATTGTAACAAAAATGGAGATAGCTGAGCAGGAAGTGTTCTGAAAATTGGTTGATTTGAGATGGAATTACCCTGCTAGGATCTATTAGTGAGTCATTCATGTGTTATTTATGCGTCTAGACTTTATGATGCTTTATATGATGCAATTCACATACAGGATCCAGCAACTTCACGGCTTGTTTGCCTGCATGATGTCTGTTCTCCATCTGTATGCCTGATGACTTTAATCCTCTCTCTGTCATAACTGACTTTCAAGACACACTGCCAGTGACCAGATTAGAAGCCTTCTTAATCCAAGACATAAATTTACATGATACACTCATTTGCTGGAGCTAATGCACATTCTGAAAGACATTACAATAAGTACTAAAAGACAGATCTTCAGAAATGCGTTCGTTTATACAGTTAAAATGTTGGGTAGTAATAAATTAAGGCAAATGATTAAAGTTTCTGTGAAAGTTTCTTTGCCTTCCTGTAGCAAATATCCTGCAATAACCTTTAAATCTAGTTCACCTCTGATACCTCTTTCCCTAAACAAATATGCACAGTGTAAAACTTGATTCCACGACCTGCCTCCTTTCAGTTTGAAGCCAGCCTGAGATTTACCAATGATTTTTGGACACATAACAAGGAAAATAGCAGAAAAGCAAGACTTTATAAACTGCAGCTCACTTCGTCTCAATCTTCTCTAGCACTTTTTCTGAACTCAGAGCAACATCTGGCTCAAACCTGGAACCACGTCTCTGACCTTTTAAAAGACAGCAGGTTTTCTAGCGATATAAATAATACAAAATGAGGTCAACTCGAGATTTATCTGTTTGCACTACTTTTGTGAAAGTGTTAATATTTTAAGATTCAGTAACCTGGTAAATATTAACATTACAAATGGGGAAAGTGCACTTTTTGGTACATAATGTACCACATAAGGAAGAAAAGGACATTTTGTCTTGTGTGGAATTTCCACAAAACCAAGTGTTTTGTAAGATGTATGTTTCCATGTGGCTCTCAAGCTGGGGACCATCCAACAGCTTAAACTGTCAGAAGAGTCATCATCCGTGTCTTCTGTTCGAACACATTTTATTGTCGTGCGGTGAAATCATATTTGTTTAACGACCGCTCTGCTTAGATTGGGCGTATATTATTATTGCGTTTTCATTTTGTTTTGAATTCAGGCCAGTGTTTCGACTGACTTTCGGAACAATTTGTTTTTATATTTTTTTGAAAAGGCAGTAGCGCCCGTGCTACAAAAGGGACTTCAAAATAAAACAGAAGCAGCATTGGTAGTCTTTTACTATTCAAATTAAGTCATCTAAAAGCATACAGCGTAAAATTATTATAGTATTTTAAGCAGAAATTCATAATTAAGCACTGAGGAGGCAAAAAAGCAACCTGTTATGAAACCGTTTTTATTGTCTACTTTACATAATACACTTAGGAGAAAGGGTGGGTGGGGGTTGGACTGCGATACAACACATCTACAACTGCACAAGAGTTGCTAGCTGTAAATAAAAGCTATGTGCGTTTTCCTGGAATTAAGTACAGCTGTGTGGCAATGGAAAGGAAAATGCACGAAGACGATGAGAAACACTGAATAACACAGACAAAGTGGGACAACGTAAGCAGAAAAACGTGTTTGTCATCTGTGTCTCAAATTAGCATGTGTGTGGCTAAAATGCTTGTTTTTTATTAGTTTTCCACAGTTTTAACTATTTATCTCTGGTACATTTAGTGCCAAGGGTTGATATAATAACAAGACAAAGCTAAAAACCTGTTTGCAGACAGTCTAGTTAGTAAAAGTGTGCAGAAAATTAAGCACACATGTTACTCAGAAACAGAGGTGTGCTATAAATTAGAAGTACCCAAAAGGTTTGTTTCCTTTTTCAAACTAGCATCCAGCGTAATGGTTACCTAAGAGGATTTGAGATTAAACAAGTTGAAAAAGAAAACTTTTTGAGCTCCCAGATGACATGACTCTTTTCTACCTTTATATTTGTCCAAGGCCATTTTGGACAATAGTTGAAATCTGGAGAAATCCTTTGGAATTCGGAGCAAAATATAGTGCAAAATATAGTGACCAGTATGCTCCAGCAGGAAGCAGCATCCTACACAGCAAATTCAAAAGTGTTAAATTTTTTGGTGTTAATAGTCTTCTTGCAAAAGTAGAGTTAATTTTACTCTAAGCAGAGTCACATTCTTTTAATGTAACTCTGAGGTGTAAAATGATAGTAGTTAAAATCGAGTGTTAAAAATGAGTGTTTCTCTGTCAAATCTGGAGGTGTTACAATGGAAACATTAACTCTTGACCTCTTAACTCTGAACTCCTAGAGGGGCTATGACACCAACAGAGTAAATTCACAGACTCCGCCCTCAGCACCATAGGCTCCAATCGAAGCTGAAGTGAAGCCGTTTCAGAACATTTTGCTCTACATATTTGAGTTGTTTGCCATGCTTGGTAAGTCATTTTTTTCAAAGATTGTTTCAATTGTTATTAGCTTTTACTTCTGTGGCTCTTTGGAGTTGAGACAAAGCTGTGTGAAAGGCATTAGCCATGTTGCTCGGTGATAGCATAATATTCTGTTTTAGCTAGCTGAAAGGTATTGTTTGCGGGCAAATACCACAGCCTTGAAAAAAAGCTTGCATGTGAATTTTCAGTCAAACTTTTGGTCAAATACACCTAAAACAATGTGTAGAATGTGAAATGTTGGTGTAATGGTGCTACTTGAAGCCTGAAAACGATCGCCCATAAAAAAAACAACAACGAGCAAACAGCAGTAGCTGACGTCCTGACTGGATTCTACGTTAGCATAGATCCCTCCAGAGTTTTGTGCACACGGTTTAGGTAAAAATGAAAAAGGTTGAGGTTTTACATTTAGTTCAGTATTACCTGTTACCTGTGTCCTTGTCTTTTGGGAAAATACTTTACACAAGTAATGGCTCAAAGAGGATTCCTTTTTTTTTTTTTTACTGTGCTGCAATTGTTTACTGGATTATTTGTGCCATTAATTAGTGTCAACTAATTTTTATTCAATCTCCACACAGGATATGCTTGTGAAGATGGAATATGGGGGAGAGCAGAAGTGCGTTGAAGTTCCACAAAGGGATGAATGAAGGACATGCATATTGTATTAAAGAAATAAGTGATGAGAATGCTGTTATTTGCATTTACCATGTCAGACCTTTTGATAAACAAAATTCTAATGAAAGTGAGAACATGTATACTGTTACATCTTTCAGAAAATGTTTTGAAATTGGGGTGCACAGTTCAGAATAAATGTTTTTCAAAAACCATTGCATCTTTTTAGTAAATGTTTATTTCCAAAAGAAATTTCTAGAAGTTCAGAACAGTAAAATTCCCGCTTTTTAGAATGAATTAGAAGATAACTCTTACGTAGTTAAACTAAAATACTCTTTGAGAGTTAATATATAAACTCTTAACACCAAGTGTTAAATTATCAACTCCAGACAGATTTGGTGTTTAACACTAAATCAGAGTTAACGTACCAACTCTCCAAAAAGAGTTAAATTAACACTCTCTGGTGTGGACCCATATAGACACTTTAATAGTGTTGAAATCAAATCCGACAGTGTTAATTTGGACATGCTGGATTTGCTGTGTAGAGTGACATCCTAGATAAAAGTATTTGTTTCAATTCAATTCAGTATTACTTATACAACGCCATAAGTAGTACTGCATGGTTAAGAAAAACAATTTCACAACATTTAAACAATCACAAGGAGGTCGGCATAACAAAGTCTACCATCACAGGAAGCTTTCATTACTGTAAATACAGAGGGTTTACATGAAGGTGCAAAACACTCGAAAACAAGGCCAAATTAGACTTTGCCAGAAAACATCTAAGAGCCTGCACGGTTCTTTGGACAGATGGAAGCAATATTAACTTGTACCAGAATGATGGGAGGAGGAAAGTATGGAGAAGTACAGAACGAGCTCATGATCTGAAGTATGCCTCATGTCAAACATGCGCATGTTTGGTTGGCAGTGGAACATCATAAGTAGTCTTTATGGAAGCAGCATGATGAACTGGGAAGTGTACAGGGCTGTTCCTCTGAAAATAGGAGACTGTGTAAAAATGTCTGTAATTTCTAAACAGTTCATGCAGAATTTTTATAAAATCATTTGAATTAAAGCTGAAAGTCTTTAATTCAAGTGATTCAAAGTACAGAGGGAAAATTACAAAACATTCTATGTTGTCCAGTAAATTATAGTAGTGAATTGCAAGAGGCAGAGACTGGACTTCCTCCAGAGTCGGGGCATTGATGGTGGTAGAACAAAAATGAGGAGATGGCTTATAGAAGCTTGAAAACATGTAACTTAAAGAGGAGAGGCTCAAAGAACAGGAGCGGATAAATTATGGGACAATATCAGCCATACTAAAAACAGAAAGAAATGTATCTGACAGTGTTTGAAAATTAGATGAAGAACAGCAAGCATGGCCTATATTTCCACATTGTTTATAAACTCTTATCACTGTGACTACAGTCTCGTGAGGCTTCTGGTCATCATCTTTAAGGACATACCCACTTTCTTCTGGGCAGTGGTGTCCAAGTGCAACAAACATACTCTGCAGCTGGGGATTAATTATTTCAGATTTCTCAACTTTTTCAATTTTTTAATTATTGTTTTCGTGTGTTTGTATTTTTTAATTTACGCCATCACTGCCCTAAAGTTCTCGTCTACCCCCAGAATCAGGAGAACTACTTTTCCTACATGACTCACTGAATCTAGAAAGCAAAAACTGCACATAGAGGAATCATCATAACCTCAACCCTGAAATATTTTCCATATAAGAAATAGAACCAGTGGTTGTTATGCATTCAGCTTAATGTTTTTGTTTGTTTGTTAGTTATAATTAATTCACATAGACATAGACTTAGGTGAATTTTGTGTGTTGAGAAACAAAATATGCAGCATAAACCTCCCCAAAGATGCAAGTCATGAGTTCCAGCAAAGCACCTCAGCTCACACTTATCAAATCAATGAAGCTGATGTGCATTGTCAGGATTGTGTTGCATTTTCATCAACAGATTTTTCTCCTTTTAATGCTTTTCACTCACTCCAAACAGTACTGTTCCACTTTGACCAACAGTCCCAAATTACAACTCCTGGCTTTGGAATTTTTTAGTAAGTTCATTCCCAAAACCCCACTATCTCCCTACGTATGGTTGTCTCAACACCCATACGTAGTTCACTTGCAAACAGAGCAATGAACCTACTATAATAATTTGTGACCATAAAATACAGAACGGAAAAAAAAACATTTCTGGTTTGTGTTTTATACCATGATAACATAATGGAGGACTCACGTGCATGTTAAGTAAAGTCCAGATACAACTAGAGAAAACATTCCTATAGAGTGAAAACTGTTCAAACAAAATCGTGCATAATTACACAAAGCAAAGCAAATCCAACATACATTAATCAAGCTGTCTGAAGCTAATGTGTAATACTAAAGTATAAGCTAAAAATAGAAAACATACCAAAAACATTTCCTGGTGACTCCCAAACAAGAACAGGAGAATTTTACAGTCTATAACAAAATGAGATAACTCTTAAATACACTACCAACAAAAAAATAATAATTTCTTGGCAGCGCCCTACAATCATGGAAAAGGCCACCAATGAGCAACACGGCCTTTTCTGTCTGGGAACCCAACCTTTCCCAGAGCCCCATACAGTTCCACTGGGCACGAGGCAGCTTAGAAGGGATTTTCAGAGTCTAATATAATAAACTCACTACCACAAGCTGGGACCTGGACAGTGAGGCCTCAGCTGACATTTGTCTTGGCATGAATAGACACTGCCAACATTAGCGCAAACTGCCTGCTGACATCAGTTACATGGGAAACGTGGCCTCAGGGCTTTCTCTGAGATTCCGCTCTGTCCAAAGCACTATTAATGAAGCAGGACTGGCATTAGAGTTATTTACAATGTTGCACCACTGGAGGATTTACATGCATCATAAGTGACTGACTCTCGTAGTGTTAGGCCTAGTTAGAGGTAAAACTCGTGCTGTATATAGCATAGAAAACAAAGGATAGTGTAGTGTTTTGCACATTAGCCTGATTAAACAAAAGATCCAGGGTTTGAGGCCAGGATAAGACACAAATCCTTAAAAATAAATAAATAACTGCCAAATCAAATATGTGTGTAAATAGTGTCTCTGTATGTTGCTATCAACTTGTGCGGTGGAGGTCTGAGCAGTTTGTTCTCAATGTGCCATATCTGGAGTGGAAACTTGATCTGATTTTATCAAGTACATAAAGAACAAGGGTATCCATGTGCCAACACCAAGAATGTATATTAATGCAATGCACAGCACATCTGTTATTTAATCTGCTTGGAGTCCTGCTGTCAAGTGTGATGGATCCATTACATCTGCATTGTGTACTTTACTGAGCACCCTATAAGTATGGCCTCTGCACTAGGCTGAGGTTAGTTAGAGGTAGGAGATTCATTTTTCTCTGAATCGTAAAAGGTCAAATGATTGTGGGGATACTTTTCCTTTTCCGGTGGAGTAAGAGCTACTCTAGCTCATCAAAGTCCTTTTGTCTTCCACTCGTAAAAAGAGCCTGACAAATGCAAGAGGTGCTAGAGTGGAGATTTATCACCACCTGTACGTTCCTTCACATAGCTGGGCAGCAGTGGAGTTGCATAAAATAAAATAATATTGAACTGAAAGTAACCCTAAGATCACATATTCAGCTTAAGGTAGTGATATTTAAGCGTGCGCTGCTCCTAATATGTTGCAATTACAATTTTGTGACTTAAATTCATCTGGCGGTGGAAGTATTTCTCATACTTGCTGCACTACAGGAAGCTCATTAGATCCCTTACCAGTGATGTGCAACTGCAGTTGTGTAAATAACATATCCAGCGTATTTAGAATTTTGTTTCCATTTAATTTTCACAAAATAAATAATTGCTTTCAGCTCACCCTACACCCAGTTTCGCTTCTGTATTTACAGCGGGGGAAGTGTTTATGTGTTCTTTTATCATTGCTGCCAATGACTGGACAGACTAGGAGAACACAGAAGGCGAAGGTCAGTTTCATCCAAACTCTCGGAGCCTCTCAAAGAACACTTGAGCAAACCAGAGGTTGACCAATTCCTTCCTGCTCTTCTGTGAAACACTGGTTGTGTTCTTTTGCACACTTACTGAGGATAGAGCTGTTTAAACAGATAATAACACTGGCCTCAAGTCTTGTTTACTTCTGAGTAACTTTCCACTTGTCTCGCTGCTCCTCTCAGAAGAAAGTGCCAACGCACTCATTGAATTCATATGTTCACCAAACTGGCTGGATAACAGCAAGGGGAAGAGTTACAAAAGGAGCAGGGGTCCATTAGTAGCATGTGATTATGTGTCCACTGTGTGATGCTGGTAAACAAAACCTGACTCTGAGGCTCAAAATATCCTTTTGTGATGAAATCTATAAAACACTGTCTTTACACTGTTTTACTAACAGCAGGATTGTGTAATACTTTCACAGCATTTTATTGGACCAATATTGGAATAATGGGAATTGTTTTGAGTGGTGATGTGCAGAGGTCTTTTATTAAACTTCAACATTTAGAACTACTTGGGTCCTTGTTTTCAGTATTATGTTTATGAATTTTATGATGTAAAGGATGATTTTGGGCCAAATTCTCAGTTTTCAGAAGGCTAGAATGTATTATTGCCTTTATCTTTAAGTTTTGTTATGTATACTTAAAATCTTAAAATCAGCTATGATAACTGCATACATGGGGTAAAAATTAACACACCAAAATAAACAACGTATTAATAATTTATAAATGATCTGGTTTAGGGGTTGCATTTGAACTCTACAGTTACACTATTTTTTTTTTTATCAGAGCTTTGAACTCTTCCTGGGAGACAGAATCACTGAGCGGCATTGTGTTTTGAAGGTTGTTATTCTGTGTGCCCAAACGTTGGTTGACCAGTCTGCTGGAGAGGAGTTTGAGCAAGACAACTTCAAGATCATCTTTTTCTTAGTCATTGCACATTTGCATATACAGGGAGTGCAGAATTATTAGGCAAGTTGTATTTGTTAGGAATAATTTTATTATTGAACAACAACCATGTTCTCAATGACCCAAAAAACTCATTAATATCAAAGCTGAATGTTTTTGGAAGTAGTTTTTAGTTTGTTTTTAGTTTTAGCTATTTTAGGGGGATATCTGTGTGTGCAGGTGACTATTACTGTGCATAATTATTAGGCAACTTAACAAAAAACAAATATATACCCATTTCAATTATTTATTTTTACCAGTGAAACCAATATAACATCTCCACATTCACAAATATACATTTCTGACATTCAAAAACAAAACAAAAACAAATCAGCGACCAATATAGCCACCTTTCTTTGCAAGGACACTCAAAAGCCTGCCATCCATGGATTCTGTCAGTGTTTTGATCTGTTCACCATCAACATTGCGTGCAGCAGCAACCACAGCCTCCCAGACACTGTTCAGAGAGGTGTACTGTTTTCCCTCCTTGTAAATCTCACATTTGATGATGGACCACAGGTTCTCAATGGGGTTCAGATCAGGTGAACAAGGAGGCCATGTCATTAGTTTTTCTTCATTTATACCCTTTCTTGCCAGCCACGCTGTGGAGTACTTGGACGCGTGTGATGGAGCATTGTCCTGCATGGAAATCATGTTTTTCTTGAAGGATGCAGACTTCTTCCTGTACCACTGCTTGAAGAAGGTGTCTTCCAGAAACTGGCAGTAGGACTGGGAGTTGAGCTTGACTCCATCCTCAACCCGAAAAGGCCCCACAAGCTCATCTTTGATGATACCAGCCCAAACCAGTACTCCACCTCCACCTTGCTGGCGTCTGAGTCGGACTGGAGCTCTCTGCCTTTACCAATCCAGCCACGGGCCCATCCATCTGGCCCATCAAGACTCACTCTCATTTCATCAGTCCATAAAACCTTAGAAAAACCAGTCTTGAGATATTTCTTGGCCCAGTCTTGACGTTTCAGCTTGTGTGTCTTGTTCAGTGGTGGTCGTCTTTCAGCCTTTCTTACCTTGGCCATGTCTCTGAGTATTGCACACCTTGTGCTTTTGGGCACTCCAGTGATGTTGCAGCTCTGAAATTTGGCCAAACTGGTGGCAAGTGGCATCTTGGCAGCTGCACGCTTGACTTTTCTCAGTTCATGGGCAGTTATTTTGCGCCTTGGTTTTTCCACACGCTTCTTGCGACCCTGTTGACTATTTTGAATGAAACGCTTGATTGTTCAATGATCACGCTTCAGAAGCTTTGCAATTTTGAGACTGCTGCATCCCTCTGCAAGATATCTCACTATTTTTGACTTTTCTGAGCCTGTCAAGTCCTTCTTTTGACCCATTTTGCCAAAGGAAAGGACGTTGCCTAATAATTATGCACACCTGATATAGGGTGTTGATGTCATTAGACCACACCCCTTCTCATTACAGAGATGCACATCACCTAATATGCTTAATTGGTAGTAGGCTTTCGAGCCTATACAGCTTGGAGTAAGACAACATGCATGAAGAGGATGATGTGGACAAAATACTCATTTGCCTAATAATTCTGCACTCCCTGTATCAATACTTTGAGATGGACTAAAGTGTTCTTTCAAAACAGCACTGATTATGGTCTACACCACAAAACCCATACTGCTGAATGAGGCATAAGCATGTGCGCACAACATTGTTTGATCAGTGGGCTCTAAATCTTCGGCGCACTCTTCCAAGAGTAAAAGTGCGTCACGAGTGAGAAAGAAAAACTGTCTATGTGTCTGTCAACACAGACATCACTGAGGTCCTGTCATTTCAGCCCAATACATGGGGCTTATAGAGCTACCCATGGCGTGAAGCTTTAACTGTTCCAGTCCACATTGGTTGACTACACACCATCACCACAGACTTATCATCATCTCGCTGACAAACAGCCTTTGTTCTCGGGCCTGGGTTTGCCTCCTTCTGGACTAGAATTCAAACTGGTTCCCTGGGGAACCCAGCCAGGGATTCACTACGCTGGCTCTCATGCCGAGAAAAAACAAAGAGAGCCCAACCAAAAAAAACAGCAAGGGGGATACATTACTTAGCAGCGCGTCATCACATGAATTTCCGTGTGTGGTTTGGCTGCATCTGTGCTGGATGTCACTTAAACATCAGACTATTCGTCCTATCTGACAGAGTAAATGGAGCAACGCCTTCAGACTGCTTCAGACAGACAACTCGATCCGCATGCATCATGCCCATATATCACACATCGCTCATCTCACGTAATACCAAACACTCCCTTTTTTCAGCCATCAGTTTCAGCTCCAAACTTCTCATGACTCCATCAGATATGTCAGTGTTGCTTCAACACCTCCATAACCACAGGTTAACGAGCAACTGTTTACTTATCACTCTGCAGTTTTTGTATCTATGTCTGCAGAGAGCAATAAGCTCAAAGCCCAAGCACCAAGCTTTAACTTTATTCTTCAGCTGTAGTGAATCCCTGCTTGTCTAACTCAAATGGTTTTCTTACCATAACCATAACAGAGAGTCCACGTCTGAGCAGATTCTCTGCTATCACTTTGTGCGTGCCTAATATTTTGTTAAATGTAATTCTGATGGACTACAACTATGATGTTTTCCTTTATGGTATTAGAATGCTAACACATATTAGCTAAAGCTGATGTCAAATAGAAAAGGATTTGGTCAAAAACCAAACCTAACCAAAATTCAAGCTGTGGCTTTTGAGATTGGTACCGAGTGAGTTTCCAGAGGAATTTCAGTTCATCATGTGAAGAAGATTAATGTCTGCATAAATATCTCAGCAATCCAAGCAGAAATTGTCAAGATAATTAACTGACGACCGCAACTGTCCACCTGTTTTTAGAGGAAAGGACAGATGATAGCTAAAACTATTACTATTCATCATTTGGTAACCGTGACTGTTACCAGATGAGGAATATTAATGAATGAATAGGCTTTATGAAAATTTGGACCAATCATTGATGAGGTAAAAGGATGAAAGTCTCTCCAACATGAAAAAAAAACCAAACCTTGGTGTCAAACTAGTGGAGCAGCTAGCGTTGCCATTCATCAGGATCTCCAGACAGCCAGAACAAAGTGGACCTTCATGGGTCCTTATAGATGTCGTTTTGTTGGCTGTGGGAGGCGCAGGTGCCGGTGTGAGGCTGGATGCAGAGGATAGCTGCTGTAGCACAGTGTGTATGGATGATGCTTACAAATTATTACGAAAGGGAAGTAAGACAGCAGGTACGATGGTTGGTAGACAGCAAAATGAGTTGGAGGCCGCCAAATAAACGACACAAAAAGGGGAAAAATTATGTATCTACTATTGCAGAATAGTGATAATCAGTAGTTAGGAATCTAATCCTTTGTTGTACTGGAACCTTAAAATGTAGATAAGTAATAAATTAATCATGTAAGCAAACATTCGATTCTGCCGGGGCCGAAACAAAGTCCACATACTCCCTTTAAATAGATTTGGTAAAGCCCTCTTCCTCCATTTGTTTCTACAAATCTCAGAGCAATCTTGTGATTAATAAGCATAAACTCAGCTTTGTCTCTTTTGGCACTTGTTTTGACCAGAAACCTAACATCACAATCACATAATTTGAGTTGTACAACAAATTTTTCTCCAACGATCAAAATACTGCTGGGAGGTCCTTTGCGGTATATACAGACTATACTTGGAATAAGCTCTCGTCTTTCCTTCCAAAACCCCAATAATAAAATTGTCAATATTCGGTTAGCATGGCCACACACAAAGTTGTTACACTGTAATCATCTAAAATTGCAAATGAAAGCACAAAGCAGTTCTCTCTGTGTTTCAGACTTCAGCAGCACCTACTGTATGAGTGCTACATGTCAGACAGCATTTCATGCAAAGCTGAGTCAAAGCTTTGTCAAAAACACAAAAGTCAGCTTACTGTATGATTTAAAAATCATCAGAATTAATAAACAATCATGAATGTCTGTCGTTGTGACAGCGCATCCATGACATTTAAACAGTAACAATCCCAAAAGCACAAATGCTGCTGCTTCAGAAAAAGGGAAAAAGGATTATCTGTGTCAGCAGAATTCATTTTATAGGCATCGATAAACGTAGCAGTCTCAATCAAAAATGGTAAATGGTCTGTATTTATATAGCGCTTTACTAGTCCCTAAGGACCCCAAAGCGCTTTACATATCCAGTCATCCACCCATTCACACACAGGTGATGGCAAGCTACATTGTAGCCACAGCCACCCTGGGGCGCACTGACAGAGGCGAGGCTGCCGGACACTGGCGCCACCGGGACCTCTGACCACCACCAGTAGGCAACAGGTGAAGTGTCTTGCCCAAGGACACAACGACCGAGACTGTCCAAGCCGGGGCTCGAACCAGCAACCTTCCGATTACAAGGCGAACTCCCAACTCTTGAGCCACGAAAATGTTTACAGTGTCAGTAAATTGATAAATCAGTGTAAAGTTCTGCATAGGTTACATGTCTCTAATGTAAAACTTGAAACACTGTTTTACACGAGTGAGGCAGATGCTCACTGTCGCCGGCTATTTTGGCCCTCTTTTTTCAAAACACTCTTAAAAGCTTTTTAAAAACTCTTGGATTTATAGTCCTTGACCTCTTTTTTTAAGTGTCTGAAGAATTTAGATGTTTCACCAGTTGGGAAAATAATATTATTGCTGCTGTGTCACATGTAGCCCAAAGACGTAGCTTATTTCTAAGGAGATAGTCGAAACTCTGTTTTTTTTTTTGTTTGTTTTCTTTCTTTCAGTGGTCCACTCTATTTACTCTCTACACTTTCTGTGTAGAGTTTGCATGTTCTCCCCATGTCTGCGTGACTTCTCTCTGGGAACTCTGGCTTCCTTCCACAGTCCAAAGACATGCAGTTAGTGGGTTAGGTTAACTGGTGACTTTAAATTGCCCCTAGCTGTGAAAGGTGGTCTGTCTCTTTGTCTTGACCCTGTGACAGATTGGCGACCTATCCAGGGTGTACCCCACTTCTTGTCTTATGGAAGACTCAAGATTTAAACTGGAGCTTAAAATGATGATACTGATGCTGATAAAGTTTACTAGAGTCGGTTAGTTACAAAATCGCAACACAAGAGAAGATGCCAGTAGAGGCAGAAAGTAATGTGCACTGTTTGTACATCTGTACGAGGAAAATAGAGTGTATTTGTGAGTTTTAACCCTTCAGGGGTCTTAATGTCTGCGGCAACAAACAAATGAGATTCTTCTGCTTTTACCCTAGGAATCCTTTGTGATGCAACAAAACAGCCTGTTTGCAAAGTACTTCTTGAGCACAAGAAAACATAAAGTTGGTCTGAAACCAGGAATCTTTTTTCCTTAGCAGACAGGGGATTTACTGGGTGAGTACAAATCTTTATCTCCATTGACAATGGGAGTAAAACAGTCATCACACAAGCCAGTTGCAGCTGTTTATCAGTAGGATAGTCAGGGTCCTGTCCAACGAGGGCTTAACTGAAACTGAACATCTGCCTCTCATATAACCCCTGGGCTTATGAGGAGTTATTATTGTTTACAAGATTGTTTTTTCCCTCTTTCTCCATTCAGCCACCTTTACCCCAATCATAAATAACACATGACCTTTGGCCTTGATTTTTTAATTGGAATTACAGGATGATGATATTATAGTCATGCAGACAAACTTCTTTCTTTCTTTCTTCTTTCCTGTATTATTAAGACCCTATTGGCAGATTATGTGTAAGTCCGTGAGAAGTGATCCCTATTTGTGTTGCTCAGCTCCGCCCATTATGCTTGTGCCCACAAGAAGCAGAGCCAGGTTGTGAACATGGTCAGTTATATTTTTCCAAAGATAATGGACAAATCCTGGGTGGCCTGGATCTAAATTTCATTCATAATTCATGTCACACAGATTTTAGTCCAACATTGAGGCCAAAGTACATTTAATACAGTTACAAGATCTTATTAAAATACATTTTTTTGCAATCTGCACAGGCATTGGTTTCAACCACGTTACTGTGGACACCAGTTAAAGCCAGACTTGTAACATTTCATGGTCATGAAGTCAGGACCTTATGTAGCTAAGAGTAAGCTAAGGGTTGCTTCACTTTTCTGGATATGGATATTATCCTTTACTTAGTAAAGCGGCTCATTCTTCAAATATTATTGCTCACAAACACACAAAAAAAATCACAAAATAACACCCATGATGCGTAATGATTTCTAAAATATCATATTTGACAAGACTTTTTAATTTAAAAGAAAAAAAGAATTGTGTACACTGGGATTTGTAAGACACTCGATTTTCAAACTGTGCAAAAAGTATAGAAGGCACCCTAAACCTGTATAAACGCAATACATCCAAGACAATTGAAACAAATTCACACAATTACTTAATTTTAATCTTACTGTATAAAGATGATTCAAAAACAAAAATCTTAGTATTTACAGATCCCACAACTTTACAAAACCTTTAGCGTTTTCCACAAAATTCCCACATAGAAAAGATCTAAATACTAAGCACAGCGATAGGACTGAGGTAGGATAAAGAGACAGGAAGTTGGAAAAGAAGAAAACCAGCAGGTAGGTTAAACGGGCTAAATGGGACTATGATGTTGGGTGTGTTTTGCAGGAGGGCAGCACTTCTACACAAAATGGACTTTACATTTATTTCATTCGTTTCTACTGAGTATCATTCCCTCATGTCTGTGCATGTAAAATTATATCACAGAGCTAAATGAAGAGCAAAACTATTAATCAGACCTGACCAAACACAACCGTGCTTTAATCCACTATGGTGAGAGATATTACACTTGTCTCCTGTGTGTTCTGCACAGTGTTAGTGTCAAACCTTCACAACGTGGTCCAGTCTCTGAACAAAAAGCACTCTTTGTACCTGAAACATGCAACACATTCAACGGTCTCACGTGGGAAGGGGGGGAGCATTTTGCATTTTCATGAAATGTATTTATTAGAAACAAAGAAAAGAAGAAAGCACTGAGCAGTTAATAAATATAAATTGGGATGTTACTACTTATTATTATAAGTGCACAAACTGTCTCACCTACACCGGCTCTCCATCCACATGGCAGGCACTGAAGCAACACTAGTCTTCTTAAGGAAAATATTACTTCTCTCCAGCAGTGCCTGCTGCCTTTATACACATTCATTTCGCAGAATATTTGTGCTTCAAAATTTCTGGTCAAAAAAACCCAGCAAAACATCTTTGCTCACACTAAACTTGGACTTCGCTGCTAAGAATTAGAAAAGCAATGATGAAGAAGAGGGCTATATATTTTTTAAATGGCTAGAACTTAAACATGTTATTATTTCTTTAAAAAAAACAAAATATAATATATTCTGTACACAATGATTAAATACAGTGTGATCTGGATACATTCCTGTGTATGAAAAACAAATAACACTTGTAATAAGAACACCAATGTAAACATATTGCTTTTTGTAACACAAGTCTAACTCAAAACTTCCAGCACCAGCTGTTCAATGCATTTTATATAATATAATTTAAAAAAAAATTCTGTATTCACAGATTATGTAAGTCTAAGAAAAGATGAAGGAACATGAAGGACTATCAATGTGTTGGATGAGTGGATGAATTTTACTGTATGACTACTGTTTGTTAACTGAGTGGGGAAAGTTTCTGTCAGTCAGATGGGACAGACAAACAGCCATGGCATCAAAGCTATGGGCACTTTCTTCTCTTCGAGAGCAGCTGAGGTGACTCTGTTGGTCTTCAGGTTACTGAACTTAAGTCTCACTGCCTCACAGTAAAGACTCGGAAGGATCCTCCCTCCATGTTGCTTCTGCTGCAAATGGACATGACAAAAAAGTGTTAATTTTATCACTACACCATGAAAAAGTATGTTCTTTCAAAATTCTGAGAAGCAAATTTCAGAAGCCTGATCAAAGGTGAAGGAGCAAATGTGGAATAATCTTGCTTTCCCGTGAGTTTGTGTGCTCCTTTAAGTCAAATGAGACCCCTCCAGTTCCTCAACCAATCAGAGCCATCAAAAGCACACAGTCATGGTGCACATGATACATTTAGGAGGAAAGGACACATTTGCAGAATCACTCATTGTATTTATATTTCTGTGACTGAATCTTCCAATTACCTCATGTGTTGAACTGGACGGCTGTAATTTGTTCATTAGCGGAAATATCTCAAAGTCTTGCCATGCTACATAATCATGATAGGCCAGTGCAACTGGTATCTAATCACAAATAATTGTCCATATAGGAAAGCACTCTAAGTGGCTGACAGCATTTCCAGCCTCGAGTAATTGGATAGGATGTGATTACTTCACCAGTAATCCAAGCTGCCCACCCTGCCATGATGTTGGCACATGGCACAGACTTTCTCTCAGCCATCTACTGACCTCCTATCCGAATGCCCCGAGTGAAACCTTCACAGCTCTGCATTAGATTTCAGAGAATAAGACTTGGCATGCTTTTGACCATTCAGCACTTTGCACACTCAATTGAAATGCCTGAGTAAAGTAAGCAAAGGTCCCATGTGTGGGCCGTCCACACACCAAACCACACCATTACTCTTACAACCCCATATGCCACTAGAACTGGCCACAAGGGCTTCTTTGCCTGAGCTTAGTCCACTGGAGCCGGCCACAGATGTGAGACTGATTTGAGAAGCATAGTGTGCATGAAGGGAACCCACTACTTGCAGTATTACAGTGCACATAAATCAAGATAGGGTATAGTGAATAAAAGCACTTTTCTCTGGCATATTTTATAGTCTCTTTTACAGCTCCAAGGTGTAATGGTTAACACATTCACCTTAAACACGACAGATCCCCAGTTTGAGACTGGGAGGAGACACAAACCCAGTCTCAAGGGGTCACGAGCTAATGTAATCTCAGGTCTGGTCCTAAACCTGGAGAAATGAAAGAGTTGTATCAGGAAAAGCATCCAGTGTCCATCCATTCGAAATAAGGGAGCAGCTAAAAGTGCCTTGTTCTATTTCAGACTCTCTTGGACAGTTTACTTGTCTAAATTTCAGCAAGCTTCTGGTTTTTATTTCAGTTGCATTTGACTTTTTGGTGACTACACTTTATACAAAATTTGATATAAAACTCCACCTTCGATTAACTTTAATTTGATTTTTATTAAATTAACTCCTCCTAAAAGAGAAATAAAATGTCCCTTTTTGATAAAGCATATAGTTTGAGATGGAACAGGTGTCTCTGAATCCTCCCTTGAGTTACTGATGCTGCTGGGGCTTCCCTTGATCCACTGACCTTTTCTTCTTTACTCATGTGTTTTCCCTCTCTATGTGTTTATACACCATTGCTATATTTCGTTTAATAACTAAACTCTGCCTCTCTCTCCCACGGTGTGCCTTTTTGCTATCCTAACTTCCCCCCTGACCTCCAACTAGTAGTGGCAGATGGCTGCCCCTAACAGAGCCTGGATCTGCTGAAGCGTTCTTCCTGTTAAAAGGAGTTTTTACTCCTCACTGTTGGCAATTGCTTGTTTAAAGGGCTACATTTTAAACATAGTTGTCAGGAATAATAGTAATCTCCAAAATCCCTGTGGAGCAGTACCTTTCAGATTGGATGCCATTTTTCAGAACTCCTGTGTAGCTCTTTCTCTTGTCCAGAGGCAAAACATCAACAAAACCGCCATTGGGTTTGATTACGCCTGCATGGATGGCCGCTTTGCAAATGCTGGAGTTCTGTGAAGAGAAGATATGGTGAACTTGAGAGAGGATTTAAAAAGATGGAAAACCACTTTTTCACTGTGCAAACATTACTTCAGTTTAATAATTGTTTAATACAGCATGAAATATATTTTACAGAAAGACGTCAGCAACCACACACACACACACACACACACACACACACACACACACACACACACACACACACACACACACTCAAGGAGTAGAGTTTGAGCCAGAAGCATGGCTCCAGCAAAACAGACCATGAGCTCTTATCAACAGTTTGGAGTACAATCAATCATTTCTACTCCAAACATAGATCAGACTGTCCATACACCCTACCAGAGATTGTAACCAGACAGTTTATGCCTCATGTTTAACCAACATTCAGCTTATACACCACTGTGGAAACAGATGTGGGTGCCTCAGATTGCAAAGCATTCCTGGGTGCTGGGCATTTGTTATGAGTCAAGTGTGCTTGTTTCAGGACCTCAGAGGACCTGTGATCTGGTTAAGAGTCAGTTTCATCAGTGGTTAAGCTCTTTAAACCCAGCATTGACCTCATGTGAATTCACAGATTAGCAGCTCTAAAATAAACTTCGAAAGTAACATAAAAGCTTTTACATTTTACATCTGATATGTTTAGTCTGAAGGGCACTTTACAGTGTCCTCTCCACTGTAAACATCTTTTTAAGTCACTTCAGAGAGATATTCTAAACCAGTCTTCCTAGGAGTATTTCTTTCTGTGTCTTCTTCAGTGAAAAAGAGGCACTTAGTTTGAGATAATGCTTGAGTGGTAAAGCCCTATAGAGTCAAAGACATTCTCCGGTTTGTCATTTCATTACTCCAATTCTCCATGATCCTATGATTCAGCTGTTGTTCATGGCCATGCAACATAATCACGCAGACATAATCATTCAGACATCTCCCCGTTTTTGCTGAGGAGGCCAAGTTATAATAAACAATCAGCTAATTTTTTTTATTTATTTTTTATTCCTACCATCCTAGCATTATTGGAATAAAAAAATACACTTTAAAAGCACATAAAAGTACACACCAGCAGGTAGGTTGTGTATTAGTTGCACAAACTGAAACACATACGTTTACTTGATTGTGGTTTATTGCCCCTTAATTCAGAAGATACAGATTGGAAGCTAGTGTTACTTACATCTGTGTAAATCTTGTTTCCAATAACAGGCGACCAGTATGAGGGCTGAGCCTTGCAGTTCTCTGGACAGAAGACTCTGAGAAACAAATTGCACTTGAGTATAAATCTGACAGACAAGAGTCATAGAAAGATGTTTTGCTATGGGAGGGTTTCTTCAATAAGTGGTAATATTTTAGCACTTTCATTTAGCATTCCTATATTCTCAGTTAACGGATGTAGTTGGCAAAAAGACAAACATTTACATTTTATTTTCAACTGCATTATATTAAATTCGAAACTATTTATTTGCTATGCATACAGTGCTGTGCAAAAGTCTTGGGCCACCCCTCCCACCCTTCTTCATATTTCGCTTCCAAGGAGCCAGACTTGTTTGTTCTTGTTCTTGATTTTCAGTTATGTCCTTTTACCCGACAATCTTCAGGGGGATATATTTATTGTTTGTTAAACTATTAATGTATGCTGATGAATGAAGGTGCTCGTACCAAATTTTGATTTTGCAGCTCATCAGAATTGTACAAACTCTATTTTAGCCCTTTACACCATGTTTCTATGTATGTTTGCACAAGTTTCAAGAAACTATTTCTCATTTTCCTAGCAAAATATAAAGAAATGTGGGGTGTCTCAGAACCTTTGTACAATAATGTAAATAACTAATACAAACACCAAGTGTCCATTTACTTTAATTTACTTTTTATCTGAGAGGACAAGCATTAAATATGTCATCTACTGTTGTAGTAAAAAGCTGTTTTTGAGTAATCAAATGTTGGATGTGTGGTGACACCTTGGACAGTGTGAGTTTGGTTCTTTGTAAGGGCAGATTTCAGCCACTGTGGTGTAACAATCAGCTGTCATTTCTGTCACAGAGAGAGAGAAAAGAAAATCACTTAAAACTCTAATATATATCTGAAAATAATGCAAATCAGCACACAATCGTGACTCAAAGCTCCTCCGAACAAAAGAAATGCTTCACTTACCTTTCACTCTGGCCACTGTGAAGGCATTTCCAGCTTTATATTTACTGTAAAACACATCAAATTTAGAAACCTGTAAAGTCTTCCGAAACCAAATTATTTCATTGTGTTAGTCACAGAAGCAGGCACATTTGTTTCCTATATGTTCCCTTCAGAGTACATATATCTACCTGAGAGACTCAATGCCATTCTTTGTAGATCTGACAAAGAATGGTAACTTATCCATTCTGGAGATATCGATTAGTCCTCCGTTGTTGTCAATCACACCATGATGGATAGCAGCTCGGCAAATACTTGATTGCTGAAACAATGAAAAACAAACGCTGGGTGAAAATCCTGTAAAAATAGCAAAGCTCTTATTTACAAATCAAATACCAAATCAAAACAGTTCCATAATGCGAGAAAAGAATTTAAAAAATGTGAAAACAACACTCATTAGATTAGGATAAATGATAAAACCGGAATTTTAGGAAAAACCTAAAACTTGGATGTCCTGAAGCCTATTTTACATACAGGATACATATGAGATATTATTTAGTGCCTTATATGTTGTCGTCCAGTGTGAAACCAGACTAAACCACGTTTACGGTCCCATTATAAACTGCTGCATGATGCAGTAAGTTTGCTTCATACAGGACAGACTCACCACATCATAAGTGACAGTTCCCCAAACTTTTCCTTTCTTTTGCACACAGTTAGCAGGACAGTTGTATCTGCAGAGTCAGAAAGCAAGTTGGCCACCACAGTGCATGGATACTGCAAACTGTGTTATCTTATTTGCAAATCTTAAACTAATTTTACATTAAAACACACTGAAATAACCTCACCTGCTGCAGGTTGAGCCACGGCATTTATCTCGCAGTCTTGTCTCACACTTAATATTGTGAGCTGCAAGGGAAAAAAACATATTAAAAAGTGTAAAATATTAAAATTCATGATGATTTTGATAGGTATACAGTTGCTATAGCTACCAAGAAAAGTGCTGCTGGGAGCTTTTGAAGGCGTTGTCCTGGGATTAGTGTTCTTGGGACTGGAGGGTCTGGACACAGGTTTCTTTGGAGCAATAGTTTTAGGTCTGGCAGTGGTACGAGGTGGCAGTGGGACCTGAGGCTTCTCCACCTCATTCATGTCTTCAATCTCTGGCTGCTGAGAGTCTGTAAAAGGACAGATAGGGTTCAGCTTGGTAACCAGTTTAATGTTAAAATGACTGAGGGAAAATCGCGTGGGTTCGCTCACCTTTGTAGCAAAGGTTATTTCTGCATCCTCCTCCATAGCTTGGAGGGCACTGGGAACAAGGTCGGCCATGCTGGTATGGAGCCTCTCCGATCCAGTTGCCCCTGCAGAAATTTTGAACAATGGGCGTCTTGAGTAAGGTGGAAATTAACCATGAGTCAACGTCACTGGGTTCGTGACCTTGTAGCAAAAACACTCCTCTTTGTCTCTAAGGCAATTACATCTCATAGGCTGTCTGGAAAACAAACTCCTACTCTGCTCTTATTTTCTTTCCCCGTACCTCATAATTACTATTTTTACTCTGACTTCTGGAGGAATTTTAATGGCAACAATATGTCATATGAATGCTTTGGACAGCTAGTGTTTCTTATCTACAGTACAACTATATTAACAACTCAAAATGCAGCTTTTGTGAGCCCTGTAAGGAGAAGGTATGTAAACAAGAGCCTGGAGACCAGAGGTGTTAACGATCAGTACAGCATGGAGGAATACTGATCTTACTTTGGGGAATAGTTGCACACAAGGTAAACAGAATTCTCCCATATTTCTCCCCACACGTTCATCCTTGGGCACACGTGCACAGCGCAGCCCACTCGGTTAGTAGTTGCCCACACCAGCTGTAAAAGGGGAGGGGAAAGTAAATGGCAAACATTAGCACGTACAATTTCCGAAAGGACACACAGAAAAGTAAACAGTCGATCTCGTAACCTAGATTTGTTGCCTCTCTTTCCTCACAACCGATAGGTCCACCATCATTCCAGAGGAAGCACCTATTTAGGCAGTTATAACTAATGAGGCCTTTGGGATTTCCAAGACTGCCTGTTCTGTTATTCTTCTTCAGTCACGTGGTCATCACGTGAACCCAGTTTGCCCTCTGTGACACAACCGGGAGTATTTTCATCATCCAGTTAGAAGGAGGAAATGTCAGTTTTTAATATCTTAACTTGGAAAGAAATTCTCCAAGCCCCAGAACTGTCCACAGTAAAATAACGCAGCTCACGAAACGGAAAGCTCCTGCAGTGGTGTTGCAGATGAATGATGTGCCATTTGACAGGGAATACAAGACATCATATTCGAAAGCGTCTCCAAGCTTTCCTCCCAAACGTGCACTCTCCCCCTTCAGGAATGTTCAGTGGAAGCAGTGAGTCAGCTGGTGAGTGCTGGTAATCCAGGATAGTGCGATTAAAATGTGGTTTGACTGCCTGGACTGCACGTGTATCGGCACTTACAGAGAAAAGGTGGTGATGCTCAGACTTGGCATTGCCCACTCTGCAGCATCTTCAAAAGAATCCAGGTCAAACGGTGTGGCATGTCTGGTGGGATGAAAATGACTACCAGATGGCAGCAATCAGGTTTCAGGGAGGAGTCTAAATGTTTCTGTAAACTCATCCCAACATCCACAAAGTAATGTCTGGGGAAGGATGAGGCAGGCTCATTCATTCCTGTTTCTTTTGAGCGTCTTTCTTTCTTTTTTTTTTCTTTTTTTAAAAAAAAAAAAACTTTTTTCTGTCCCTTCTCTTGAATTATTTGCATCAAGTTATCAAACTTTGCAGGTTCTTGTAGTAATTGATCAAGTTAAGAGCAGGTTTATAAGTTACTGCTCAGGGATTTCTTAAAAGAGCAGTCCACCAGCTTAAATTTAAACTGTCAGACTCCCAATGCAGCAGATGGTGCAGTGGAAATTTCATGTATTCTTTTTACTTGTCCAAATATGGTGCCAACATTACCCACATTCTGACTTGACCACCAACACTTAAGTCAGAGATTCAGTTGTGTTATGCTATGCAGAGTTAATTGTGGGCTTCAAACAAAGATGACAAACCTTTTTCTTGTATTTGTCTCACCTGGGTGTAATGAGTGCACATTGGCCCAGAGCAACGTTCTGGACACCAGGGATTGCACTCATGAGGGTAGGGGTAGGTGTAGTCCTTCACTTCATCGTACCAGGATTGGACGTGGGAGGAAGGTGAACGGTATCTGTAGGATACACACACACACACACACACACACACACACACACACACACACACAAACAGACAGTAGGCTCAGTCACAGGGTACCAGGGGCAAAAGGGAAACATCTGGGGTATCTGCCAGGTGCTTTGGCTAGACTTGAGAAACTACATGAACCTGCCTTGCTCTACCCTTGCTCTAACCCTTTTGTCCTCAAATGATGAGTCTGAATATAACCTGGCACACGGAACAGCAGTCTGTTCCCTCCATAACAGAGGGAATCAAATCAAGCTAAAAGACAACAACAAAAAGAATTAGAGCAAAGCTAAACACAGCTTCCCAGTTTAACAAATCAATTCTAGCTCCTATTATAAACATCTCTTTTTACGGTGTTGAAACGTGCAGAGCTTATAAATGGAGAGCAGAGGGGGAGTGAAAAAATGACTCCGCATCAGGGTTTTTTGGCACAGGAAGAAAAGAAGGGAGTAGGAAGGGGGAATGGGTTTGTGAGAATGAGGGCAGATTCCTGGAAGGGCACCTGCTGCGATAGCCATACACTATTAAACACAGAGGCCTACTGTCTGATGTCCACTTGGACACACACACACAACCTCATTCATATCAGACTCCATATGAACAAGGACTAGCAATACCTATGGTTCATGCACTGACACTTTTGTTATAGTTTAAGTAGCTCAAGTACAACATTCATCACTTTTGCTTAGAGTTGATGATAATCTCTTATAAGGACGTTTAGGAGTCACTTGGTACAAAAAAGCTACAAGAAAACTGCCACTCAGTTAAAGTTCAGATTTATAGCCTTCAGAAAAATGATTGCAAATCTGCTTAAAGGAGCAGTGGAAATAAAGTTGCTCTTAATCCATATAGTAGCTGCTCAGATTTTTTATTCTGGGCTAAAAATGGTGGACTGACTGACTAACAATTCCACCGTGCTAGTCCTAGAGCATGTTTAAAACTCCTGTTGATCAAGCAGCCACCTTAAAGGGCTGAGACCCAACTTTAGCTATGAAATTTGAATTCTTACAAACTCATACAAGCCCTTTTTGGTTTAACTTAAAACGAAAACTGCACAGTTGAGAGGAGGAGTGGGATTATAACTCACTTGTTTGGGACTTAATATTAGGGGGCATGGCCATGTTGATTAACAGCCTTACGTCCACTGATTAAAGTCTTTTATCTGTACTTTGCTTAATACAAATTACCCAGCAAACATGGCTGAAAACCAGGTGTTATCCCCTTCATCAAAACTGGTCACAATAAGGTGAATGAACGCATGTAGAACACAAGCCTCCTCACGCTCTTACAAAGTGAGAAATAAAGTTTTGACTATTGCAAAGAAGGAATTCATTGCTTTGTTTTGTTTTTTGAACAGCAATGCAATGTGGTCAGTACATGGTTGTCAACAGATGTCTAGCATCACTAAAAAAAATTTTTTTAGCCATTTACAGTTTTTACATCTAAATTCCAGTTTATTTGTTGTGTAGTGAACTTACCTTATTTTGTTTAATATATACATTATATACACATTTAGATGAACTTTCTCTTGCCAGAAATTCTAACAAGGACGTCCACACATCTCAAATGGACATAAAAAAAACATCCATGACATCAGTTAGATGGTTATTCAACATCAAAGGTGGTCGCATTCCTACAAATGTCTAACAAATAATCTACAAAGTACAGAAGAGGATAAGGTCCAATGATTTTTTTTCTCAGATTTTGAAAAAAAGTCATTTTCCAAAATAAAGCAATAAAATATTCATATTTAATAAGAATGTGTCTCACCTGCCCCAGTGAACTGCCAGGTTTTGTCCAATAGACATGAGCAGGTCCTGAGGTCCATGGTCCCACTGACACTCCTCTGCCCACTGAGTGGCAGATCGCTCCAACTCATCATCCCAAATCTGCATGCATATAAGAAAACAATCATTCATCACCTGCTGTATCAAGTGCAATCCACACTATGCTTTCCTTCCCTCAACCTGCTCTTCTGCTCTTGCACTTCCTTCTCTCCCATTAAGCTGAAACTAAGCCGCACACAAGTACAACAATATCCTTAGATGGTGACATTTGAGCGGAGCTCCTAGCGCCTGGCCTTGGTCCACTACAAATCTCCAGCAATCACAGCTGAATTATCCAAATTTCCTCAGTGGGATTTATTATAGCAGTGGACAAGAGGGTGGAAAACAGAGAAGATACCTGACTCCCACTTTGGAGGGGGCACTGTGAAGTGACTGAACACTCCATACACCATGGCCCCTCAAAGTACATCCCTTCAGTAAATTTCCAGCCTTTTGGTGGTCGCTAACACATGCACACACAGACAGCACTGTAACTCCAAACACCCTTACACTAACACAAACACATCCACTGCCTGTTCGCTGGAATTTGAGAGAGCAAAGACAGTCTGCAGACATTTTCCTTCACAGTGTAACCACACTCCAGAGACACACAGGCCACCACTGCTTCTCTCAACTTTATGGAGCACGTGGTTTTCAATAAGCTTATTTTTGTCTCCACAATAATCCCTCTCCTACTTTATGTATTAATGTGCCATGCGGTCCCTTAAGTTTCCCTTTTCCAGCCTTATTCTCCTTCCTCTTTTAACCAAGCCGCATGTGCTGAGCTGTTTGCAGGTAGGACAGAGTCAGCATTATTATCCTCCCCATAAAAGCGTGGCACAGCAGGCTGGCAGTAGTTCAACATCTTGACTACATGTTTCCAGCAGAGAGAAACGATTGTTTTTATTACGGCAACACCACTTTTTGTACGTCAACTAAAACCCTGATTACCAACCTCATTGGTGCTGCTGACAGATGAAAATTACCTGAGAAGCTGCTATGTTTATATATCATTATATATATTATATATAATCCTGTGTTCATATCATTTGAGTATATATATCATATATATGATGATACATGGTAAAAGATCTGCTTCTCTTACTATGGCTCTTTGTGATGTCACTTAGAGGAGATATTCCTTATATCGTGATCTCAGGCACAACCTGACTGTGAGCACAGAAGCCCCGCCCACCTACTGTTCAACTCCTGTGTTTGCAAGGTAAAGCCAAAAACATGAAGGTTGGCATAAAGAGAAGCTTGTTTCACACAGTGATTAAACTGATGAGCTGAAGAAGGTTCAATATAAGGTAAATAAATGTAAGACTGAACTGTGAATTCTGCAAAACCACTCAAGTAAAGCAAATTAAAAAATCAAGTGCAAGAAATAAGTATAACAGTTTTTTTCCAGGGTAAAGTAAAAGGTTAGCTTTATCTGCATGATAATACTGAAATAGGTCAATAATCTTACCATGTATTCCATGTTTGAAGCAGTGGGGTAAACCCCACCCCTCAGCTTGTTGTGCAGCTGCAGGATCTCCTCACGGTCTGACCAGAGGATGGCTCGGCGGGTCCTGTTACCAGCTGTGTTGCTGGTGCCTTTCTGCTCTGCTTCCTCCTCATAGCGGCTCAGTAGCTTCCTGAGCTCACTGGAGTCTGGCAGGAAGAGGGAAGCCGAGTCTCTGATGCACAACAGCACGAGGACGAGGACAAGGGGCCAGGTCACTGTAGCGCAGGTCATCCTGACACTTGAGCTGCGTAGTTTATACTTTAGGACTAGACAGCAGCTTGTGGATATAGAGAGGCTCCTTTCACAGTTCCAGATAAAATCTGCAGGGTGGAAATGACGATTCAATGATGGTTTCCTTCCTCTGTGATTCAAGAAAATGACCAGATTACAAAATATGGGCACACACACTTCCCACACTTAACTAATATAGGAGGCACTTCTTCTAATAAAGTTGCAAAATAAATGCACACACCTAGAAACGACTGCACAGCAAGACTCTTCTTTAATATCTGTCTCTCCTTCAGGTTGTTTTTAGTTGATAACTCTTCAATATTCCCTTTGCATTGCTATGTGTTATAACTCCTACTGATGAAGAGTGTTTGGTGATGGGGAGGAGCAGTAAAATAAAATTTCCTAACTCAAAGGTGGACTTTTTTTTCTCTGCAGTTCTGCTTTGTGTAAGTTCGGCTTTTGGCCATCTTATGACTGTTTTACTATTTGGGCCAATAGACTCTGATGCAATCCAAAATAACTGCCCTGCAATAACAACATTTCTTTGAGAAGCTTCTGAATGCTTGGTTTTATTTAGGCCAAAGCATAAAAGAAATACTTCAATGTTCATTTTTTTGAGGTTATGAAGGTGTTTTTGTTTATTTGCAGTGCCATAAAATATACTGAAAGGTGTATGAAACAGATATTGGCCACAGAGTTCAATCAACCACTCTCATATAGCATGAACAAAATTATAATCATAAACTTCCATTAGATTTATCTGATAAATTGCTGATTATTTGAGGCATTTTGTTTCCTTTTCAGACACTGTGAAGTGTACATGATCAGCTTGTAACATATTGTGACATTAAATGCTTAAATGATCATTTTTAGTGGCCTCAGTCTTAATGTACAAGGATCTGTCTTATTCATAAAAACCTCAATTATTTGACCATAAACATTAATATGACATAAAGTGTCCCTAATAAATTAGTTTTATATTCATGACTAAAAATGTATGAAAAAGTCTGTGTACATAACCCACCTGGACCTAGTGCACCTTAATTATATACAACATCCATCCTGTATCACTCCAGTTATTTTAGCCAAGCCAAGCAGCACAGTGAGATCTGCTGAGGGGGACCTGAGTTCAAGCTGACAACTTCTCACTCAGCTCTCATTAGGCAAAACACTGCATTCCTCACACATATTAGGAAGGTTCATAATATTGTGTAACTGACTCTTTACCTGACCTCGCTCCGAAAGGCAACAAGGTGGAGGCAAGACGTCCAAAACTAAAGCTAAACCAAATATCCCTAAGTCATAAACTTCTAGAAAGAGAGAAGAGCAGTCAGTCAGGGTGATCAGAGAAGAAAGGAAAAATAAACCAGCTTGCACTGGTTGCTCTTATCCTTGAATCCCTTCACCTCTTTCCCTTTGGCTGGAGATGCAGCCTGAGGTCTGGCATCGGCTCTGTGTCAACATGCTGTGCCAGCTCAGGGAACTGTGAGCCAACAGGCAGCCCAGCCGCCACACCCTTCTTCTTTCCCTGTGCCCCGTCTTCACACTGAACCTCTACCAGCTTCTCTGTCTGGGCCCTTCTCAAGGCTCTCATGAATTCGATACCAGAGTGACAGACAGAGGAGAAAACCTGAACGCACGTACGTATCGACATCTCGTCTATGTAAACTTGACTCCTTTTTCAACTTCTGGAGCTCCTATCTGATCCAAAGACGGACTGACCTCATCTCCAGCTCACCACGAGGCTGAATGTAAACAAAAACACATGCCATAATGTAGATTCTATCATTTATATAACTTTTTGCAGTCACTTGAAATTTTTGTAATTTGCAATTACTTTTTTAAATTTCATTTTATTGTTTTGGGGGTTTGGGCTTTTTTTTTTCTTCTTCTTCTTCTTCAGAAACCTTAAAGGTCATCATTAAGTAAGTTATTTCTTCTGTTATATCCTGGTCCCAGAATTCTAAAATATAGGCTTCCATAAATGAAATATAATCTTTTGATCATATCGATAACCTCCAAATACACTTAAAATGCTTTGCTCATAAGGTTACTTCCTGCACATAGGGTTTCCATCATGCTACGGCACTTTCCGGGCTGCAGACACTGAAGACCGGTGTCTTGCTAACATCAGAGTTACAATGTGTCAGAAGTTTATATCGCGATGTGAGTGCATGAATAAATCTGCAGCAAATCTCACCAGGTGGGCAGTTCTGCCTTTCCTGCTGTTGCAGAGAATGTGCATTATAAAGTACGGGTTGTTTCGGAGAAAGAAAGAAAGAAAGAAAGAAAGAAAGAAAGAAAGAAAGAAAGAAAGAAAGAAAGCGTGCTCACCTCTCTGTTTCTTTGTTAGTATCCAGTAGATTGAGTATTTTCGGTGCAGCTTCCTCTGAGCGCCGGAAAGCTGTTAATTCTCTTATGAGAGGAGCAGGCTGCTGCTATTGGTGGTGTTCCCGGGGAACATAGAGACTGTGTAACTCCTGAGAACTCTGAGAGCCTTATATAGAGAAGGAGACCCCTTAGGACCAGAGGAAAAAATTAGTGTCTCTCCCCACTCGCCAGCTTCCCTTAAGCAGACTATGTTCTTGGCACACAGAGCGCACAGTGCGCAGACTAATGTCAGGAGGACATTTACAAATATTGTAAATCAGCGGTCTGTCAAAACAGCCAGCGGCAGGCGGTGGGATTATAATGAGTCATTTACGTTTGGCTTAGATAAGAAAAAACGCTTCAGAAGAAACAAGCGCATAAGTGGACCATCAGCAGTTATAACAAACATGACGAAATTAAAGGACAAACTTTTTATGCCGACGCCAATTCCAGGGTCATTATTATAACTCGAGACCACACACGAGGATCGATAAGTTGTAATTATTGGATTTGTGATGGTTAATAAATAATTTGCCGATGCTTTCTGGATTAGTTCATCCACCACTGTCCATTGGCTGGAAGTATTTTCTGTTCGGTCATAATTTTCATATAAATGCCGGTAATTCACTGTTATTAAAAGACAAAACAAATAGTGCTGCTACCATTTAAAAGAGCCATCAGGTCATTGTGAGGATAATTTATCTCATGACTTACAGCTCTGCGCAAAAATCTTGAGCCACTCTCGATTTTGTTATATTTTGAAAGGAAAATTGGAAATCGGTGAAGCGATTTGCTGAAAAACGTGTAAACAACCATGGAAATAAAGTATATAAGACGCATGTGCGTTTCGTAAGTGCTTCAATGTCAATCTTTGGTGTGGCCACCTTTCGGCACAGCCTGGACGCTCTCAGGCTAGCTTTCTTGTAATTTCTTTAAGTAGTCTTCAGGAATAGTTCTCCAGGCTTCTTGAAGGACACTCAAAGTTCTTCTTGGATTCTTTTTCTTGGCTGCCTTTTGTTCTTTGTCAAGATGATCCTACACTACTTCAGTAATGCTGAGGTCCGGGCTCTGGGGAGGCCAATCCATGGCTCCTAGTGATCCATGTGTGTTTTTCTATCCATCTATGTTTTTACTGCAGTGGCAGTGTTCTTGGGATCATTGCCATACTCAAAAATTAAACCACTGTCAATCAGATACAATCCAGATGGTTTTACATGTTGAACAAAATCTTATGTTACTTTTCTGTGTTTATAATTACATCAGTTTTGACAAGATCCCGAGCAATATTGGCAAAAACAGAGCACCAAATCATGACGAGCCAGATAAATCTTTAGACCCTTCTTGTGTCCTCTACTTGACAGTTTCCTCATTTTTTTCATGGCACAGAACGCCAAGGATATGCCAGATTTTCAGCTAACATGTATCTGGAAATCACCTTGTTGGTGAAAAAACACTATTTTAGGTCAAACTGTTTATAACTAACAATGGCTATCAAGTGCAAGTATGAATGCCGTCCTACATCCTGACTTGCACTTACATGTGGGGACTCATAATTTAAAAATAAATTATTTACAACCCATTTAGGATCTGTAATTTCTTGTGATTGTAAAATCTGAATGGCATCGTCTTGGATTGTCAGTTTAACATGAACATGTAAAACCATCTCAGCCAGATCAGATGGAGGCCTGAAGGCCAATTGTAGGAAACATATCAGCTTCATCTGAATTGCAGCCACATCAAAGGGTAGAGCTTTTAAGAAGGTTTTATCTGTAAAAAAGCACTTCCTATAATTTGCGTCATTTGGATGAGAATGAAGAGGAAGGAAGGAGGCTTTGCGAGCTTGCATGAGAAAACACGAATCATCTGCCCTGAAAAGCGGCTTCATGGTATGATGCTGCCATATCGCCTTACTGACCCTGCAGTGTTCTAGCTGTGTTATGACCCAAATAGTTTAGATTTTATTCCATCGTATACTTGATTTTTATTCTGAAATATACCAGATACGTACAAGAGCGTGGCACTCAGAGGGCATGCCAGCAAACTAAATCCCCAGACAAATTCTCTTCCCACACGGTCTCTGCCAGCACAGGCTCTGAACTTCTTCTTATTATTGCTTTCTTTTGTTTTCTTAAATACATGTTTAACAGGAAGTCTGGCCATCATACCCTGCAGAGATGCTTTTAGTGATGCTCATGCTTGATGAACTTCATTACTAATAAAGTATTCTCTGACAAAATGTAAGAGACGTTTCATATTTACACAGGACGTCAGACCAGTTTTCAATGAGGAAAATCTTGCTTCGAGAGAATTGTGATCCAGATTTTGAAAATAAATACATTTATTCATTTTTAAGGAACTATAAAATAGAATTATATAAATACAAGCTGCATCGAGCAGATAAGGTCAGTAAAATGACACAATAGCTCTGACCTCATTCAGTTCTTGACCTTGCTGACTAATCGTTACGGACTGATTAGTCAAACATAAATCCATCCATGTGCCGGGAATAAGCGTGAATATTCGATCATGTTGCATAAGATTTCATGATATTATCATCGTTGGTATTCCGGATTTGAATCTTATTGTGGTTTTGATCACAATCGGTGTAAATATGAGGTAACATTTAATAGTATCCAGATTTCTTATTATCTAAGAACAGGCAAGTGTTTCCCCTTTAATGTGTCAAATATACTTATCTCAGCAGATGAGGATGAGCAGTTTCTGGTTGTGTGATCTCTGATACATTCGAGTGTTTTATTTAACAAATATTTTGCTGCTTACTACTCCAGACTTTAAACTAATAACACAGCTGTATGCCCGTGTGATAGGAGTAAGGATAATGCCATCTGGCTTTGTAACACTTGTTTTGTGTGCCGTTGCAGAGCAGAGGCATTGAATACATTAATGGCTAAAATATTTAGGACAAGAGCTTTGTGATTTGTATATTTCAGATTGTTTTAAAACTGCTCCCCTTCTTTTGTCTTTATGGTGCCACCGTCACTCTCCTTGAACTCTTTATGCACAGATACTTCAGATAAACCTAATGGCTTAACAGATTTGTACTTTTCTGTTTTACATTTAGTCAGCGGGACTCCTTTGGGATTTATCTATGTTGTGTGCTGTAGCCACTTGTTGACAGAGTAATGATATAGATAACCCATCCTTGATGACTTGTTACAGATGTTGAGGTACAATAACTTACTTCTCAGAAATGTTATTCATTACACGGGTCCATTAACCTTGATATATATTATTCATTCCGGGCCAAATGGAAACTGGAAACTCTCAACTCTGCATTAGTCTCAGTTGAAGACAACAGAAGGATTGCACAACTCAAACATCCCCTTCTTGTTTACTTGGGTAGTATATAAGCATTAGCGGGTGGAAAACAAGTTTCCTTTTTGTAAAGATCAAGGAAGAACCACCATCCGTGACATACAACTGTGACAGGACAGTTTGTTTGGACAGACATCCTTGAAATTCTGGTTGCCATGTTGTTTACCTTCCTGAGAAGGGAACTGAGAGCAAGTGAACCTCTAAACACGAAGCAGTAAAAGAGGAGGAAAAACTGGGGGAGAGTGAATGAAGAAACCATATGGTACACGGGGCCGATTATAAAAACTAGCCAGTGGGTGGATTGTAATGGAACAGGAAATGCATAAAATCACAAGTACTGAGGGAAAGATTAGTAAACTGTAAGCACTAACACAGGAATTAGGTGCGGAGAAGCCTTTTTACTGAAGCTTTAGAGGTTTGTAACATCTTTATTGAAGGATGCCATGTACCTCGTTCAAGGTTACTAAATTTCAAATAAACATTAGAGTAAGAGCAGAAGCACAGTGTTGTTTTTACCTGTGTCCCAAATGTGTACTATACACTCACTTGGCAGGTCATTAGTTACACTTTCCGACTACCAGGTTGTAGTCTTTTCTGCCTCCAGAACTGCATTTCTTCTTTGTGGAATAAAATCATATGACATGATGTCAATCTCCCATTCCACCACATCACAAAGGTGCTCTACTGGACTAAGAGCTGGTAACAGTGGAGGTCATTTGAATAGGATATTCAGGAAGTGTGAGATGCCTATAGCGCTTTGGGGTCCTTAGGGACTAGTAAAGCAATATACAAATACAGGCCGTTTACCATTTACCATGATTCAAGCTTTGTTATATGGCACAGTATCCTGCTGGAAGTAGGCATCAAAAGATGGATGCACTATAGGGCCAGCATACTCAGATTGGGTATGGTATCAGAATGATGCTCATTTGATACTGAAGGAGCCAAACTGTGCCACGCTATGACACCACCACAACTAGCCTGAAATGTTAATACAAGACAGGAAACCAACCACCAACTGGATGGAGGCACACATAAGGTTATAGTACAGGGTTTTAGAAGGGTGCAGTTACAATCTATGGCATTGATTTAATGCAGACATAAATCCACTGAACTTCAGTAGGTCATCTTGACCTTGTCTAGATGTCTAAATGCAGTGAGCTGCTGTCATGTTATTGACTGATTCTACACGTGCAGCTAACTAACAAACTGACCTGTGAGAGTCTATCAGGAAATACAAACTGGCCAATTTGAAGCTTTTAAAGAGATTTTTGATTCTTGACAACAGATTTAATCATATCAGAAAAGTAGATAAGCGACAGTCTGGAGGTAAATATTAAAGGGAAAAAGTCAGAGTCTCCTTGAAGAGCCCAGTGTGACCCTCGGCGGGGCTTTTAATAATGGAGTCACAGAGCATTGTGCTCTTACATTTTGAAGTCATGGATATCCTTAAGTGCACATTCTGAACAGTAAGAAACTAATCTTGCATTGCAAATTGCAGCTTGCACCCAAGGCATTTGAGAAATGGCAGCTGGACCTTTAAGTGTATTATTATGATCCTTGTTAACTTTTATATAAACCCAGCCACAGGGGGCCACAAGCCAGTATACTCTTAGTGCTGCTCCGGGTGAATGGGAAGGGTTGCATCAGGGAGGGCATCTAGCATAAAATCCTTGCCAAATCAAACACGGGAATCATCAAAAATGTGATCGGTCTGGGCCTGGGTTAATAACCCAGTGCTGTTGGCCAACAGGGTGCCACTCAAAACTGTGCTATTGTTTGCCAAAGTCAATAGAAGAGGAGAGGCAGAAGGTGTATTCAGAGGCAGCTAGAAAGAAGGAAAAGCAGGAGTGTGGAGGTGAGAGTGGGAACTTTAAGAGGAACTATGACTGGAAGATAGATATACTGTGTGAGCAGGAGACCAGGTGGAAGGGAAGCAATGCCAGGAGGTTTAGAGGTGGATTTGAATCGTTTTACCACAATGTATATAAGAATCAAAATAGATTAAAGCCTTTTTTTATGTAGTTAAAGATTTATGCTATATAATCGATCCAAAGTGGAAAAAGAGTCATTAAAAAATTAATTAATTAAAAGCCCAAAATTACCATGACATTCATGGCCATGATCACTGTACCTGCAGATACACAGAGATGTCCAGGAGAGAGGGCAGAGTACTGTTTTTTACCATAATATTTAATACAATCTTGGAACGTGACCTGACACCCGAGGCAAGACCTTTAGTGGAATCGATTTTCAAGAACAAGAGTGATGTGCAGGGCTTTAGTAACTACAGATGGATAGCGTTTGAGTTATAACATGAAGACAGGAAAGTTGTTGAAGATGGGTTAAGAAGAGGTGACGATCAGCAAGCAGCACTATGGCTTTATGCTGAGAAAGAGCACTACAGATGTAACGTTTGCTTTGAGAGCATTATGGTAAATGGTCTGTATTTGTATAGCGCTTTACACTATACACAATCATCCACCCATTCACACACTGATGATGGCAAGCTACAGTGTAGCCACAGCCACCCTGGGGCGCACTGACAGAGGCGAGGCCACCGGGCCCTCTGACCACCACCAGTAGGCAACGGGTGAAGTGTCTTGCCCAAGGACACAACGACCGAGACTGTCGGAGCCGGGGCTCGAACCGGCAACCTTCCGATTACAAGAGCCCAACTCTTGAGCCACGATCGCCCGCATTAATGCAGAAGCATAGAGGTGGGTCAGGAGTTGCACCATCTCTCTGGATCTAAAGAAAGCATGTGATAAGGTGCCAAGAGACGAACTGTGGTGCTGCATGAGGGAGTCAGGAGTGACAGAGTATGCGATGGTGGTGCATGTACAAGAAACAGACAATGGTAAGGTGTGCAGTAGCAGTGACAGAAGGGTTCAATGTAGAGGTAGGAATGTAGGGAGTGATAGCGCATGAGTTTACATACCCGGGGTCAACTATCCGAACCAAAGGGCAGAGAGGTGAGGAAAGCAGTGCAGCTATTGTGCAGCAGGTGGAGAAAAGTGTCAAGGGTGACTTGTGACAGAAAGATGGCAAGAGAGAATGGGGAGACTTACAAAGGACCTGCTATGACATACAGTTCAGAGGGGAAGGTGGCTGAAATGAAGACAGACCAGATTACAAATGAGTACATCAGAGGGACAGCTCAAGATGAGATATTTAGGGACAAAAAAGCAAGGTCAAGTTGGTCTGGGTGTGTGCAGAGTGGGGATATATTGAACTAAGCATGTTGAAGATGGAGCTGCCAGGCAGCAGTTAAAGAGGAAGACTTAAGAGAAGGTTCATGGTTGTAGTGCAGGATGGAGGCAGATGATCTGCTGTGATAACCCTTAAAAGGGAGTAGCTGAAAGTAGCAGTAGTACCACGTGTCCTGTAGTGTTTGCAGCTTGAAGTGTTTAAATGGTTCTTCTGTCTACCAAAACATGTGCCTCGCTGTAGTTAACAGTTTAGTTGTTTGTGTGGTAAAACTCAACTGCTCCACTACATGTGGTTTGACTTTGTTGCCTAAAGAGACTCAGAATAATCACTAATTCCTGTTGCTTCCGTCACCTTGGCCCAACAATATTCTCACATTACAGAAAATAACATGTGGTGCTGAACCAGTTCCATGCATTCTTGCACTTAAGATCTGGTAGTGAATGGTGCAATACTTGCTGTTGAAAAATAGGCCCTAGTTTTAAAATCAAAAAACAAAAACAAACCATAGGTAGGAGCAGGCCACGACATCATTCCTGAAACAGTTGAGAGAGCCTCTTTGTTAGTAAAGGTGGTCTGTCTGTAGATGTTCCAACGTGACATTTTCTTTTCAGGCTATAATAGGGAAGATCTTAAAGTAGCCTTCTAACGTTAACAAGAAAAATACTACACTCCACTGTAAATTTCACAGTAAAGCCACATTGCAGTAGAGGAGTGAGCTATAGTAAGAAAGGAATAAATAGTAAAGAACACTAAAGGGCAGAAAACCCTTACACTGCAAATTTTTCAATGATAGGTCTGCTTCCCATTAAACCAAACGGAGGCGAGAGCAGCCATGGCCTTAAAGAGCACTGAGGCTGCCAGTGAGACCACAGGAGGGGGAGATATAACATACTACAAATACTACACATAGTACATGTTGACATACAGAAACAAGAGACCAATTAAAGCATGTGTGGTAGACCAAGACTCTGTGGATCATTTTGGGTTTGTTTGTTGTTTCAGTTTATTGTGCACATGTTTCTGTAAGCCAGGCCGCGGAGTAGAGGCTGCAAAGGTTTTCAGCAGATAATGAAGCCAGGTAGTCTTTAGACTACACTTGATTAGCAAACTGCTTTTTGCACAATCCTTTATTTGAACAATAAACAAAATAGATGCTGGAGGCTTGAAATTAAAAGACAGTATAGATTTTTTTTTATGTCAATAATATCCCAACAGTTCCCAGCAGACATTAGAGTTAGGAGCACATACTGAAAGAAAGACATCATTGAAGCATTTCACCAGCACATTTCCTGACCAGCCATCTGAGACCCGAGATAAAAACTATACAACTGAAAGCATAAGCCATCTGTTCTAAAGTCCCATCATCCAAACATTCTTTAAAAAGGGAAAAGAAAGAATGCAAATCAACAATGTCACAATGTGTGCAGAAATGACTACGAAGCCAGCGGCAAGACTGAACCAGATTTTAGGATGTACTGACTATCTAAGCAGCATGCCATTCCCTGTGTGTGACGATCAGCGGACTGTGATGACAAATGGCAACGAGACTGAATGAAAAATGGTAGGATATAAAGTGAATGGTAGGCTGTAGGGCCTATATATAATGTTGACCTTTGGTTTCACGTGGGGAAGGCTTCTGATTTGAAAACCTACAAGGAACTTTAATCAATATTTTCACCACGTAACGATGCTAAAATACTTTAAATCTAGTGTGTAATTTTGAAAAATGTTACTATGTTACTAAACTTTAATTTAAAGATAGGAACCAACTTTCTCATTGATTCCCATTTCAAGAGACTTATTAAATTCACACAAAGCTCTTAAAATAAAAGAAAATAAATGTCATTACACTGCAGCTTTTCTTTGATCAGAGGCAGGGAAATGGTTAACCACTATCTCGCCTATGTCCCCAGTTCTTATTGTATAAAATCATGTGAAAATACTTGTGCTGCTGTGTTAATACTGAGATACTGACAATGGTGGTTGGAATAAAATGGGCCTTGAGCAAAACAAACAAACAAAAAAAAAAACCCATGACATAAATTGAAATAAAATTCAAGCAAAGAACTAGTTCAATTTTATTTGTTGTGCTTTAGCCGCTGTAATTTCTTTTCAAACCAACTTAAATGCAAGCATATTGTTCTGAAGGGAGCAAGAGCATTAGGACATCCGATAAATGATCAATGACGAAGAAAAACAGAAAAGAAATAAACCTAACATTTTTTTTAGTGACATAAACAAAAATCATCACAATAAGTGAAATCATCAACAGAAAATAAAATCATCTTCAACAAAAGCAAACACTAGCTCCTTTTATGTGCATGCCTGGGGTCTTTATGCAGAGCTTAGCACAGATGTTGTCCAACTTCCCCGCAACACTCAGTTTTCCTCCCTCCACTGTGAGGAGCCACGGAGCCACAAAAGAGTAAATACACAGGTGTCAGGTACATTCCCTTTACTCTTCACCTACATTAGACTTGCAGTCGCTGCCTGATTAGGGTTAGACTCGTACACTGAGTGGAAAAACGTCACACAATGAACCTAAGGCAGCCCCCCTGCTTTCTGCTGAGTTGGGGGTTAAGGAAGATGGTGTGGCTCAAAACTACACTGATAAGCCACCAGTACACAGATGGAACCTTTACATAAGAAAAGACAAACAATTAAAAATCATGATAGGAGAAGAAAATGTACAAGGGTGGGGTTTGCAGTGGGATCTGTCTTAACTGGCTGCCACTTCTCCAGTGTAAGAACTGAGTCTTAAAAGAACAAAACAAAACAAAAAAAAACAGGCACATTCCTTCAGAACCCAAACAGGCATTCAGTCAGCTAGACCTTAGACTTTTTTCCTTTACATTTGAATCTAAATATTGGTAAATTATGCATTTTACTGTACTTGTAATCAATCAGTTTATATTTTGTGCACAGAAGCTTGTTAAGTTCTAAAGCTCATTAATATTTTGTAGATATTTTTTCTTTTACCCCCTAAATCTAAACCCGAATAACATAAGAAGGACCTCAAAAACAACAAAAACGTTCAGTTCCCATTCCCAACTCACTTCCCGCCCCCCGATGTTTTTGATGGCTCCAGTAGACTTAAAAAGCATCATAAAAGTGACAAAACGGAGGAGAAGGAGTTGGTGGTGGTTGTGGTGGTGGCAAAGAAGAAACCTGGCCTTGGGAGGAGAGACTTGTGATAATGCTGGTGCTGGGCCTTTTCAATGCACGAGGGCAATTAACAGGCTTTTAAACTGCTGCAAATTCACTAGGCCGACAGTTCCCCCTTAACTAAAAAGGCAAACACTGATAGTCCATTTGCAGCCCGTGGTGGATAGTTTTTCTTGCATGAGTGAGTCCACTGTTTGAGCCGAGCTGTGGGCTCAGTCAGAGGTGAGTCTCAGGTCCTAACCTGCAACCCCAATCTGCCTATTCAACAGTCCTTCCTTGCTGCTTTAAAAATAAATCAAAAAAAGAGGAACTCAAAACACAGCAGTGGTGCACAGAGAAGAGAGCAGTCACAGGGAAATCTTTGTGAATGCAGCTTGCCTCTCTTCTTAAGAAAAGGAGAAGAAAAAAAGGAGACGAGGAAAAAGGTGTTGGAAAAGCTGGTTCTCAGGAAAGCGGGGACAGGAGGGAAGAAGAGGAAAATCTTGCAAGAGAACAAGTTAGGCAGTGTTCCTGTTCATTAGTTTTGTGTGTCTGTGTCGTGTGTAGATGTACTGTCAACGAGTGCATTGAGGATGCATGTTCTGTGTGTGTTTGTGAATATATTCAGGGTATCTTGCATGTACGTTGGGATGTGCGTGTGTGTCTACAGCAGGTCGACGCGACGGTAGTACAGCAGGTAGGCGGTGCGCTCTGCAGTCTGCTTCACCACCTGGTACTGGTTGATGACCTTCACTGTCTGGTCGTCAATGCGCAGCCAGCCGTTAAGACCGATGTGGAAGACATCCGTGGTGTAATGACCGCCTGTCGCACTGTTTCCATGGTGATACACAACTGGTGAAGTTGGAGAAAAGTGGAAAATTTTATTTAAGGTATTACTCATCCATGACCTCAATGTTGGGCACTGTAGTGCCAGCAATTCTTAAGTAAAAGCAAGCCAGTAAAGATCAGGTGATCAGCACATTGGTGTAGCGTAAAGAATACACTATACCTACAGTACATATTACAATGTCTCCTCATATATTTAAGAATAAATAAACCAAAAATGCATAAGCAGCTTTATGTGTCAGCTTCATTCTCTCACATGGTTGGGAATTGTGTTTGCTTTGGTTCATTTAGGTTTGCGGGCATTCATTTATGCACAGCTCTCAAGGTCACATCACACAACATTTCAATGGGGTTCAGGCCTGTTCTTTGACTGGAACACTAGAACACCGATTCTCTTATTTTTCAGTCATTATTGTAGATTTGCTGCTGTGGTTGGGAACATTATCCTGTTGCATCGCCTAATCTAGGAGTCCTCTGGTTGTCAGATGGCCTAACATTTGATTCTAGAATACTTTGGAAGACACAGGAATCAGTTCTTGGTCCACTCAGTGACGTGGTGCCGTGCATTGTGGTCAAACATCTCTAATTTGGTCTCATCTGTCCAAAGGACATTGTTCCAGAGGTGTTGTGGTTTGTTCAGATGCAACTTTGCAAACCTAAGCTGTTCTGCCACGCTCTTTATAGAGAGAAGAGGCGTTCTGTTGGCAAACCTTCCAAACCAGTCATACTTGTTCAGTTTTAACATGCTAACTACAAATGATTTAACTCTTGGGTAACCTGCAGTTTCTGAGAAATACCCAGCCAGGCCTTGGGGTGAATTCGTTGGAACACCCACTCCCAAGATTGTGGTATTTTACAAACACGCGCCTGAATGCTGCAGACCAGCAAACTGCCAAAATGTCTGCTTTTACTGAGGTGTTGCCAATGATCAGTTGCACCTGGCTGCTATTTACCCTCTTAATTCCTTTGAAAGCAGTAAAGATGTATTTAAGCTTCACTCCTGCATTTTTGGCTTGACTTTAATTAACTAAAAAAATGACACTGTGTGAAATTATGTTGTTGAGGCTGTATTTACCCAATTTTAAAACCCGCTAAGGAAGATGACTTTGTTCCCTGATATGACCTTTGAATTTTTTTAACATGACTATGTTCCTGATATCCTAATCACTAAATCTATTTCTCTGACATATTAGGGATAAAGCAGAACTCAAACCATTCCAAGCTCGAGCTTGTTATTGACAGTTGTTTGTGCATTTTTCATATTTTGTATATTGCTCAACACTTGAAAATAAAACAGGATGTTTAATGTGGCTTTTGCTTGAGCTGAGTGATGTTTGTGTTTTTTGTATTACTATCCAAAATAATTTCCTGGCGTGAAATGAAAGAACCAGCTGAGGTTCAACAAGACAGAACAGCAATCTTTTTTCACCCTTGGCAGCATTGTTATTTTGTGGTCAGTGGAATCGCATCACAACGAATTACTAACTCCCAGAGTGACAACAGAGTATAAAATAAAGCTTAATTACAACATTATGCAGCAGATATAAAAACAATATGGCCCAAATTAACAAAACACAAACCTGCAAAGAGCCTGTAAGTTCTTTGGCCTTTCACAACTTTGCTTCGCACTCCAGAGGACAAAAGATCTGAAAGAAAATCCACTAATTAGACCATGATGTTTTTAATGACTGCTTAAACCAGGACTAAAAAACACAGAACGTTCTGCACCATGTTTTACTGTTGCAATGTGAAATTTGACAGCCTTTAATGAAAATCATGCTGATGTTGCTGTAATTAACAAGCAGTGAGGTCTGAAGAGTCACTTGGAAACACATCTGAGTTTGCACAATTTCTGTCAAATCAAGAAGTTGAAATGTCATAATTTGATGGTATAAACTGCAGCTGTAAGCTCAATTTTATCACATTCACTTGTGGCATATTTGACTACAGCACAGTATTAAATTCAATATCACTTTAAAAACCACATTTTTTTAACATTAATTCGAAAAGCTTGAAACAAAAAACAAAAACAATATACACTTCTCAACTTTTGCCAGTCTGCTTTGTTATGGTGCACACCAATTATCTGGATCAACTCTTAAAGGCACTGTGGGCTGTTCATGAACCAAGTATAACACTGACACATATATAGACTAGGTAAATCGAATTAAAGGCCTTGCAATGACACTGACACCTCAGTGGAGTGTTGATCGAGCCATACCTTTGCTGATTTCCAAGTCAACGGGGTAATCAATATTCTTTGTCAGTTTCTGGCAGCCTCCAGACTTTTCAAAAACAAATCTCTTGAGATGGAGCACCAGCACAGGGGGCAGCTCTTCTAGAGTAACCCTTCGGCTTATCTCAATCTGAAAGCAACAGCGAGAACAGTGAGCAGTCGCAGAATTTACCATGCACATTAAATAATACAGTTTCACAGTTACAAAACTAACTGTAGAAATAAAATTTGTCAAAAAAAGTGAACACAAAGCAAGGCTTTAACATTTTGCTGGAAATAAAATCAGCTAAGACATTCAAAGCAGCAACTAGTGTTTTTATATTCTCTGGCTTTTAGAAGTACCAAAGTAACATTTCAGGACAAAAAGACCAACGTAAGATCCCCCCCCCCCCCCCAAAAAATGCTTATTATACAGCTGTGGAGCAGATGTTCCTGCACCAGTTCTTCTAGCCTGATGTTCTAACACAGCACTGTTGCACCGATCCCTGAAGTTTTCCTCCTCCTTTAGTTGTTGTTGGGTCTATACCATGGTTCAAGGCAATGATTACAATATGTGTGATGAAATCAGTGATGTTGTGTTCTACAGTGTGTACCCAACATCACTCTTCATCTAAACATCAATTCCAAAAATAAATTACTACACAAAATCACGTTATTTTGTGTGATCTGTTAAAGTCAGAAAAAACATTAAGAAAAAAAAGAAAGGGGAAAAAAATGGAATTCGAGATCACAAAACTGCAACGCAACACCGATCTGAACTGAAACATGTCATCAAAGTTTACTTTTCTAATACCTCTTGCTTGGTTTTAGAAGTGTAGCCCTGGACTGACTCTCGAGCCACCAAGGTTTCGAGAGCTTCCTGGACAGTGCGGATCTTGTCTGACTGGATGTCCAGCTGCAGGGTAAAGAATGGCTGCAGAGTGGCCGACTCTTTAGAGTTTTGCTGATACACCACCGATCTAAGAAAGAAGCAAAACAGCCAGTTGTTAGAACTGTAAACCAATACCAGCAAGATTTTTAATAATATTACCTCTCAGTAGTCAAAACATACAACATAACACAATCAGCTCAAATACATTATGATGCACTTTCTAACCACTTTCTGAAATTCCTGTTAAAACTACTCAGAGGGATTCAGTTTGTTTTGCAGTTTACAGCTTTCACTATAATCATGCAAGTCATTTAATTAAACCTTTAAATTCAAGAAAGATGATAATCTACTAATGATTACTGCTGTAATTCCCCAAGTCAAACCAATTTCTCTGAACAGCGGTTTAAAAGGAGTAGATGGGTTATAGCCAAGCTCTGTGGGCATACCCACCACTCTGTAAACACATGCCTATATTCAGTTTCTCTCACAACCATTTCGGAGAAAAAAATCCTTAAGGACATTTAAAACACTGTGCAACCAGCATACACCATCACCGTGCCAGACCAGAACCTCGCAGAACATATTATTTAGTCAGGCAACAGCCGCAGATTCTTAACTTTGCAATTTGTCTGAAAGTTAAGACCTTTGTTTGTGGATGGTTGCCCCACGTCATGCTGTCGAGACTTTTGACCGCACTGACCCACATGGGCTGCCATTCTGAAGTGCTGTGGTGCGTGCTGGAGAAGAGCTGGAAAAAACTGGGGGTGGATGACTAATTTGTGATGTCACCATGAAACGAGGTCAAAATCTTTAACCCAGTAACCAGCTGAGGACTCGTAGATGGAGCCGATACAAATTTTTGATTGGTGTATAACAGGAAGCAAGACAATGCAACATTATTAAGTTTAATCAGAACTTCTTCCTATACAGAGGGTTTCACAGCAATCTGGCATGTACCTGATGTGTCCACCAAAGATATCAGTTATGGGTGTGCGGACAAAGTCAGCTTGGCGAGTGATTGAAGTCTTGTTTCGGGGACCCACTTGCTCCCACTCATCCTCACTACCTTCCTCCTCCTTATCAGCACCATCCTCCTCCACACCTGGCTCGGACTCTGGCCCATTAGGTGTGAGAGCTTCTGTTAAAAAAAACATAAATAAATGTAAACCACTCTGAAGAACAGCTATTTGATCTTTAAAGTGCATGAAAGCAAAATCTCTTCTAAAACTGAGCCGTCTTAACTGAGATAAGTACAAATATCTTCCATTCTGAACTACAGGGCTATAAGTTTTGGATTGATTGGCTCTCATTTGAGTAGATTCTCATTTGCTGGACAATTGCCAGTGCTCCTTTCAAAATAAAAATAAATAAAAGTGCTATATCAACAGTCATTAATTCATTCTGTGATGGGAAGAGCTCCACAATACCTGTGAAAAACACCCCCGCATATGGGTGGCTGCCAGCAAACTAACAACACATTAAATAAGCCTTTGCTTTGGCTGCGTTTTGTAAAAACGGCCAAAAGGGTTTACTGTAAACTCTGGAACAATTTCCATGTCAAAGCTTAGCTAGCAGTCCTTTGGCCTTTGGTTGTAAAGTTATCAGAATTGTTATAATGTTTGGTCTAATGATGAAGGCATGAGAATATGTCCACAGCTTCACTCAGGCACTTCAGGCTCTCAGTAGCAGCAGCTCTGCCCAGACCAAGCTGGATGTGAAGTTTCCCTCTGAGCCATTTTTCCATTTTGGCAAGAGTCAATTAAAATGATTTCAGCTTATAATAAAAAAAAAAATAGAAAAAGGAAAAGAGGGAAATGATTTAATATGCTGCAATACTAGCTTTTTGTTTCTATTTAGAATTAATTTAGGCCAACACTAGGGAAGTTACTCTAAAGATAACATAAGCAAAAAAGGGCAAAGCATGCTTAGACTTAACCTGGCATATGCTATTCATAGACAAGTTACTTACTCTCTTCCTGAGGCGAGATTAGTTTCTTCAATGCTAGCATCTCCTCATGCAATCCATTGAGCGTGAACCCAAGATACTCCTCCGCGTCCTCTTGTCGACCCTGAGATTAAAGCATAAGGACATCAGCCACATTAACTCTTCAAAGAATGCCTAAAGTCAAATAAAAATCTTGCAGACATTAAAAAAAAAAAAAAAAAAAAAAAAAAGCAAACTCATTCACTGAGGTAAACAGAAAGAAAGCATGCACACAGTAAGAGGCAGGATGAAAGGAAGCCTCATTAAATATCGAAGATAACCATCTCCTACAGTGCATCAGAGTTCTTTTCTTAATTAAAACCGATTCAGACTTGAATCAGCAGGTTGAATGTTAAATAGGAAATAAGTTATGTCCTGCTAAGATGTTTCTTAAATACAACAAAACCTCCCGTGGGCACTGTCTGTCCCACAAGAAGTACATTTAAACTGTTATTTAAAAACAAAAACACCCTTACATGCTGATTTGCAGTGTTTATATAAAGCTGACACCGTGGTTTACCTTCTCAGAAAGACTTGATTTGATGAGAGTGAGGAGTTTGTAAATGTAAGTTGGTTCAAAAGGTGCACCAGGTCGGATGTCTTTTGTGACCTTATCTCCAACAGCTGTAAACACAGTTAGGAATCTTAAATCATCAGTGACGCCAACAGGAAATGACGCAAATATCTTTGGGCATGCTGTGTTAATATCTTACCCTGCTGTTTGGCTTTAGATGGCACGGGCATATTGTTGAACTCGTTCACCAGTCTTACACTGAGAGACACAAACAACTGCGATGTCTGTATGGCTGATGCTTTTTAATAAAAAGATATAAACTTGTAGAAATGCTACTTACAAGTTGTCTATCATGGGTGTGGAGGTGCATGGTCTCTGCGTTTCATTGTGCAGAGGAATGGACTTCATCAGGTGATACATGGGAGGGCAGGCAATCAGGGCCTGTAGAGTCTGTGTGTTCAGAGTCAAGATGAAAAATGATGTGTAGGAAAGGTATTATGACAAGCTACTTAAAGATATCTGCATTTGATGCAAATGTGTGATTAAGTTTTAAACTGAGGAAATCCCCGGTGGTCTTTAAAAGTCTTAAAATTGAGACGTCTTTTGCATTCAATTAGTTAAAATACACGTGGGAAAAGTCTCAAATTTCCCACCAGTTTGAGAGAAAAAAAATCCCAACACTAAACAAAGAAACAGACACCAAAATCACAGCATTGTTGTCAGCAATATCTTATCACATTTACACGCGACTGATGTTAAGATATCAAATGAACCAGATATACCTCAAAATAACTAAGTTGTTAGCAATCTAAATGCCATCAAACGAGCAGGCCCTATAAAGGTTTTGAAACAACGTTACAACCAAGTAATATTTTTACAGTGACACACGTGCCCTGAGACTTGGGCCATTTGGCTTAATAACAATGTAACATCAAGAAACTAACAACCAAGTAGTTAAAATCAAAAGAACAATAAAATATGAAGCATGAAAAGGATACAGCGTTGATATAGCACCAGTTTCCCTTGTTGATCAGTCCTCTCGGCTGCAAAGACACTGGTTTATGTATCAACTTCACATTCTCAATAAGTTCTGGGGATTCAAAGAAAACACAACATTCTTAAACAGGTAGCTTCGCACAGCTGTGACAATGAAAAAAGTATGTGTCATAGCGATAAATCAAAACAATTGTTTCTTCGTCTATTCCTGCCTCAAATGGCAACAGCATAAGAGACTGAATGAATAAGACCAAGGTCTTGCTGTACCACGCCTAGGAAGGAAGACTGTCATTCAAAAAGACAGCTTCCATGGTAACGTGGGAATAGTTTCATAGTTTCACACAAATAAGAACAAAAAACATCAATTTGGCTGAGACTAAAGGAACAGAGGCAAATGCACATTTAGACAGAACAAATAAATCATAAGTACAATCATTGTTACTTCTTTACAAATTGGTATTGTCTCCATTTTCATAACAAGTCAAACCACTGAGCTCACTTTTAAGTTACAATTAAAACTAAATGTCAGTTAATCGCATCTCATTTATCATGTCAGTCACAGACAGCAACCCTTTAACAGCTTTTTCCTATGGGTATTATATTTTTCCAATATATACATATTTACAGTGTAGAAATGGACACTGTTTCATGTCTGATTATGGTCTACTTTTCTGATTTTACCAACCTCTAACTACTTTTGAACAGTGATATGCACACAAGTGTGAAGTATCCAAGAAACTTGCATATAAAGAAAAGGCAGAAAAAAAAGATAGTTTGCTGCAGTGCTAAAGAATATATATACATTGATAGATTATTTTTTCTTTTTGGTCCATTTCAATCAATCACTTTTATATATACAAACAGCTAGTCTGTGGCTCCAAACTGGTGTATTTCAAGCTAGTCTGGTTGTTTAAGTTCAAGACTAAACACCATCAAATAAACACATTTAAATTAACGTGCTTAGAAACCAACATGCCCGCTACTCAACAGCGAGTATACATTTCCATCTTACAGTAAATGCATTAATAATTATAGCCTACCTTCTTTGCTATGATGTGCCATACTTGCATTGTGTGTACTTCTGCACACTTCTAGAATAACTACTCCCTAAAAAAATGGCAAAGATTGATCGCTGTCACGCTACGCGAAATGAGAAAGTTTTATCTGAAGGGAGACATAATATCTGAAGGGTACCTTAGAAGAGAGACAGTGTGTTGAATATGTGAACTTTCACAGGATTGTGTTTAAATTCTACCTCAAACCAGTGTCAGAGAGGACAAACTAATTAAGCCTGGTAAGTTCCCGTAACCTTCTGTGACAACAACCACAAAATGTAGTGTAATTAGGTTCATCTCCCCAGAAAACAATCAGCACACCACTGTTAAGAGCAAAACACTGAATACGATTTGAGGACAAGAAACAACACAATATTTTGCATTTTTCATTCTGTCTACCAGCTTGTAAAATCAGACTGTTCCGATCAATAACACATTTCAAGATGCTGTTTCACTGTGTGAAATCTGAGGCTGTGACTCATCTTGAATCATTATCTCATTTCCTTAAGTAAAAAAAACAAAGTATTCATGAGGTGTCACATCTCAGCTCCTTGCAGTTGATCATTTATACCCATACTGCAGCTCTGATAGGAATAACTGGAATGATTTAAACAATAAATAAAATCGGATAGCCATCCTGCATGTAGCACCACCATCTAGTGGTCATTTCTTGAAAATGAATGCAACTGTCCCTTAACTTCTCTTTAAAGTAAGCTGTCAGTGAGAAATCTGTGCATCTCAAACTTACCATACCATCAGTATAATGAGCTGCAAAAATGTATCTCTTTTTTAAAATATACCCTACTCTTTCCAGTGATCCCAATTTTAAAAGCTTATTCTGTTAGATATGCAAGTATGAACAGTACAATCACCTCAACACTGCCACCAAGTGGGATGGATTGAATTTCGCAGAATATACTTTTTGCAAAAAAATAAGTTATAAACTTACACCAAATTAAAAAGTAGTAATAGTGGAATGTTTTTAGAAGGTAAATTATCAGCTTCTTTATAAAATACCTGCAAGTTTAGGGGCCATAGGATCCTCAGATACATGGACAGGGCCTTCTTTTACTTCCCCAACTTTCTCAGGCTGCTCTGGCACAGCGACAGAGGGAGATACTGCTTCCACAACATTCTTTACCTCCACAAATGCCTGAGGGCCACCAGGTAGAGGCTTGGAATTGTGAAAGAGGCTAGCCCAGGATTTCGGAAGATTAGCAGTAGGTGCAGCTGGAGTGGCAGGTGAATGTGCCTGCTCTGTCACTACTGACTGGGCAGCTGACTCTGGGATGACCTGCTGAACCTGGTCCCCACTCTCAATGTCCTCTTTGTGTCCATCTACACTGACAGGAGTGGTAGACTCTGCTAGCCCATTTGCCACCCCATTGTCTGCCATCTCTCCTCCCTCTAGTTCAGTAGTCGTAATGGAAGTGATGACAGAGATGACAGCAGCTGAAGTAGGAAGAGGTGATTTGGAGAGGGGGCTATGTGGAGTATCTGAAAGTTCAGGGCTCTGTGGAGCCAAATGATCTGGCTGCTGATCTGCAGTCCTTGGTCCCTCTGTCATCCCTCTGCTTTGAGAGGAGGATGAACAGGGGGAAGTGGCATTGTTGCCATCTGATAAAGAGGCAGCTCCACTTGCTAAGTCCAAAGAAGAGTCATCAGGGCTATCACTAGTCCTCTGATTGGCAGTGGATGTGGGGGCACACTTGGCTGCTGCCACAGCAGCTGTTGGTGTTGCTGTGGAGGCGGGTCCCGGGGTGGAAAGTTCAGCCCCTGACAATGCCTTACTGTCCACATCCTCAGTACTGTGGTGTGGGCCACTGAGTGCATGTCCGTTCACCAGTGCTGTCACAGGTGTCCCATCCGCTGTACTGGTGCTGCTGCTGTTGCTGCCAGTTGACGGTTCCAGGTAATTGTAGTACCCAGGCGGTCGTTTTTTCTTTTTCTTTCGCTCTCTCTGTCCCAGGCTGCCAGGGAGTCCGTCCATGTCCGGGCACGGCTGGTGATTGTCCAGGGCTGAGGCCTCCGAGTCAGGTCCGTCCAGTGAGTTGAAGTGTGCCCCGTCAGGGACATCAGCTGCTGGAGAAGCCGTCTGTTGAGCTTTCTGGGCCGGCTGGCAGCCCAGGATGAACTCAGGAGCCTGTGGGTTTAGGGTACTCGACACCTTGTATAAAGGATCGTTGCCCCCAACAGCCTTGGAATCCATCACCTCGTCAACACCAAACTCAATGTGCTGATAGTCTTCTCCTGCAGATAATATTTCAGTCAATTAGAAATACAGAGCACTGTTTAGATTAATTCCTACATATTAAAACCAGGCTGTGGTATCTGACTTTGCTGCAGAACGTCACATAAAATCCTTTTTCCTGAACAAGCAAACTGTTACTCAAGGGGTCGTGGGAGCTCTGACAGGATCAAAGATACCAACAAAAAGAAATTCTTCTAGACCTATTTTTGACAACTACTGCTGTCCAATCCAAACCAAATTCCTTCTGGTCTCACATAAATTCCAGAAGTGGGGTGATTCAACACTTAAAATTGGGTCTGGGAAGGACAATATAGTCTTATGGATAAAACTTCTTTCACTTACTTATGATTCTGATTTGAAGGGGAAAAAAAACCCCAATAAACTAAAAATAAATAAATAAAAAACATTTTTGGCACAATCCTGTGTGGTCAGTGGCCAGATGTTATCAATATTCTGTTGAAACTATTCAAGTTAAACTGCTACAAAAAAAACATTTAATGTCAAGTTGACAATCAATAGTTTTAACTAATGGTTTATTATAAGCCAAGTTTATTTTGCTGACAATTTGAGATACCATTTTTCTCAATCATTCTTGAAGATTTAATTAAAATGTTTTTGTTTGTTTGTTTTTTATTTAGGCAATGACATGCGATTTAACAAGTGTCTAAAATCACATTAAAAAAAGATTACAAAGGGATACAATACGGTTGATAACCAAAGGTAGTCAATAGAAAGGAAGTCTGGCTTAACTGACTGCAGACACGCATCAATAATCCTTACTTCCTGAATATTTTTAACAGCATTTTTAAGTGTTGGAAACTTCAGCAATACAGAACAATGTAAAACAAATACATCAGTTTTTATAAGTTAATTTTTGGACAAAATGTGTCACACAGCAGTTTGAACTGTAAGTTATTATGCAGCGAGAGGTGCAAAGTGCAAAGGTGAAACATTAGCAAGTGCAAATATGAAAGAAAAAAATCATCCAAGTCATCATGACACAGCTGATTGGCCAACCAAATGTAATCTCTGATCCCCTGCAGAAGGTAAGAGGGCACTGAAACACAAGGTACTCCCTCTACTGAGATGAGAGGAATCTGTTAGTGTTAGTGTTACTGAAATTGCACTTCATTACTGTAAAATGCATTCAGCAGTGAAACCTCAACTTAAGAATAAACATGTACACACATGTTAGCAACCGCATAAAATCATCTCTATGCCCTTAGTAAATAAGCCGTGATTGGTAAGTCATTAAAATGCAATTCAATTTTATTGTAACGGAGACCTACAGTAGTGAAAATGTATTATATGCAAGAAAAGATAAGATACTTCGCAGTACCTTAAGCATGCAAAGCTATATAGGTTTTACCAACAGGCAAGAGAAAGAATACAGGCAAAAAGTTTAGAAAGCCACCAGTTTTTGAAACCTGGATTTTCAGTTTTACAGCAAACGTACAAGAGGGTATCAGACTCCTCAACTCACCGCAAACCTGCAGTCCCATAGACTCCATAATAAAAGGTACAGCAGGAGTGCAGTAAGATCCTAAATAATCAATACAAATCAAGGTAAGGCAATTGTCATGTGCATATAGGTACTATTTGAAAGAAAGGTGGCTGCTCTAACATTTTTGATTTTGGTGGGCAAAAAAAAGAAAAAGAAAAAAAAGGTGGTGGGGAGGGTCAAGATTTAGTGGAATTTATAAACCGTTTCAAACAATATTGCACAAATGTATAAAAAAAATACAAATAAATGACAGGAAAAGCATCTTCCTGCAAGGCCAGCCAGATCAGCTATACCTGGGCTTCAGCCATACATTTAGTCCTGCTCTGAAAAACAACTTGATGCCAACTAAGAGCAGGAGAACAGTCAGCCCATGTCTACTTTAGAGTATTTTGATGTATTTTGAATAATTAAAAAAATAAAATATAGGAAATTAGCTTATGTAAGAAGTACATACCAGAAGACTGAGTGACACACTGGACTTTGTCATTGAACGGAGGAAGCTGCAAAGAGAGAGAAAATATAAGTTGTGATAAAGACCCAGCAGGTAACCACAAAAGTAATACTTAAAATAGACATGACTGATATCTTAAGACCATTGTCAAGTGTAGAATTACCATTTACCAGATATATGCATTTTGGCTCAATGGTCAATTTCAGTAATCCTGAAGCCCTGATTTTGGACTATTAGGGCTGATAAGCAAATTTATTTGAATTATATTTCTCCAGGAACCTTGCTGTTTCCATTGAGAGGATATCCTGACGAGGCCAACACGACTACTCAAAAAATAAATTTAATTCTTTCTCTTTAATTTAATAATGACTTATTAATGGAATAATGACCGCTACTGCTTTTTCTGGACCAATCTGCTTACCTCAACATAACATCGTGGAGTCACAAAAAACTGATTGATCTCATCAGGGCTGAATTCCCCAAAGATGTACTGTGGGAACAAAATTAATACAACCATTAACTGAAAAGGAAAGACAATGGAATAAAATACACTATAAAATAAAATAAAAAGTTAAAAACAATCAAGAACTTTCAGATTATTCATTAGTATAAAATATAAAATCATGGGGAACATTTTTAAGCAGTGTTCACTGTAGACAGGTCATTCAACCTCATAACTGGAATGCAGTCATAAGGTGCCGTCATTTCAGAATCTAGGTATTGGGACACATACAGCAGTCCTTCATCACTCATTCAATTTACAATGCTAACCTGTGCAAACTGATGAGTCATGCAGTGTTATACATAAACCATGAGCACAAACAGCTCTGAATCTAGACCTGTTTTATCTAGGTGAAGTAGGTTTGTCAGTTTGTTAAAGGTTAACACAAAGCATTCAAAAGAATGCTTTGTGTTAACCGTTAGGCATTATAAAAAGCATTGTTGTACTTAAACCAAGCCAAAGCAGGCCTCTGATGTAACTTCACGGACTGCTTTTAACACATGTGTAGCTTTGAGGTGACACAAGATTACTGGGATTTGAATTAAACATATTTTACCTACTTTTCCACCTATACCACCCACTCCCCTTATATAATGGTATCTTCACTTTACTTATTAGTGTAGCTGAGTTAGTTGCTTCTGCTTTGACACACACAGACATGGTGAAACAGAGAGCAGAGGAAAGAATCCATCACTGACGGCATATGAACTGATGAGAATTTAGCCATTCCGATTCCGTTATCAATATCACTTATCAATCGATTCATTTATCAATTGTCATTCCATTTTCACCGGCTCCATTTTGAAAGTCACTACCATCGCTATTTTGCATCTATAACACACAAACTGAAATCAGCCGATTGTAGTGCGAGTGCAAGAATGGATAAGCACTATTGATAGGCAAGCAGACTAACAATTTCAAGGAAATTGACTGCTGGGAACCAGTTTTTGTAGAAAACTGGTTCTTGATTCCCATCCTTACCTCTCAGACTGACCGACAGACCTTGTTATAATCAACAACTTGTGTCACCCGTGTTTACCAAATTAACACTTGTAGTGAGGTAGGTTCCATCAGTTCAAGACGCTACATGCCATTAAACATTCATCAGTCAAGCGCACACACACAGGACACGAGGAGGTGGCACTAACATAAAATCTATGATCATCTTCGAATTGTTTTTGAAGTTGATATTTCAGGTATCAAAAAATGTATATATGCATTGCAAAATTAAAACTGTTAGAAGTTTATTATTTTGAAATTTTAATAAAGCAACCAGCTAGACTTAAATGAGTAGTCAGCTGCTCAGCCAGCAGACCAGCACTTATGGAAAGCTGCATATATGAACTTGAAATTAAGACTTCAAAGTTAACTCGTTTTATTAGATTAGCCAAAAACAATCAAACTACAATATTACTCATTGCACACACTACAACCAGCTTCAAATGAAGCCAGGTCTATGGTAGTAGGGGTTCATATTATGTGTAGTGGATGCAGGCAAAATGAATTAGAACGCTTAAAAATCTTCACGCAGCGCTTCGTCATGCACCCTCTGATGACGTTTAGGCAGACTGTATAAAAACCGACATTATTTGTCATGTTTTTACTACACTGCTGTTTTCTGATGTTGCTTACAGTGTTATTAATTAATTTTCCACAGAATCACCACGACATCAACTATAATTGTGCGTTATACCTTGAAAGGAAAAAAAAAAAAAAAAAAAAAAAAAACACTGAGCCACTGAAGGGCCCACATGCACAACTTAAAAAAGGTAAAATGGACTCACTAGCCATGCTGTTAATCTTTTCGGTGCAATAAACAGTGGAACGTGAAAGGGTAGTCACAGAGAAAAGAAACTGCAGCTCAAGCATATATAACTTTTTGCAAACGAGGCCCCACGCGAGGGCCCACATTGCTGAAATGGCACTACAAGCGACAAACAGCCAGCAATGATCCAGCGGCCTCAGGATGGCTAATACAATCACAACAGAAAGAATGTCCCTTTGCTCCTTTCTGCAGGCATGCCACACGTACCACACTAAGCTTCCCTTGCTGATTGTTTGGACTGCGGATTACAACAAATTAGCCATCTGTATGATTTTAGCACAATTTAATGACGACATCACACAAACAAGAAAGAGCCAAGAATAAGAAGTAAGAAGAATAAGTAGTCATAAGTAAGAATAAGACTAGAAAGATAAGGTGATTTATAGACTTTAGTGAGTTTCACTATTGGTGACTGACTATTAGCGATAGTGTGGTTCACAAATTTAAAATTATGTCAGTGCTGTGAAATATACAGATATGTACTACGACAATTCTAAAACTGATGTCGCGCAAACAATCTTGTTTTATTCTAAGCACAGGCTTGTTTACCTAAACTGATCTGCGGAGTTATTAATGGGCAACTTGGCTGAACATAAAAATGCTGCAGTGCCAGTACAAATAAGGTCAGACTAGTTTTTCAATGAGTTTGCCAAGCATGCCTGTGCCTGCCTGGTAGTGTGATGTAGTAAAAGGGTGGCAACAATTACAAACCATTAAAATTATTAAAAATTGGGACAAATAACGGCGTTACAATCATTTCCATTTCGTCTGCTCTCAGCCAAAAGCAACTGCTCATAAATGTGCGAACACTTTCAATTTTGCTGTATCAGAAAATTGATTCAGCAGACTAAGCCATAACACAGGCACATATTCCCTTTTAATTAATATGAGGACTTATTTGAACATTCTGATTCCCATTGGAAGATGAAACAATGATACTAGAAGAACAATTTAATCCTGTGGGCCCCCGATATTAATCATCCCAAGGACAAGTTCCAGATTAATGGCAGCTAAACTCACTGAGTGATAAATGTTTTTAAGGTGCAGATTTATTTTTACATTCATTTTTAGGATGCTTAAAGTTTGATGCTGCTACATTTTTAATGTGTCACATTGAGAAGAGTTTCTAATCTTTAGTCTCAATTGAACTAATAACAGTGGACTAAATAATTTGCTGATAAACGGCCCTCTGCTATCACTATGTCACATAATCATGTAGATCGGCCAATAGTTGTTGATAAAAGTAAAGTTACTCTGATAACTAATCTTCACAGCTGGCATTTTCTTTTTGTTTTTCTTTAAATTGGATTAATTTACAATTTCCTGTTTCCCAATCATGGATTTCTTTGTGTTTCTTTGTGTTTTCAGTTTTCACATCTATAATGGGACACATGCCAATTTCAAAACAGGGATCAAACTACTAGAATCCCTCAGTAACAAAGCTGATGTGGTTTATACTTAAACTTCTTTACAGCTTTTTTTAATCTCTAACAGTCAATGAGTAAGATCTAAAGGGAAGGCCATTGGTTACACAGCCTTGCTGATACAAGGAGAGGAGATAAATACAGCTCCCGTGTTCAGAAATGAAAAATAGCCATCACTGTGTAAAGATCTTTATGGTGTTATAACATGTCGTACTTACACAAGCAATAAATGCTACCGTGCCTATACCCCTGAACTACAGCTTAAGGTTAATGATGGTATTTCAGCAGAGATGTAAGGCTTTTTGTGGTCAAGACAACTTTAGAAAACCTTGACTCAGATGTCTACATTGACAGTGGTAAAATACACTTTTTTGACAGACTATCATAACAGGACTATCGGAATAAAAGGTTTAAATATTCATGTAATTTAAATGTCTCTTTTTTAAATCTTAGAGGTTATTAAACTAAACCAAAAACCAATACAATCCCAAATAAAATTACCACCCCAAAAAATAAAATATAATCACTGAAATACTTTAACTAGTTTTCAAACTAGGGTTCAACTTTGCCAATAAGCTACAATAAAGGAGCAATAATGGTATGTTAATTTGAAGTGTCACATTTGGTAGATTATGCATTAACAAGATGACTTACCACAAGCAGAACACTATCTGCCTTTATCTCCCAGTGCAGAAGAATTGATAAGCATTTCCAGAATTACCTGTTTGCTAAACTTCTACTCAGAAGACCGATGTCCCTTCTGGTGCTCATATGTCTTTTACTGCCTCACCTGTTTATCGACCAATTTTAGCCCCAGTGTTAGTATTTTTACTCAGCAATAAATCAACAGCAAACCTTTCAGTCGCCTGCCTTCTGTGACTACTTTACAGAGGGATGGCTATTAAAATGAGGGGTTTTGTAACAGAGTAAAAGTGGTGACAAACAGAGGAAAGCAGACCCAATGAAATAGTTGATGATGCTCCAGATCTGCTGGGTTACCGTTGCTGTGGAGCACAGTCTGGAAAACACTAATTTAGAGTGTTTGTGAAAGCTTCCATGCATTACTATTCACTCTATGCTATTCATACTAACAAAAACCAAAAAAATACTATGCAACTCTGTATCAGTCAGTTCAGTTATGAGAATTTATTTCACCAAATATTGACATGTAAATTTAAAAAAAAAAAAGGGGGGGGGGATGTTCAGCCGGCTTTCCCCTGAAACTTTCACTTTAATAAAGAGTGAACCAATAGAAACGCTCAATTTGGAAGCCAGGAAGAAAGTTGAAAGCATGCAGAATTACTTTAGTACAGCAGATTTCCCTTACTACAGTGGTTAGCCAGGTTCCGTTTCCTGAAAAAAAGTTAGAACTGAACACTTCACTTGACTCCATTTCTGATTAATTTTTACTATATGAGCTTTTTCTTCTCTAAACTTTAATTGAGTCTCTTACTAGTAGACTAGAGACCTGGCATGTTTCTTCATGTAAAACTAGACCTCAAAATGGGCCTTCCAACATGACAGCTAGCTTTTCCAGAAATAACACCAAACTTGTTAGGTTACCTCCAATCCAAGCTCAGTCACGTGGACGGTGGCTCTGTAAGCAGCGTGCACGCTCAACCCTGATCCTCATTGTTTCCATATCAAGTAACTCTTCGCTATCAACGAAGGCCCACACTGTCGAATGTGTATTTAGCTAACTAGCTAGCGGACAGACCGCAAAGTCTAAGCACACCACCTGTGCAAAACAGTTAGCATACTAGAAGCTAAACGAGCAGCACGAAAACGTTACACCGCTCCAGAAACACTTATAAACGCCAAGTGATCGCATGCAAAATATTCCACTAGACCGTTATTATGCTTTCTGACTACCCCGAGAAAACCAATAACTTACTGGTAGTTATAAAAATAAGATATGGCAGCAGGCCTGTGGCAGCACTGAGCAGGTGGGCCATGCATACACGCAGCAGTTTTCGGTCACTTTTCTCTAAGAAATATTACATGACATTTGTGGAATATAACTTCGAAGTATCACGAACATTTGTTTGAGCAAGTTTTCGTGTCGTTTAATTAAAAGCGGTTGTCATCGCCCCAAGAACTGCGACGGAAAGTACTGCTGGTTCATTTGAATGGAAGGACCTGGGGCCTGTTAGCTCACGTTACCATGCTGGTGGTATTCCAATGAGGCTTAGGGGGGGCATTAGCAAGCACTTTTTAGTACTTCAGCAGTTCAATGACACGACAGGCCAAATGTTTAAAATAACAACACACAACTGACCAAAATTTAATTATTGTGTGGCGTTAGCTTTGGTCAAAATGGTGCAGAATCAAAGAGCGATCTGAAGTCCAAAAATAAGAGACTGCACGAGTTGTTTTGGAGGCTAATGATAGCCAGCTAGCTAGCTAGCTACCTGGTTGCTGTAAGAAGCCATGCTCCCGGTGAGGTTTTCTGTCCTCCGCTGACCAGATGAAGAATCCCCCGGAAAGGTGTTGTAGGTTTCTACTGACAGCTACAAAAGGTGGTCTATTTCGACGTCATTGTCATTTGCCCAACGGTGTCCTGCCAGTCGAACGTTTTGATCTATGTAATGCATCAGCACTTCATGCTGTTCGCCTTGCCGTCACCGCCATTTCTGTCTAGCATCTTCCTTGCTTGCTAGCCAGAGCAGCGCGCGGTCGGTTGTAACGGCAGCGTGAGCTCAGGGAGTAACGCCAAATACTTCCGGTGAGTGCTGATTCTAAGATTTCATAATAAAAAGGCTTCATTAATACTTTTAGTACTAATACTACTACTTACAATGATAACAATATTAATATTAACAATACTCGAAAATTTAATAGAAATAAATTACGGGGTGCAGATGATTGCCTTTATATTTACAAAGTTTCAGCATTTAGACAGTAAATGAACCGAAAGAACAAAACCCAGTGTGGATAGTAACCAAAATTAAACTCAACTGAAAAATAAATAAACACTAAATAAAATATAATAGAATATAAAATTGCACTCCAAGATCCTGCAAAGGTTTCAAGGTATTGTGAAAAAAATCACATTCAGTGTAGCTTCAGTTTGTAAGTGATATTATGATTGCTGATGGTTTACGCTCACTGATAGGTTATCTTGCTTGTGTTCATCACAGCTATATCATATCATATCATATCATATCATATCAGATCTTAATGACCGCATAGTACCATATTATCCCAACATCACACCACCCTCTAAGACTACAGGATTATTTGTGGTTTCTAGAGGTTCTAGAGAGTCTCTGCAGTTTTAATATTAGACTCAAAACATTTGTTTCAACAAAGCTTATAGATGATAAGGAAAAGGCCTGGATAAGAAGACTCTGATCCATCACTTATTCATGCTGCAATATGCTCAGACTGCTGTAAAACTTCAAGTAATACACTGTGGTGTACTGAGGACTTCTTCTCCAATCACGTCTTCCCTCCTCTAGTCTGTGTTTTTTCTTGTCTCTCTATGCTCTCTTTTCTTTTATCTTTCTTCCTTTATCTTTTCAATCCCCCACTACTGGTCATGGTGGATGGTTGAACCTCACTGAGCCTGGTTCTGCTGGAGGTTTCTTTCAGTTAAAAAGGAGTTTTTCTTTCCTACCATCGCAAAGTGCTTGTTCATATTAGGTTGTTCAATTGTTGGGGTTTATTTCTAGAATACTGTAAGGTCTTTACGTTACAGTACAAACTGCTTTGAAACAACTATCATATTGAATTGGTGCTAAATAAATAAACCTAAATTCCATTTAACAGCACTAAATATTCAGCTTTTAATTACATGAAAATTCTCCAATTGTCTCGTGGTCATGTCTTAAAGAAATGCACGGAAGAATATGTTACCTATAATTACAGATTGCAGAGCAAGTTAAGAACTCGAGGCATTTATTCTGAAATCTGTGAATGCCTCGGCGGAAATGCTAAAAATAATGTTATGAACTTACAAGTATGAGCGCATGCGCGGTGTGTGTTCTCACTTCAGGTTGGACGTGAATCGCAATTTTTTTTTCTTTTTCTTTTTGAAAGTTAAATAAAAATAAACGTTTTATTTTAAGCACATTTTTGTTGTTTTTTATGAACCTTGGTGATTTAAGCTGCATAAACACAGTCAAAACAGTGAAATAAACAGCAGCAACTACATGCAATCAACCCCATGTGCCTTTTAAATGAGTAATGCCTTCGACAGTGCAGGACAATACCCAAACTAGTGGGCGTGGCACAATACAGGTGAGGGAAGAAGGTAATCTCAAACAGGAAGCCGTGACAGGTGAATGATCTTCTGGCCATAACAGAAAACAAGACCGTACAAAGAACAGTATCTGAAGGTATGAAACACAGGCATTATATATTTGTATCATTCACAAACGCGCAACTAATTAAGCTAACGTGAATTTGCAACAGGGACGAACTTTACAACAGGGAGGACGTTGCGAATGAGCAACTTGGAAGAACGCTCTGTTTTCTCATGTTGAGATAAGATATCATGAAACGGATAAAAATCATAATTCACAGACGTTTACAGTGCCTCAAGTTATCACCAGCTTTTGATAAGCTGCTTCATTAATGAAGAAACGTCTACCTCATCGAGACATTTTTTTAAGTTATCCCCCATGCTGCTTTATTGCTTGCAGTGCGTCGTGGATAAAAGCCAACTACCCACTTTGTTTATGACAGGCTGTAAAATAAACAAGATACAGGTCTATAATTGTATTATGTTGGCACAGGAAGATGCCAGAGAGGGGAAGACGCGATCAGAGTGGTGACGGCAAAAGCGGGGATAAGCGCTACACGCACAATCGAGACTACTCTGGGTATGACGCCGAGGAGAGGGGCACTGCAGGTGACAGGAGGGCCGGAGAAAACAGACAGAGGGATATGACAACTGCCTCTCACAGACATGAAGGAACCTCAAGACGGTAAATGTAGTTCTAAACATGGTCTGCATTCACTAAACCTTCATAAAGCCCGAAGATCATATTTAACTCTGCAATGTTTTGACCTAAAATTACATAAACCTGTAGCAAAATAAATTATTTAAAAACATTTTACTTTCCTTACAGGCCCAGAGAGACTTCAGGGGATCTCTCTGAGATGGAGTATTACGAACCACAACCGAAGCCAGCGCTTTACAATTTCAGATACATATTAACCAGCAGAGGCAAGTATATTTGGTTTTAATTTCTTCTGTGAAACATTACATGCAAGCTACAATTTTTTTGAAATATCCCTAAAATGCATTCAGGGATGTAAATTATATGATAACGAGAGGATAGTGCAAAAATTTGAAAATATAGCACAATAGTAAATTATTTTTAAATGCTGCATTGGAACAGTTAGTATTTATTTATTTATTCTGTTGTTTAATGTAATGTGAAAATAAGTTTCTTTAAACAATTATTTTAAGGCAAAAGTCAAAATCCCCAATTTGAAAATATCTTTTTCTTAAAAAGCCATAAATCTTTGTCTCCAGGTATCTGCCAGCTTGCAGAGGTGTTTGTGAACCTGCTTATCATAATCTGTGCCGGGGTGCCTTACAGCAACAATGGGGGTTACCGTGACCTGGCCAGCCTCGGTGGATTATACACTTATTACTACGGTGGTGCCAGTGCCTTCACTGGAGCCGATGCAAAGAGAGTGCAGGAGCTAGACCGGCTCTTCCATGAGCTTAAGCGGCCTCCGTACATCTTCACCATGGCGGCTGGTGGAATTTTAATGATCTACACTTTTGCCATGCTGGGCCTGGGGATTTTCAGAGTCCCTTTCCGGTGTCCTCCTGTGCTGCTGGTTGAGGCTGTGCTGAGTTTCCTGATCGGTCTGGGGTACATCCCAGGAATTGCCATCTATTTTATCAAGCTGAAGGAAACCTATGACAACCCCATCTGTAAGGAGAGGGAGCAGATGTACAAGAGCAAAGGGCACCAAGGGTTTGATTGCAAGTATAATGGTGCAGACATTGCAGAGGGACTGTTTGGGGTCTTGGGGGTGGTTGTTTTCATCTTTGGTGCAGTGTTAGCTATCAGAGCTTTCAGGTCAGTGCGGGAGCTGAAAAAGCAAAGAACAAACCAGGATGATAATTTTTAAGCTGCCTTTCCTTTTTTTATTCACAAGTGAACAAAAGTAGGAGTGAGAAAAAAAAATCACTTTGACAAGACTTTTTTTTCTTGTCACTCTCATTAGGTGTTACTTGTATATAAGCTGTTTTATACATTTTTATGCCTTGATAGTGTTTTATACACACCTAATCTTTTTTATTCTTTATACCTGTTTACCACATCTTTCATATTTTCTATGATGTTGTAGTTATAATAAACTACCAAAATAGTATAATCTTACATGGTCATCTGTCATTGCATTTATCTGTGAAAGAGATGGCTGAAACAGGCTGAACTGACTTCCTGAAAACAAATGTCTTTGACATTTTAAAAGGAAATGGAGTTGAGTGTCACATGGTTTCTTGTTATAGTTTTAAAGCTTTTCTGATGGCTTTGGGGTTTTTTTTCCCCTTTTATTTTAACTTAATGTGTTGATTTAAAACACACACACACACACATAAGTCTGAGAAAGACACACACTCTGTTCTTCTTATAGCACTCACAAGAGATATACTTATTTTTAATTAAAATTTATTCTCAGAATTTGTCAACCACTTTACCTGAGCTTAGGATAACTCATAACTCTGAGCTTCACCAACAGATGGGATCTACTGTGATTAGGAATTTACAAAGTTAAAACATTACATATAATTCCACAGCAGCGGTCACTGTTTCTTCTCATTTATTTTCTTGATCTGAGTATTGAACAGGACAACACATCAGCGATAACCGCATAACCTGCCCTTTTGGGCATGGATTAAGGGGTGAGATTACATATAAAAAAATGCAAGGATGCTAATAATTCTAAGAATGTAAGAAATTTTAAAGTGATTTTGTTTTTTATTGGGTTGAAATAAACACCCTGAACTGGATACGTGGAAGACGATGGATGGATGGGTTGATATAACCGTTAATAATGATAAGTAAAGTTGACACTGGACAAAAACAAAAAAATTCACAGTAAAAAGTTTTATTGCTACTTGGCTTAAAGTTAAAAACAAAACAAAAACCAGCCTGTCTGCTGAAAACTAATGATAGCAGCATTTAAAATAAAATAACCACCTTCCACTCTCAGTGTTCAAGAACATACAATTCTTTCTGACAAACCACAAAAGTGCCCATTGTTAGTTCTTTTCCTAAATAATTAATCTTCTTAATGATTCTTAAAAAAAACTAAATTTGTAGCAGTAATCTGCATGCTCGAATAAAAACCTAAAAATATCGGATATGCTCCCTTTTGTACAAATAAATCACATTTTGTATGTATTCTATGTTTTTTTCCCTGTAGCCTTATATTTAGAGCATGCTTTCAACAATAAATACAGTTATAGTACCATCAATAGTACCATAATGGGTGACAGATTTCTTTATAAGCCCAATGACTTTAAATTCTGTAGCAAAAAAGGGAAATATTAATTTGCATGAAAAAAAAAGTACAAAAATAAACATCACTTTCTTGGCATTCAGGAAAAGAAATATTCAAGCATTTCTTGAAAACAATATGCATAAAGGAATAGTGAGATTAAACAATGGCTACTTTGGTCACATTTTAAACAAATGGAGCATCTCTGATCGGTTTCATTCACCATATTCACACAGAATTACAGTCAATCCATTGTTTCACACAGACATGCATACACTTACAGCACGTGTGCGCTAAAGCTTTTATCTACACACAAACACAGACATTTTGCAACACAGATGCACAGGGAGCTTGTTATGATGTGCAAAGAGAAATTATACCGAATAGTTAACAAAAGAAGAAGGTTAAAATAAAAACACTGAAATTGCAGCCTAACAAATGCACTTACCCTCTACTTTGTGTACAAATGCATTTAACTGCATGAGTATTGAGCTCGCGAGCCCCTTCCACTAAAGAATTAAAGGGAATATTTTAAGCCAATGCAATGTACCCCTCCATCTTCCCTCTGTGCATACAATCTGCTTATGTACATGCACACTGATTACCGATGGATCATTATCCAAATGTACTTGTATTTTGTGAGTATATTATACCGGACAGAGGGTGAATACATGGTATCAACCAAAAGACAGACTGAACGCATGAATGTACAACAACGGTACAAATGTTATAAAGCAAAAGGAGCCAGTTAGTTTAAAGAGCACTAAATATAGCAATGCAGTACAGTCCCAGCCTGACATGGCAGCTGGGGGCAAACTCATAAAACCACACTGCCAAAGTGCCAAAGGGACATAAAAAAAAGCAACACAATGCAAATTACAAACACAACCTCCACAAACATTATACACACACACCAGCCAATATTCATTATCAGACATATTGAAACATGAGTCGTATAGTTAAAGGTGATGGGAAATTGACGCTCTGATATACAGGTATATATGTACACTTTGCATATTTTACAAGGGATTTTACCACTGTGGGATATGAAACCTTATAGAAAGTTCAGTTTCTCCTCTCCAGACTTCATTAACATTTCAGATATGTATCAGTAACATTCACAATCATAGGCTAGCTTAGCTCTCCACGTGGCATTTACACCTGCAGTGCCCGTCAGTGTTCCACTGCCAGTAATCCAGATGTGTGGGCTCCAATTGTGGAGGTCTAGGCACAGACAGAACCACAGAGTCCAATGTGTTTGGCATGTCAGACCCAGCAAGGACTGATCAATAAAGTGACAGGAATAAAATGATTATCTTTATCACAAAACTGGATTTGCTATTTGTAATTTTAGATATTTTTAAAAAAAGCATTTGGGAGTTAAAATTAGTTCTTGAATTCTGAAAAAGCAGAATACGGACAGTACCGATGCATCTAAATATGATCTCAGACTCCTACATGTGGATAATAACTGTATGTCCTGATTTTCATTAACTTATATTTACACAGAGTAAAAGCAATGCAGGAAGATAGTGTTAGTTTATGTAGTTTTGTGGTGTTAATTTAAAATATTTAAATATAAGTTAAGATAGTAACAAAACTCTAAGTGGTGACAAACAAAAATACTTTGAATGAAAAAAATATCTTTGTGATGTTAATAAGACTTAAAAATATTGTAAATTAACTTTATTGTCAGTGTCGTCATAGACAAAAGATGATGCACTTGGCTGAGGGAAGCCACAATAACCTCAGAACACTATGCTAAAAAAAAATTATATAATAAAATTAAATATACATAACTCTGGATATTACTATTATATTCTATGTACAAGGTGCTTTTGACAGTGTATATTCTTTTCAGGAGATAAAACAAGGAGGAATTCATACCCACACAGCATTTAAGGCATCATCACTGACTTCTCACTCGTTCACATGGAGCCAAAGACCTCATTCACAGACAGAACATCAACGGAAAGAAACAAAAAGCTCCTCGCTTCAAAATACTGAGTAGTGTTACATTAAGGCTAAAAGAGAACACTGAAAGGTCTGAATGTACAACGGCTGTGTAGTTCCTTCCAACATGTAGTGGCAACCAGAAAAAATAAAAATCTATTGTAGTAATCACTGACAAGAGCAATTACCCAACTTTGGCCTTCTCTTAGCCACAGCAGCTCTGCAGAGTTGCTTCCTCTTTTGGCACAATGCGGGGAGGTTCAGGACTGGACAATGTGAGGTTTCCAAGGCTGCAGAACATATAACTGACAGTTTAAACAATAATGTATTTTTTCTGTCATATATATGACAATAGAGTTGACTATATATTTAAAAAACATGAATGATGTGCACTGCTGAAGCATTGAGTTAGACCCCCTTTTGCATTCAGAACTGCCTTAATTCTTCATAGCATAGACTCAGCAAGGTGCTTGAAACATTCCTCAGAGATCTTGCTCCACGTTAGCATGATAGCATCATACAGTAGCTGCAGATTTGTCAAGCGCACATGATGTGAACCTCCTGTTCACCACATCCCAAAGCTGCTCCATTAGATTGAGATCTGGTGACTGTGGAGGCCATTTGAGTAAAGTAACTCATTGACATGTTCAAGAAACCAGTTTGAAGGAATTGACGTTATCTTTCTGAAAGCAGCCATCAGAAGATTCGTACAATGTACTCATAAAGGGTTGGACATGGTCAGCAACAAGACTCAGGTAGACTGTGGTGTTTAAACAAATCTCCATGGGTATTAACTATGAAGAAATAATACCTCCCACACCCTTACACCACCAGCAGTAGACTTAACTGTTTATGCGAGGTAGGATGAACCCATCCTTTCATGCCATTTACATCAAATTCTGACACTCCCACTTGAATGTTGCCACAGAAATCAAGACTCATCAAACAAGGCAACGTTTTCCCTTCTTTTGTTGTGCATGTTTGGGGAGCTAACACAACTTGTTCTTAGCTCACAGTAATGTCACCCAAGGTGGATCTTCTTAAAGGTTCAATGTGTCATGCAGTCAGAGGTGCTCTTCTTCATATGTTGGTTGTAATCTGTGGTTATTTGGGGTACTGCTGTTTACCTATAAGCTCAAAGAAGTCTGCCCATTCTCGCCTAACCTCTGACATCAACAAGGAATTTTTCCACAGAGAACTGCCACTCACTGGATATTTTCTCTTTTTCAGACCATTCTCTATAAACTTTAAAGGTGGCTGTCTGGGAAAATCTCAAATCAGCAGTTTCTGGAATATTCGTACCATCCCGTCTGGCACCAACAGCAACACTGCATTTAAAGTCACTGAAATGACCTTTCTTCCCCGATTCTGATGCTCGCTTTAAACTTAAGCAGGTCGTCTTGATGAGGTCGACACATCTAAATGCTTTGAGTTGCTGCCATGTGATTGGCTAGTTAGATATTTTTGTTAATGAACAGCTGAATAGGTGTACCTAACAAAGTGTCCAGTGGTTGTACTTATTCTTAATGGAAGGGACTGAAATAGTGCATTCTTATTTGGGCACCTTTTACTGCTGCGACACTCATAATATTTGTACATTAACTGTGTGTAGCCGCAACTAAAGTAGCCATATGATTACAAAGGCGTGTGGACATAAATGTGCCCAAGTAAAAAGCTACATCAAGCTCTTCCTTTTGTGATATGTCATCAATACACAGGCAGCAAATCTCAATGTTTTTATGTTTTTAGTAAAACATACAGGTGCTGTAACTTGTTCCTTCACCAAGTCAATTTATTCTACCGAGAAAGCTAATTAAATGATATGCCAATGCTTTTAATGTAGTTTTTCAGATAACACAGTGATAAGGCAGTCCTTCCTGCATTTTGTTTTTGTCAGTTGCACACATATCTATGGTGTATAATAGATGACTGAAAAAAATGCAAGAGAATAGGGTTTCAGTTCTCTTAAGGGTCTAAACACCACACGCCAAACCTCACCTGGATGTATGTGTAGTGCATTATAGAGGTAAGATTTAAAACATTTTGCAAAGTAAAAACATCAATAATGAAATCTGCCTCAAGGGACAGGATGGACTGATGGTGTCAAATTTTAAAAAGCAGAAGCAGAAGCAGCCTCCAAAATTCAGATATACTAAAATGTAAGTACCAGAGGGGATATTTTCACACATGCAGTACAAATCCTGATTTTATATCTCTTGGCCTTACAATATGTAATACTTCAGTTTTGTGTCTTAGCTCATTTGTCCAGTCCACTATCCAGTGACCATAAAACTGACTAAATTCAAATGAATCTTTTATCTTCCTATGAATGTTTTAAGGAGCTCATTCTATAATGCACTGTCACAGAATATACTGCAGTAACAGTTGTTAACCTCTACTAATTGCCTCTTGCTTTACAACTAAATGACTTTGATATTGCATTGCTCTACATAGAAAAAATATTCAGTCTTAATGTCAGCAGTGTAAGCACATCACATCGGCCACCCGCTAGATGTGAGTTTGTACTTTACTATGTAGGAGTGATAGACAATTCTTTATATATGGTGTGGAAATGCTAACGATAAAAAACAGACACAATGAAAATGCAGTTGTGTTGTTTTCAGATCTGTGTGTATTATAAGCATTTAGACTCTCTGATTTCCTTCGTAAGCCACAGGTGGAGGAGGAGGAGGAGAGCCGAAGCTGTGCCAGTCCCGGTCTCTTAGAGACACTATCCATCCTGCAAATTCAACTATCAAACTCACGTCTCTGAAACACAGCCAGGATGTAGGGAGCTCTAGGCTGTGTCTTCTGTAGTAGGCACTTTTTCATGTTTCCGTCATAGTACTTCCCTCCAGGATCTGAGAGACAACGGAGCTCCTGGAGAAAAGATCTGACATGATCTCTTGCACACCCTCCAGATTGCTTTGCTTTCCAAGTAAAGGGAAATGCTACTGACGAGTTCAAACACTCGAGGTATCCAATTTCAGGTCAGGCTTGTTCTTTGTCTAATACAGCCAGCTTTCTGTTTCACAATGTTCTGTTACAAACTGAAATCTTTTTTTTTTTTTGCCTTTGTTCTCTCAGATACTCAGACCGTACACTTTTTTTGACCTCACGTTAAAAGGCATTATTTAGTGACCATTAAGATGCCACAGGTTTGTCTCGTTCTCACAAAGTATCTGAATGGCAACTTTCACTGGACTTTCCCTCGTGTATGAGAAAACTCTTCTGTCCCAGAATGGCACAATCACAGAAATCCTCCCCCTTAGAGGGCGGTATCATAAACCTCCTGTTGTAGGATAGGAGTCGGGCCTGGACCTGGAACCAGGCTGGGTGGAAATGCTGGGGGGTGTGGATGATCCCACACCGGATCTTTTAAGGAGGAGGGTGTGGTTGGTGCAGAGGGGCCTGAGACTAGAGGGCTCTGGCCTCGTAGCTGCTCCCTGACTTCCTGCTCCAGACTAGGAGGCACAATCAGCTGGTCCTCTGGGTCCTGCTGTGCTGGAGCTGTGAAATAGCCAGACTTTTTCTTGGGAGCCTCTAGGGCAACCTCAATTAGGTTGTGACTGTCTTCAGGGGCTACCACAGAACCATTGGACAACTTCTTCCCAAACAGGCTGGATGTGGAGGGAGATTTCTTAAGGTCAGCAATCTCTCTCCCACATACAGCAAGCAAGCAGCCGTTTGTAGCAGAAACCACCACGCTGTTCTGTCTGCGCATTTTACCACCGGGATGGTCAAAGCCTCGTTTTTCAAAGTCCAAGTCTTTGGAGCTCTCATTGGGCCCCGACCGCAGCTGAAAAGCACAACAGTGAATGTCTACTTCCACTTCTAATTTGCTGCCATTGGAGATGACACCCTCGAGTGGAGCTTCATCATCACTGTCCAAGCCATTGTCCGACTGGTTACTTGAGAATGTGGTGCTGGACGGCTGCTGCTGGAATAGACCTGGGTGGGGTCCGGTCCCACCTGAGCCTGGCACCATGATGCCGCACAGTGTGGTAGCGGGGTGTAGGCTACAGCGTCTCTCTGGGCGGGTCACAGTGCCAGAGGACGGGTGTTCATCTGAAGCGGTGGACCCCGCTTCGCTGCCGATCTCTGAAGCTGATGTCTCACTGCTGAACTCAGTGACAATGCCACTGCTGGAGGAGAGGTTGGTGGCTGGGTCGCTAGGGCCCGGGATCACAGGCGCAGGAACAGGAGCAGGAGCAGGGCCCCGTGGCTCGGTGGTGGTGACCGGCGGCTCACATGTGCAGCTGTCCTCACCAATGTGCAGGGACACCACGACAGCGCCGATGTTGTCCTTGCAACCGTAACTTTGGGCAAGTGAACACAACTTCTTAGCAGCAGCACGGGGATCCCGGACAGCCTGCACGGTGCAAACAGCCTCCTGGTAGGAAACTCGCTCAAACAGGGCTCGATTCCCCAGGATCAAGAACTCATCCTGGGAACAAAGCGGCTCAGTGTGCACCCAGGGCTTTGGAAGCACCCAGGGAGACAGATAAGAGCAGCCCAACAGGCGAGAGCAGCATGTCACTCCACTCACTTTGTTATCCTACAAAACAGAAGCGCCATTAGAACTGCAGCAGAGCGTATAGCCTCATAATGTTTACACAGTGGAATATGACAGAGCATATTAACACTAGATTAGAGGCTATGTGCAATTGCTCCCATTTAACAGCTGAAAACCAACATGGGCATTACCTCTGTAATAATGGCTTTACTGACTTTAACCCGCTCCATTTCCTCAGTGCAGTTCTCCAAACTGTAAACCTTAGAGAGAGGTACAGGTTGTCCATTTCGGCACAGCACGGCTTGGCAGGTACCCACATTGGCCACAGTAAGGCTAAAGGATGCTCCTGGATCTGAAGTCTCATGGTGGATGTAACACAGCAGGCCAGATGCACCCAGCTTCTGACCGGCCATACCAAGTTTCCTGCGCCCCCACCAATCGGCAAACGACAAAAACAAACTCTTACAGTCAGTGAATGCAAGTAAAAGCCAGGTATTGATAATGAAAAACAGTTACACAGAACAACATGTTACCTGTGTGAGGTGAGGAAAGTGTTGCACATATACACACTGTCAACACTAGAGTGCTGCAGCTCCTCGCACAGCACGTCTCCCATAGTGCACTGCAACAGGCGAGGCACTTCCTCGTTGCGGTCTCCGTCAAAGATACCATAGCATGCTTCCACGCTGTCTCTGAAGTGGTCTACAGCCAGCACAGACACACACAACCTGTCCCCAACAAAAGACGCACAATAATAGATTTAGCACATCCATCCACAAAACTTCGCCACGCTGTGTAAAATGTACAGCGCTCAGCATATTTATCACAACACCACTGATAAATCTATGGCAATGAATGAACAGTGTTTGTAATTACCAACATTATTTATTGTTTCTGTAAAAGTTCATCTGTCACTATGTGTTTCTTAAATATGACAGGCGGTCTAAGAAATGATCAAGTACTGAGAATAAAAACAAAGTGTAAAATATTTAAACTGTGCATTTAAATGAGAAGACATTATGTTCAATGTAGAGACTGAGAAATTAACCAGCGGCCTTCAGTTGCCACTGCATTAGAAAATTGCACTGCGTGGGCTTATGGCAGTGCAGTGAAAACAAGGAATCGATGAAAACTGCATCCACACAAAAACAATGTGAAACTCAACAGTGGAAAGAAACAGATGTGCATATTTTAAGATCAAGAAACTGTGCTGTTGCTTGGCTGGGCCCAAACTCTTAAGATGGGCTGAGGCAACAGTGTTATAGTTTCACTGTATGAAAGGTAAATAAATTATAAGCCAACACTATATGAATTATTGTTAAAAATAAATGATTCCAGCAACAGGTAATGATAAAATTGATATTAAAAAAAAAAGACAACCCTATAACACAGTTATAGAAGAAAAACACAAAACAGAGAAGATCTGTACACACTTGTTCCTTTGCCCGCTCATTTCAGAGTAGCCATGCTTCCAAGGACTGGAGGCGCTCAGAGAGTCTCCTGCTGTTGTGGTAGATTTCTGGTCTAATTTCAGGGTGGTGATGTGGCTAAAAATAAAAGAGAAAAAAAGAAATACACTAGAGTGCACTGTACACCTTTATTGTGTGCCCCTATGTGACAAGAAGTTCAGTATTGGGTGCTGCGCCTCACCTGAAGAGATTGAGGGTTTTGTGTTCCAGCATCAGGCTGCTGTTGCCTGTCAGGTCCAGCTCTTGTAAAGTGGCAGGCAGGGAATCGGGCAGCTGGATCTCAGTGAGCTCATTGCAGCTTAGATCGACAAGCTAAAGAGATGCAAAACCAGGTGAGCCGAAACACGCTTAAAGTTGATCATGTGACACAAAGAAAACTGCAACGGGCCTGACCTTGATCTCAGGGAGGTTGAGGATCTCTGGAAAGACGCTGATGTGGTTCGAGTGTGCTATGAGGGTGTGCAGTCTCTTACAGCTGGACACAGTGGAGGGTATTGTTTTTAGATTGTTGCCGCTTAAATTTAGCTCCTCCAGCAGTTCCAGCTTACTTAGCTTACTAAAGACACAAACATGAAACAATAACAGCTGGGCTGAAACGGGAAAAACTTACATTGAATTTATAATGCAAGTAATGCTTCAGTAATTATTCTTAATAATAACTTCTTTAACTGCACAGTAACCCTAAAGAAGCACCACACATTTTGTTGATCCTCATAAAGTATTTTGTGGGTGCTTAAAAGGGTTCAATTTGCACCTTGGTTTAAACTAATAGTTAAGACACACAGAAGGCAGGAGAACTCACCTGGCAGGGAATGAGAGTAACTGGTTGTAGGCAATGTGGAGGATCCGCAGGTTCTGGTGTCCGATCAGCAGAGCGCCACAATTCTCGCTCAGGTTGTTCTCCGTCAGGTAGAGCTCCTGGAGTGTGCTGAGGCTCTCCTCTGATTGGCTGCTCGGCGGAATGCTTTCCAAGGCATTGGCTGACACGTTTAAGTATTTCAGGCTGTAAGAGAAGACAAACAGAAAAACAATTAACACAACAGCTCAAGTAATCAGCAGTGCATCTGAGGAACGCACCCACCCATTCAAATCCCGTTTACCGCAGCTGATGTTCAAGCTAAAAGGTTTTGAAGACTGTTGATGGCTGATAAACGGTATCAGTAACATCGCATGATTCTCATATTGAATATACTTGACAGAGTATATTTCAGTGAAAGTGAAGCGAGCTCAGTCTGCTGGTGTTTGGGAGGCCGGGTGCAAATTGAATTTGATTACGACACATTTTCACCCTGTTTGCGATGAAACATGTTTAACTGCAAATTAAATAATATTCCAGGTGGCCTCAGCTTCTGCAGCGAAATGAAGACGACTGAGGCGTCTGAAATCTGCATTTAAAGAATTATAGAGATTTTAGGAGCTTCCATATTTTCTAACATAAAAAGCCTTCTTCTAATTTATTCTTGCGGGTGGAGCATTGATTTGCATTTCATTGACCCTGCGCATTAAAGTGGGCCAGTAATATGAGCTCCAGTGGTTGTTATGTAATTGGTGTCAAGTCATTTTCTGTGTTTATCATGTACTATAAAGTAATAAAACTTGTCCCTCTGACCCAGTGAGGAGTGAATCTCATCACGCTGTTGTTATAAACCAGCCTCAGACATTACTGGCGTGCACTGACAGCTCTCCAGCTCATACACACCACGATAAAGTTTACAGCTTATTTGGAGGTCTGGCTTTTTTTATGTTTAACATAGTTAAATAAAAAATTAAATGGAGTTGTGTTCAGTTAGTTACTGAGAAACCTAATTAAACTATATACACTGTTTAAAATGCTTTTAATTACAAATGAGTAACATCCGTGAGGTTAAGGTTGTCTCCATAGGAGAGAATCGTCTTGGATCTGGAGACTACTGCATCAAAACCCTTTACCTTCTTAATGAGCACGTGCTCAGAGTACAACAAATGGGATGGATAAGCTAAAATGTGACTCTTTTTGACCTGGTTGCGTATTTCTGGATATTCTGGGTCACTAAGTAGTTGGAGAAAAAACCCATAAAAGGTACGATGGCTTACAAGGAGTTGTTCTATACATTTGGGCCACCTCTGTTACTTTGTTATCGATTTTCAGTGCTGCTTTCATTCTGAACTTTTACAAAAATAAAATACTGGAGGCTGCCAGTGCTACCTGTCAGCCTCCTAGTAGATTATTATGCTATAAATTAGAAAATCCTTGGTAATTTCAGAAAGTTTACCTGAACTTGTGTGACATTTTAAGCAGACACACCTATGGCATGAATTTCAAAATTCTAAGTCGCCTCGTTCTCGAGTTATGGCATGGACAAACTTGGGTGTCTGCACCGCCTGCCCGGGAGGGTGGTGACAATACCCCATCGGTCATTTATGGCTAAGGGATAAAAACATAACTTTATACGCTAAAGTTTGTTTACCAGCAATCAAATTTCTATCATTCTACCAAACCTGAAGAAACACCTGCAGCCTACAGAGTAATTTCTTTATTGCCCAGTTCATAACATTTAATAAAGCAATAAAGAAAGATTAGGCCATCTTCTCCTTTATTTCCCAAGGGACGGCCACAGCAGATCGTCAGTTTGATCTGTTACAGATTTTACACTGGATGCCCTTCAAAACACACCCCTCCCATTAATCCAGGCTTGGGACCAGTACCAGGAGTCCAGTAGTTTGTGATCCCCTGAGGCTCTGGTCCCATAACAGGGATCTTTTTTGTGTAAGTCAAATATGTTAGCCACTACACCATGGTATCAAAAATTAAGTAAGTAATAAGTAAGTAGCTAAGTAATAAAAAAAGATCATTAAATTTAATAAGTTACATTACAGTACATGTTTTGAATAAACGGTTACATTACATTGCATTTTTCAGATGGGTAGCTAGTATTCTGTAACCTATTTTATTTGGAATAAAAATAACCCTCCTAACATCGCTCTCAGGAAACACATAATGCACAAAGTAGTCACTCCCATTACATCTCGGCAATAGAGACAGTAAAGTGCATTAGACCATTTGAACTGCTAATGGGTGTTAAAAGATTTACCACACAGGAAACAGGAGAGAAAATGAATCTCCAGTTATGGTGTGGAATGCTCCACTGATCTTGACCACAATCTCTTCCTATAATCTCCACTTCATTCCCAAAACAATGAGCTGTAGTACAATGACTGTCCACTGCAACACAACAGGGAAGTCACTGCCAATAAAAGTTTTGAAGCAGGCGAGCCAGCTGATAAAGGACACAAATGATAACACGAAAAAGTCAAAAAGGCCACTGAAAAAAGAAGGAGAGAGTACAGCGATTCAGACTTACTTTAAGGCCTTCAGAAACAGACTCTCTGGAAGCTCAGCTAGCATGTTGTGCTGGAGGTCCAGGGCTTCCAGAGGGACATGGTCAAGGAGTTCAGGCACTCTTTGCAAGCGATTGTATCCCGTCAGCAGCTTCCTCAAACTCAAGCTGTTAAGCAGTCTGCTGGAGGCCAGAAGACACATCACAGAGCAAGATCAGGACAAGAAAAAGCACTTATGAAACTTTGCGGGTGGTGGGTAGCCCTCACCAATCTATCAGTGACCTACTGACCTACAGTTTACCTGCCCATTCAAACTAGCACAATCGCTTTTCCCCCAGATACCAGCAACAAAGTTATGAGTGCGTACAAAAGACAGGGGAGCAGCATCCAGTTTTCAAAAGTCTTTTCTGATTCATTCACTGTTGTCTGATACAAATACTAGAGCCTGGCAGTGAATGAGGGTACTCTGAGCCAGGCACTATAAGATGGCCACGTTTTAATGTTGCAGCCAAAACACACAGACACAAGAAAACCTCACACCACATTTTCACTACTATAAAAAATGGTCTTTATCTGCACCAGCTGGCATTCATGCGAGTAGTTAGAAAGAATGTTTAAAATCATATCTCATTATTAAGGATTTTAGGCAGCTGTTTATTAAACGACAGGCGGAATAAATTCAATTTGTGCAAAAATGTTTAAAAAAGGTTCATAACCTGGAAGGAAGCTCCGACAGGAGGTTACGTGTAATGTCCAGCATCTCAATTTTTCTGCAGTCACACACCCAGTCTGGAAGATACTCCAAGAGGTTCCTGTCTCAACACACACACACACAGAAACACACACACGAACTGAGCAGTTGGTCAGGCCAAACCGATATTCTCCAGGGCTATTTAGCCCTGCAAATGATCTGTACTTTAACAAAAACAATTAGCGCGTGCAGTTGGGGATAGATGTTTGGTAGAAAGAAATTGTGCAGATGTTTCTCACACTGGCAAAAACACAAGACAGCTTATTTAACCACTGGCCTATTTCAAAGTTTGAAAGGTTCGTGACCTTAAAAGAGATTTCTCAGATTTGCGCATCTTTTACTCATTTATCTGTCCAGCTATTATTTAATCCCTACAGGCAAAGTGACTCTAACAGCTGAAAGGATGAGAATATGCTGCAAAGGGGCTTCAGCTGCCTTTGCCGACATGATAAAAAATAAACCAAAGCGATGATTACAATTCCTCCAAGTCCCATAAATTTTCCATAAATATTGTAACTCCAAATCCTTTAACAGTTATATAAGTACACAGAATATGTTTGGAGGTTGTTGGGTGATAATGATCTATTTCAGTATTCATGTTGATTTACAACCACATAAACACTGAGCAGAACTAGATTAATGAGCACAAAGACAAAGATACTATTTTTAGACATCAGCGTCTCTGTAGCCACTTCTTATTCCCAGCCAGAACTCACTGTGATAGGTCCATGTGCGTCAGCTGGTTAGGGACTGGATAGATGTTGACTGTTGTAAGGCCTGTAGGCAGATAAAGGCAGCAATCATCAACCAAACATCTGGACCATTCCTACGTGCACTTACATGATGCATGTAACAGTGGAGGGAAGGGCAGGAACATACAGACAAATAGCCAGTGATGCATTAATAGCAGCTACTTGACGCTCTATTTGACTCACGGTTGCTGCTGGCATGAAGCATGCGCAGTGTGAAACCGCTGAGTGTGAGTGTCCCCAGCTGGTTGCGTTGGCAGTGCAGAGTCTCCAGGTTGCACACAGAGCCGAGGTCTAGCGATTCTAAGCAGTTGTCCCGCAAGTCCAGCTGGGTCACCTGGCTCACTACCTCTAGATTCTCACTTTTCACCCACCGCAATCCATTCAGCCTATATTTAACAGAGAGAACAGAGCACAGAAAAAAGGATTTTGTATGCAAGCGGCATGATTTTTAGGGCTGTCCCAAATCAGTTTATCTTTTAAAATATCATATCACAACCTTTGATGCCGGTAATACATTTAAAAACACCTTCCTCACATAGTGAAACGAAAAGGAAATACATTCTGATTTCAGGAGTGCACGGTACATCACTGTACTCAGATACATGCTCTTTAGTAGCTCATCCATCTTTCATGAGAGCTGCCAGCATAAATTCACCACAGCTGCACCTTGGTCCTTATAAATATAGCCTGCACACCACAACTTAACTCACAAGGTTGAGAAATTATCTTGCTGTGGTTGGAGGAATGGTTGCCAGCTTAATCTTCGCACCACAAGAAAAATTAGCATGTTTTTTTATCCCAGTTTACCAGCCATGGAGGTCCCCTTGAGCAAGACACCCCACTTGTACGGTGCAGAGTTCTTTCTCACTGTGCTGCCTTGTATAATCATCCCTCTGTTTTCATATAGTTGTGTTTTTCTCTTTGCCCTTTGTCAGTCTCTTGTGCCTTATATCTTTCCATATTCTTTTTATTTATTTTTTTATTCCTCTGGACTTTGTGTTTTCATGTTTTTGATTTTGGTCAATAAAGGCTCATTTTGTTTTCTGCCTCGTCAGGCTCTGCATCTTGCAGTCAGGTCCTCTCTTTGCCGTCCCTCCATATGACATATTGTTTATTTGTGAACTGCTTAGAGGCTGGCATATACAGAGTGGAACAATGTCAGGATAATCAATTCAGGACACTGTCAGAAGTTTCCCTTACTCAGTCAAAAGAGCTTGCAAAGACTACGATGACCTGGATGACTGAGAACCTTCACAGACATATTTTCCCTTACTCACATACTACAGTATATCACACAGCAGGAGATAGTTTACTTCAAATGCATCCTGCTGGAAATGAACTGCGCTTCCAGGATAGAGCACGCAGGAGGTAGGACACATGACACCCACTCACTCGCTTAAATTTATTGGACAATTTCCTGTGCTAGCCTCGCGCAGGCTCAGTCAGCCATGTGATAGGGAGCTGGCAGGTTAAAGGCCACTTAATGTCAGATCCAACTATGTTGATGATTTGCGTTCTCACATTCACAGTACAGGTACAGTGTCATGAAAAGTACCCCCCCCCCCCCCTTCCTTATTGCTTAGTTTTTTAATATTTGCCACACCTACATGTTTCAGATCATCAAACAAATTGTAATATCAGATAAACATAACGCAAGTAAATGCAAAGTGCAGTTTTTGAATTAAGATTTCAGATATTAAGGGGAAAAAACTATCCAAACCTACCTCACCCTCTGTGAAAACTAACAAGCACTGAATCATGAATTAAGTGTGATTAACATGATTTTTTCAAAAGATTTTTCTTCAATAGAGTGATTTCTTGATTTCAGACTTCCTGTCTGAGAAGTAGTAGCCTAAAACACCTTAAAAAGCAACATATCATACCATGATGTAAAAATACAGCTTAGATACAAGTCAGTGACATTTATCAGTCTGGAATGTGCTTTAAAGCCATTTTTAAGGGTTTGGGATTCCAGTGAACCACAGTAAGAGCGATTATCCACAAATAGAGAAAACTTGAAAGAGAGATAAACCTTTTCAGGAGTGGCCGGCCTACCAAAATTTGCATATCGACGACCCATCCAGGTGGTCACGAAAGAGCCATCTACAGAACTGCAGGTGGCACTTGCTTCGGTTAAGGTCAGAGTCCACGCTTAAACAATAAGAAAGGGACTGGGCAAAACTGCCACCTAAAAACTACACAAAGATTCGGTCTTTGGTCTCACATTTGTCAAAAAACATCTTGATGATCCCCAAGACGTTGGGAAAATATTCTGTGGACTAATGAGAGAAAAGTGGAACTTTTTGGAAGGTTTGAGTCCCGTTACATTTGGCATAAAACTTCTCACAGTGTAACCAGATGGGTTACTCTCCCTGCTCCAACACTCTCTGTCTCTCTCCCTCTCTCTCCCTGCCGATCCAGGTTGCTCCTTTGCCTTTTCTCTGAGCGTGATATCAGGCACCAGGGAATTTTTTTGCGATAACCCAGGCAGCTTTGATCATGTTCTGCAACAGTTACAGGTACTCTAATCTGTGTGTTTGTCCTCCTCTATCCTATCTACCCTACTAGATTAACCACCATGCCACAACAGCATTTTATAAAAAAAGAACATCATACCAACAGTGAAACATGGTGGTGGTTGCAACTCTAACTCTGAATGACTCAAAAAAAGAAAGAAAATCAAGGATTGGTGGAGTAGTCTAGTCAAAGTCTGTTTGAGATCATTTAAATGTGATTGAGATGCTTTTACAGGACCGTAAAAAGGCCGGCTGTGATCAAAAAGCCTTCAGTGTGGCTGAATTAAAACAATTCTGCAAAGAAGAGCGGACCAAAATTCCTGTACAGCAATATGAAAGATTAATTGCCACCTACTGCAAATGCTTGGCTGCAGTTCTTGCTGCCAAGAGTGGCACAACCAGTTATTAGGTTTAGGGGGCAATTAATGTTTGACATAAGGTCGAGTAGGTTTGTTTGGCTTGTTTCCCCTAATAACGAAAATCTTAATTTAAAAACTACATTTTGCATTTACTCAGGTTAATTTGTGTATTAATGAAATATGACACGTATGCAAAACAACTAAGAAATCAGGGAGGGAGCAAATATTTTCTTCAGGGCACTGCACGTCTAAAAACGTTTAGTGCTGCAGTGCAGTGAAAAGTACAATTCTGGACAGCTCCCTGGTGTTAAATTGGACTTAAATTGGACACTGCATTTATTCAGAGGAAATGTGCCATCTATGAACATTTGTTAAAGAAATAGGTAAGGCTTAGGTGAATGCAGCCCTGGCTGAAGTTCAGGACATTTAATGGAGAAAGAGACAAAAGAGGAACTTGTAGCTAATTGGCAGCACAGAATTATTCTCCACCTGCCACCTCTCTTTGTAGGCACTGAAAGAATGACAGTCATTAGTAGGATCCTTTTAAATATTATATCCTGATCCAGCATTATTCTATTCAATAACATATGGCTGAGCAGAAGACCAAGCAGAGAAGGATATGACAGAGTGGAATGAGTCAAAGGGAAGCGCAGATGCTGAGAGCTGTTTGTTCCTCACTGGCCTCTTACCGGAGGTCAATGTTTTTCAGGTGGCTCATTCTGACCAGAGTGCACAAATCCAGACTCTCCACTCTGTTCCCAGCCATAGCCAGCTTGTCAACTACACTCAATCTCTCCAGCACAGCAGGGACGTGAGAGAAGCTGTTAAAGGAAAGCCCCAGGCTGTTGAGCTGAAACAGGCCACCCATCTCATCAGGCAGGGAGCTGAGGTGGTTTCCATCCAAAGACAGCGTCTGCAGGCTAAGAGAAAGAAAGGGACAAAACAGTCCTTTGCTTTCTTTTACTTTAGAGAGCGGACAAAATATCTGCTCACAACAATTTGTATTTGTAGCCATTATCTATTGCACAGCGACCTAGGAAATGCTGCATGATTTAGCTTTATTTTATCAGAGTGCATAACAAAATGTTCTGTCCTTTTCAACTCCCTTATTCCCTCATTATGTGTATAGTGGATTAAAAGTACAAACCACAATGGCGACTGGCAAAAAATAATTATTGCATCCTTTTCGAAAAATATAATTTAATGCGCCTTTTATTTATTTTGCAACTCTGGCATCTAACTGACATTTCTAACATCTTTTGTCTGTGCTGCTATCAACTGATATCTCAACAAAGTGTACCTATGCAATGTACGCACTGTGTGCAATTGACGTGTGCCAAACCTTTGAAGGTTGCCTATCTGTAGAGGGATGGCGTGGAGACTGTTACAGGAGAGGTTGAGTTCAGTTAGGGTGAGGATCTCGCACACACACTCGGGGAACACACCCAGACGGTTATGAGATAAGTTCAGGCTCTTCAGCTGAGAAAACCTGACAAAAGAAAAAACTGAATGTGAAGTCTACGGGCTCTGCATTTGCAAAAAAAAAAAAAAAAGTATATCAGGAATGAACACCATCAAGGCCATCAAACTGTGTTTGAATTCACCACTGTCATGTATCACAGACATACTGCTCTCAAAAAAGTTTAAACTGGTCGATATAAAAAAAGAACACAGATGGGCTTTATGTCTGGAACAAAACAGCGATCAAATCATGCAAGTTAAAGTACGAGAGGTAAATGTTTATTTGTGGTTCTGCTTTTTGTCATCGTTGTTGCCTTCAGTGGATGACTGGTTCAGCACACTGTGGTGAAAGAGCAGTAAAAATAGTTTAAATCCATGTTGTCCACCCTCCAGCAGAGGCTGAACAGCACTTCTCAATAGTCTGGTGAACATTGTTGGACGTGTGCTGCACGGTAGGAGTTCTGTAATATTTTGTAATGCTGCTTCAGGCTTCACCATGTTATGCCTGTTTCAGGCAACAAAGAACAGTATTCATAACTGATAGGAGTGATTTAAATACACACACACACATATATGTATTTAAATCGCTCCTATCACTTCCCTGATATTAACAGTTGATATCTCAGTTTAGAGTGGCCAGGCCTGCTTTGCATACAACACATAAATGTGATTTTCATTTCTCTCTTCATGTGCATTTGTTGATTAAAACATATAATCACACCCTGTGGTCACAACTAGAAATTCTATCTTGATTACTAATTTTCACCTCCCATTTTGCACCCCAGATGCTGGGAGTGTTGTCATGAGTCACAACATTATTCACATGTAATATTCTTCTCCTTCTTCTTTCGGCTGCCGCCTTTAAGGCTTGCTACAGCAGATCGTCTAGCGCTATCTCACCTTATCCCTAGCGTCCTCTCCTATCACACCAACCCTCTGAATGTCCTTCTTCACTACATTCATGAACTTCCTCTGTGCTCTTCTGCTTTTCCTCCTGCCTGGCAGCTCCATCTTCAGTTTCCTTTGTCCAGTGTATCCACTATCCATCCTCTGCACATGTCCAAACAATCTCAGGATTGACTCTTTAACTCCATCTTGAAACTTTTCAACCTAAGCTTTCCCTCTGATTAATTCGTTTCCAATCTCTGCCATCTTCAACTCCACCTCCATCTGTGCAACAGCTTCTAAACTGTATATCACAGCAGGTGTCACTACGGCGTTGTACATCATCCTTTTCACTCTTGCTACTATCCTTCTGTCACTAATCACATCTGACGCTCGTCTCCACCCACTCCACCCTGCCTGCAGTTACTTCTTTTCCTCTCTTCTGTACTGTCCATAGCTTTGGATCTTTGACCCCATCTCTCTCACACATGTATTCTGTCTTGTGTCTATTGACTTTCATTCCTCTTCTCTTCAGAGCTTAACTCCACCTCTCCGGGCTCTCTTCCACCTGCTCTCTGTAGTTACGTCTGCGAACATCATAGTCCTCAGAGACTCCTGCCTGACCTCATCTGTCAGCCTGTCCACCACAATTGCTCACCAACTTTATTCTAAAGACAACATCAAGAAGAGCAGTGAAAGAGAAACCAGTCTTCTTAGTAAGCTGCAGAAAAGAATCTTTTTATAACAGCATGCATTCAGTACACTAACACCCATTCAACCAGGCATTCAACAGAAACTAAAGTGGGTTGAGTCACAATTTATAGCAATGTGCTAATGACCTCAGCTTGTTTAAACAGGCTCAGCTCCAAGGAGCAAGGACATACACCTAAATTCATGCCCTATGTAATGAAAGCCACACATACGGAGCCACAGATATGACATAAATGAGTGGGGATCATTAAATGTGTGATAACAAAGAGATGTGCAACATATGCTCACAGTAACACTGAAACAGCAGACTAACTGGAAAATAACTAGAGTGAAAAACATAGTAATCAATGAATTATTATTAAAATTTTAAAGAGACTATCTAATAAAGCACATAATTAGTGAACAAACAACAAAATATTTTGTGATATTATTAAATAACTAATTTCCATCCTAAAAAGTAACGAAGGGACGGCGACTGTCAAGTTTAAAAGGTTTTACTGATAAAAGCTTTCCAAAGCCCCGGCCATCAAAATAACAAGCACTGGGGATTCATTGCAGTGGCCAAGGCATAGTTCAGCGAGACAGATACTTAGCACCATACGGATATGATAGCGTGCTCTCCAGCCACAGGACGATGTAATACCATCTCTTTCTTGCAAAGATGTTTCATTTGATTTCATGTGGTTACCTGGGGAGGTTGAGCAGGCCTCCAGGTCCCTGCAGGCTCATGAAGTTGTGTCGCAAGTTGAGATGGGTAATGTCCTGACTGTAAAACAGATATTCAGGCACTGCTTCCAGACTGTAGCAGGACAAGTCCACTAGGCTTACCGTCTGAGACACCACCTAAACACGCATGCAGACACAAGCAGACTGAGTTAACACCGAGTTACAATTCATGTACCTAAAGCATCACTCTTACATGCAAACTTGGCTATGTCGAATATTTTTACATTAAAATAAGCATGACATGGTGCAACCACAGCTACAACTGTCAGGCAACATTTCTAAAAATGAGAGCTACGAGCTCACATCTGATGATTCATTTTAGAACAACATATTAGCTACGTGTTTGTCGTCTATTTAAAAGTCAAGGGTCAAGTAGTGAGTTGTGCTCAGCTTTATGATATATGACAAAAACTGAGTTCCACTGACTTCCGTATCGGCACTACCGAGCTGCCTCATCAAGAATTAACTCAGATAGTTTCCCACATTCCAGTACAAGAAGTTTCTAGGAAAGCAACAGTTAAAACAGTAACAGAATAACCAGTTAAAGTCTCATCTTATTAACCAAAAGCATGATGATTTGCAGTATGTTAGGTACAGCTTATGCATTGGATGTCAAAATGTCTTTATATCACGGGGCAAACACAGCCCACAGACCAGTGAAACTCCCCGTTCTGTCACTGTACAGATGTTTAACTGCAAATTTAATCCTAGGGTTATCTTAGTATTAAAAAAGTCACGTAATTACAACAGCATGTCGTTTTTCTACACAATAGGAAGACACTGCGCTAGTAAATGAAGAAAGTAATCTGTCAGCATGACTGTTTGGGCTTTAACTATAAGAAATAATTGTGAATAATTACAGAAAAGTTCTGGGAGCTCGATGCCGAGACTGTCCTGTAGGTTCTATAAAACTTAGCAAAAAATGTCAGTTTCTGTTTTTTTCTTTCTAACTTTGGACACACTGTAATAAAAACAAACAAATTTAAAAAAGAGAAAAAAACAACAACTTTTCTGTCATTTAAATCTTTTCCATTACTTATCTCTTACTTAGTTGGTGTAATATAAATGTCCATGGGGGAGGTCTGGGAGACATTTTCCAAAGCAATTCAGATACTGGTGCCAAGGCCTTACAATTGACACCTCTGGCTTATGCTGTCTATATAACAGCCCTGTCTTTAAGCTTACCATCATCATGGTTGTCTTTCTTTTCTTTTCTTTTTTTCAGGAAACTGATCGTCATGCGTGTGTGTGTGAGGTTTGAGTTTGTTCTTGATTCTTTACCCGTTCCTTTAAATTTATGAATTGTTTATATTCAAGTTTTGTAATAGTTAGCCCTGAAATTTGCATTCTCTAGTGCATCCGAGTTTGTTATTTCTATTTCTTCATTATGTGAGTGCCCCTTTCATGCCCTGTCTGTCCCAGTCATGTCTCTGTGTTTTGTTATCCTTTCTGTCTCCCCGGTCACATTCCCGTGTCTGTCTGATCTCACTGCGTTTTGTCTGCATTCCCTGTCTTGTCTAATTAATACTTGTCCTGTCCCCGTGTTTATCCCTTACTGTTAATGTCTGATTATGTGTCCTAGTCTGAGTCTTAGTGTGTGTTTCTTCCTGTTTTATTTTGATAGTCACCAGTCCTGCGTGAGAGACGGTTCAGGTTTGCCTTCCCTGTCTCGTTAGTTATGATTCAGTTCAGCTATGTTCCCATGTGCGTCCACTTCTCTGAATCACCCTCCTCTGTACACATTGTTTGCTTCTCCCTCATTGTAGGTGAAATCTTCTGCCTGTCAGTTCTCATTATGTCCTGTTATTGTTTAGTTTTGTATTTGCCTTTTTTGCAACGAAGCTCTGATTTTGAGTTTAGTTCCATTTGCTGACTCCTACATTCTACCTGCTTACATGACAGTGATTTTATAGAGTTGCTGACGCCTTGTGATCCTGTCCAGTTTGCAGTGCTGTTGTGAAACTTTCTCCACATAAATTTTAAGCACCAGGGAGGGTGTGATTGCATCTAGAGTTGGGATTTTACTGCTGTTTGTCACTGGATTTTTTTTTCCCCTCACAGACCTGGGAGACTATAGTTTACATGCTGGCCATCAGTCCAGGCTATGTAGCAGTGCTAAGTCAGTCTACTCTGACAATCATCTCCCCCATTAGCTCCAGAGCTGCACACTGTGCAGCTACGCAGAAAATGGGATGGCTGCTCAGTCAAGCATGGCATCACGTCACTGGCTGATAAAGACGAAACTGCTCTTCTCCCACAAAACAACTCACAGGACAGATGCCCTCTGTTCCTTCAAAAAAAAAAAAAAAATCAGTGATGCGACACTCTGAGATCGAATTGGAAGGTCGGGACAGATTTTGCTGTTTTGAATTATTTGCTTTGTAATTCAACACTGAAACGATGAAACACAGCAAAGATATGTCAGTTTAGGTATGATGGGTAGTTCAGTCCTTAATCAACGTGACACAAAGTTTCCTGCAAAGCTGAGAAACTGGAGCACTTGGGCCACTAGCACAGCCGATCACAGCTTGAGTTACAACATCACAGTTTAATATTTCATTGAGATTCTGTAAAATGTGTTAATGGCATCTATAAAAGTAAAAGCCATTTCTTGAGAAATATCTAGTCCAGTCAGGCTGGACTTGATTAAAATCTCCACAGACTTGGACATTACTTTTGAGTGACTAAAACTGCATTTTAGCTGCTATGTTATCAGTTTTGATATTTTATTTGATATATATACATACATACATAAAGCCTGGAGGGCTATTGCTTAAGACGATTTGTAAAAAATTAGAAGAAAGTCTGTCTCTTTGGAACCAAAATATAAAGAAATGTTCTTCAAATAGCTAAACGCTCAACAATCGAAGTGCCTAAGATGATGTGAGTTTCTTTTGCAGCAATTAACATCTGACAAACACTGAATTTTCATTGTTAATGTGATTGTTGTAAAATGCAAATGCTTTTTTTTTTTTACAGTCTGACTTCCAAGATATCCAGAAGTGCTAATTAAGAAAGCAAAAATGCACTCCCTGACCGTTAGCCTCGTACACAGGCTTCTGATTTAAGCGATGTAGCATAAACGTCGGCCCAAATCCACCAAAAACCTTCATCGGCCATCAACTGCAGTCTCCATAGAAACCTCTAGTCTAATACTCAGCTAAAATACAGTTCGCTAACAGGCTCGTCTAACCCAGTAATCCATACCACCGTGAAAGAAAGAGATCTTGGACTTAGCATGAATCTGCAGCTAATTGGATTTTCTTTATTTCTGTTGGCTTTCTCCTTCCATGGCTAATTGTATGTTGGCTCAGCCTCTGTGGAGGCTCTCACAGAGGCTGTTCAGCTCCAAGAAGGAGCCGCAGCACAACAGACATTAATTAGGATATTAGAGACAAAGCAATCTGCGCAGTGCAGAGACAATGATTTTCTTTTTGAAGAGCTCTTAGAAGTCTCTGAAAGGCCCATAGATTTATTGTATATCACACAAATACAAAAATACATTCATTTCACATCATCTGACTCACAGACATTCTGATTTAAGTTTTAAAAAAAAACACAGGAGATAATTAATCTGTATTTCAAGAGTGGGACCACCTCCACACACGCCCCTTCTGGTTCTATATATCTACATATGACCCCCCCCTTTCCCCATTTGTTCTCATTTTCCCACCCTCCCTCTCCTCTGCAAGGCCCGCCAGTCCCATCTGAGGTCTTCCCCAAACCGCAGCCTCAATTCATGTTCACGCCATCTGCCATTACCTACTAGAAATGCCGTCAAACCTAAAGTGAGGATGTGGTCCCAGCTAGTGAATGTTTAATGTACAGATAGTGAGACGCGCTCGCCTTTGACTTACCTTTGACGCCTGCCGGTGCCATCGCTGATAGTCTGCAAGTGTGTCAAAGTTGACAAAGTATGTCTGGGCCTGAGACCCGGCTGAGCTGAACATCAGACAGTGCTGCCTCCGCTTCACCTCCTCCACCTCGACACAAAGACAACACAGAGATGAGATCAGGAACACTGAACAGACATATTTAATTTGTGGTGATTTTGTGTTTGTTTCTTTTAGTGTGTTTTTGTCTGCTACATTCAGTGATTCTGATTTTGACATTTCCAAAAAAAACCTTAGATAACATGTTTAAATCTGGTCAACTTGGATAAAACATTAGCTGGAGGCCACAAAGACTGCAGCGATAGCGCAAAAGCATTTAACTCTGTATTTCTGTGACACTAGTGGACTCATTCAGCACAACTGGAAAAAGAAAATAAAAAGAAAACCTGGGATACACATTAGCCACAATGCAACTCCAAGAGCAACACTGATTCTGCTATGCTAGTAGAGAATTCATTCAAGATCTAAAACTTGCCAATGTGGAAGTCCTTTAAATCCTGCATTCCTTCTAATGGCCAACAGGGGGAGATACTAAGATTTCCAAATTATGCCTGGTTGTGTAGAGGCTTATAGGAAAATGACCCTTTTTCGCTCACTTGATGCCAACCTCAGGAAAAACTTTTTTTTTCTGGTGAGTTTAGGGTCTTAGCGTCCGTAACAAAGACATTATTAAAAGTTCAGAAGGAATACACAGTAGCAGGTGTGTGACTGAAAAGTGTGCAGTGCCCTTCGGTTTTTCGAGCCGAGCCACCACTCGCTCTACATTTGCAGTTTCAAACCACCAAGCTGCCAACCGATGATTTCCATCTTTTATATACAGTCTATGGTTTCACGTGGAGATACAGAGTGTGCCACTGAAGTTTTATCAGCTCAAACACAAACACACCGATTTTTTATGTATTTTGCGCTTTAGTGTGCAGCTTTGCTAATCTTTGAGTAAGAGGATCTTGCATTCTCTGTTGGCTGAGAACTTTTCATGACACGGTTCTGCAGGCATGTCATCTTTTTAACTTTATCCAGACGACCAACCCAGCTGTGTTGTTGAAGAGTGTTATGGCACAGCTTGGAGCATGTCCTCCGCCCTGGAGAAAGTGAAAGCTTACCACCCTTTCAGGCTGTCAAAGCTCTAAACCCTGAACTCTCACCTTTCCCCCCACCAGGGGCAGGATGTGCATCTTCCCGGTGAGGCTGTCTTTCACAGAGGCCACGATCAAACAGGTGCCACAGAGAATGACCTGCCGCTCGGCCCACTTGTGCAGCTGAGTCTTGCCCTTCCTGACGCTGAACACGCCTTTCAGCAAGGTCCGCTCCTGCTGGTCCGCATTCACTGGACGCTCTGGGAGAGAAAGCCCACGCACAGATGTTAGTGCAAATCTGCAGCAATCGATCTAATGCAAATAAACCCAAAGCCACTGCTGAGATAAGCAAATTGAGCTAATTAATTGCAAATTTTTTGCAGTTACGCATTAGACAAAGGTTCCAGAAAATGAAGTCACATAAGTACTCGAAGGTCATTATGATATCACCTGTCCGTTAGTCAGCTCCACAGTATAGCTATTCCAAGAAATGGTCTTACATCAGTGCTTAGGACACTGCCCTGTTATCTCATATGCTATTTGTACATCTGGGTAGCTCTTACTGAAAAATAATTCATTTGTTCTTCCACTAATCAGAAGAGAGTTTAAACTTTAAACTCCATTATTAAGCATCTATTAAATTAAAGCCATATTAGAGCTCTTCTGTTCAGCTCAGTTGGAAAGGTTTCTCTCTACTCCCTGCTGCCAACCCAACATATAAGAGGCATCAGTCATATTGATGAATGAGTCAGGGTTTTGTCACATTTAACTCCACTCTGCTCAGTTTAATTATGCCAAGTTGCACTACAGGTAGTCTTAGCTGGCCATTGCTGAAGGATACATCAGACAGCAGTGCTGCCGTCTCTGCCAAGTACACTCAGGTTAATAGCAGGTCAAACAAGCACAGAGGAGACACTGCCTCAGCCTCCTGTCCTCTGTTGTTAAATTTTCCTCGAACCAACTTATGCTGCCTCCCACTCGGAGGCTCTCGTTGGCAATCTGCTTTCGCTCTCTCTCGCTCTCGCTTCACGTCTAACTTGTTTTCATTCTCCACCTCCCCTTCCGCTTCACAAGGGCATCTAAACGAAATGAGAGCCCCCTCATGTTTTTCTTCGCCAAGGAAAACTGATAATGAACAAGCCAAGTGCTTCTGACAACAAATTGGCTCGCTGGCAGATCAATAGCAGCTCCTGATCCTTGGGTGTCCCTCACTCAGAGAGAAAATTAGAGACACAAAAACCTCACGGGGTCGATGACGGGTACAATGGAGGTATCTAAAAGGGGGAAAAACAGCTGGACTGTAGATAAGTGCTTTTTCTTGCCGCCTGTGGCAGGAAACTGTCGAGTCACGCTCTGCTTTAGTTACTCTGTGTTCCCAGAGCTTCAGATTAAAACTCGCAATTAAGAAAAACATCATCCCTCTGCAGTGCACAAATCAGCTCGATACAAACTGACACAGACCGACAGGATGCCCTCACAGCCTTCGCAGCACATCACCAGAAACAACCACGCTCTATATCCGGCTTTGTTAAGGCCCATTTGTGGTAATTTCATGGCAAACCTTTATAAGAGCACCGCATGCAGGATGGTAACACATACGCCCGTCTCTAGTAAAAGACAGAATTCCAAAACAGCCCTAAAACCAGGAAAATGTGGTTTCATCCCTGATAATATTGTCACCCCCTCACCATTTTCTTGTGTATCATCACATTTTTTTCCCAAATCAAATTTTTCTCAGTAACACTAATCATCTGAGAAAGAATTATAATTATCTGTGGATCTGTGTGAGAATCATCGTGCTTGCTCGCTGCAAGAGCACATTGGGCTTACAAAGGAAAATCAAAGTGCCTTGATTAAATTAGTTAACTGTGGGAGTTATCAATGAGAAAAGCGCCCAAATTATGAATACAAATGTGTGCATTCATGGTGCGAACGTGCAGGTGTCCAGGCATACAAAGTCACGGCACTGTCCAAACGCAATATAAAACATCTCCTAGCCATAAAGAGCCAACTTCTAAAATAAAAGAAACACACATGCTATCCCCAAAGGTCTGCGGGGCGATCAGTTGCTAAGGAAACAGGTTGTTCAAAATCAAAGTGTGAGTATGTAAGCCCTTATGATGTCTCCCTCCAAATCAATCCCATCCCTCTCACGACAAAAATGCTGACCGTTTCCCCGTGGCTCCAGAGGGGGTGGATGACACGGTCGTAACATGTTGCGCAACACTGTTTTCTCAAGGAGCAGGGCTGCAGACAGCTGCCTTCAAACTAATCATCAACCGGTGTCAAACGTCCTCCGGGTGGGAGGCTGCCAAACCTCAGGGACAAGTGACAGACCAGAGAGTGGAATGTGTGATTTCTCAGAAGTGTGGCTGAGACCTTCGCACAGCAAATTTAGTGATATCTCACTTCAGATCCAATATAGAAAAGTTGCCAATACGCACAACATTAACACTAACTCTAAATTCTTTAAGGAATACGTTTATATCACAGTATGCCAAGCCCGATGAGTAAAGAGTCAAATTAATTTTCCACTGAAAAATAAAAATGGATAGATAAACAAAGGAATGAGGTGACAAACAGAAAGGAACAAAAGGGGAAGTGAGAGACACGAATGTATAATATAGAAGGTGATTTGATTATTAAAAGAATATATATGGAAACAAGGGAGGAAGTCTAGAAAGATCCAGAGAGCTATTTGGGGAAAACTGAAGCCAGTATGCACTTACAAGCCACTTAATTAGGTACACCTTTTCAACTGCTCATTAAAAATCTCTAAACAGCAATGCAGTGGATTTACACCTGCAGACATGATCAACACGACCTGTGAAGTCCAAACTTAGCATCAGAATGGGGAAGAAAGGTAATTTAAGTAACTTTGAACATGGCATGGTTGTTGGTGCCAGACGCGCTGCTCTGAGTATTTCAGAAACTGCTAATCTACTTGGATTTTCCCACACAACCATCTGTTTTACAGAGAATGGTCTGAACAACAGAAAATATCCAGGAAGCAGCAGTTCTCAGTTCACACAGGCTCAACAAAACTGGACAGCAGACGATTGGAAACACACAGAGTGCAGATCCTTAAAAGAGAATAAAACTGGAATATCTACATACTTATGAGCTGGTATTATTATTGGTTCTAGGAAACTGATGAACATTTATACTGTTCTCTAATGTTTTGTAGGCCTAATGATTAAAGAACAAAGTAGCCTGTAGATGATTCATCACTGAAGAAAGGACAAGGGTCCAAACCAGGCAAAAGTGTCTGTTCTTTCCAAGGAGAAAAACTCTACCAGGAGTTTTAGTGTGTAGGTTCCTCATCTTGGTTCTTTCTATTGTTTTAAAATCAGTTTTTGTCCACATGTTGGATCATTTCAAGGCAACCGCCGAATACAATACTCCCTGTATCCCAGAGCTTTTTTGTCTTGCTCAAGATCGCATAGATTGCATTAGCATGCAGTAGGGGGTCAGTGGAGGCGGAAACACGGTCTGATTTGACTCAGAACAGCAAGCTCTTTTTGGCAGAAAATTCTAATTCAGCCCACCACACAGATACCTCCTCTAGGTGGTCTGTGTTTATCTCAATTTAAAATAACTGTTCGTTAAACTTTGAGCAAGAGTTTAACTCCTGACATCAAATAGAGCAACTGTGCAGAAAACCAGTGGAAGACACGCAGCTGAATGCCGCCTTTGAATACAGATGACTTTAAAACAGAAGATTAAACTGGTGTTTCTCCCTCAGTAAGCCGTCTCTCTTAAAAACTCGCCATGAGTCTAGGATGACGGACGTCTGCAGGTTTAAAATGGGAAAGAGAAAATCTTGGGAGGACCAGAACTTCATCTCAGAAACAGCATGTTTATGAGGAGCTGGCAAGAGCTTTGTCGCTCGGGGCAAGTCTGTGCAAACTTGGATCTGAACAGAATTAAATTTTTTCTTAAGCCTCAGTCCGACTGTTTCTCTTATTTTTGTCAGGGCAAACAATTTATTCCCTTCTTTCACACCGCAAAATGTCTCAAACCTTCACACACCAGTTCAGGATGTCCACAAACTTAATTTGGGTTTAAATTCCATCAGAAAGTCAGCATTAGTCAAACCAACAACTTATAAGGTGAGCTGACTCTGATTAATTTCCCTGTGAAGCAGATTTATTTCCCTCAGGTCTGATCCTGACAGCGGGCCTTACGTGAACTGTGGACAGCAGCTACAAGCCGCCTTTCTCAAAGACGTAAAAGATCACGCAGACAGAGGTGGAACACAGCCCGGGGCATGAACGCCAGAGCTTACAGCCAGCTTCATCTGCGCTGCAGCTGCACAGGCTGACACAAAGATCCGCTGGCCCTCAGGTCTCTGCGGTTGTTTTCACTAGAAGTGTTTTTTATTAAGTCAGTATTTAGAAAAGTTTACTCCCCTGTCCATGTTTGTTTTAATTTCATCCATGCAACACAGCTGAAGGGTGTGCGTGTATGTGTGTGTGTGTGTGTGTACAGTGGGTGTGGAGAAAGAAGGTCCCAGATGAGTTTCCTGAACATATAAGAGGAAAGTAAAGTTTAATAAATTACCTGCTGCATTGCACTTTGAACCTCTTTGGTGGCTTGAGAAAAAAGAAAATCAGGCTGTAAAGCCCTGTGGTTAGAAATGAAACTCACGTGGCAGTGCGTAGGTAGAAACGCACATGTATTCGCACCACTGTCTTATTATAGAAAGTCGGCATTCTCGTAACCATGATCCACCGTTTGTATGCCTGTGAGACAGTCTGAGATGAATACTTCTCACACTGTCCCACAGATTCTTTTGAATGATCTGAACAAGCCTGAAGACATAACTAATATCAAAAAAAGAGCAAGCTCATAGAAACAATTTTACAAGGGCAGTTCAGCGAAACTTAACAGAGCATCTTTTCTTTTATCAGTTTTCAGGAATCATTAAGAAGGTCATATGTGGATTATTCGAGGCTTCTGTGGAAAGATGTGCTGCTGAGGTCTTTACTGTGCCATTTTAATACCGTGAACATTATAAATAAAAGCCCACCTCCCCTGGTTTGTGATGATGATCCTGGGCTCATAAAACCAAAGCGATCTGCATGGTGAGACAATCTTTAATAAACGTGGTTTTGGGGGAGTTTCCATTACAAACGCTCTCAGATTCAGAGCCAGTAAGGTCCAGTAATGCAGACTGTGCAGAGCGTACAGCTGGCACGCTCAGTGTACCACATTAGGTGGTCTTGTAGCAGCTGTAGTCTTTACTGATGGATCACAGTTTCACTCATCTGCTTAGTCAGATCGTTACCACAACAACGGTTGTTAGGCAAACAGACACCTGGAGGAAGACACACAAGGCCATCGACGCTGTAACTTTTTTTTTTGTTGTTGTTTGGTTTGTTTGAGGTTTTTTTTACTTTTTGTCTTAACTTGAGTTTTGTGCATACTGCCTTAAAAATGTGAGTAAGTTGCTCTCGGCTTGATTTGATAAGTTAAAGTCCTCATGAGTTGAGACATTGCAAAGCTAGTTACAGTAAGGATGCAAGGAGAAATGAGAAATATAAATGCGGTCAACCATTCAAAGCAACAGACAGTGCACGTTGGGGGAGTCATGGCAGGGTGGTGTGGGTGGAGATAAGCATCAGGGGTGATTTTTGACAGAAGGATAGCAGCAAGGTTGAAAGAGATGTTTTACAAGGCCGTAGTGAGTGTTAAGATTTTTAATTTGGAGTGAGCAAAATGGACAAGATTAGAAATGAGTAGGTCAGAGGAACAGATCAGGTCGAGCAGCTTGGAGACAAAGTCAGAGAGGCAAAGTCTGAGATTGATTGGACATGTGCAAATAAGGGATAGTGGATATACTGGATGAAGGATGCTGAAAATGGAGCTGCCATGCAGAAGGAAAAAGAAGAAGAGCACATAGATTCATGGGTGTGGTTAGGAAGGACATGCAGACGGCTGGTGTCACAGAGGAGGATGCTTGGCATTGCGTGAGATGGAGGCAGGTGATCTGCTGTAGTGAGCCCTTAACGGAGCAGCCAAAAGAAGAAGAAAAAGAAAAAAAGAAGAAATTATTAAGTTAAGTTACATTAAGCCATTGAATTGAACCTGCACACTGTTCCAGACTTGATTTACTTTTCTCAGTTTAAACCTGCAGAGTCAGTACAGAGACGACCAGTGACGCTGCTCCCAGTGACAGTTACATAAACTGCTGTATAAGCCAAGTCTATGGGGATGGGGGCTGAATTCAATGCATTTCAATCCTAAACCCCGTAACAGACAGAACCGCTTTCACAATGGACAAAAATAATTTTTACTCTCGTCGCACTAGAGGATAAACAAGATAGCACCCTCTGTGCAAGTAGCTAAAAATCATAGCTGCATTAATCTTTTAAGCATTTGCTGGATGACAAGTAGTTGCAAACACCAGGTATTCAAAAGGGGTTGCCCAATGCTTGAGGGCGTAGCACACTCAACCTTTGCACAACCCCTTTCGATTGCAAGACAGCTGAGAGAGGCAACCAATCTCCAGACAGACATGGTCTGACTCAGACTGACTGCCTTGACTGGCAAAGGCTGGCAAATAATTGCTGTGTACTTCATAAATGCAGACCTACTCGCAACACATTGCAACAGTCTGAGCCAATCAATGAGTACAACTCAGACACGTCATCATTCCTGTCTGATTGCCTTGTCGCTTGTCTTTATTGCCATCTTGACACAGCAAAGTCACAGCAACTGTGACTGGTCTCGCCTTCGAAGTAACCGTTTGCTCCAACCAATGTTTTCCCTAGTGTGACTGTAACATAATGTGAACATATTAAAAGGTATACGGCAACTTTCCATCATGTCTTTCTTACAAAAAAAGGCAGAATCCCTGAAGAGTTTGAACTTTCTAGCAATGCATCATGGGAAGTATGCAAGTTTTGCCTTTTAGAACAAAACTCTAATGAATTGAGTGAAATTTCATGTGTTCACTCACTTAACTGCAGTGGAGTTTCCTGAAGTTAAAAGAATTTAAACTAAAAAAGAAAAACATTTTATTTACACTTTTCTAGATCACAAAGCGCTTCACAATAAAAATGCTACAGCACTAAAACAAAAAGTTACTTAAAAGTTTAACATTTTAAAAAGCTGACTTTTTAGCTAGTTGAAAAATTGGTGAAAAAAGTGGTTAATTTTAAATTACGTAAATTAGAAAAGATGAGTTGGTCTGATTAAATCTCTGCACCTGTGCTGTGAGTTAAAATAAAAAGACAGGGTTCTCTGTTACCAGCCAAAGAATTAAATGCAACGGTAAAGCTTGCTACTTAAGTTATTTTAATTCTTCATAAGAAACCTGTACGTGAACACAAGAGGTGACTTGCCCATTTTATAGATATCTGTCATTTGCTGACATCATTTGTGTCCCCACAACAAACTCAAAGCTTTATTACCAGCTGTCACTTTAGCAGTTTAGCAGGTATTTCACGGCCAAATCAAGTTGTCCTCTTGGCCTGTACTGGGCATTAAACGAGCCTGAAAACCAGTCATGTCTTGTCCCTGGTTCTCTTTTCCCATGAGTCGACAAAAGGAGGCAGGAAGTCTCCAAGGGGCCTGGCTAGACTCTACCCAGTGTGGCCTGATTGCTGATAGTAGCCAAGATCTTACCAGTTCTCATGTTGACAAGAAGAAAACAACAGTGGGCCACTGGACACATGAGGACTACCAATAAGACTCAGGCCAGAGTGATCTTAAGATCCGTCAGCTAAAAAAAACCCAACATCATTTAAAAAGAAGCTAGCAAAAGAAAAAAAATGTACAGCTTAAATATCCTGATCTGAGGGCTGATTATCAAACTGAAACTATATACAATAAAAGGTCTAGGACTCAAAATATCGATTTTTTTCCACGGGGCATCGAAACCGTTAAAAGCATCACAATAATTATTAATGGTGTTCTAAACATTTTTAGGATAAAAGAAAACTGGGCGTCACCGTTCTGTTTCACATGCATCACAAACTAATTATATCTGTTGCTAAGACTTCATGGTGAGTTTGATTTGTTTAACTTTCCTCATCTGTCACTCATCAACCACAGAACTTCCATACAGAGCAGATTACGTTTGTCTGTAGAGTGTATTTCAGTCACTACAGCAGTCCTGCACTTCACTCTGAGGAGAGCTATGTGCCTGATGTGGGAGGAAGTGCATGTGAACCCTTTAGACACTGTGGTTTACCCAGTCTTGCTCTTTCTCTGGATACGTGAGCAGTTCAAAGCCCAAGCTTAAGTTCCACTGACTCAGCGGGAACATCCGCTGGTTGAAACTCATTATAGCACACCAATCACCATTTATGCTAAAAGGAAAATCCCTAACTGCAACTACTGTATGAGTATTAATAGAGCAGCCTTCAAACGGGAAGACTGAGAGAGGTTTTAGGTGAGCAGCGCTTAGATGCGTTCACAAATTCGTCACTGGTTTCTCCAGAGTCGCATCCATTCTGGTGCCGCATTAATCACAAAGACACAGGGACACTTAGTCACTCCAGACCTCAGGTCAATGAAGCATACAACACCACAGGATGAATGATGGTCAGTAATCCATCATGAGGCCATGACTGACGTGTTTATCTTAGACTGTACTGAAGACTGGAGGCAGCTTCAGAAGCAACAAACTCAGAGAGCCCTAAAACAACCTCTCTCACTTAATCCAATCGTACACACTCGCCAGAGGATGTGGCGAAACCATTTTGGAGCGTTCTAAGAATGTTTCTGTGCCCTCAGGTCTGTGTGCAGAGGAAAACTCGAAGCACATGCCAGATTCCAGTCAGCAGCAGCAGAAAGTGAAACCAAGGGCTGATTGCCGCCGCTGATGAGTACTCACCACTGTAGAAACGGATCAAACAGCTGAGGTCTGAGTTGGCGGCTTCTTGCTGCACTCGTACAGGGTCTGCATAGCCCATTGACGCCAAGTAGTCATACACCATCTGGAGCGGACGCTCAGAGGGATCCAGCCTCCTGCGGGACCGAAGGCAAGAAGATGAAGAGGTGTGACAGCGACAGCAACAATTATAAAATACACCTCACAGAATCTCAGATGAAACAGATTATAAAAGTAAAAGCTTCCCGCCAACAAATGCCACGATCCGGGTTAAACGGGGCACCAGACCAAGCTAAAAAAGCACTCCTGCCAGAGTCAGCACCACAGTTAGGATTTTGTTTCTTGTTTTAACACAAACTAAAAAAGAAGATGCATTCTTGCAAAATCACGCAGTGTCATGGGTACACCATCTGCTGCAGCAATGCTTTAGGTCTGCACAAATATTTAAAAATGAATTTCCGAGAAGAGGCACCTTTAGTATCTTTCTTATCATTAAAACATAGCCATTAGGGGTTTTTATTTCGACATTACGGTAAGTTTGTTGAAATGAATGAAAATGATATTAGATATTTCACTCTTAAACCATGAGTTTGAATTCATCTGTAAATCTCTCAGCTCTCTGTTAGTCACTGAAGCCTAACAGGATGAATACTAATAGAAGCAACCTTTCACATAAATGCCCACTGTCGAGCTGAGTGAAGGAAGCCCCGAAAGCACAATAGCAGCTGCAAATCCAGCTTTCACTTTCAATCTAAAACAAAAGCTTAGAGTTAATTTATGATCACTTAGTCTCTCACTTCTGAAAACTGTTTTATTTTTTTAAGACGGGTCAATCTGCCAGCTCATAAAGAGCTAAACACAGATCTTTTTCAGTATCTGTCAACAGGAAGACTTACAGGGGGGAAGAAATGTGATTAAATACTAACATTTAGAATAAACGAGACAGAAAAGTGCTTGAATTTCAAAAGATTCTTAACAACAGCTAGAGCACAGTACCCATGCCTGAGGACATGACTTTACCTCACTCCGCCTGGAAGATTTGCAGAATCATCTTGGTTGATTTTAGACAGCTGTGACATCAACATCTAAAAGCAGGATTTAGGCAGCTTCCAGCAGGCAGAGTGATGATGAGTGGCAGTCCCTATTGACCATTCACACTTCACACTGATATGCCTCATTTATTCACAAATCTTCCCACTTTGGCCAGTGCAGCAAGAAGCTGAATCTCTGTCAAATGGTGCCCAGCGGGTTCATCTGTCCTCGTGGAAAGTTATGCAGCCAACTATCATGGTGGGTTCTTGATTTAGTGCAGACATACCCAGTATTTCATAGATATATGAGAAGTTAACTGGGCCTCCTAAAAACACAATGGTACGGATACACGTGCGTTTTTAAAAACTAAAAAAAGCCTTGTATTGCTTCATCTTTCGATATTTTACATTATAAGTTGGTATCTTTTTTCATGTACGTTTATGTGGCTGCCTAAAAATAAAACTAAAATAACTGATCAAGCCTTCAGTTTTAACTATAAACACCAGCAACAAAAAATTAGTCGTTAGCACAAAAAGGAATAAACCGAAATGTGCAAACATATTAATTAGTTGCTATTCTTGAACTGTGTTTTGTTTGAAATAAAAATCAGTCAAATGTGTCAACTTGAATGTTAGATAGAAAGAACTTAGGTAGAAGAAAGTGCTTGTATGAATGGGTGAGACATATTGAGTGCTCGAGTAGAAGAGTGCAAGATAAGAACCAGTCCATTTACACAATAGACCGGTTGCAAGACCACCACAGACCTTACAGAGAGTGACAGAAAACCTTCTGGCTGTGTGGCAACAGTGCTAACCACTCCACCAAAGGGCTGTTTAGCTATTGCAGGGCAGTATTACCAAAAATTTCCTTCTGCCTTCTTCTGCTGCTAGATTAGGACAGTTTTTACCATTTCCCTTGATCAGGAAGCCTTTCGATTAATCAAGATTTTAACTTCAAGATAATGGCCCTGTATCACTTATCCTCAGGACTGAGTTGAGCTACTAGATCCAGCTTATTTTACATTTCTGAGCGAGCTCACTGATAAAGGAGGTCTTTGGTATGCAGCTACTAACTTACTGGAAATAAGCCAGTTAAGATGTGTGGGATCATCTCTTTGGAAATGTTCTGGAAACTCCGGTTATACCCAGAACATGTTGAAGGGATTGCATATCCCATCTGTCCTGGAAACTCTCATGGATGGAAAAGCCTCTTGCTGGGAAAAAGAACACTAGACTGCTTCGCTCACCCTGTTTGCACTGTGACACTGACAGACATAAGTGGTCCAAAAGGGGATGAACAACAGGATGAAAGTCCTCCATCAACTCTACTGCCTCAGTAAATTTATCTGCAAAGGGAGTTTGTTGAACTGAAAATGCAAGCAGGAAAGAGCCCCGAACGTGCCTTCCTGTAAGCAGCACGTAACTACATGCTCTAAAAAGAAAATCAACAGGAAAAGCCGCATAGCTCACAGCTGCGTCGTATGCTTCACATAACCATTTATAGAACGAATGCATCTATTATCAAAGTAATGAAGCCTTTTTATGCACAGAAGGTTCATCCAAAAGGTCATAAAATAGGGATGAGAAAATATATTACTAAAGGACCGTTTGAGGACAAACATTACTGGAGTTCATATGCACATAATACATTTAATTGTCTTTACCGTATGTGCTGCCAGTTTGTACAATTTATGTTTTTTTAAATTATTTATGCAGTTCTCCTAACTCGCCATTATCCTGTTTTTCTTTTCTTTTCTTTTTGGAAGTTGAAGACTTTAATATTACATTTAAATCCACTCAGTCATACTCACTGGCAGACCAGACTGCTTTACTGCTGGAGTATAAACTGAACCAACAGGGCCCATCCACAGGCTTACCAAAAGCCTTTCATTTATTACCACTCTGCATCCGTCTCCAGTGCCTGCAGCTCTCAGTCAGCAAAGATATAAAGACATTGTTTCATATGCTACTATTGGCTAACAGCATGTGAGGTGATTACCGACCTCCAGTCATGTTTCCAGCATAATCTCTGCAGCACATCTGTGGCACCATCTCCCACCAGTTATTGCTTACTAACACAATCATTCACAACTCTTTGCTCTAAATGCATCTGTTGGCACTTTGCTGGTTCCCCACATTTTTTATAAGATTTTGCTCTTTCTTATTCATTTAAAAAAATTGAACAGACAGAAGCGCTCAGACAGAATGAGCCATAACTCATTCAGGCTTAAGCTGTACAGCTGAGCTCTCGTTTTAGGCTCCTTTATGTCTTCACGTAGGTTTTCCAAGGGAAGCAAACAAGGAACTGAATTCTTCCTGGTCACGGACTAGTGAACCAGCTTTTCATCCTTTCACAGATCATCAATTACTATTTCGGTCTACGCATGTCTTGTACAGTGGTGAGAGGCGTAGAGACATGTTCCCTGAGCGTATCCTTGGTGGGGAGCTGTGGGAGTGCGGGATGATAGGGCAACTGCAGCAAGTGCTCAGTGGTGTGTTTACCTTCTTTGCATTAACTGAGGATGAGATTGTATTATACATTTTTAGCAAGCTCCCATTTCACGTGCTTATATTTGCATAATTCTTCTTGTGCTTTGATTTGTCTCTTATTTTCTTAACATGATTAATTGGTATTTATTTAATGAAGCTGTTGGATGCCTGATGCATGTGTTGGCCCCATCTTGAGTAGCTGATGTGGACTGAACTCTCTTTACTCTGCAGTTGCTGAATGCAACTTTGTCACCATGATTCGACATGATGTAAATTTACCTCACTAGGTCTCCGTGCAGTTGAACGTAAAGTGCGTGTCCTTTCTTCTGAGCGCACAGCTCCTCCACTGTGGTACTGGTGGAGCAGAGCACCAACTGCAGGTCTGTCTGAGGGGTGGAGGAGGCCTGTGTGCCAGAGGCAGGTGGCTGAGGGTCTACTGTTCCCCCATACAGACACACACAGCCCCGCTGGGTGTCCCCTTTCAGCCAGTCCCGCTCTCGTGATCCAAACCTGGTTTTTCTCGTCATGCAGCTTCGACTCCCGTTCCGCTTCATGTTGCGCTGCTAACACAGAAAAACACAGAATATTAGTCTTTCTCACACACAGATTGTAATCAAAAACATAGCATGAAAGCCAAAGGGCATCTGAGGAAACAGAGAGTGGTTCAAGATGAACTACACACTCTCCCAGACGTGCTGGGGGTTTAATCCCGCCACAAATCAATTTGCACTGGTAGTTACCAATTGGATAATCTTCATAGAAATGTTCGCTCTTCCCTAAACTAAAGTCAACCATTAAAGTTTATTCGTTCGCATTGAGGGTGGACGGTGTGACTGCTGAAGAGAAACCACAGCACCATTATTTTCACTAATCGCCCGTGATGACATTAGCCGGATGTGGAGTAGCCTAATGTTACTCTTAAACAGACATCAATGAAGAATAATCCTCTCCTGAACGATAAAATATCAGTAACAGCAGTTCTTGGTGAGGCTGGAGTTTATCACGTGGGATGCATTTAGATCTAATCAGTACAAAGAAACATATCAAAGGTCTGGAGAGCATCCGTTCTGGTGACAAACAGGTATCATTGCTGTTGTTTTTAAATGATGTCATCTTCAGCCTGCACTGGCTTCCATGTTCGATAAGCCTGAGAGTAAAAAGTGTGATAACTGATCGTTTTTGGTTGGGTTTTTGAACAGCATTGGCCACAGTTTCTCAGTATTTGGTACTGTTACTCAATAACTGATTTAATGACTGATTTCCTGTTAAAATAACGGTAATTTTATCTTGATTAATCTGATGAATTACTTGGCAAATCCTCTCATTTAATGCCCAACAGAAGGCTTAATTTGTTTCTTTTCTTAGACTCTTTCTTTACGGTAACAAAGTCGCATCCTATATAAGCCTCTATTCTCAAGGTCAAGAATAAACATCCACACAATGGATCATACCTGGAGCAGCATTGCTCCAGAGGTTAGAGAGCTAAGGCTGTGATCAGGCGAACGGTTGATTTAAACGAAGAGGTCACAGAGAAAGTAAAGTGCAGATGTCTTCTTTGTCCGCAGCTGTGAAGGTGTGTCTGATGAAGCTGTGGAATCACCCCACTGGACTACAGATGTCCTGGGCACCTCCCCAGTATGGATGTGTGTCACTGTGGGAATGTGACTGAACAAGCTGTCCGGACTCAGAAGGAAGTACCTCTACTTTAATCTATATCTGAGACCTATAACTGTGAAAAGAATTCACTTACTCACCTTTCTGTATTGATGCTGACAGGCAGGTAGAAACTAATGCTCTGGGTGCAAACATCAAGGTGTTTAATACTTATTACCTATTTCATTGCAAATCCTCAAATACCTCTTTTAAATATAATAAACGTTTAATACTCACAGTCTAAATGAAATACCAGAGCTGAGGTTCTCTGTATGTACGCGCGTGTCTCTTGCTTTGGGGACTTGCGTGTCATTACTCATCATGTCTTCCCCTAAAAATTTCTAAGAAAACTGTTCAGCAGCGGGCCTGGGTATATGCGAGCTATGAGTGCCTGTAGTGTGTGGTCTGCCGCTGTTACCGGCTCCGGTGCATTCCTGACTGCCTCGGATCAATTATCAATTAGACGCGATATCACAGCATTTACATAACACTGCTGGGAAGGATGCGCGCGTATCCGTGGATGCACTTTGCCCTGTTCCGAGCACCTACTGCGATGTAACCACCTTGACATGACAGTTGTCGATCACTTTAAATCCCCCCCGGCTGCTCCCTCTGGTTATGACCTGCCTTTAGCACTCGGATCCCCGTCGCAGCGTGAGCTCCGGGACCACTGCGGCTGCCGCGACCCGCAGTCTGGTTCAGCCCCGCCTGGTGGACCACCGTGTCCGGCTGCCTGTCTATGCAAGCCCCGTTATCTCCGACATCACCTCCTCTCTTGATGCCCGTTCGGACGTTGGTCGCAGCGACCTCCGCGTTATTGTCCTCGTCCTCCATCGCCATGTGTGATCCCTTTTAACGGCGACAAAAAGCAAGCGATGTCCCGGCGCGCGACTTGTAAATTCCCACGGAGAGGTGAAAATTCATCCTGTGTCGGTGCAGCGACGCCATATCCCGACTCATCTGACTGCTGTCAGATAGGCCCCGGAGAGCTGATCAATAAACATGAAATGGGCGGGCTCAGGGTATTTATTATTCAGCAGCCTTTCTGAAGGGGATGCTTCATAATAATGATGAGGCAAGTTTTCCCACTTGATGCAGTCATAAAAACACGAGAGGTGTTTGCAGGGCGTGTCATTAAGCGTTAACCCTCTGCTGCACCTATTCAATGAGAGGGGAGAAAGAAAGGCTCTTATTAGTCTGTGGATAAAACTTTTTTTTTCATTATCGTTAAGTAAATAGGGAGAAAATGTTTAAAAATGCATTTATCTGTTGGGTGTGTCAGACATGGGTTCATGTTTTTGTAGTGTCTCGTGATGGGTTTACAGTCTGTGTTTAAAAGCAGTTGTTCTGAGCTGTGTCACAAACATTACGGTTTTTGCGCGTGACTTTGGGTGTGACCGGCCTGTCGCTCTGTGACTGCTGGGATATCCTGCATCTCCCCCACGACCCTGAATTGGGTAAGTGGAAAAGGTTGATTTGATGGATGGGTGGGTTTAGATTGAACCTTATCACACATAGCTATTGAGGTTTCCTGAATATCCACAGCACATCGTTAACGTTTGCTGGCATTCATTTTTGCACAGCGTTAAGCTCCAGTCACAGCATTTTAATCTTATTGAGGTCTGAACTTTACTGGATCATTGCAACACCTTGATTCTTTTCTTTTTCAGCCCTTCTGCTGTACATTCACTGCTGTGCTGCCATGTTGCATGACCCAGTTTTAGCAAAGCTTTGGCCGCCAGACGGATAGCCTTGTAGTTGACTCTAGAATACTGTGGCATTGAGAGGAATTGACTAAATCTCTGTCAGCAGGTTACCCGGGTCCTGCAACTACAGAACATGCCCGGATCATCATCCCTCCACCGCCGTGCTTGATATTTGATGAGAGGTGTTTGTGCTGATATGTTGCATCTGTTTTTCACCAAACACTGCACTGTGCATTATAACCACACACTTTTGTTCAGATGCAACTTTGCAAATCTAAAGTGTGGCGTCATGCCCTGCTTAAAGAGAAGAGGCTTTCTCTTCTGTGATGAACTACTGTCCTGGACTTCATCATTTATCATGCTGACTGAGGCAGGTAGAGTCTGAGATGCTGGTCTTGGGTTTTTTTTTGTTTGTTTTTGTTTTACAATTTCCCTGAGCATCACAGAGTCTGACTTTCGAGTGAATTTGAAGTGATACACATTCCTGGCAAGACTGTAGCATCGTCACACACCTGAATGTTCCAGATCACACTGATCAAATGCTAGCAGCACCTGCCTGCTACTTACACTCTTAATTCCTATGGAGGGAGTAACTGTGCATTTAGATTTTCATTAGGCAGCCTGGAGTCCTGTGAAAACCCTTTCACGTGACTAAATCGTGAGTGAAAAGTACCCAGTCAACAAGGAGAAAATTTCTGAAAACCGGAAACAAAACAAGGCTTCTCTTCAGACACATTTTTATTATTATTTTTTTAACAGTTAAAGTCATTTCTAAAGCAAATAACCTGATCTTCTTGTCTTACTATATGAACCTAAGAAATGATGATAGATAAATGACTCCCATACCTTTTTAGATTGCTCTTTGACACCTTTATGATCATTTCACTTGATTGCAATCATTTAGAAACTGTGCAGTAGACGCTTCATTTTGGCCAGAGGGTTTGAGTAAGCAATTTACTCAAGGGGCCACAAATCCAAGTGTTATATGCTGACTAATCTAGAACTTCAATTCTGAATGCCTTACAATTTACTTTTCATTTTGTAGAACTCCCTCACAATAAGGCACAAATGCCAGGATCCTGAAACATTAGAAACATACCTTTTGGCGCTTTCTTAAATCTCCCCTCTATATCATAAAGGTCAGTTTAATTTTATCCCAGGTCCAGTCATGGTTATTAAATGCCGATTAAAAACAGATACATAGCACTCACAGATCCACTCATACTTTGAGTCGATATTAACAGCACAAAACATTTTTTAAATCTAGGTGATTATAATAGCAATAAACTCATTTCTTATCCCAGTTTTCAACATTTGATAAACAGGACATAAAACAATTAGAAGTGATCCATCCTTGGTATAAATATTAAATGAATAATTTAAGCCCAGCATTTCTCTTCAGTAGACTCTTACACACAAGACCCCAAAGCACAAAAGAAAACTACCGTAGCTCGTGTAGATTTTTGACTTTTTATTCGCTTGATCATTTTCTCCAACCCAAAGACAATACACAGCATAAATTGAAAATATCCCATTTAATAGTTTACAACTCTTCATCTTTAGTCATCCTTTTATATTTTCAGTCTGACATTCACACTCACCTTGAAGCCACAGAACTGTGATAACAGTTCATACGAGTCAAAAGTGAACCTCATGCCTTCACCCTCCCCCAACTAATCAGATACAGTTTTGTTTTCAGTCAGGGCAGGTCAGGAGTTCGGGTGTGTGCGTGTACAGATTTGGTTTTCAAAATACAGCAGATGCATTTTTATTTATTTTTTAATTTTTTTAATTCAACAGGGGAAGTTCATGAACGTGGTGGCAATTCAGACGCTTTCCCAAGCCCTTTGCACACTGAATTCACCCCAACAACAACAAAAAAAAAAAAATCCAAAAAACAAAACGAACAAAAAAAGCAATAATCAATAAACCAAATAACAGATGCTTTAAAAACATCGAGAGCAATGTGAGCACTATTTCAACAACTCCTTATTGTACATGTTAGTACTGACCCATGAAGGTGGTGTGACAGATTTGTATAATTGGAACTTTTCTAGCACTTCAAAAAGAGTCTTAGATCGAGAGTAGAAATGGTGTTATTTACACTGGTTTTCACATGCAGCTCAGAAGCTGAAAGCAATTGCAGCCACAAATCATGTCCTATGTAGACAGAAGACATGTCGCACACCATCACATCCTCTCGGGCATGACTCTTTCTCTCTCTCTCTCTCTCTCTCTCTCTCTCACACACACACACACACACACACACACACACACACACACACACACCTCTGATGAGTACTTGATTCCATTTCTTCTCTTCCTTTTACAGTTACAGTGTCCAAAGCACTTATGTTGGGTTCATTTCCATTTGTAGGTTTTAAACAGCATGAATGACTGAATCATCAAAATAAACCATCTAATGTGACGGACAAGGGTACATACTGGTTGAGTAAGACAATACAAACAACACAAAAACATTCAGGAACAGTAGGAGTATCAAACTTCCTTTCCCATCCCTTCAGCCTTCCATTTTGCACAGCTCCCCCTTGTGGTTATTAGCCAGCTACACAGGCTTTTTCCCCTCTGCCCCAGTTTTGTTTTAGTTCTTCAACAGCAGAAATGGATTAAAAACAAAATTATAAAGACTCAGACAAAAAGAATCCACCCACTGCTGTTCATCATGTCCTGCCTTGATTTACAGCCACTTAAAGTCTGGTTTAGAATAGCAAGGACCCAGATCGTTTTCTCTTTAACTGGTATATTGGAGATCACAAAGCGTTTACTGAAAGTTGTGCCATGCTATAATGGACTAAAAAAAGGACCCAAAAGAAAGCACTGTGTTGTTCTGAATACAGCGAGCGCACAAAATATCCATCGTGGTGAGCTGAAAAACCCCTTTGTGTGGCACTGATAAGGGCCTTGACTGTTTGGGAAGATGCAAAAACAAAAAGACAACCAGGCAGCTAAGAGAGATCACACACCAGAATAATGAAGAAAGAGGGGGGGGCTTCATTTCACAAAACAATTTGCAGATTGAAAAGCGTTTAATAGAGGTGAATTGTCAAAGAGTGCACATAAGGCCAGAAGGAAGAGCAGCTTCTTGGTAAATAAGCCGCTGCTCTTCCACAGGAAGCCACGGGTACATGAGGTGTTTGAGGGGCAGAGAAGCAGATGGAGCAGGGTGCCATTTCTGCTGCTGCCTCTGTGCAGCACTGTGCTTAGGTTTCTCAGTAGTACATCACCCATACAACATCTGTTAGGACAGATTTAACCCTTTTTTCCCCCAACATCCAAAAAAAAAAAAAAAAAAAAAAAAGGAACCCCATCATGTGGCCCAATGACTCAAAGTATCATCGTAAAAGAAAAGACGACATCATGAATGAAGCATGACAAATAGTAAATCATCAGCATGTCAATTGCATCCTTCTTAAGATTCTTTTTGTACATATATGCATACAATTATACTTTCTAGCTAATCTTTTTAAGTCTTCATGTGGGTTTTATTTAATCTGATCAGCGTTCGTTTTACAACTATATACAATGTACAGGCAGCAGATCAAATACCTTTTACAATGAATGAGTGATGATACAGGGAAGTCTTAATAGACTAATGTTGACTAGATCTATTTAGACAATATACATTGTGAATAATTGGAATTTTCTTTTAGAAAATGGCATCTAAAAAAAAGGATGAAAGATAGTACAAGAGACAAAAATTGTAAAAGCCCTCAATATGTACAGAAAAAAAGCCAATATAGCATTTGTCAACAACAGAAAAGAAGAAAAAAAGTTAAACTGAAATTATTTTCTCCATATACACATATCATAGCTCAAAAATATTTCCAAAGCTAATAGTCTCTCTGATTTGGTCACAGAAGTTAGAAGACAGTGAAGCATAGTGAAAATAATTACACAGCCTGATGAAGATATCAGCACAGCATCGTCACAGGGCTGCTAAGGTTAAGTAATGAGATGCACAAACTACTGTTAGTTTCTCTCATGCAGATGCTCCCCCTGGATTCTAACTCGTGACTAAGCAAGATGTCAATCTACTGCCACTGAAGGTTAACAGAAAGAAAGAGCATTGTGAGGTATTAAGGTTACCGTCCCCAACAGCATGGTCAGAATTCTGATTTGGAGAGGACGAGAGCAAAGAAATCATACTCCAATCATCAAACAAACAGTCACCAAAGAAGAACCTGTCCCAGTATGTGATTCAAAGTCACATTTTAATTTTTGTTGACTTAAAAGGGGGCGTTGTAGTGATATTTGTACATTAATAGTTTGCAAAAAACACCTGAAACCTCGATGCCAGCTTAAGAAAAGTTTACATCTATTAGCTGCCATTATCTTTGTTTTTGTTTGTTTAGTCATCATCATCCATCAGGTATTTTAATGGGGGGGGGGGGGGGGGGAGAATCTGCCACACTGTAAAGAAACAACCAAGAAGATTAAAATACATGTGTCAAAACTAGAAAAACATTACTGCTGACATCCTCGTGAGCTCATGAGACTGATTTGGGGGTGACTGATTTTTAACTCGTCATTAGACTAAGCAGTGAAAAGGCTAAATCAAATCAAGTGACATACCCATTCTAATCCACCGGGACCATTTACCCCCTCAGATTGAAAACAGGACCATCACACAAGCAGACTTACAAACAAAGCTCATACAGAACTCAATAAATTCAGGGGCTTTTATCTAGCTAAGTCAGAAAGGCACATCACTTTGATATCAGGCATAAATTAAGTCAAATTACTGCAGAGATAAACAGACTTTCACACAAATAGTGCCAGTAAGATGAGCATCCCCATCAAAGAAGACATGAAAAAAAAGAATTAAGGGGAAATAAAAGCATTCAGTGCATGTAACTACATTCATAACAAGCTTAATTTACATGTATGTGCATGGTGACCACGTTCAACCAGGGTAAATAAATCTGAAATGTAACTCATCTAGACTCGGGACACAGATGCAGGAAGAGTTTAAAAACACAAACTTATTATCAGATCAATTTTTAGGCCTGGATTATATCCACTCTAACGAATGAACACCCTCAGACGAAGCAAAGCAATGAACAGTTGAATGTTTTACGTTGATCTAAAAGCTGCTGCTTTACTACAGATGAGATAAGAGCTGAGTAGGTTCTATGAAATTAGCCACAGGTGATCAAAGTGAGCATCTTGGATCTGTTTGTTCTTAATGTGACAAACTAACGCAGACGATTCCCTATAGAAACATAGGATAAAGAGGCCTACAGTCAGAGTCGGAAAAGACGAAGTCCAGGTGTGATTGTGATCCTAACGATGCTCAAACATGCTTTAAGCAAATTAATGTAATTCAAAATGAATACAACTCTGACAAGTTATATCACTCATGATGTGGCGGATCAAAAATGAGGTTACCCAACAAGTGTGTGACTGCACTGAATAGACCTTTCAAAGCTTTTTTTTTTCCTGCTGCCTTTGTAGGATTGAAGGTTCATAGGTAAAACACCCAAATGCAAAGCCAATCATAAGTATCAAGGGAGCAGGGTTTCCACCTGCAAGTCCAAATAAAACTATGGTTACTGCAGTGCTTATTAGTGGGCAACACTTTTCTTCTACAGTGACTAGAGAAGTAAAGTGTACCACCGTGAATGGTGTGCATGTGTGCTTTTGTGGGTGATGTCGGTGCCGGGCAAAGGGTGTGTGTGAGAGAAACATACTAATCAAAGAGATCAGGAAACCAATTAAGAAAAACAAATAAGAAAAGTTCATTGATTGATATGTTTACCCAATTATTCGTGTGATGTCAATAGTCAATAGGGTCTTCGTAACATCTGCATTTTTCTCCTGTATTCAATGCTTTGCTGCTCCCCATGCAACTTGAGGGCAGCTGTCTGCACTGATGTCACGGGGGGCCGTTGGAAGAAAGGTGGGAGGTGAAAGGAAAATCGTTTTCATAGTTCCCTTGCTTGGGGCTTTTGAGAGCAACAGGAGCAGCTCATCACTGCCAGGACTGAGGGGGGAAGTTATTAACCTCAGCCAGGTCTTGCACAGCTGAGCCTTTGTGGGTGTACGTCAGCTTGATCCTCATTCGTAGTTGTTGCTGAAATTTGGGAGGGGTGGATGGATTTATAAAAAAGGAAACTCCTCATGAGGACAAAAAGAAAAAACAAAAACAAATATGTATTCATTACAATCTGAGAAAAAGAAACTCACCTTCTGTGGGTTGAGTACTCTGATGACCTGTGTGACAGTTCCCTGGTTAAGTGTTGGGACGACATTACTGCTAGGGGAAAGGAGCTGCAGCTGGAATGTCTGACAAACAGAGAGGGGACGGCGAGTTAGATGAAAATTTAATGATACCACAGAAGAATTGGGGTCATAAGAGCAGCTTAAAATACGGACACTAGACAGCAACTGATCGATGGTCACTCGAAGCCACTCATCACCACTTTATCAAATTTATTCATTAGATAAGATGACTGTAAAATATTCCATGGCACATATGCAAGGAGGGTGGTCAACTTACACCCACTAGGCCCCCCCTTTGCAGTATGCGGGCAGAAACCCTGGTTTTATTTAAATCAACATAACCGGATATTACTTTAAGACTACAAAAATAAGAGCGCATAGTGAGACTTCACTTAAATTACACTCATAGGAACGTCAACATTAGAATATAAAAACTGTACATTTCCCCATGAAACTAACAGTATTGTTTTAAAAGCCCATTACTATGGAAAAATACTATTTGAAGAGTTGAGAAGTTTGAAGATAAATCAGGTAAACAAGAGACCACAGGGCAGTTACTAAAGATCCAGTAACAGCAACAGTTACCACAACATAAATATTAACTAAAGTACTAACAGCAATGTGTCATGTGATCTGAAAAAAATAAGCATTCCTGCATTAAATAATAATTAAACACAACTAGTTGAGAGTACTGCGGATAACAGAGAAAAACAGCATACCAAAGACACTGCAAGTCTATTAATAATTAATTCCCACTAGCACTGACTGCTCAGTGTTTCCAGCTTACAGATCCAATATTTACAACATTCATGCAGGTTCAGCCTACAGAACAAGCACATTATTGGCACTGTGAGTTACTGAATAAGCCTAATGTCAGTGGAAACCCATTTACATAATGGAGCTAAATGAAAACGAACACTGTCGTGATTAGGAATTAACTACACTTTCGTCACATAATACCCGTGTTGGGCTGCTCACCTTTGGTACTGCAGCCTGAAAAACAAAATCGGTCATGTCTGCTTCTGTCGAGTTGGATGCGTGGATAGTGATAACCGCGATGTTGGGGTTGGGGTTAGCTCTCTCAAATGTAAAGTCTATTTTCAGGCCATTCTTGTTGTACGCCGTCATAGGAGGGATACCTATACAGAGAGGAGCAGATGATTAAAAAATGTAGATGTTAAAGTACTAACGCTTCACAGGTTGGGTAAGTCCAGAAAAAAAAAAATGACCAAGTGCTGTATTATGTAAGGATTGTGTCATAAAATTGTGTATATGTGGCAGTGGATGGTCAAGGTGAGAAACATACTCTCACCTGCAGCTGCAATGTCATTAAAAAGGGGCGGTGAGGTGAGGCCATCCAAGAGGAAAGCGGGTTGGGAAGAGGGCACTGAGGTTGCAGGAGCAGGGGCTGGACCGCCTGGGAAGGAGGAAGCAACATACGAGGGTTTAAGAGGACATGGACACAGAATGATGATATGCAGAGATTACTGATGTGTCATTTTCAAGGGGTTTAAGGGGGCATTGCAGCATTACTGAGCATGTGTTGTGTTCAGAATTAACATGATTATTATTATTATCCAGTCACACAATCACAGAAAAATCATAACTTTAGAAACATAGCTGGAATAAAAGTGGCAAGTGAGAATGCTGATATACATGGTCCAACATTTTGGGTATCTGCTTTACTTTTCAAGTACTGCTGTAATCACTGCAAGTGCAATTTCTAGTTCATTAAGCAAAAAGTCAAACTCAAGTTTTATAGCAGGCTCTTAAAAAAATAAATAAATAAAAGGTGTAATAAATGTGTAAACAGAGTACTCTACCACTAAGTGAGAGGTCACCCAGTAGATCAAGCAGCTCTCCTCCTGCTGAAGCTGGCTTAGTGGGCACCGTGGTCTGAATTACCGGCACCACATCGTTACCACCCAGCAAGTCTAATAAATCATTAGCCTGTGGAATGGGGACAAGACATTAACATGATAAGTACATGTATACCATTTTTAATGATACTACAAAAATAAAATACTCATCAACAGACTTAAATGAAGCTGGTTCTAAATTCAATAAAAATATGGTTTCTTAAAAAAACTTAAGACAAATAGATCTATCCTGTTAATTGTTCATTTGACTACAGATGTGTGTTTTTCGTGATAATATAAAGGCTGAAAACAGTTCTTACCTGGTTGGTTGGCTGGGTGACGGGTGGTGGATGTTTTGCTTCCACAACAGACGGCTCAGCCTCCCCATTAGTCTGTACAATCTCTGTGGGGCCATTAGAAGCAGTTTTCTCCATAATGGGCATTCGCTCTAAGAGAGCTGGCCTATTGTCAGGGAACAAACAAGGACAAAAGACAGACCAAACTCAACCACTTGAGCTTTTTTTTTTTCCCTTTTCTTTCCCCGCCCTTAAATCTACTCAGTGCTACAATGTGCCCGTCACAGATATGAGTAATTTCCTAGTAAAGTAGTTTCACCTCATATGGTCATATTTCTTGAAAAGCGCATTGTACTCCACAGCTCTCTGCTGAAGCTCCACATCGATGCTACTGCCATATATCGAGACCACCTTCTTGATTCGACTGAAACAAAAAGTGAAGGTAGAGCTGGTTATTACACAAACTTTATTTCTTACTTCATTTTATTATTATTTTCAAAACATGGATTGTTTTTCAAACACACTCGAGCTTAAAAAGTGAGACACAAGTGCTTTATGTATTATGACGCTATGTCTTGTTATTTCTTATTACCAATAATAAACACTCATATATTTAGGGCCCACTGAAAACCCCTTCAAACTGTCTCAAAGGAAATGCTGCACTGAATAACACATGTAACCATCTTAAGATCATGTGACAGTAAGTCAAAAGAAAGACTTAGCCACTGTAAGTTTAAAAAGCCATTACTCACTTTACACTAGTGAAGCGAGTAGACAGCTTCATGATAGCTGTAAGGGCGTAACCCCGGGTCACAGGTGTGGACAGGTTGGACACCAGGAGGCCTTCCAGCACGTCCAGAACCTCATCCTCAGTCACCTTTGTTCAAAAAGAAAAGAGGAAAACAGAAAATCTCATGAGCAGGTTATATCATCTTAAATCTTGTTTTTGTATATGCTCTTGAGATGTTTGTGTACCTGGATTGGCTCCTCCTCTTCACACTGCCCAGACACAAGCAGGTCCCCATACTCTCCTATGCACCAGGATGCTACCTGCACTAGAGGTTGCTACACAACACAGAAATAGAAATCACCCTCTCACACTAGTTTGAAATACCAAAGTTTTGTTATGTAATACATTCTATTAATGTATGCTACAAAAAAATTAATAAATAAAAAATATGGAGACATCACAAATCTAAGCATGACCCAAACAAGAAATGCTGCGAGAACTTGCAGGTTGCTACAAACACGGAGACGAACCTGTGAGATGTCATCCAGCAGAGCTTTGTAAAGTCTCTGTACTGTGTAGGCGTGCATCTCCACGCTGTTTGTGATGAGCTGGATGAGGTTAGGAACGGAGTCGTCTCGCACGTAGCTCCCTGCCTGGAAGGATGAGCAGAAACATCAATGAGAAACGCGAACAAACTACTAGTGAACTAAACAACAATCAAAGGACTTTTTAGGGATTAGAGTTTTGTGTATTTTACTTACGGTTGTCAGGACTCTCATAATGGTGTCTATGTGCCATCTTTTTGAAGGAGCATATCTGTAAGATAAACAATACACCCATTAGGCCCAGCAATGGACTAAAAATGTAAATGTATTAAATTCAGAAGAGCGTCGACTGCTAGGAGATAAATGCTGTCAGAGAATAAAGGTGTCAACAAAGTCTGTCAGACGATGGATCACTCATTGTATCATCATACAGCATTTCTGTGCTGGCCATAAAAAGAAAGATATATACTAGATTTTCTAATTCATATAGATACATTTAACTTGTACCAAGTAGTACCAAACCAGAACCTTTCATGCTTAAAGTACAGAAAACACACACAAAAAAAGAGAAAGTGAAACCCAGAAAACTTTAACAACCTTGAACATGACAAGGTCAGCCAGCATGTGTTTTACACTTCAACAAAGTAGCAGTGGCTAAACTTGTAAAGTGTGGTGAAGTCTGTATCAATGTCATACTTCTCAGCAGCTAGAAACACTCCTGATGCACAGTCTGCTTTGAATTCAGGGTCACAGGAGTCCAGGAAGTAGAGCAGCTCTTTCATCATGCCTCTAATGTTGTTGCCGTTCACAAGCGCAAAGCTCAGTTCCATTGCACGTCTACACAGTAATGAAAAACAGACGAGGGTCAGAAAAAAAAAAAGGCAAAAAACCCCCAAAACAGCATGACATGTTAAGTTATGTGTAGCACCGTGAATCACCTCTTGATGGACACGTCCAGGTCTTTTAAACAATCCACAATGGTGCTCCGATGTCTCTGCACTGCATTGTGGTCCGTTTGTACGGTCTTTAGTAGAGATGTCAATGCCACATATCTGAAGTTGATTAAAGAAATGTCGACAGGTTTTAATCAAACTTTAGATAAAATCGATGGCTTCAAGGTGAAATACTCCAGGCAATTTATTTACCTTATATTTTTGTCATTGTTAAGAAGGAAGCGACCTAATATGTTAATGGCCAAGACCTGTAAGAAAGAAACAAGCATTCAGATGAGTTAAAATTTTCAAAAAGATTCTCATAACCTTTTCCTAAAATGAACTCACCCTCAGTCCACTTTCAGACTTGATGTCCATTATAGTCAGTACAGTCTCGTACAGGATTGCATTGCCTACATTTTTACTTGTCTCTGTGTTTGTAGCAACCTGCAAGTATACAGACCGTGGATTTGTCAGAACAACACTTAATATGTGAGGACTTAAATCTAAGCAATATTTTTTCCAATTCCAACCTGCGCAAGAATGTCATTCATTGCTTCACTGGAGTCGTCATCACCCTTGCCTAAAATTCGCAGTAGTCTCAATATCCGCACCTAAGAAAAAGAAGAAGCAGCAGTCCTGTCAAATGTGATTTACTTTATTGTTACTCACAAGCCGCTCCTTGCTTGCTGCCATTTTCTCTCAACAGCCAATCATTGGCAGCAACTCAATGCATCTGTGGTCAAGACAACCTGCTGAAATTCATACCAAGTGTGAGAATGAGGAAGAAATAACTATAAACCTGCTTGCTGGTGCCAGCCAGGCAGAGTATTTTAGCAACTGCTCTACTCAGATTTCCCCACACAAACTTCCCAAGGATTTACAGAGAAAGATTTTTTTAAAACTGAAAATCCAGTGAGCTACAATTCTCTAGGTAAAAACATCTTGCTGATACCAGAGTTCAGAGGAGAATGGCCAGACATGTCAGGCAACAGTAATTCAAATAACCACTTGTTTCAGATACCAAGTACACCAATGACCTCTGAATATGTCAAACCTTGAAGCAGATGGGCTACAGAAGCAAGACAAAGACAAACAAAAAAACAAAAACAAAAACAAACACAAACACAAAAAAAAAAAACACCAGGGGAGGGAATCCTAACAGGATTCCCTCATTTTTGCTGGCCACGCCTGTCCCTTTATGACCACACTCACGTTGTTGAATATGTCCAATGAAGAATTAAGACAGTTCTGAAGTCAAAAGAGCTCCAACCTGATACTAGCCAGGTGTACCTAATAAAGAGTGCAGTGAGTCTAAATTCTAATGATGGTTAACTGTTGTACCGGGTAATTGTATAATGAAAAAAGTGAGATTTACCTGCAGGAAAGGGTCACTTATGCCTGACACATCATGCTCAGGAGAGTATCCAGACATTATTAGGTTCTTCAGGATTCTCACCAACTGTGGAACAAGCTACAAAAAACAAAAACGAGAAGAGGTGTCACAATATTTTGTTAAACTCTCTGAAATATGATTCTTTCAATCATTAATGTGTGTAACACTACTATTAATGTTTGAAGTTAACGATTTCTCAGTTAAAGCAGCAAGTTCTTATGCAATGCAAAAGGGGTTGGGATTCTTGTTTATTGATGCAGAGCAATATGGTTAAAACGTGTGTGACTAATTGAGATTGTGAAATCAAAAACTTGACTGTACAAATGTATTGGGTTAGAACATCTGGCTTCGAGAGAAAAAGAAACTCTGCATACACACTGCTATGATTTTGAGCATGGCTAAGCAAAGAGTAGTAGCACTAGTTTAAATTAATTCTAACATAAAGTGCATTAAAGCAGGAAACTTCCCATCACATTAATATCATCTATCCTACATAGTTTCAGTTTTTCAGGGCTTTAAAAACAAACAAAAAACAACTGGCCATCAAAGCATGACAGTTTGGGAAATAGTTTGGCATCTTACACAGCACTAAATCAGAAAACTGGGTACCATTTTCAACCATGCCTATTAGTGTAATAGGGATGGGATACATTTACTTTTGTGTTTCACTGGAGGGAAGCCAGAACTTAAATTGATGTGCAGGAAGAACTAAAATTTGTGCAAGAGGCAAAAAACTGCTTCACAGGGAAACTCGAAATTAGCACTACACGGGCAGCTTACAACACCAACTGTACAGTGATAGCCAAAACCAACAGAGGCGGTTAAGCCAACTTCAAGTCGGCAGACAGCAAAGTTAACTAGCAGTAGCTGGCTCTCCTGACTTGGTGTTCTTAGTAAGGTGAAGAGCATAAGAACTGAGGGCTGACTGTGATGACAGTTTGGTATCACTGATCTGCCGTGAATAAAGGTATCTTCAGCCAGGACATGTGGCGGTGTGATATCCCATACTTTGTGTGTTTTACCTCATTCGTATCCTTTAAGGAACAGAAGTTATATAGACAAAAATTTGTTTAGCAGTACAGTGCATGCAAGCCCAGTTGTTGTATATTCTTAAAAATTAAGGTGAGAAGCTTGCAGCATGTAAATAACAGTTAACAGTTCTGAGATGACAGAAGAACTTTTTGGTTTCCAATTTTACTTTCATGCTGCTTTGCTACATCAAGCTTTCCAGGCCATTTCACTTGACAAGATCTTTTTTTGCAGAAGGTACGACAAGAAAAAAGCAAATCCAAATCAGAGTAGGATATTAAAAGGAAATTTTAAATAGAAGACTGAGTTTGTCCTTAACATGACATCCCAGTGCAACTTTTGCCAAACTCTTTCTCAAAAGTCAAAAATAGCTAAGAAAGTTACTGATGTCACAAAATAAGCTTCCAAGCCTTTTCACAGTGATATTTAGTGAAAACATTGTTCACTGGTGACAACACCCGTGGCAATTACGTGGAAACACACCAACCTGACTGCCTCTAAATAGACACTGATCAAATGAGTGGCTTATTTGGCAAAAAAATTCAAAAACATTCAAAACAATAGTGAGAAATGTATCTGACAAATGGACCAAGAACTCTTTATAAGATTCAAAAACACCGACAGTAATGATCACCGTACAAGTTAAAGAAATTAAAAGATTTCTAAATTAAAACACAACATGACATTACTGAACACAAATCTGATTACATTTGAGGTGACTGTGAGGAGTGATTACTATTTACAGCATGCACCAGCTATGAGATCAGAATGTACTCTTACCTTCTCATTCTAACACAATGCAGGAATTGTAACAAAGACAAATGACAGAAAAAATATGAGGTAGATGTTAGGGAGGGGAAAACTGGAAATCATTCACTTTCAGAGAGCTTAAAAATAATGTTCAGATCATGAGCATGAGGAGTGAGGTCTCTGGCATAGTTTTGTTACACCTAGAGAGGGAAAGGTACAGTTGGTAGCAGTTGAAATACAAGAGGAAAAGACAGTGGTAGGAGATAAAAAGACTAAGACATACTCTGAATGTCGAGGAAACCTCTCAAACAGTTAAAATGCTTATCTAGCTTAGCTACAACAAAAGAAAAAGTGTAGGCAAAGGAAGAATGAAATGTGACGTAGGCCTTAAGACAAGTGCATAAGTAACTTCTTTAAGGTCCTTTAAAAAATAATCTGTACCTTTCTGAAGTGGGCCAGCATGTCAGGACTTCTTTCACACATCTCAGTGAGGAGGACAACTGATGTATGGAGAACACCTGGGGGACCAAACGATGACAGGATGACACCACTTTCAAGGAAAATGCTAGCGTGAGTTGTTTTGCTCTATGAATCACCCATTTGTTACTACAAAAAACAAAACAAATCAGTATTTAAACACTTTGATGGACAGTGAGCAGTCACACAGAGACTCAAGTCAGAAAAATATGCCATATATGGTAACTGTAACAGGTGACAGCACCATGCCTCTGACTTGAATATATCCAACAGGCTAATCATTCCCTTGTGACCTTATATTATTGCTACAAGGCTGAAAACTAATCTTAAGGACATCAGTGGAAAGCAGTGGCAGCTGTGTTTTCAAGCCACACAGTTGTAAATATGTCACATTATAAAAATAAATGTTGAAAGTTAGAAACTTGGTCACATTATCGATTTGACTGGGTGCTGGCAACATTCAGACACATGGTCTGTTAACGATATGCATGATTGTGGTTGCATAGGAAAGTCCACAGTACCAATACCTGACATTGCTTTGTGTATGTAGAAATCTATCTTGCAATACAGAGCAGTAACTTATAAAATAAAAATACAACTGCATAATGAGAAGCAAACATTACTGCACTGCCACAAAATGTTAAGAACAACTTATTTTATCTGTCCTCGGGATTCCCATACACTTGTTTGCCATACACCTACGGGTCATTTTTGACCCGAGGACAACACAAGGGTTAGAAAAACAACAACAACAACAAAAAAAGCCAAAACAACTTTTCCTTTGATATATCCTCTGTATGCTATAACACACGAGCCCCTGGAGTATCTGACAGACTCATTAATTCCACCACCCTCTGCAAAGGACGACAGAGAAAGGGCATCAGCTGCCCAGCTGTTATGAACAGACCAATATGAGTGGCAGGAAAGAGGACACACTCCGTTTTTGTGCAGGACAACCGCATTTCCCCATGAGCCAGCAACTGCATCCCGACAAACCATTTACACTTACCGTGGTTCTTCTCGCTCAGCAGGTTTTTTGTTGCTGGAAGGAACATTTCCATGAGTTCTGGGACCTTCCTGATGACATGTACGGCGCACAATGCCGCCTGTAGACAAATATACAAATATTTAAATAAGATATGCTGAAGCCGTTCACACAATCTCTCCTTTTTTTTTTAAGTGTTGGGTGTGGTGTTAAGTGCTCAGCACACATACCTACCTTTCACCCCCAACACATTAATAAAGTAGTAGTAGTAGATAATTAAAACATGACAAGAGTAAAGCTCACCTTTTTCCTTAAGTAGGAGTTGGACGTTTTAAGCAGCTTCTCGACCTCTCCTGCCAGGTCACGACACATTTCTGAAGAACCCATGCAGCCTAAAGTACACAACGCCAGGCCCTGGACATACTGTGTGCTGTGATTCAAATCACTGGTGTGGGAGAAGAGAGTCAAATAAGTCACGGAAACAAAGAGTCACTTTATATGCTATACCAGAGAGGAGCATATGAATACTTCACAATCTTATGAAGACTATGAAGAAGTCGATGAAGAAGGTTTTCAACTGTGTTCAGGGGACCATAAACTCATATTTTAAGTACTGGACTAAAAATTTTTTTTTTTTTTAATTTAAGTGCGCGTGTCTTAACCCAGTGTAGCCTCCACTTACTTCTTAATGCAATTTGTCATTAGGAGATGGACATCCTGCCTCTCGTCCAAAAGCAGCATAGCTCCCAAATAACCTATTCGTTTGTCAGTGAACTTCTGGGATGCAATCAGCTTCAGACACTCCAACTAAAAGGAAAAAAACCGCATCATCAAACTATTCAGAGGTGCAAACTTAAAACTCCTTTGTATACATACTGCCCCCCCCCCCAACATAACCAAACATACCTGTCCAAAGTGCGCTGGGTAGCCCAACATGTGCATATAAAGCAACTTTGCGACATTTCTGCAACGGTACGTATTGTCTTCCTCTCTAAAGGACGAGCGGATAGCAGCACACTCTTTCTGGATCATCTCACGCTCCTCTGCCTGGGTCCGTGCTGTCCGGATAGTCCGGATCAGCTCCCGCAGTCTGATCGGAGCTGGCATTCTCTGGAAAACACAAAGAAAGGAAACCAGTTGGCATCAGGACAGATTTCACTAATGGAGAAAAGCTACAATTCTGAAATTTAAGACAAATATAGAACTCTCCAGTCTGCAGCATGGTATGTCACTTTTTTTTACCTAAAATATGACAACGTATACTAGAAACCAAGAAAGGGTTTTAGCTGCTGTGCATGTAGGCAGAAATGTAGGTTTTACAGGTACCAATCAACAGTCTAGACTTCACTTCCTAAAATGTTCGCTGAAACTACAATCATAAATTTTACTTGGGTAGCAAGAATAACAAAAGGATTTTATGTTTTTAGGAATAAAAAGTATTTGTCAGTTTTCCAGTAAAACAGACTAATTAAAAAAAATCCATGTTGTGTAAGATTTGACTTTAGGTGGAAACTGTCTCTTTTGTTTAGATCTTTTTAAAAAAATAAAAGTGCAAAGGCAAAGAAGAAATGGTGAAATTCAATCCTTGCACAAAGAAGCTTCTAAGCAAACACAAGCTACAGAAAGATGTTTAAATATTTATGAAGGCACATGCTTGCTTGAAAATCAACTTTTATGTGTTTGCATCTACCAATTACCCGAAACTACACTTTACCAAAACAGATCCAAGAGCTACAAAGATGAAAACATGAATTGCAAACTGCATGTTAAATGAACTCTTCGATGAGGCAAATCTAGCACTAATATGAATATCACAAGAAAGCTGTGAGCCAATGCAACAAACCTCGGGGAAGCTTTTGCCATCCTCTAGAGGAAACTCACCCGGATATTATCCATACTTTATCAAGTCTACTTTCATTTTATACAAGCACAGAACACCGTTTCGTTGGCAGGGTCTGAGATTTTTTTAACATGTTAGGAGAGAGCTATTCCGGTCTGTACCAGTGAGTAAATTATCTTAAATGACCGGGGTTTAATGATTACTACAGCACAGAGACTGAGAGCAAAGTCAGTTAAATTTATTTAATATGCAGCCCAGCAAATGTCAGGTTGTTGGAGCAGACGTGAGGCTTGCAAAATATGCTCAGCCAAATTGAATTTAACACAATAACATTTTAGAGAATATTTAAGTTAAAAACCAAGTTTTTAACTAGGTTTATTCAGGTAATTTAACTAATGACCACACATTTCTAACATCCACCTTAATTTTAACTGTCAAATAAACTGGAAAGTTATTAATTGTGGTGTTTTACTGAGCAATAGGTACATTTTGTCTCCCATCTAATGGAAAGCTTTTATGTAGTAGGATGCAGGACATAATTAAGCTGCTACTGCAACAGAAATGATGGTAATTACTTGATGAGCAAAGCCATAACTCTATCCAACTCCAGCTATGCAGTGCTGAAGTGGGAACATAATGCACTCTGACATATGAACCAGAGCAAAGAGCTGATGGCCTAGCAGATCCACAACATTTTTCAGGAACAATCTCACGTATTGGTTGTGTTGCACACAAACAGTGACTTCGCCACAGTTCCATACAATTTATACCAGCACTGAGGGCATGAGTAATGCAATATTCCACATACAATACGTGTTGCCAGAGGCATGCACTGAGGCACCACTCCTGTTTTTCAGACATAACCTTCACATCAGCACTGGTTCAGGAGAAGTTGTCAAAATCTGGAAAAAAGAAATCTGAGTTTTTCCTTCTTTTGCTCCAAAGTTTTTTTCAAGACAAACTCATTTTCCTCACGGTCTCTTTGAAAGCCTCATTCAAACTGATACAACATTTCCCTCAGTATAATCTGTAAACAAACTTCTGTACAGATACAATATTATACTAAAAACAAACAAACAAACAAAAAACCCACATGATCGTAAATTCGTGTTTTCAACCCTGAAGCTACAGAAACAGAGGTGCATGACCGGCCAAAACACAAAAGGACGGTTCGCGCCAGCAGATGACGTCACTTTTGGTGTGCACCGCTGTTGCAGAAGGTGAGAACAGCAAGTTTAATGAGCCTGTCAGTCCTCTAAATGTGCGACTGCATCGATTAGTGCTTTATAAAATAATGTCTACGACCTTAACCGAGTAGCATACAGTAAAAAGATGGTTAGAAGTCACAGGCTTTCCTTGGTTTTATTGTCTAGATCAGCGATTCCCAAAGTGTGGACCAGGGACCGCTGCTAGGCTGTGAAGGCACTGCAGGTGGACTGCAGTATAAGTAAGTGAATTAATTTAAGTTGCACTTAAGTTTGTGTCCAAGTGGTAGGTTTGTCACACATTGGCCTGCATATGACTGGTTAGCATTACCAATTTACAGCCAACACCCTTTCGCTTGTTTTTGAAGATTTGAGATCGGCTGGTTTTTAAGTGGGCCACAGCACTCTTGACTTTGGAAATAGTCGATCTTGATAAGCACAAGGATTTTAATAACATTCACAAAACAAAAATGATTATATTTTTGTTTCATAAACAATCTCATACTAGCAGGAAAAAAAGAAGTTTTATAAAACAGTGACACACAGTAATTTAACATATTTTTTTATTCATTTTGTAGTCAAGAGAGAATTTATCCCTCAGAGGCAATTACTGCTGTCACGATAAATATTTGCTTTTGAGTTTTTGACTTTTGTCCTCCTCAAACATCTTAATGAACCATAAGTGACACTGTATGAAACAAGAAAAACAGATCAACCGTGTGGCTCTATTAAATCATTACACGAACACATAATGAAATCAAGCCTCTGATTTATCCACAACAGCTCTGTCATGTCTTATGGAAATCATATGTTGTCAGTGTAACAAGAAATGTACAATCTCTGACTGTTTAGAACAGGCTTTTATGTAACCAAATACAAACTTTACATCTGTCTACAATATACCTGATTACATTGGCCAGTATTCAGCAGAAGCTAGATTTTTTTCATCTGAATGAATAAAGAGGGGCGGAAAAAACTCCTTAACATTTCGTTATTAACGCTAACACTTGTGGGATCAAAGGAAATCCTCTGAAATTATGCCAGTCTGAAGGAAATAAGGACACACACACACACACACACACACACACACACACACACACACACACACACACACACACACACACGAGGAATGAGAACATCCTTTGCTGAGTAAGGTGGTGGCTTGTGGACAATCTAAGAATTCACTTTGATCAAAGAAGAATAGGAAGGGTGGTCAGGCAAGGCCACACTTTAATAAAGCCAGAGACTTACTGTTCATCTTAACACCGTTTAAATTACCTGCACTGAATGGACCCAGTGTTGGGCTCCATTAATCATGGCTCCCCGACTCTTGCTGTGCTCATAATCAAATGTGTACACATTAAAGAACGTAAATCCAGCCACTGCTGAGAGCTGATTAAATTACAGTTTCACATTCTTGCAGTTGCAAAACAGCAGCACATTCTTCTACAAACAAAATATCAATTTTAATTGCAAATTACTGACATTGCCTTCAGATGAACAGTGTAGTTTGCCTTCTCATCCACAGATGAATGTGAAACTGCGGTGGGGAAGCAAGCTTGTTCAACACTTGTCGAGCGACAGCTTTTAGTTCACTTTATTGTTCCTCACTACAAAGACCAAATTTTGTAAAATTGTTTCTGTTCTTATCAAAGGTTTTTGGCCTTAAATGAGTTTCGGGAGGCTTAATTCACTAAACAACACTTTGTTTTTTCCTTTACCAAATAACCAGAAATAACAAGAAAATGGAGCAACTTCTATTTTGTAAGGCAACAACCCCTCAAAGGCCCGTTTCGAGCTAGGATAAACCCTGATAATATTTATATACAAGAAGAACAGCTGTTATACTGCATCCAGATTGCTTTGGACATTTTTACACTCCTCAGACCATATAAAAGCCTAACACTATGAGTTATCGCATGCATCTGCTGACATGTTTTGCATACACTGAAACATTCATAGAAGAGCTAACCCAAATCTGTTTTCAAAGAGCCTGACAACCAGCAACAGGTTAAAAAGCACGTAACACTTCCCATTTACCACAGGGAGCAGTCACCCTGTCGAGACACAAAGAACCACTTTTTTTTTTTTTTGTGGTTTTAGATTATATTCCTAAATGCCACAAGCACTGTATGGGTAGAAATAGAAAGCATGATGTAACATCCATTTATGCTGTCTTTTTTCCCTTTTTTAAAGAACTGCACATTTAAAGTAGACAAAAAGGTCAGACAGCTCCAAAAAGAACCATATACAGAGCTGTGACTGGCAAACTTTGGCAGACTGCATAGGGTTTTTGTTTTTTTTCTTCCTCTCACCATTCAGCTAGACATCAAGACGTTCTAAATTAAATAATACCAACACAGACTATTCTACTGCTTCTTTTATAACCAACTATAGATGCTCGGCTTTACAGAGCTACAAATAACTAAACACTGAAGTTCAAACGTGAGTATCAGCTTTGACATGGATTACATTTACACCTTGGTTCCTATGTGCACATTCAAATGTTGAGTACCGTACTTGTGTATGGGGAAGAAGCACTCGTAATAGTCAAAATATTCTGTTGGGTGTTTTACATGTACTCACTCCAGACCTTTATGGTTTTCCAGATTTTGTTTTCCTCTCTTAGCAAACATGCAGAGATCAGACAGATCAAAAAGCCTGCCGATTTCTACATCTATGTGCAACTGCAAATAGTCATTTTACTGTTGCAGCTACCACGCCTTTCTTCTACCACTTAAAAAATCTTAACCTGCTGAAGACAACACTGAAAATAGAGAAATTGCTTTTTTTTGACTGAGGATCAAAAGAGCCATCAAAGAGCCAATAATGAGATCAACTTTAAGTTCAGAGACTCTGAAGGTACACAGGAGATCTACAAAGGTCTGTGTGTGCCTTCACCATCAGTTGGAGTCAGTTAAGCTAAGCACTTCTTAATTTAGCTTTGTCAGCCTGCAAATTGACAAAGCCTGCTGGAAACTAGCCCTGCTTAGAACGGGTCTTTGGTAAGCTTTTCCTGCTCAAAACTAATCAGAGGCAAAATGTGCAACAACCCCAATGCTAAAATGAGGAGGAAAAAAGACAAAATAACAAATGGCATTTACAGTACCTTATTTATCACTAAGTTTGTGCGGCTATTTACTTAGGGTAAAACCATAAAGACTAATCAGTTTCTGTCCAAACAAGATACAGAGACAGTGCTAACTCACTCAGTACTTAGGTTGGCCAAATGACATTGATGTGGAGTCAAAATGAATCCTAAACTGGAAACCAAACCAAAAGATCTTAAATAGCCCTGAGGCAAAGCCTGGAGCTATCTGATTTCACATTGTGTGGGGCACTGATATGCAGACACAGTGATCATGTTAAGTTGTTTCAGTGCTGTGTGATTAATGCACGCTAACCCTGCTTATAATGCACCTGCTCGAGTACATTTTATGCATGGCATCACTGCCATTAGAGGTAAAGGTTAAATGTTTTTAATTAAGGTCATAACTGCATGTTTCAAGCACAACATTATGCGCCGTTCTATAATAATGCATCCTGGCTATTCCTTTGCTACAACTAAATATGACTTTTTATCATTAACTCTCACCTAACTACAGCTAATAACAATAATAATAATCTACCCCATATAACAGACAATACATGTGAACAGAAAAGGTAATGCAGGACAACATACTGCATATTTAGTTTTATAAAGTGAAGCCAGTAGGAACTGAATATGGCTGGAATCTACAGTAGTGCGTGTGACTTGACTGTGAGGAAAGTAAAATTATACATTTAACAGGTTGATTTTCATTAGGCCTTCAAACGTATCAGTACAGTTGGTCCGGAATCCCTCGAAAGCCCACGTCAAGCATACAGATAAAGTAAACTGCGCGTCAAAGGCGTTGCAATACACTTGGCTTGTAGTTTATCAAGACTGGTTTTGTGTGTCGGTGCCACAAACAGTGGACCTGAAGAGCTTACTTCGACCTAAGCTTGTGGAGGCGTAATTTACAGCTCCTGTCAAAACCCGTAGAGAAATCACCCATACTGTACGTCACCTCATTTGCTCACTTCCTACTTGCACCTGACTTCCTTAACACTTACATGTAAAGTGATCCTGGAAAATGAATTAAACTCGGACGTTGATAACGCAGTTATAAAAACAAAAAAGCGCGTGTCTAGGTATTTCCTTCTCATTTAACAGCTTGTCAACACTAATTAACCATCTCACGAAACTGGACAAAAACCCAAGTCCACGTCCTCAGAACACCAAGCTAGCTATCGTTAGCTTCCTTGGTATTTCAATTAAACGCTAACTTATGGATTAAACGCTTACAGTTGGTTACATATTAGGAAAGTCTAACTGTATTAATAACCACGCCGTGAAGTGTCACATGTTTAATATGACTTAGAAAACGCAAATCACACCTCTGAAGAGCCAGCTAACAACTAGCTAATTTAGTAGCATCTTAAAAGGGCAAGATATCATGATGACACTACAGGAGTAGCTTCATCTTAGCTGGCGCTGTATTACATTAAAGTTTACATCATCAGCTGTATACAATCAGAGGCAGGCCATTACACCTGGCTCTGATCGCCGATTGATCAGGACATAATGCAGTTTAGGCCTTCTTGAGGCATTTGGATTATCAAGCTAACGTAGCCACCTGACCATTAGCTTGCTTCTTCATTACCTTAACCGAATACTCTCTGAATTAAATGCAACTTGTGCCCGCTAGTTAGAAAGACAGGAAATAATACATTGTCACTGCGCGTTGCCTTGATGACTTTGATTTAGTGGACACAGCATACTGCTGAGCTACACATCCCTAGTGCAGCAAGACTATAACTATGCTAAACATGCTAGCTAACTTAGCACAGCCCCGGTGCACTAAGGGCTGCGACTTCCTATGCAGCGCCACAGTGACAGTTGTCAACGTAAATACAGTCAAACCGCGGACAACTACTCACAGGCAAAGCCATTTCCCCAAATTTATGCCGACATATTGTTGCTAGGATGTACTTACTAGCCGTAATGATGCCAGAAAATGACTGGAATCGTCTCTATTAGCAATGGAGGGAGGAACACACTAGACATGCAAAATGGTGGCTACTCCAGCCTCAGCACATCTACCGCAGGCGGAGGGTTACACTGACAGATCGCAAGGGGTTCGCGAAAGAAGAGCTCATGTTTATCATCAGCGTACAGTAACGTTAGCTGTACGGGAGGACTTAATCACAGTCTGTGCCCCTTACTCGAGACTCCTGCCTCATATGTTCACTGGACAACATGGGTAATAGTTGAATTATGTCTTCATTATGATGGGAGATGTAGGTAGGTGACTGTACTCAACCCTTTCTTATCATTTACTAATTGCTGTGTGGCTTGTTCGCTTCCATCGTTCTCACAGTAACTATAATGGGCTAACGTTAGGCTTGTTATCATTAGCCAGCTAGCTGATGTTATCCCGTTGTACTCACTGACTGGATATCTAAATAACAGTGCATAACGTGACGTGCCGTTTGCGTCTGAATGTGTGTCATCTGCCACTTGCCTCACAAAGGCGATTTCATGACCAGACGAGATTATTTTGTTGAGATGGCATATTTTTGCTCGAGCGTGCGGAAGAGTACATTTTCACCCGGTCAATGTGGTGCTGCGGTCAGTTTACTCGTGGCAGTCAGTGATGACGACTACATGCAATGTTGTGACATTGACAGTCCAACGGTTTGTAGCGACATCTAGTGTTGACTGTAGGATATGCAGTTAGAAAGAGAGTTGAAAATGAAATTACAAGTGTCATGATCAATTGTAGCACTACTTTTTCTTCCTATTATGGCTAAAGGGAGCACAAAGGTATCACAAACTGTGCGAGAGGCTCAGAAATAGTAAGGCTTTTGTAACAGAAAAATACTCTCAGCTTTGTCAGTGTCCAATCAGTGGAGGCATCTCTGTGCATTTTAGAATAAAAAATATATGCATAATAAAAAGTAAATGTTCATGTATTTTTTTTAATTATTTGAAATAGCACTGTCGCCTCACAGCAAGAAGCTTCTTGGTTTAAATTCAGTCTGAGGCCTTTCTGGATGTTCTTTCCACATCTGTATGGTGGGTTCACTCTCCGAAAACTCTTAACTTCCTCCCACAGGTCAAAGACATGCATGGGGTTAGATTAACTGGTGATCCTAAATTAGCTTCAAGTGTGAATATGAGTTTGAATAGTCTCTATGGGTTAGCCCTGCAATAGATTGGCAGCTTGTCCATGGTATACCCTGACTCTGACTGGGATAGGCTACAACTGCCCCCCCCCCCCCCCCCCCACACACACACACACACACACACACACACACACACTTCACTCAAGGAAAGTGAAGGACTGGATGATCATTTTATTTAGCCTATAAAAGTACCTCTATCCTATAGGTTTATCTATACACTTTAGTGGTAATCTTAAAAATATATCCCTGTTAATCGAAAAATGCCAAATTGAATGTATTTTTTTATGTGTGTATTTATTGTAAAAATTCTCCTATGAGGCCCTAGCACACTCCCTGGACTGCCGCTCTCACATAATTTCATTGTGTAAAACAAAAGACTTATATTGTATAATGTAAGTTACAGAAATACTGAGTGTATATCTGTACTAAACAGAACTGAGTCGTTGCAGTTTTCAGTTTAGTTTTTTGTTTGTTGTAAATCTAAAGATGTGCTATTTATTTGTTGCATACTGTACTTTTCTTTTTTAAATTTGGTTGTCCAGAATCACTCTAGAAGGCTTCTGTATGTTGTCAGTTTCTTCATTTGGCCATACAGCAGGAAAAAAAGTTTACTTTGTCACTGTGACAGGATGCAGCATCCCGTTGTATGTTGTGTTTGTACTCTTTGTCTAATGGCAACATGAACTCAAAAGTGTAACTGACTTATCAAATGTGTAAGTGCAAAATAATTGTTTGAACATTAATTTCCCCTTTCTATTTAATAACAATATTCATAATACAAGAATATGATTAGAACAATAATTTAACCTAAGAATATGATTTGACACATTAATCCTTCAAGGTCCTTTCAGATTATGGGTTTGTTTTTATGTTTTATTTATCTATCTATTTATTCATTTATTTTCGGTAGATTTCAGATGCGTGGGTGAGTTCTTATGATAGTGTTTATTGGGGATGTGATGTGCTGAGTAGTCCTTGGATGGATATTTATTAGTTATTAGTTGAGGTGTCATTGTCAGGTTATAGTTACAGAGCTTATGAAGTTAAATAGGAATCATTGCTTCGTCAAAACCGCCCACAGAAATTTACTTACTTTAAATTGATATTTGAACATGGTCGGGTTTTTTTCTCCCACACGACCTGAATGCAGCATAGTATCTTTCACTTGAACTCCCCTGCGTCCCTACACATCCCACAATGCTGTTCGACGTTAGCTTCATTCCTTTTACGTTTAGATATCAGCTGAGCTCGTGCTGCGCTGCAGTTGTGCGCGGGTGCCAGCGGATCGGGATCGGAGCAGCTCGGAGCTGCTCGGAGTCTCTCTGTCCGGGCTTGGACATCGTCTTAACCCGATAATCGGCTGAAGAAGGGGCTTTTAAAAAAGACAACAACAAAAAAGACCGCAAGAATGTGACTCTTAAATGTGCCCGTTTTTTTTATTTTTTAATCTCCGAAAACGACCCAGTTTCTGATCTAAACGATTTGATTTTTTTATATTATTATTTTCTTCATCATCTGCTCCCTCTGAACATACTTGGACCGTCCGGGGTTAGGATATTCTTTTTTTCTTTTCTTTTTTTCAATTTTTCCAACCGGTTTGGGCAGTAATATGTCCAGGCGAAAACAGACCAACCCCTTCAAAGTTAACTGTAGGTATTTCAGGTATTGTCTCTCTTACTATTTCACGAGTTTTATTGATGACACTTGCGCTATCCGTGTATACTTGGGTCGGTTGACATGATCACGCTGCGAGGCAAGCATTGTGAGTTTTCTCTCTCTCCGTGTGTGTTTGTTTGTTTGTTTTATCTATATTTGTAGGATATAAACATCGTAACTAATGATATTTGTGTTGCCAGACAGCTTTTAAAGAACCAGGAATTAGGCAAAAGGCAGTTTGGGGTTCAAAAGTTGTTTTTTGTTTTTATTTATTTATTTTTTGAGGTAGAGGTAGGTTAGGGTTAGCACTTTAATTGTGATGGTTAATGTGAGGGTAAGGGGTTAGGGAGTATTTTAACTCTATGAAGATTGTCCAAAAAGATATGCATGTGTATCATAGTTTAAAAATGCAGTCCCAGGACACCTACTGTTGCAGGAACTACCACAGAATTAGTTTTGAGTATTTTGGCAGGTGCTTTTGTGCATGCATTGAGTTTTGGGTTTGTTTGTTTTTTCATGGGTGGAAGTTGGATTTTGTGAGGTGGCTGTAAGTGTGATTGGTCCACATAGAGCCAATGCAAAGAGTGGTAACTTCCTTATCAGAATTCTTTGATTATTTGATAAACAAACATGTATTTTAAGTTTGAGTAAATCAACCCCCATTTACCAAGACTACTGGGTTTTTTTGGGTTTTTTTAAATATTACAGTCCTGGTGACTTTTCTTTGTATTGAAGGTAAAAACCTTTTTGGAATGTGCCAAAATGTGTATATTTGGGAACAGGTTTTGCCAAAATAACAGATAAAGCCATGAAATGTGGCAGGTTTGTAGTTGATGCCAAGCTGGTAAACTTGTGTGATCCAGCCCATGAGCCCTATAACTAGAGACCATCTTGCAGTGGGATCACACAAGTTGTGACACATGCCAGAATACTGACATTTAGACTCATTAGTACTAAGTATTCAGCACTCATGAGTTGGACCACACCCATCTTCTGACTTAACCGTTATTTCGCTGAAGAATACAGATATGTAATGTTTCGTGTCAGCGCCTTACAGCTTTTGTGACATTACTGCACTGGAAAAATTTGCCCACAGACACATATACAAACAACTGTCAGCATTTTCGAAATTCAGTTTGAGGTATCTCTATGGTACATTTTACCATGATGACACACACAGAATCACAAGTAGAAACCAATAATAGCTACTCTATCATGCTTGGTAATAATGCAGTAATAACCATGCATACTTAATGCCAGCGTGTTGACGGGTGATGCAGCCACTTTGATTCAATCTTAGTGCGGTCCCACTTGACCACAGTTATTATTTACAGGTATATGAAAACAAAAGAAACGGGCATGAAATGGGCAATAAATGCAGTGAGAGCAAGCTCAGGTCAGATGCACTCAACAGACTAGAAAATCAATAGTGACCATCTTGCAAGGTTTTTCCAGCATAATTTTAGTGTTTACCACACCACAGAAAAACCACTCGCACAGTGATAAAACTATCAGTCAGTTTTTATGTAGGGTTAAATTTAGTCTTTAACCCGACTCGCTTTTTCATTTATCAGTTGTTTAAAAATAACTAAGATATGTAAGATACCCAATACTCTCACCTTACCTGTATGTGGCGTCATCCCCAAAAGGCCAATTTCGAGCCAGGAAAAACCTTGTCTGGTGATCAGAAGGCATTACTACACTTTAATGCAAATACTCGCCGCACCACACACAATCTCAAACTCGGCCTCATTTAGATCTCATCTGTAAAGTTTTGTGTGTGTGTGATTAGTACTGTTGTTGGCACTGTCTTTCACTTCAGTTCAATTTTATTTATACAGTGCCAAATCACAACAACAAGCTACCCACAGACAGACAAACACCTGCCAAAGTACTCACACACATACAGGTACACAAGCTTATAACAATGCAAGCTACACTATTGCAGCATGTAATGACAAATAACTGAATGTGTTACATAATATGTGAAAGAGCACACTCCTGGTACATTTTTAAAAATAATTTAAGTAGCCACTATCACTTGTATTTTAATAGTGGAGCTTATTACTTGTTGGTGCTGATTACAGGCTTAAAATATTTTTTATAAATATCTCTCCTTTAAGGCCGACAAGCTTATATTGACTAGAAATGTTGTGTGAAAGAATCTTTCAGTTAATTTAGGTATCAAGGCTTGTGGCTAACCATGTTTCTGGTGTCAGTTTTGAGATGTTATTTTTGTCAGTTATCTGCTCTTTTAAAAAAAAAAAAGTATGAGGCATTTAAAAAAACAAAACAAAAAACCCCCCACCTATGACTAAACCATGAACAGAAGGGACAGAGGTTTCAGCTTGTACAAACAGTAGCTATGCGTGCACTTGATTCAGTTTTCTCTGACAGCTCAGATTTAGGACAAGGTTGCAGGAGAGCATTACTGAGCACACAAGCAGAAAGACTTCCCTTGTGTTGTATGCAAGAGTGTTTCTGTTATTTCCCCTTTCTTCCCTTATTGAATGATACGTCTAATATTTTTCTACTACACAAACACTTTTCATGCTTACTTTCTAATTCTGTTCAACATCTTAGTTTTCCATCCCAGATTTTAATTAAGATTTTATTTTAATGGTAAGCAGTCATCTGAATAAACAAACATCTGGTTTCTGTTGTTTATATGTGATGGTTTGCTGCTCATCTGTTAAATAATTTTTTAGCTAAATAGTAATTTCTTCCATTTAAAGAAGGGACCTTGGGCTTACTGGTCGCTTACAGTGTGATGCATACTGACTGGATTACTGACATTTGTTGACCAAATTCTATTTTAAAATAGTGTCATATTTTTATAAAGCACAGATAAATTTATTGAAGCAGATCTCAGGAGCTCTTGGGAGACCCTCTAATGTAGATATTTTGTTGGTGACTCATCTTCTACCAGGATGCTCTTGTCAGTGCTTACCCTGCTGACCTCTTATCTTAAGCTAGTTTTTGTCCACTGAAGGGGATTGCCCAGTGTAATCTACTGAAGTATGCTGCGACCCTCCTTTCTAAAGAGTTTGTTTAAACTTCTGGAGAAATGCATCTCACACTTGCTGCAGACCGCAGTCATCCCTGTGAGCTAATGAGCTCATTTGTTGCTCTGAAACACCTTTGAGAGTGAGCGAAAGGCCTCAGGAGGCCCCAAGACTGTTGTATAATATGTTGTTTGTTTTTTAAATTCTTGTGAGTGCAGAAGGACACCTTTTGCACACCAACTTTCATTCTTCCTCACCATGATTTGTTTTACCTGTCTTTTCTTGTGAGGTATGAATTGCATTCAAAGAGCTGTCCCCTTTGAGTGGGTCAGACCAGACAGACTGACAGACCAGACAGGCAGGGAGACAGTCTGACAGGCAGGCGGGCTGACACACATGCACATGCTCACACACACACACAAATGCACACACTCAGTAGTACGCACACACACACACACACACACACAAACACACACACAGGGAATTCCAGACAATGATACAACAGCGGTGTCTGTCTAGCTGTTAAGTTTGATGTACAACAATACTCAAGATTTTTATGCATTACATAAAAGTATTTTGTTTGGAGGTGGTGGTGCATACCCTCGTGGTGTCAAGTGGATGCCTGTCAGGGAAGTACAGTATATTTGTGTAACAGTATATGTGAGGCTTTGGTTTCATAATTTTTCTGTACCTAAATGTAGAAGTTCTGAAAACCTTTATTAGTATTAATTATAACAAATAAGGTGTTATTTCAGAATATTTCACATTATATATGTATTGTTGATCCAACTATGAAATTGAGTTCTCAGGTGGGGGGGCTGTTATGAATCCAACTTTGAGTCTCGTGTGGCTACAAGGTGTTTGTCAGTCTTGTAGTTGAAGCAAAATCCTAATCTAAACATGTAGGTTATTCGTGGTGAGAACTGATCCGATGTCTGGCCCACCGTCCTTGTTCTCCAGAAAGTCTGTGGACGTAAGAGGGGGGGGCCCCAGTACTTCTGCAGATTCAGACAGTGTTGTGTGTCTGCATGTGTGCGTTTTTGGAGGGGATGGCTGCTGAAAAGGAGAAGGAGGGGCCTTTGAATTCAACAGGACCCCCATTGCTCTGTGTTTGAGTAGAGTTTTGGCATTCTGTCTTTTGTCTGTTTTGTTTTGTGCGCTACCCCTCCGTCACCCTACCACCCCCGGCCTGCCCCCCCCCCCAACCAGCCCTCTCCCTCTTGTGTGTGTCTCTTGGCTGATGAGTTTGTCTCTTTGTCTGGATTCAGTCAGACACTGCGTCACCTCCTGCCTACAGACACACAGACTCAGAGATAACATCGCAGTGCTAGAGACTGAGGGAGCGAGGAGGGTGGGTAGTGGTGATGGTGGCGGCGGGGGGGAGCAAGGAGAGACAGATGTACAGACAGAACCGTAGCGGTGGGGGGATGGGTATCTCTCACACATCAATCATTGGCTATGTGCCGAGAAGCCAGCCTGTTGTAGTAGTTCACAGTTCAATACTCGGACCCACTCTAACGAATGCTTGGATTTCTGTGGGAAAAGTGCCCAAACTGTGTTCACATACCAACTTCTCACAAGTAGCCAAATGACTAGCTTTAAGATTATACTTCTGTCTTGCTCACACACACAATAAAAGAGAAAGTGTGTGTCTGTGCACCGTGCACAGTACCTCAGGATTGTGATGAATGCTGTAATTACTTCTGCCAGTCTCAGGTAACTGAAGTCAGGATCTCTCTCTCCCATCTTCTGATCTGTGTAAATGGAGAGGGAGCACACAAGGGAAGAAAATTGGATTTTAAGCTATCATTAATTTTCGCTATCTCAAGTGGTGATGTTCCTATGTGTGAATGCCAGAGGAGTTTTCACCAAGACTGCATCCAAAGGAGCAGTGCTGGCAGTTGAATGAGCATTTGCGGAGTCCAGTGTAATAAGAAGAAAAGTGAAGGGATTGCATCGCATCCTGCAGCCAAAAAGAGCCGCTGTGTACAATAAAGTGTGGCATCGCGGCAAGTGAAATGAGCTACATATGGGCTGTCATGGTGCAAAGCTTTATGCTCCCCCTCGGAGCTGATGGTAAAGATATAGAAGTAGACAGAGCTCCATATATAAGCTGGGAGGACAGAGGGCGAGCCAGGCTGTTCAGTGTGTGGGTGGTACTGAAGGAGAGAGAGAGAAACGGAGCAGCTAGGCAGTTAGCTGGAGGATAACAGTGCAGGCTGCTACCCCCGTGGGACTGCAGCATGGCTGTCGGAACAGCTAGCATGTATCTGTGATTGTATATGTGTGTAAAAATAGTGGGGGTTGGGATGCAAATGAAGTAAATGTGCATGCATATATGCAACTGGGCTTGTCTCGCTGCTTTTGTATGAATCCTGCTGCTTGTTGTATAGGTCATATAAAACCAGATGAATCTGCTAAGAAGTTCTTCTCAAGCTGATCGCGCCCCCAGAGTGCTAAGAAAAAGGTAGAATGGTTTCAATAATTTACTCTCTGGGACAGCTTTCTATCAGTTTTGCTCTGATTATAGGTTTTGTTTTCATTAGCGTGTTATATTTCTGCAATAATCTCAAGATTTTTTAATTGTAATTGGATGGCGTGATCCACATTAAGTGTGATCAAACCATGGAACTTCAGCAATAGGTGAAACCACTTCTATTAAAAGATTTAAAGATTTATACCTTCTTGTGATACACTACAGTAGCGGATGCTGTAATGAAGTTGCTATGGAGATAAAGCTTTCATATGCCGGGTACAATGTATGGGTAGAGACAGTTGCTCAGAATCGTTTTCTTTTTGTGCCCAAGGCAGGACAAAATTTCAAGGTATACCTATAAAAGAAGCCTCATTTGGAATATCATCAGTTCTTCTGATTGTGCAGTCAGATGAAGATGTTTTTGAGCAAAAAGCCTTCAGTTCTTTTTGTGCTTCACTATAGGCTGCACTAAACTCATCAGATTCTGTCATACACAATCCAACAGGCAGTCTTGTTGTCCCTGGTTCTGATCCAGCATCTGCTGAAGTGGAGATTTCTCTCTGAAGTTATGTCAGGATTCCAGGTGCCTCTTTAGCTTCCTTGGCAACATGTTGGCATTTTTAACTCCTTCCAACAACAGCTGCAGTCAGGCTGAAGGCCAGTGACTGTCAGTCATGGCTTTTTAATATTTAACTGCACAAAAAGTATACCTGCAGTACTATTAAGGCACACTATTATGGCCCAAGATTTTGACGCATAGAACCAGATGGTAGTAGTTGTCCTCTGTATAAGATTATTGTTCTATCAATGTCCAGGATATGTTAGGGACACATCCTCATTTGTATTTCTCAGCATCTTTAGGTGTTGTGACTTTTTGCTTACAATATAGGGAGTGCAGAATTATTAGGCAAGTTGTATTTTTGAGGAATAATTTTATTATTGAACAACAACCATGTTCTCAATGAACCCAAAAAACTCATTAATATCAAAGCTGAATGTTTTTGGAAGTAGTTTTTAGTTTGTTTTTAGTTTTAGCTATTTTAGGGGGATATCTGTGTGTGCAGGTGACTATTACTGTGCATAATTATTAGGCAACTTAACAAAAAACAAATATATACCCATTTCAATTATTTATTTTTACCAGTGAAACCAATATAACATCTCCACATTCACAAATATACATTTCTGACATTCAAAAACAGAACAAAAACAAATCAGCGACCAATATAGCCACCTTTCTTTGCAAGGACACTCAAAAGCCTGCCATCCATGGATTCTGTCAGTGTTTTGATCTGTTCACCATCAACATTGCGTGCAGCAGCAACCACAGCCTCCCAGACACTGTTCAGAGAGGTGTACTGTTTTCCCTCCTTGTAAATCTCACATTTGATGATGGACCACAGGTTCTCAATGGGGTTCAGATCAGGTGAACAAGGTGGCCATGTCATTAGTTTTTCTTCATTTATACCCTTTCTTGCCAGCCACGCTGTGGAGTACTTGGACGCGTGTGATGGAGCATTGTCCTGCATGAAAATCATGTTTTTCTTGAAGGATGCAGACTTCTTCCTGTACCACTGCTTGAAGGTGTCTTCCAGAAACTGGCAGTGGGACTGGGAGTTGAGCTTGACTCCATCCTCAACCCGAAAAGGCCCCACAAGCTCATCTTTGATGATACCAGCCCAAATCAGTACTCCACCTCCACCTTGCTGGCATCTGAGTCGGACTGGAGCTCTCTGCCCTTTACCAATCCAGCCACGGGCCCATCCATCTGGCCCATCAAGACTCACTCTCATTTCATCAGTCCATAAAACCTTAGAAAAACCAGTCTTGACATATTTCTTGGCCCAGTCTTGACGTTTCAGCTTGTGTGTCTTGTTCAGTGGTGGTCGTCTTTCAGCCTTTCTTACCTTGGCCATGTCTCCGAGTATTGCACACCTTGTGCTTTTGGGCACTCCAGTGATGTTGCAGCTCTGAAATATGGCCAAACTGGTGGCAAGTGGCATCTTGGCAGCTGCACGCTTGACTTTTCTCAGTTCATGGGCAGTTATTTTGCGCCTTGGTTTTTCCACACGCTTCTTGCGACCCTGTTGACTATTTTGAATGAAACGCTTGATTGTTCGATGATCACGCTTCAGAAGCTTTGCAATTTTGAGACTGCTGCATCCCTCTGCAAGATATCTCACTATTTTTGACTTTTCTGAGCCTGTCAAGTCCTTCTTTTGACCCATTTTGCCAAAGGAAAGGACGTTGCCTAATAATTATGCACACCTGATATAGGGTGTTGATGTCATTAGACCACACCCCTTCTCATTACAGAGATGCACATCACCTAATATGCTTAATTGGCAGTAGGCTTTCGAGCCTATACAGCTTGGAGTAAGACAACATGCATGAAGAGGATGATGTGGACAAAATACTCATTTGCCTAATAATTCTGCACTCCCTGTACACCCTGTACCGGGGCAGGTCCACCACAGGCGAATCAGATCTGGGTGTTTGTCCCTAACATCTTGGCGCACAGCTGGGGTCTTTCCTCCTCATCCACAGCCATTGACTGCAGCGCTAAGCAATCCCTGGAATCACCTTGAAGGTGGTGGCATAGGGTTTGGCTGTGCATCTCCAAGTGTTTAATAAGTTTAACTGTGGAATGCTAAACTGTTGCTATCCAGCCTCAATGCTCTGCATCTGATTTCAGCTGAGTGTGTCACAGCTTTTTCCCATGGTACTTTTAGTTCTATAAAGTAGACAATACAGAGAGTGGTGGACCAAAGTACCAGATCTGGTCTTTGGGCAGAAGCAACTATTTCTGATGGGATTATAAGCTGTTGACCTGTATCAAAGAACATTTTCTAGTAACAACCTCCTTCAAAAGTCTTCCTGGTCAGTGATGGAGGGTATTTTTGTCATTGTTCTTAAAGTGGCAGTGGTGCTGCTCTTTTGGCATTGATAGACAGAGACTTCAGCACCTGGTTGTGTCTCTAAGTATACCTGCCTTGACAAAGGCTCACTTTAATTAAAGTCATGATGTGCCTGAGTGCGTTTCCAGTTGATTGTCCCTTTATTCAATATTTCCCACTTCATCCACTTTTGCTGTTGGGCTTCTAAGATTAGCAAATCTTGCAGCCGCCTCCTGCCACTGGAGTTCTAAAACTACCAGCTTTCGCCATTTTCCTTTGTTCCACAAGGGTCTATCTGGAAACAGGCCCACTCCTACTCTCCTTTGCTGAATGTAGCTCCCAATCTTAGAAGGATGGAGTGCTGATTTAGCCTGTAGTACAGTTTCTGTTGGTGTCCATTTCCAACATGTTGTTAATACTGGCATGACGGGTCTTATGGTTGTGTCTCAAGACTATGAGAAGGTCAACTCCAGTCTTGTCTTGAAGCCTAGTTTGAAAGAGCTTGTTGGCTTTTTCTACATGTACCACAAGTGAGAAAGTCAACTTTTCAAGAATCTTACCGACGGTCCTTCTACTGTCTTTCTATCTTCAGGGCCATTCCACACTTCAACCATCACAGGACTCCAGCACACTATTAACATGGATGGCAGAGACGAATTCACAGAGGACAGTGAATGCTGCAGCAACAACTCCCAGGAAGTCCAAGGGCAGGATAGCTTCTCAGGTACAGGATGGAGGAAAGGGTCAGGGAAGGACTGTTGGACTCTGTAGGAATGTCCTTGGAATGAGGGGTGTTAGTGAGAATAAGCCCTGCCCTGTGTTTTGTTGTCTGTCCGTATTGATAGGGCTGTGTTTGCCTCCATAGAAGACAGCGATAGTGACCCAGAAAACCACGGCGAAGACTCGTCCTCCAACACCTCTGCTGACGACCACATGACCACCAAGAGAACGCAGTGTCTCCTACAAGGAGCAGGAGTCAAAGAGGTGAGAGGGCTGCTAATTTAGACACCTTCACTCCAGTGTTTGTTATGATGGTGCTTTGAATGGCAATAATGTTTATTTCATTCTAACAAATACAAAAAAGGAACACGCACAAAGGTTGTGGTAAGGTTCTCATAACTGGAAAAATAATTTTATCTATTTCTCACTGTGTACGTCTTTGAAAACAACTTCTTGGCACATCATCAATTAGTTTGAACACAACTTATGCATTACACTAGAAGAGACCATACTGGTAACGTTGTGGTGTGGAATAAACACACAAACAAAACACGACAGAGATTAAAAAAAAAAATGAAGACAAGTATCTGCCCTGCATCTGTTTGATTATGAAATATGTGGTTTATAAACGAGTTGGTAGGCGTGAGAAGAATTTATCAACTCTCATCCATCAGTCGTGCATGAAAAACAAGTCAATGTGAACCGTAATTTGCATCTAGATGCCCACCCTGTCATCTGCTCCAGTTTTATGATGTTTAATTAGGTTCATGCATCTGTGAATTTAAAGCTAATGTGCTGTGCTAGAGAATATTGCAGATATTTCTCCTGAGATAACCGGAAAGGAAGTAGTGATATTTCACCAAAATCTTTCTATTTGTATGCAAAATAACAATTAACATAATAAACTTTTGACATTTTTGTTTTATTACTTTGAAAAGATAAAAGTGAAAATGATAAATAATCAGTTAAAAGACATCACTAATATAGTAAAAGTGTGGGGGGAGTAGTGGGCTACCTACTTAGTACATCTACAGGAGCCATGGAAACCCATGCCATGAAACCACATGCAGTTACTGAATCAGCAGAGCGTTGGTGAATTTTATGCACTGCTCTGTAACTTTACATGATCTGTCACATTCACAGATGAGTTGCTGTGGTTCCTAAAAGCTTCCACTTTGCAATAATACAGCTTACAGCTGATCGTGACTGTTTGTGAGGGAAGAAATTTCATGAACGGACTTGTCCTCGCAACGCTGGCGTCATTTTACAGCAACACACATGAATTCAGAGAGCAAACCATTTTTTCACAAATGTTTGTAAAGGCAGACCATATGGCTGTTTGATTTTTTTAGACCTGTGCAATGGTTCGAGAACACCTGGATTCAAAGATGAAGAGGTCTGGCCCAATATTTTTATTCAAAAGTGCCCTTTGAGTTATTAAACACCCCCAGGTCCAACCAATATGTTTTCTGCCTGCACCTTCTGTTTGAAAATGTTCTGTGAGTCACATCTGTCTCAGCACACAGTGTGATGTCACTGTCAGTGAGTCACCGGGACTTGTAGGAATTTTGCTCAGTCATACACTCAACACATCTTCATCCACTTGTGAAAATGCTTCAGACCAAAACAAGGCCTCTTTTACGTTTTAACTGCCATCATACAAATTGGAAATCTTAATTTAATAAATAACTCAGAATTCAGATTTGTGATTTACAACTGTAAGATGTAGGTGTAAAATCATTTGAATGTAGTGTTAATGTGCTTCTGAAACGAGTTTAAATGGTTCTTGACTTTCCTCAGGAGAGCGAGGAAGGGGGAGAGCACAGCAACAACTTTGTTTGTCCTCTCTGCCCGCTGGATTTCAGCAGCCCAGATAAGCTCATCTCCCATGTCTACCAGGTGAGAATAACATCGTCTCACCTGCCCCGATCTAGTACAGAACCAAAAAAAGAAATGCAATTTTCAAAGCCGTGTGGCAGCAGCCTATCTGCTCTGCAATCTGTCTACTTTGTCATATAGCTGCATAGTTTTGTTTTTTAAACTCTGTATGCTGTTTGCATTTATACTACCATGCATAACAACCACAGCATCAATTATAACTGTTGCAGACATGAATTTAAATATTATAATTTTACTTTTCAAGTTCATAATATTTTAAATGTATATTTCCTTTGTTATTTTTTTCTTTTGCAAACATATTGCAAACTGATAATCGCCTGCAATACAAAGTTATTATATCTTTTAAGTTTGCTGCTTTTCTCATCTCTGTTTGCTGTCTTGTAACAGCACACGACTATGATGAGCAACACCAAGAGCTATGTGTGCCCAGTGTGTGGGCGAGCCCTGAGTTCGCCCGGCTCACTTGGACGCCATCTTCTCATCCACTCTGAGGACCGCCTCTCCAACTGCGCTGTCTGTGGTGCACGCTTCACAGACACCAACAACTTTAACAGGTTGAGCTCATCTCTGCTGTAGCTCTCATCTCAGGTCTTAAATGCAGATTGAATATAGATGTTGTGATAAAATTATACTAACTGGGTCCTGAAGTTTCTGTGTTTATTTAGTGCTTATTATTTAATTATGTCATTTATCTTAAAAAATTTTAAAACAATATCTCATATGTGGTCCCTTTATGACAAGGTGAAAAGACACCACTGATTCAGAAGGATGAGCTATTTAAAATGAGGCCTTTTAATTTTTCTAGTATCTAAAAATTGATTCTGGCAGGAGTGTAATGTAGAAATTTAAAAAACTGCATGCTACTTTTTTTCTTTCTTTTTTTTAAAGACAAACCTTTTCTTTTGTCGAACCTTTGAAAATATAAATTGAGTAAAAAGAAGTCACATTTTCTCTTTAATACATTATAATAGAATGAGAAAGAGCAATGGTTTTCCAAGTGTGGGATTAGACAGAATGCAGAGCATGAGGGATGAATAAAATTAGTACTGCAATGACAGATTTAATGGAAATAAACTTGCGTGTTGCTTAGCAACTACCATTACATTTCTAATTTAAACAGCACTGACAAGGTCAGGACGCATTGTAGAAGGAGAAGCAGTGTGAAGTGATGAAAAGGAGAGAAGAGAAAAGTCATGAAGCATTACAGTTGGCAGAAGCATTTGCTGCTAAGTTTGGAAAAATAAAACATAAATACTTGTTATTCTAAAGAGAGACAAAAAAAGGTGTATCTTAGATGTACGTGGAAAAGCTGTTTCATGTTGTTCCAGCCAGCTACAATAAAGTAACATAACCAGCATCTGGCAACCAGTGTTTTCTGAACAGTCACCTCCTCTGAGGCTGTTAACAGCCTGTTAAACTTCTCTCCAGAGAGCTAGCCAGAGTTCATTTGACGCATGGCCCTTATTCCTCTCTGAAGCAAAAAAGTTTGGGAAACGACTAACATGGAATCAGTCATCTCTTCCCATTGCAGCAAAGTGGTTTCAAGTCATGTAACTCATCGCAGCTTGACAGAAGCTAAATTTTACTGTTGCCTAAAATATGTGACCATACGAGCCAGGCTAACAAAAATTCAAGGCAAAAACAATGCCTGTCAGTCTGATGTATGAAGCCTTTGTTGCAGGCTGGTGGAAAAAAATCCCTGCGGGGTGAAATCTCGGATTTCAGACTGCTCTGAACACTTAGTTTCAGATAGTTTAGTGTTTTTTTTTCCTCCTGCTCTTGTCTCTGTGTAACGTAAGCGAGAGAGTATATCACAGATATCGTGATCTCAGGCACGCTGTGGCTGTGTGCACAGAAACCCCACCAGCTGTTCAAAACTCAGATGAAAGTTAGTTTATAGTGACGGTGAGAGAGCTAAAAGCATTTTACTTAGACGCAGTATAAAATGAATACGTTTATTTTTAACAGGAAACAAATCTCGTCTAGGAGACCTCAAGTGAAAGGCTCTATGATCCCCACATTAAAGATTTAGACAGGAGCAAGCTTTCTATCAGGGATCTAATGCTTCTCTGGAAGAGTCCAGACCACTTAAAAAAAAAAAAAAAAAAAAAGGATGTTTACCTGATTCATGTTTCCTGTCGTAGGGAGAAGCTTAAAGAAGTCCTCGACACAACTAGGATGGATTTTACTGGGGGAAGGGACACCAGTTCCATGTCCCAGTCCCTCTCGAGCAGCCCCATGAGCAGCCCGGGCCCCTGCACTGACTCTTGCCATGGACTGGGCCCTAGTCCCAGTTCGTGTCAGGGTCCTTGCCCGTGTCAAGCAACTAACCCCAATCCCAACCTATGTCAAGCCCAACGTTCTTGCCAAGGGCAGGGTCATATCTCAAGCCAGTGTCAAGGCCCCAGACCATGTCATGGCCCTGGGCCAGGATCAGGACCGTGCACAGACCAGGGACCCGCATTTCCCTCACTGCCCGATAGTCTCCTCTCTGAAGGGCCATCCCTCGCCTCAATCCCTGATGCACTCAACTCCTCCTCTTCAGGCCTTCCTCCTATCCCTGATATCCTGAGCCCTATGCCAGTGTATCCTGCCGGAGTGCTGCTGGTGTGCAACAGCTGCGTGGCTTATCAGCAGCTAGTGGCGGCCCAGTCACCGATGCGAAAATGGGCTCTGCGTCGGAAGAACGAGCCCTTGGAGGCCCGACTGCAGCGTCTGGAGCGTGAGCGCACGGCAAAGAAGAACAAGCGGGCGTGTGAGACAGAAGAAGAGAGGGAGCTGAGGCGGCTGCGGGACCGCGAGGCCAAGCGCATGCAGAGGATGCAGGAAACGGAGGAGCAGCGGGCACGCAGGCTGCAGAGGGACAGGGAGGCCATGCGATTAAAGAGGGCCAACGAGACACCAGAGAAGAGGCAGGCCAGGCTGATCCGCGAGAGGGAGGCAAAGAGGATCAAGCGACGGCTGGACAAGATTGACCCTGCTCTGAGGACACAGATAGAGCATGATCCTGCAGCCATGGCTGCCCTCACAGCAGACATGAGTCTCTTCCAGTTTCCCTGCCCTATGCCTGTCCCCTCCATTGATAATGGTCTATTCATGAAGCTGCCCTAGTGGGTCCAGGCCAATCGGGTGAGGGCAGAATCCAGTTGGCTTCTCGCAGCATCATTAACCTCTGCACTGCGCCATCAGGCTGCCTGTTCACAGAGAACCATTCCTAGCTGGTTTCCTCTCAGCTCGATCTGCGTCGAACAGCTTCGCACACAAGCTGCTTTGTTAAATACAACAAAAACTTCTTCAACGTCTTTTTTTAAACAGCCTAGAAAACCTTGGGAACAGGGATGAGAATGTTTCTTATTGTATGGATGATGACATAAGAGCATGTTGTAAAGAGATTTTATCTGTTGCGTCAGTGGACTAGCAGATTTAACACAGTTCATACTCATAGGAGCAGTTACACTTCCTTTGAGGGGACAAAAAAAAAAATCATTTGCACATGGACCTTCAGTGACAGGAGAGGGGACTTTGTAGCCACAGTCCCCTCTCCTTTCTGGTCCACTCCGCCAGCCCAGTGACTCTGATTTCCAGGTAGCTACACCTCTCTTCAAGCTGCTACCATGGGTCCCTGGGAAGTTCGTGTTCAGTCAAACTACTACCTCAGCTGGCGCCGTGGACGCGCCCTCTGTCCTGTGGCTTACTGCGTTCCAACTCCAAGCTTCCAAAGCTCTATATGTACTGTACACTACTACCGAGGATGCAGGTCATTTTTGTTTGTTTTCTTTACATTGTTATGTTTGTATTGATCATTCAGGCACTTTAATAGGACACACACATTCACAAGTGATTTTAAAAACAAGAGGCGTTATAGATTCTGACATAAAGTTTGAATGAATGTCCTATTGAACGTGTTCAGTGTTGAGCTACATTCCTCTTATTTCTGAGTTTTACATCTCAATGCAGTCCACCTTTGTATATTCTCTTTGCCAAGATACGACTCTCGCGTCTTTACGCTCCGAACATTTTTGCCAATGTCATTTATATTTTGACTTTCTTTTACAGAGGTTTTCTCTGGCTCTTAAAAAACAACAAAAAAGTAAAGTCATAAAGTCTGTGCTGCTGTTATTGTACTGTAAAATACATTAGTTACCTCTTATATGTTTGGGCTCATTGCATTGAGGAATATTCTATTCCTGTAAGTGGTTGCAAAGAAACAGTACACAACATGTTACCCGTTGACCTCAGAATTTGTCGCATTACTTGAATTCTGCCCTAAAAGATGCATTTGTTTTCCTCATGAGCGGGTTCCGACATGGTGGGTTTTTACCGTCATACGGGAAATCGTACACAGATAATGCAACCTCTGCTTTGTGCAATTTGTGTAGCATCCACATGTATTGTAAGGCTGCAGTACCTTCAAGATGTGTAAACAGTACCACTTAAATTATGTTTTATATCTGCAAGTCACTTTTATGGAGTCACATGACAAGTGGAAATTGTTCTAAACACTTTTTTTGTTTGTTTCCTTCATCTGTTACTGAGCACTGGGGCTAACTTCACGGCACATACAGCCCATACCAGGAGATTCATTAACCTCATTCCAGCACATATTTATGCAATATGATGTGAATATATATATATATATATATCTGTTTTTTTTTTCTTGTAAAAGTGTTTTGAGGTGTTTTGTTGATTTACAAAATGTTAAAATTAGAGGCCATGGTTGGATAACCCTTGTTTAATTTCCTGCCTGTTACCTCCACTTCTTGTCTTTGCTTATCCAGATGGAAACATTTAACAGTGTCAAATGAGCAGTTTCAGAAGTACTCTTTAAAGAAGAACGAGCAGCGGTTCTGTTTGAGTCACTCCTAGACAAGCCGCAACCCACCTGGCTGTTAGTTCCAGCAGGTTTAATGAAGAAAAAACAAAAGACCAAAAAATTAAAGGGAGTTTTGGTTTTATCCTCAGAGGCTTTTTTCTAGGAGTGCATCAAACCTCTATGCAACAGATGTTATTTATTAAAGGAAATTAATTCACTTTTCACTGAAACTATGCAGAATGCGACCTCAATTTTAAACAGACTTCAAAGCAAACAGTTCAGCTACTCAGGCAGTTTAACTCAGAGGGCTCAGGGCCTGGATACGGCACCCCAGCCCATAAGAATCATTTGTAGACCTGTCATGCAAACAGAACAGTTTTAGGCAGTTTTGGGACTTTTAGTAGAGACATTTTTGTCTTTTTTTGAGAGATGTTTCCTCTTCCTAGTTCAGCACAAAAAGCAACAGGGTTTCACTGCCATCCTTCTCATTATACACTCTACCAAGGGCAGATCAGTGTTCTCAACAAAGGCTTCAGGTGTCGTCTCTCTCTCTCAGAATATGAATACTGGGTATTCTCAGAGGTTGCTCTTTGAAATTGCTGTGACCCTGTTTGTCCTACAACTTCACTTACTAGTTGAAAGGAAGTTCTGTGGACTCTGACGTGGCGCTGTTCTTTGGCAGCAGCGCTCTCTCAGTGTGGATTAGGTAAAAACACTGCATGTCCTGAAACTGCACTCGTCCTAGAATGGTTCAACATGAGCTTGTGTTCTGTTTGTTTATGCCTGCCTGTTTTTTACAGTTTAATCGAAAAATGTTTCAAGATGTTGGCCTTTCTATATTCTATCAGGATTTTCTCTCAATGTCCATGTTTACAAAAGAAGTCTTTCTGATCAAGGCCAAATGAATGAGCTAAACTGCTAATGACAACATGCTAGTTGTGATATCAATGCATTCTGACTGGATGGCACTTTGGGGGACGCCATCCTCTGTTACTGGAATAACAGATGTACAGACCGTGACGAAACCTGGATAAGAATGTGGAAATAAACATTGAATTTATTATAATGTTGGTTTGCAGCATTGTTTACATTTTTTGCATTGTTTTTTTTTTTCCTACAAAGCACTGCATAAGATCAGTTCTGTTGTTTCCAAACCTTGAGCCCCTGCAGCCCATTGTCTTCATTAATCATTAACAAGGGGAAGCATTTAGGTTTCAAGAATCAAACTAAAGTAAAAGCACAATCTCACCTGCAAATTGTGTTTATACATGAATCATTAGTTCAACTTAAACTCGCTGCATTACCACCCTGGTCATTCATTGTTTTAGCTGAAGTGGCTTTGTCCTCCCAGGAGAACCTGACCCCTATTTTTAGATACACTGGGTTAATTGGCAATTCTAAATTGTCTGTAAGTGCTAATAGTTGTAAAGGTTAATAGCTTAAACTTTAAGCACAGAGTGAGATCATCACTGAGTGCCAAACTTAAAAAATGTAGGTCTACGCATGTATCCTCATAACAACTCAGGACTTTAGTGGGCACCATGCACGCTTAGACTGAAATTCATAAACATTATGGTGGACAGGGTAGTAGTTGACACCGACATCAAAATAGCCAGCTATGATATACTCCCCAAGACCATCAGGAAATGATGAAACACAAACAAGAAATGTCCTGCAAAATAACAGACATAATAAAAGGAGAAACAAATTTCAGGACCTATTGTGATATACTATGTGAGGTAACCAGTGCAAGTACCAAATGCGCTCAAATCCCAAATAACTAGATTACATAATAGGGTTACCTGTGTGCATTTTACTTTGGACAGCTGTGTACAGACGTGTAGCTTCTGAATGTTTCCATTTACTGAAAGTAAATTGATACATTTTATACAATTTGGCTTATAACACATATAAAACTAAGCTAATGTAACATATGTGTTAAATACTTGTGAATTTCACCCAAAACACTTTCTTTTTTTGGATTAAATATGTCATTTTTGCATCTCACTCTCCTACCTGTGTGATCCGAGTCTGTGTGCGTTCATGTGCATGTGTGCGCTGCGTGGTGACGAAGGCGCGTGCATGTGTGCCCCGGTCACAGCTCCTTTCAGCATGGCCGGAGGAGAGGTGTACTGGCAGTCGCATGACACACACAGATCGAACGCATATTTCTGTGTTGCAGGTATGGAGATGTTCTTATGTTTTGGAGATGCAGTCTTTCATTTATTGTTCTTATAAGTTGTTTTGATGTTTTTTCAGTGACATATTATTTATTTTGTGCTTTTTGTTTTTGAGAGCTTAAGTTAATGTTTTAAAACAATTTGTTGTATTTGATTCATTACATTAATGTACATTAATGAAGCTGCAGGCTCAGCTCCTTTCAGCATGGCCGGAGGAGAGGTGTACTGGCAGTCGCATGACACACACAGATCGAACGCATATTTCTGTGTTGCAGATGTGCAGTAAAGAGCCAAAGACTCAGTACTGTCTCCTGCCTCTTACTTTCACGCCAGAACACAACGCAGAACAACAGGCGTAACGCATGAACGGGTTACACTAACACTGTGTAACAATGTGACATGAGCACTTTTGTTCAGCAGCTCTTATTGTATACTACTATATTTACCAGCTATACATTACAGGTCAAGATGTGACAATCAACTTGTAAAATGGGTTATTCACAAGCAGCAAAATATAAAGTAGATAAAATAACCTCCCTCTAAAGTGGGTGTAGCTTGTGTAGAACCAGTGTGCACCCACTTCTTAAAGCTGGTCATGAAAGCTGTATGCTCTGAAAAAAGAACAGTTTAAAAAAAAAAAAGCCACAAGTTACCATAACATTCATGGCCATGATGGGATGAGTGCGTGTAAACCTCTGACCACAACTATAATTAAAAGCATTTTTTCACCAAAAGGACTATATATATATATATTATATACCGTATAATCCTGAGAAGATCTTTTATATACTATTGTAGGTGTATAGAACCTACAATAAAGAAACTGAAGCCACCAGTTTCTCTAAAATAATAAATGCACAACAGGACTAAGAATCACAGCACACAAGTTGGATAATTGTTTATATTTATATTTGTATATATATTTATATATATATATATATTATATTGTGTTTACTTAACAAACATGATAAATGCAATGTCTCCAAGTTAGCTGTAACAATAAAAATACAATATCTTTGTGTCCTTAAAGTACATAGAATTAAAACAGCAAAACAAATCAAAACAAACAAACAAAAAAACCGCTCTAAGTAGTTCACAGAGAGGTACAAATATACAGTACAAATCTATTTTATTCAAAAAGGATACAAATAAAAACGCAACAAAATAGAGATAGTAATGCTTTGTTAAAGTCAGGTAGGTGTAGGATATTCTAAGGGAGCACTTTGGGTCGACAACTCTAAGGCTTCTGATTAAGATCAATACATATTGGTACGGCCATACGATATTAAAACTCACTATACAAAGTTCATACAACCTGGATTATACTTGAGGATTGAATGTTACATTTACATAATTGCATATATTTTTGCAGATTTAGGCATTTAAAAAGATGCTGTTTTTTGTTTTGTTTTTAGTTATGCGTCACATAAAAAGCAGTGTCACCGTGTGCAGAAGGAAAAAAAAATAGTACAAAGTCATATCTGAAAATACACAGACTTTTTAAAACTTTTAACCGTTCTCATTTCTCCTGATTTAATTCGACATCAGCGGCACCAAAACCGTCCTAAATTCACCTTTGCAATACTGGATCAACAGGAAGTAGTTCACATAGAAATCCCATCGAGCAACGCCACAAAACATTGAAGAGAAAAAAAAATAGTCACATTACCACCGATAGAAAAGTTTTGGCTTTATGCAGCCTTTCTCACTTATCCAAACCCGCCTCTGCTGTTCAGACTGTCAGAGCACAAAACACCAAACACCACCCATTAATTTCTAAGGAGGAAAGAAAAAAAAAAAACCCTACAAATTCTGTGCAACAACAATAAAAACAACTGTGCATCTGTCTATGCATGTGAGGAATTAATAGATTGCCCTCCTTTTGCTGTCTTGTGTACAAAAAAAGTGCAGAGAAAAGCCTCCTTTCCATTCCCACATACTGGAAAAAAAAAAATAAAGGATCTGAATGTTAAATATGAGCCTAAAGAATCTATTAAAAACGGAATAAGAAATGTGTTTAAAAAGAAAAATGAAACCAAACCAAAACGTTGCAGAGTTCATGTCCCAAAGAAAGCCCACAGTCAACCTTTGAGACATCGAAATATGAATGTTTGTCATTTCTGATTCACTCTTATTCAACCTGAAACTGGGACGCTGAGCCTACCTGGAGCATCGTTTCAATTTCACATATTGTACAAAGCAGAATTTAAGGCATTAACGACAAGCATCATCGAAGCTATCTATACAAAAAATACAGCTATCTACAGAAACGCACAACCTGTGATTTCTCCGTGATTTTTTTGTGTGCTTTACATTTTGAAACTCTTCAAACTACCAACAGATTTCAAACACTGTAAAGGAGGACATTTAGTGCAATTACTTACAGCAACAGACGATCAGTGATGTGGATCATTAGACATCTTTATTTGAGTGGATACTTCCCAAAAGCAGAGGGGGAAAAGAAAAAAGTCACAGGTGGCACTGCTCGCACCATTTAAATGTCGTCAATTGAATCCTGACCTTACACATAATGCAGAAGCAGCAATCGCGCCATGGTAATGCAGGACGAATGCATTGCTATTTGGCAAAGTGTGTGGCGTCGCAGGACAATAAACATCGATGAGAATCACTGAGCATAAAATACAAAGTGGTAAAGCAAAACACTGCTTAGATTCCTATTAGAAGAGTAATTTAAAGCAAAAATCAGCGTGGAACGACTGCATCCGCCGACCTGCCCCGCTGCTTCAGAGTTAAGACAATGAAGGGTACAATACTGAGGTTACTGCATAGAGAAGACTACGTGAAATGTTTTCAGGTATTGTGTATATTGCTTACAGGATGAAAAACTCCAATCAGATGATCAGATATAAAAAAAAAAAAAAAGTCTGGGTTCACATGTTTGCTAGTTTGACTAACCTGTCCATATCAAGTTTGACAGTTATTAGTTGAAATCTTTCCTCCTGTCCACACCGGCTGTAAAAAGGTTCATTTCAGGCCTACACTGACATTTAAGTGGGATGTGAGGGCAGCAGGCGAAACAGAGACATCCAGACTTGGCTCTCCATGGCCAGCTCTTCTGGAAGGACAGTAAGGGTTTTCCGAGTAGGACACACCTGGACCTTACCAAGAATGCAGGAGACATCTTGACCACATGTCCGAACAACCTGAACTTCGTCCTTTCAGCGTCGATGAGTAGCAGCTCTACTCTGTGCCCTTTCTAAAAAACCAAACTCCTCACCCTGTCTCTAAAGGCTGAGCCCGAGCACTCTTTAGAAGACGCTCATCTCTACCGCGTGCACCCACAGTCTCACTCTTTCATCATTCTCCACAACTTGGCGTCTTCAGGAGTCTGACTTTCACAAATCACAATGTGTATCTCCAACAAGCATGATATGCGGGTGTTAGGATAACCATGATTTTTTTTTTTTTAAAGAAAGAAAAGAAATACTGGCATATTATTAATACACACTTGAAAATATCAAATAACTGTCTAACAGTTATAGTTACAGATTTTGTTTTCCACATCCCTACAATTGTTAATACTTTTTGGAAAGAAACTGCACACGCAATAAACTAAAGTATTATTTTTATAGATATGGCACGACTGTTATATTTTAAACGTCTAAAAGTTATTTTAATGTGCGACTTTGCCATATGACTCCTGAAGCCCAATATTACTATTCCACAACACTGCATTGAAAGACCGCTGTAGCTTTGAGAGGGAATCTTTATACAAGCAAGAATGGATAGGAGGAATAAGTAATATGTGTGCGTGAGAGAAAGAAAAATGTGAACCCATCCTTTAAAACTGCTCAGGCTCAATCTCATGACCCCTTCTATCTGCTGATAGAAGTTCAGTGAATCACGAGGATATAAGGGAAACACACAACAGTGTCTGGACCTCACAAACAAACTAGTCCATAACAGCACACATGACAATAACAACCACACAACTGATGCTGCTGTCAGAGCACGTCGAATTTAAAAGATACATGAAATATTCCTAAGTAACTTGCCAAAGGTAAGTCCAGATATCTATGGCAAAAGAAGTACTTTTTGATGGGAATGTCTGAATGAGGAATGTCGTCTGACTACGATTTTATGTATGGTCTAATTGCACTTATTTTTAATTACACCCTTTTTTGATTCTTTTTTTTTTCTCCTGTAAGAAAGACAAAAGGAAGAAACTGCAGCATTTATGTCGGCTAATTTGTAAACAGATTTAGAAACGCAAGTCAGTTTTTTTTCCTCTCGCCACAAAACCCCAACAACAATACTTTAAACCTATTCCCTTCATTAAAAAAATAAACTACTGTACTGTGATTCCTATTTAAAGGTCAGTATGAAATAAATGTGACATCTGCTATGTGCAACACAAGACAATCTTAGGAACCACTGGAATAAAGACAGCCTAGTATCAATGCAAAACGTACACTTTAAAAGGTAAAAAAAAGAAGTTGATGATGATTGTGATTTCATTAGAGCCGGGCATCTCTTGGATGTGCACTTCAGTAAATCCATTAAAAAAAAATTAAAAAATATCAGTGAAGTGAAAAATCCATGTTTGGACAATGACTTCTTGAGAAAGTTTCCAAAGGCTTTGTTTGTGCAGGATTGCTAAATTAATGAAAATGAGCATTAAAAAGAGTGCATCGCCTTTAAGAGTCAAGGGATGAGAGGGTGAGATCTCACACTGCACATTTATCGAGATTTACCACACCCCACAAGAAGTTCCTGGGAGAGGGCAATACGGATCAGTAAAGCCACATAGCATAAAAATAACTATTGCTTTAATCTGGTTACTGAGCAAGTCAAGTTTAGAACATCACGGCCCCACTCATATACACAAAAAACTACTACACCCTCCAACTCCGGACTCCTGGGCTGTAGGTGGCAGTGCAGCCAGCGAAGCAAAAAGGGAAACAACTTGCTGGCTCATTCCCACAGGTGGCTTTAGTGATGACCAGGCGGTGCCTCCTCCTTAATTACAAAGTTCACAAGAGAAAACTAAATTCCCCAGTCTGGTTGTGAAAGCTCTGAGGTAAAGTGAGGAGAGGAGGCCATGACTTTGGAAGGGAAATTAAATCATTTAACTAATGTAAAAGGTCATGCAACAAATTCCTATGAGCAAGGACTTGGTGACAGTAGCGAGAAGAAGCCTGACAATACCCAGCTGAGGGGCGTGGCCATCTGTCTCGACCAGTTTGGGTGATGAGGAAGTGAGGAGAGAAGTAAAATGATTCCCTACATGGGGGAAAGTTAATAGTGGAATGCGTGACATCGCTTATTATTTCTGTAAATCTACGTTGGGGCCATCAACCTAAATCTGAGAGTATGATGGTGAATGGCTTTTGGAGAAGGAGAAATTGATTGCTGAACAAACAAGCTGATTGATTTATCGCTATTTCAGTGTAAGACAAGTGGGACATGCCACACTTGGCCTGAGACGAGATCTTTGCAGAAACGAGAGAGGGGAGAGAGTATCTCTGCTGACAGCAGAGGTTTCAGACTCCTGCAGGAGAAGCATAATGTAACATACACTGATGAAAGCATCAACAGTGCCAACATCACCAAAGGAGCTGCTGATGTCTGCAATTCTACTCTATTTTTTTTTTTTTTTTTTGGGGGGGGGCGGGTGCTTTTCATAGAAATAGGATCTTAGCAGTGAAGCAGATTAAAGATCCCTGGCGGTGATCTTTTTAATAGATCACGACTTGCAGGGTTGGTAGTTTCACTGCGATACACGTATATTATTTTTCTGTAGTCTGTGTTCTTCTGAAGAGACGGTCTGGTCAAAAAGGAAGCTAGAGTGATTTGAATGCAATGGAAACCTCCAAGTATGGTTAAGAGGAAGTGGAGACGGAGGAGGGAGGGAGGAAGAGAAATGCAGCGTATAAGGACTCTATGGTAGGCATTTCTTCAGCTACATACTTTCTGCTCCACTTTTCATGCCCCCCCCCCGCCCCGTCGCCATGAACTCAGCTGGCTAGAGACCGAAAGGTCTGCATCTTTTGGCTGAGTGGCATTCGAACAAAATCAAACTTCTCACCAGACAGACAAGGATCTGGTCATTTTTTTGTATATTTTAGGTGTGCAAAATCTCAAACATTCTGAGGATACATTCACACTCTTTTTTTCCCTCTTTCTCTCCTTGTCAGACTCATTCTTACTTGTGGCAGTCTCATCTATAGTTGCTACCAAATGTGATGCTACTTCCCTGCATTAGAGCGCCCCTCAATGGACAGTTTGACCTCCTGTGGGATGAAAGAAGGCCTTGTGTGGCTGGAGCTGATTATCTGAGGGCGTGGCCCTTCGTCTCCCTTCATACTGTATCTTCGGAGGCCAGGCGAGGACCAGCGTCTCTGTGAGGCACCTACTGCAGCCTGCATTGCTCCCATCCCTGCCTCTGCAAAAGCAGAGCCTTCTGTGTGCAAGTGGTAACTGCTCTGGCTCCTTGGATGCTCTCCTGAGGTCCTACTTGGTCTGATGGGCGACTCAGTGCGGCCTACAGCCCCGAGCTGTGTGGCTTCCTCTTTATCGGCCAAATCTTTCTCTCCATCCTTCTGTCTTTCTCTGTGAATGCGGTCCAACCTGAAATGAGATGGTGGCCGTGACTGCTGAGGGGCTGGAGGCCCCATTAGCTGGTGACCAGGTCCTGATATAGCATTGGCTTTGCTTATAGTCCTGGACAGGTTCTGTTGTTGTTGCGTTTGTGAATGATGGTGCTGTGGTTGCTTCTGTTGTTGTGGAGGAAGCGGTGGCTGCTGCTGCTGCTGCTGCAGGGTGATGGACACACACATGTCACCAACTTGTAGATGATGGCAGGCCAAGCCGTAGAGCTGGGCCGTGCGTTCGGGGCTGCAAGATGACCATCCCTGGCCAAAGACAAAGAAGGGGTGCTCCGGGGGCACGTCGATGGTCACTTTGCTCTGCTGCTCCCCCACAGTAAAATGAAGTGAAACCAGGCCGGGTCTCTGCTGGCTGGCGCGGATGTCCATCACCAAGCTTGAGTCGATTTTAAGCCCTCCGCTCACTTCGGCGCTACGCACAAAATCCTGAGTCTGCAGGTCCTCCACACGCTTCAGCTCCCCAGTAGCCAGCTGAATAATTGCCCCCTTCATGAAGTGCGATGGGTTGCAAGAAGCCGGTGCGGGAGCAAGGCTTGAAGTTAAGGCCTGAGTCGCATCTGCTGTAGGCTGGACTGGAGGCTGCGGGAGAGGCTGCTGCTGAGCTGTGATTGGCTCCACCCTTTCAGAGAGGCACACTCTGGCTGAAGAATCAGAGGCTTTAAAGCTTGGGCTAGGGGAGGCCAGTGTGGTAGAGGCATGGCTGGCTGAGGCATCATTAGCCTGTCCCGGGTAGTGTTGCTGTGGTTGCTGATGCGGATGACACTCCAAGGGAATAAGTACCGGTTGCCCATTGGCAAGCATGACAGCGTGGCCTGGCTGTCCTGCTTGCTGCTGGAGGGCGGTGACTCTGTGATCACTGTAACTCGCGTTCTGCGCCGCATACGCCGTTCGGCTGGAAATTACACCTGGACTCTCTCCGTGGACATCTCTGGCTCTGTGGCCACCCTGAGAGAGGTTCAAGGGAGCAAAGGAGACCTCTTTCCGTGCTCCGATACCACTTTGGTTAGAGGAAACCAAACGCCCAACCACCTGCTGCACCTGAGAGTTGAATAAATAAATGAGTAGTTATTTGAACAACTTAATTTCACAGAACAACTTAAAAATGGCTTTTGGTACGCTTCCTCACAGCAGCCTGAAGAAACCAAATGTGTAAAATATGAGTGGCTTTTAATTATTGAGTTCCTAAATCTTCAACCTCTCCAACAAGAGATTTCAGGCCAGACAACAACCACAAAATTATTATTTTTTAACTGATGTCAGAAAAGACAGACACCATAGAGCTCCCTCTGACTTCTTTTACAGAAAGGCTGTAAAATGGTTTGATCTGCATGGACATCATTTCTAGACCCTTCAAGTGTTGGTCATGCTCTGCTTGCCATGTTCAAATGTGAGATTTTCTTTGCATCAGGTGACGCTTCCCTTCAGTGTACATGTAAAACACAAAACTTAAGCTGTAACATGGAACAATGTCACACACCGTCTTATATCACTCCTGGCTCTTCTTATTTAACTGTTAACTTTGGTTTATTCTTTGTGCATTAACTTGTAAAGAGGCATTAAATCACCATTTCACTGTTAGAGGGTACGTTAGAAAGCCATCAGTGTGTCTCACCTCCAGGTCACTGTCCGGAGTGCTGCGCTGACCAGGAGAACTTCTCTCTTCCAGTCTTCGGTTCTGCAGGACTTTGTCTTGGCTGTGCTCCTGTGATGCTGAGCTGGATGCAACCTGTAGTAGACGTGCATTTCTGGCAGTGTAGACCGAGTCTGGTACAACCTCTCTGGCTCCCTGCTCTTTGTCCCCTCCATTCACCTCCAATTCATTCTCCTGCTGGGAACTGTGGCAGTCTCTGACAGCAGTGGCACCCCTTGCTCCCTGAGGGTGGCAGAAGATGGGCATCCCTCGGGAGCTAAGCTCTGTTGCAGGCAGGACTCCAACAGTACCAAGGTGCTGCTGGGCAGCTTGCTCTGAGGGCAGCATCAGTGGGACACCACTGGAAGCTGCAACTTTGGCAAAGGTATGAGCAGCCACCTGGGCCTGAGGAGGTGGAGAAACAACACCTTCTTGTATGACAGATGGGTAGGGAACAAGGTGGGACACAGCATGGGGCTGCGGGATGGTCCCTGAGGGAGAGATTAATGATCCTGGGACAAAACCAGGGGGGAGCGCGTAAGGTACTGCTGCATAAGGGGAACTGACAAACTGGAGAGAAGAATGAGGGATCTGTGCATAACCAAGAGGGGGATAGGGAATGCCAGGATGATGCTGCAGGAGGGGAGAGTGTACAGTATAGGCTGGAGAAATGTGGCTTAACACTGGGTGTAAACTGGTAGGTGAGTAGGTAGCAGATGGAAGGGCCACTTTGTAGAGCATACTGTACTGGTCAACGGGCACTGCCGGTATGCTGTCAGAATTATCCACTCCATAATGAAGCCCTGGCTGAGCTCGCAGCCACTCTCCAGAGGGGGTCCCTCCCTGAGTTTCACTGCTGGCTCCACAATTCTGGATGGAAACCACTTCCTCTTCTGCAATACCACCAGCAGCACTGCCAGCTCCGCTGTTAGCCCCTCCGACTGGAACCCCACCTCCCACTGTCCCTCCAGCTCCACTGCTGCTGTTACTTATTGGGAGATCCCTTTTCTTAGGAGGCAGGCACTCCTGATTACGCTCCTGAGCTGGTTTCATTGCTATCCTCAGACAAAGCCAGTAGCTTTATTGTACTGCACAGGAACTGAAACTTGCAAGCCAGTCAGCCCGCACAGGAACCAGTTCTGAAATCACCTGGTTCACCTCATCTACCAAACTACCTGAAAAGAAAAATACAATAAAATAAGACACATAATACTGTCTCATTGCATCAGTGCTTAAAACTTTGATTTTTAGGCTTTATGGTCGGCCACAAGTTGTGTTAGTTTACCCTCAACCACAGAAAGAAAGCACTAAAGCAAACCTCTTATGGTTTCCTTTTTTTGGTCATTCATATATACTAGTAAAGTCACAATGTGCATATTAAACACAACCAGGTTAGGGTATTTGCTGTGGCAATGGCAATTTTATTTATATAGCACATTTATTATATGCAAACTCAATGTGCTCAACACAGAAGACAAAAAATAAATAAATAAAATCCCAGTACAGGTTTGCAATGCATTCAGGAAGTAAAAACGGCAAAATATGATAAAACAATGTCTGAATAAAAAGTTTTTGAGCCTGTTTTTGAATGTATGCGTAATTGTACTTGATCTCAGGTGAAAGAAAAGGATCAGTTTGAGTACAACCAAAAAAAATCTCAGGCTTCAGACTACCCAAAACTCTTGATTTCAAACAGATTTTTCTGCTCTTATCTCTGTTTGACAAGTTCAGTTAGCATAACTTTGAATTATTCAAAGTTACTGTAGTAGAATCGTAAAAGAAAATATGGAGCTAGAAATGGGCAAAAATTAGTCCACTTTGAAAGGTACAGCTAAGCTGATCTAAGAGCAGAATTTTGTTAATCATCTTTGATCATGTCTATCTGTAGAAGCAAAAATAAACCATTTGACTGGGAAAACAAACCCTTAAGCTGCTTGACATATATATACATACATAGTACTAATACATGAATACTCATTACTGTTTATTACACACAGACAAAATGTAATTTAATGCCCCATTTTCAAAAATTTAGCATTTTTTTATATTAACTACTTTTTACAGTCACATTTTAATACAATAAAACCACTGCAATTAAGTGCAATACATCCAATTCACACACTCCCTGCCCCCCTCCAGTAAACATTCAAGCTGTTCCATGTCTACTTGAGTAGTAATAGAGTTGGAAATATAACTGTTGCAATGCATATCAGCTTGTTTACTATACAAACACAACCCCATTCTAAAGAGATTAAAACATGCTGACAGATTTTTTTGGACAGCTCCTAAAAGGCACATTTGCTAATTTAGCACACACTTAATTTGAAAAAGCTTATATTTAAAAATAAATAAATAAATCAAAGTCCAGAATCCAGACTTCTTTCAGCATGACTATACGGGAAACAATGTGAATTTTCATCTAGAAACATCTCTTCAACTAATGCTGTAACAAGTCAAGAGTTTTCTTCCTGTTATCGCTACACTCCAGGGAAATTTGTTTACCGTTAGCTGACTTAGCTAAAGTTAGCTAGCTACTAGAATTCCTACTTTTAAGGAGAAAGAAGTGACAGTGTGACACTTCGCAGTGCAACACCAAGCGTAGCCGACGAGTTTAAATGGTAGCTAATGTTATACGAGGCCACGACGCCTATCGCTATAATTTATCACTGTGCATCAGCCCAGAGGTTCAGGCTAGTTAGCCCCACGGCTAAAGCTAAATGAACTGACTCCAGCCCTGCTCGACTCACATCAGCTCATAACTACGATGGCAGCGCGCGGGGAGCCTCTAATAAACGCCCGTGCTTCGTCTCGACCTGCACACATACCTCCAAATGTCATCGCGAACAGGAGTTTCTTTATTAAAAAGTTGATATTCGGAGGGGACAATTGAAGTAATCAAGGCTCAGGAGTCGAGCCCATTTCGAAGGCCAGCAGAGGCGCTCAACAATGACGTCACTACGTTTACTCCCTTAGATTAGGCGTGCACTACTACCAGCAGAACGAAGTTTTTATCCTACTTGCACATGAAAAATATAATATTACTTTTAATGCTGCGCGAACAGATACTCACAATTGCTTTTCTGGCAGATTTTTTCCAGTTTTTTCAAAATAACAGCAATAACACAACACATCAAAGCCAAAAAACATGGCGTTCATTCACTTTATTGCACATATAGATATTAGTATCAGTTATTTTCATTTCATTTTGTTTGCTATTGCTTTGTTTTGATCAGTGTCTGCCTTAGCTTTAGTTTTTACAGAGATATGACTGAAGTTATATTGTTATATTATAAGGGGTACAATCTGACAGGGTCAAAACAGGTATAGTATACAATATACTATTTTATCTACAGTCATATAGACATCCCAATCTCAGTAAACATGTGAATCAATTCCAGCCATTTTTCACAGATGTGATCAAATTGAGAAAAACTAAATACATTTCCTGCATGCTGGTGTGTCTTATTTCAGTCATTTATATAAATACATGTTTTTGTAACATCTAGTTTTTGGGATTTTCAGTTTTTTTCATACCCACTTACTATTTAATTTGGGTGTCGTGAACTCTAATAACCTCGGTATAAATTAATTAAATGTACAATACGAAGTGTCACACAGCAGGGGGAGCTGAAGACATGCACCAAATAGAATTTACAATTGGGTAGTAACTTCATATTTTCTGTAGCATCAGAAACCCTCCATTAATTTTAGTCATTTTTATAGCCTATGTATATTAATAGTTAAATGCTTATGCTTCATACGTTTGTTTTGGTACCTTTAATCATTTGATGCAGTAAAATAGCCGTTTCATTTCAAAAACAGTAGCAGTACATAATCCTGTTGTCCTGAAATGACGATCTGCAGTTTTTTTTTGTGTCATCTCCTCTGCAGATGCTGATTTGACTGAAAAAAAAATATGAACAAAGGCTTTGCTTTTACATGAAAAGAGCAAATTCTCTGAACTGACAAACAGCGAACATGGAGGTTCTGAAAACCAGAAAGTGTTGCCTTGTTGATAATCCACCTTTGAGTTAAACAAAAGGCATGTGACTGTAGAGTAAAAATATGCAGGTGTGTCCACATTGGCTGGAAACATCTGAAAGGTGCCAGCCCCAGCACAAGGCCTTTACAGACTCTAAGAAGAAATGTTTTTCAGACATTTCTTCAAAGGTAAAGCTCACACGCAAGCGGTGATATTTCCAGTTCCCTTACATTGCACACAGCTGACTTACCGTGGCATCTGTCAGTGAGATGATACAGTGGAGCAGAACTCTTGTTGATGCTGGTAGTTATACCAGTGTTTTTACTTCTATGAACTGAAAGAATGTATGCTCTATAAAAGCAAGCAAATTTGTATTTTCAAAAAAAGAAACTTTGTAACACACTAGCCTAAGCTCATCTTAGAAGTTTGTGTAATGTTTCAACAATCAGCCGACAGCCTGTAACAATGAAATCAGTAACAACAGTGCTACTTCAGGGCCCCTTTGATCCTGCACATCATGCAAAACTGACAACAATGTTGACTTTTTTTTGCTTCTTATCCTGCAAATTTTGTTTTTTTAGTAGTCAATGAGGGTATCTCATAAGATCCATTGGTTATCCATTGTTTTGGTTTTGTAGTGTGGTTGACTGATGTCCATCTAAAAGCAATTCTCATTACTCTGCAATCATCTAAAAGGTTCCAAGGCATGCATTTGGGATTTGTTTTCCAAGCTTTTTCCAAATTAACTTCAGTGGTCTCCTTTAGATAAAAAAATAAGGCTCAGAATCATCAGTCAAACCAGCTATTCGCCAGGTTATACTTCTATCAACAAGTTTGATTTTGCAGATATTCTCTAAGAAATTCCATGATGATTATAAGTTCTCTGACTATCTCCTACCACAACTCCGGGTCCAGACAACATTACTGAACAAAAAAACCCATCTGAGAAAAGTTCTGGAGCTGCGTAACAGCAGCATTAGTGACACTAAACTAACCACTACTGCACCTCACCTGTTGTAATCAGCAATTTTATTCTGAGCCACTGGAATGGTTTGTTTTCCTCATTTTGCATTAATGGATTTTTTCCCCATGAATATCAACTTGGTAATTTTCATGCCACAACAAATACTTTCAAATTAGCTGTGATAAAGACATTATTGTCATGAACATGTCATAGAAAAGCCAGAACACAGTTTCATTTGCAAACTTATGTAATGATTGGTTACTAGTACATATTTGAGCTGTATTTTCTGTTATGAAAAAAAAAAGCTTCAGTGCAGTACCTCCAAATTTAACTAAATTTACACAATTGGTACAAATCAACAGGTTTTAGAAAACTAAGATAAGCCGACAGATTTAGAACAAAGTTACAAAAATGGTCAATCTTCCCAAAAAACAAACAAACAAACAAACAAAAAAAAGGCACAGAGGACGTCCAGCAGCTGCTCCATCCCTCTTAGAGAACATTTGCATATCTGAATAAATACATCTGCTGTTAATCGATATCAAACGGTGCCACAGAAGAAGCACGGTCATCATACACTTACAGCAGAGTGCAACATTGTGAATTAGTGGAAAAATAACACAGCATATAAATATCTCTTCATAAAATATAGAGACTAAATCAAGGATAAAAGTTATTTAGTACCATTAATCAAAAATATTAATTGGAAATTTTCAAGCATATACAATATTTATAATATTTGCCAAAAATTATATTTAACAAATCTATCCTATATACTGAGTAAACTGTGCAATTAATAGCAGTTGGGAGAGCAGTTTTGCACTCACATTATACACTACAGAAACACCTGAACTAGTTATTGCAGAATAAAACCCTCATATCACTGGAAACTGATCAATCCAGCATCGCAGGACCACTGCGAATGACAAAGGGTTTGACAATAAACGGCATTTTAACATTTTAAAGAGGAATTACACAGTGATCTTTTACTGATGCCATTGATGATGACATTTTCCCCAAACTTGCCAAGACAGCACACAGTTGCACAAAGAACAGCGGGGCATGTTTAGCACTACATCTTCAGTTCTTGTTTTCGAATGCTGCCATTAGTCGCTGCAGAGTAAATGTATCAAGAGAAATGAGGAAGGATACAGTATGCTGAACAGTGTGTGCAGTTCATGCTTTTAAACTTTTCATTCTCTACAACTGAACCCTGCAAAGTCAAAATTACAGGCACATGCATTTATGAGGCTTTGCAGTAACCAGATGACTTCTTGCTAATGTGCTGCCCTGAAACTGTGTCATGCTCTCTGAATGCTTGGACTCCGTGCCTGATATCTGATTCATCATTTACCAAACTAGGGACTGGATTGAGTCATAGCATCTGTCCATCCCTTTACTTTGAAGAAAGAAAAAAAAAAATTACCATTCAGCTACTATTATTCTGAAGAATTTCTCCTTGGTGCCTTACCAGAAGGCCTCTAAGTTTAATAAAGCTGCTTCGTAAGAAAAGAGGAAATATCTACCACAGATTGAAGTCCTCACAGCTCCATTTCCCCGCAGACTAAAAATACAGGTCCTTATTGCTGCTTCAAAAAAAAAAAAAAAATAGAGTTAATCTACAGTTAGACCCTGAAATCACACCATTTGCTACCAATCGCAAAAACCCGAAAACAAAAACAACCCTTAAAATATGGGCACTTGTAGCAAACAGCAGTAAGTTTGTGCAAGAGGAAAAACAAAACAAAAAAACCATTACATTCAACCAAGGCAGATCTTTTTTTGACGCATAATACATGTTAGCAGTATTATTTTCTGTTCCTCTTTCTGAAATATAAATTAAAAAAAATAATCTTCAATTAAATCTCCATGAAGGCACAAGCAACTTGACTACTTGGAAGTCAGTGTTCAGTGAAAAGCATCATTGCTGCTGCAACACTAAATGGGCAATTTTTCTTTAAAGTTCATATAACATTACTCCATTTCAGTGAGACGTCTTATTGACCAATAAGAATTCAAAGAAATAACAATTTAACTCATAGCACTATCACAAATATACCTCATTCCATTATTGCTTTAAAACATACAGTAAATCAGAGGTAAATGTCAGAAAAGGTGTATTAAAAAGCACTCTTTAAGTAGATGGATGACAAAAAATAAAAATACATCCATCTTAAAAGTTATGATCTTTCACAGTCATACAAGAGCTCATGGTAAGGCCAATAATGATGTGCTTACAAGACTGAATTCCTCAACTGTATTTTTCAGTGCTACAGACATTACTCTAGAAATTACCTCAGATTTGGATGCAGCATCAATGGCGCAAGTTCTAGCTTATAAATAATTCAGTATAAGTCCAAAATGGCATATATTTCTAATTCTAAGTTTAGTTCTTGGTATTTAAGAAAGAGGTAAGAGAAAATAAGATGATTAGTTGTTAGAAAAACCTGTACTAGGCTCAAAAAAGTGAGTCCTACGTCCTCAGACGGTGTCATTAGCAAGAGTCTCTGTTGAGAGCCAGATCCTTGCACCATTCAGAAATTTGCTAATGGGAGTCCCTTGGACAGTGCGGCGGGAAAGGTTGCCCGTTGGGGTGAAAGGAAAGGAAGATGTAAGGCATTCTGGAGGTGTAGAGGGGTCATCAGGAGAACTGGCTTGAAAATACATCCTCCGTTGGTCTGTAGGGTTTCCACCTGAGCTGGTGAGTGGTGTGTTGCCTGGACTGGTTCCCTTATATTGCCTGAGTTGGCTCTGCAGTATCTCAATTTCATCAACCAGCTGGGAGAGCTTGTGGTAGGTGGTGACTGGGCCTCCTTTGGAGATGCAGGCTTCAGGAACCCAACGGAGAAAGAAGAGCTTCCAAAAAGCCATATGAGAGGGCATGAGCAAGGGAATCAGCAGGCCCTGCAGGTCAGCGGGTCGAGAGAACCAGTCCTTGAAGAAGCGCTCAGATGGACTTAAGTCTTTCACTGGTGTCAGCTCAGACTTCAACTCGTTAGCTAGAGAGCTTCGTCGGGTCAGGGACTCCTCCCCACCCTTTACCCCATTACGCAGATTTGTGGGCGTCCCTCGTAATGTGGAACTGTAGGCTTTCTGCTACAAAAAGAGGAAACACTGAGAATTAGACTATTTTGACTCTCTCTGTGACAGGCTGTACTGCAAAGACTCTAAAAATGACAATTTAAAATGTATATTTTCTGTTTAATAATCCACCTTCTGTACATTTACTACAGATATTTCAGAGGACAAAGGTGACTCGATACAAATTTACCTACATGTCCTTTGACTTCTATAAATAAGAGATAAGTGGAAGAGAGACTACTGTATTTGCATTCTTTGAGTTCTGTGAAACTTTCCCTTCAAATGACAGGAATTCTGTAATTACAATCTGACTGTCAGAAAAAAAAGAAAAAAAAGAAGAGAGACACTGGTGAACCTCAGTGCTTTGCGTACCTTGCGTTTGAAGGTTTTCACTTCACCGTTCTGAACACAGGCAGCTCCTTTGCCTACATACATGGGGTTGTTAAAGAGGGTTTGATCTTTAGTTGAGAACTGCTGTGACCACTCCCAAACTGGAGGGAAATACACAACCTGGTCTTCTCCTTGAGGGATGGCTTTGTGCTTGGCAAAGTCCTGCAGAGTAAAGACAATGTTACCCTGTGACTCTGTACGTAATAAGAACTACTATACTCTATAAAAAGCAGCTTCCAAAGCGGAACAGTTTCAATACATGAAAGTAAGAAGGAGAAAAAAGAAAAGAAAGGTCCACAACTTGCTTTTGTCTTGACCACAAGTTAAATGTTATCCTCTCTTTTTGTTGTACTCTTTCCTGTCAATTATCTGGCACGCACAGAAGGAAATTACAGTCTGAAGCATTCAGTGACACATCCTCAAGTTATGCTTTCCTTCTTTTCTATTCATTTCCAATTCATTATTCCTCTTCATTTATTTATTTTTTCCACAGACAGACCTCTCTCACAAACATACACACAGTTGCATTTACTGCTCATTATGGCATTTCCACTGATGATTACATTTATCCAGATCAAGTGCATACATAAACATTAATCTATCCCTCACCATCAAGTGCTGGGCACGCTGCTTGGATGAACTGAACAGGAAAGTACTGAACAGTGGGATCCACATGCTGTCACTCAGTACTGTCAGATAGGTCTCTGTGAACTCAAATGCTGCTGGGTACTGGTTCATAATCTGCCACACGCAGTCCAGGAACAACAGGAACAGTGGGGACTTTACCCATAAAACAAACAAACAAACAAAAAAAAAAAACAGATGCAGGAAGCAGGGGTGTCAAGTCACATCTCTTGAATAGTTGGATTAATTTAAATTACATTAATCAAGTACCTCCTCTTTGTCATTTTTCTTCAAGTGGTTGCATCTGTCCAAGAAGCGATGGCCAGCCATCACCCACTCCTTCTGCACCAAACTCTGAAAGCCAATGAGGCTGCGATAGCGAGGGTCCAACATGAGCTGCATCAATGCGGATACTACACAGTTTAGGTCTCGGTCTTCCTCTTCTGTGCAGGTGCAGAACAAAGGAGTAATAAGTCACAGACTCTTATGTGGCACTGATACATTAAATGCATATTATTGTACATTTTAAGAAAAACTTAGCTGTAATATAATAAATGATCGAAAAACACAACTCCACATGCAGGAGTGAAGACTACAAAATAAGGCTCAAAAAGAGTTTACCTTGAAGAATGACAGAGGAATTCCCTCCCTCTAAGTGATAGACCATCTCAGCAGAGTGTTTTAAAAAGGCCCTTTGGTCACAAAAGAAACAAACATGTTAACTGCATTGATATTTATTGTCAACCGTTATCATACCTTTAGTCTTTTCTGCATCTAAATAATCCTGTGCAAACATGAAAGTGTAAAGAAATCATTTTAAAAAGCACCTTTTAATCCTATATTCTAGATTTAACTGTGACTCTACAAACATGCAGCCTTATGGCGCACTTTAAATTTGTCCCTTTAAAATTTTATATGACCCTCTTGAGTTTACAATGCACAGTCATGCACTGTCAGCTTGTTTACATACCTGACATATTCAAGCCATCGAGAGTTTTCAATGGTTGAAAGCCACCTCTCCTCAGACTCCTCAAACGGATCTGCACAATAAAAAACATTAGTACGTTTATATGTATAAAACTGTACACGCCAATGCCATTAAGTCTCCTGCATTTTTTCAGCAGAGCATTGAATTACACTGCTTTTATAAGCTGCAGTGGAGCTCACCTAGGATACATATCTGCCTCAGTTTAACAAATGCGCTCTGGATGTCCAGGATAGAAGGCAGACTCTTGTCCAGATCCGATCTAAACGGTTCATTGCGCTGTGGGTGGCTTTTTGTGATAGCGGCAAAGATTCTACAACACAACACCACAGACAGTGATGACAAGATGCACACTTGACTAATGTAAACAATTTAAATATCAAAAACCTGAGCAGAAACTGAATGTTCAGACTTGTATTTCCTTCTCCTAAAGTAGCACTTTCTTAATGGACTGAGAGCTGAAAATCTGCTAGAGTTATTAAAAAAAAAAAATCATTTTCAATTTAGGTTCTGAATCTGAATAGTCTTACTTCTGCTCAGTCTTCTTTAGCTGTAATGGATCAGTTAAGCTGGCCATCCGGACAAGAGCACTCCCATTGGAGTGACTCCAGCACCACATCTGCAAAAAACAGACATTAATTAAACAGTCACTGATCAGCAACAAAGTAATAGTGAGGCTCTGATCAGTTAAATTAAACAATAAGTGGGATAACTCCATTGGTGGGCCTGCGCTTTGTCTGAAAAAAAACACTGCAGGTTAAATAATGACCTAAATGGAAATTATATTTGGAAGCATAACGTTTATTGGAGACTTCCGATAAACGTGCGCTCTGTTAGAGTGTAGATGCTCACAGGGATGCGACGATCAGTGAATGATGATGCATACTGCATCAGATCTTGATCTGTCAGAGATGACGGGACTACAATGTGCTCTGGAAGACTAGAAAAGAAAAAAGAAAAAAAAAAAAAAAGAGAGAGAGAGACTGGTGTTAACACATGAAACAAACACAAGACTTCATTTAAAGCGGATTAAGTAAATAACAACTAAGACACTAACCCAAAACAGAGTGAAAAAATAATAATAATAATAAAAGGTATAAGTGGTTAACAAATTTATTAGACCACCATCTAATAAAGGTATATGGCACAGATGCCCTAAATTAATAGTATTGGAAAAAAACAACATCTCAAAATATTTGTTTATGTTTCTAATCAACCGATATGTGCAAGCCCTTTTATTAAAATCATATTTTTAATGTTAAACTACAATTATTGTTATATACTTGAATTATGTCATTTACAGTTTTATAAAGAAGCAGAAAAAGGTGAAGCACTTTTTAGATGACAAATTACAATTATTTACCCATATTTCTGAAAAGAAAAATTAGTTTTAGTGGTTGAATATTACACTTGATGACTCTGCAGAGAAGTCCAGCGTGCTGGCTTAAATCTGGGTATAAAAATGGGACTTCAGTCTGTCAATTGCCAAATAAACAACAATGTCATTCTTACTTTTAAATAAATTATTTTTCTTGGTTTTATGACAGGTGGTCTATTAAATTTCTCAAGTAGTATAGTATAAATGTGAAAGCTTGTAAGGACTGGAACTGTTTTGCTATCGCTTTGGATTATTTCAGGCCCATGTTGTGTGTTTGTCTTGGTGAATAATTGATCCTCTGTAATGAACACCAGGGGGCGACTCCTTTGGTTAAAAGACTAGATTTTATAATAGTTGACTGAAAACAGAATTTGGCTCCCTTCCTCTGTGATCTTGAAAACTTTCTTGACAACTCAATGGCTAGTCTCCAGTTATACTGAATAAAACATGAAGTTCATTTTGAAAAATCACAGAGTCAAAAGGGAGGATTTTCCAGTCTCATGACATGTAAACTAGGTTTTTAGCCAGTGCAAGTCAGAGCCACTCCTTTGTCGTCATGTCCTATTACAAAACTACCAAGATGACAACAGTGAAGACGCTCTTCTCCAGGCTTACTAAAGGGCAATATCACTCTGGCTACGACCATATACTGTCTATGCTTTGAAACCATCTCTGGCGATAATGCTGCTGAACTGAGATGAATAGACTGTTTTGTCAAAACCAGACTGACATGTTAGTTTTTGTTTTTCTTGTCAGGTACCTCAATATAGTGTGGAAAAGGCACATTATGTCACATGTCATCAAAAAAATGATTTTAAAAGAAGTTTGTAACAAGTAGGACTGAATGCATGAAATAAAAACCTTGATGAGACGGTATAACTCTGGTTGATGGAGCACACTCTCCACTCTGAAGCATTCGTTCTCTTGATTTCCCGATCCCAATCAGAGGAACGGTCAAAAATGGGGGTCTGTAATCCTCTCGGGGTGGAACCATTGACTCGTTCCTCTGAGAGAAAAACAAAACAAAAAACATATACACTTATTTATACATGGAATTAAAACATTTATCACTTTCAAATAATATGGCAGGTCTTTTACAAACAGTGAAAGAACTATAGCAATCCACAGGCGTTACCTTTAGATTCATGGTATCGCCGTCCTTGATACTCAAAGCCAAACAGCAGTTGAAGATCAGCTGGATGAGAGTAGTGGGCAATAGCCAGGCAAACCTATAATTATAATTAAGTACTATGGGATATGCAGTACAAAAGAAGTAGAAGTGAGAGGTATAATAAATATTGTCAAGGCAGATTAGGTTTCATCATAACTTCCCAGTCCAGGTTTATCCAAGTGCTAACATTAACTCAGAGGCATGTTTTTTTAAATAATAGCAACACAAGCAGTCAACCCTGGGGTAGAAAATGTCTAACACACATTCTAGTGCTCTGAGTTCAGAGCTGAATCTCTGTGAGGCTCAACTTTAGTCATACAAAGCAAGTCATTCAGAGCTAAAGCTGTGAATGATACTAGAGGGCACAGAACAAGTGCGTGCGTCTGTCCTCGTGTGTGTGTGTGTGCGGATACAAAGGCTGCTCCACACTCTGTAATTTCCTATGGCAAAATGGGCCATTATAGGCTGGCATAATTCCATATGTCAGAAAAAGAACCGAGTCCTGTTTTACGCTGTAATTACATACATGGTGTCCATAAATAAGCTCACAAGGAGTGCAGGAGGGGAGACATTTTTAATTTTAGTGCTCTATACATAATCAACCTTAAACAGAACATGTATATTTCCACAACTGTGCTTCTGGGCCTACTTGGTGCCTACCAAACTGTAGCTCTACTAAATGAGCTGGGCATCAATAATGAACCATCTGTTCTCTGTGCAGGAGATGAGTCAGAGTTACACTGCCAGTCGTTCCTACAATCAGGATCAAATTCTGCTTCCTCTGCTTTGACTGAGTATTGTTCTCAGGGTCCTTTCGTATTGTACCTTCAGCAAATATGCTAATTGAGAAGTTCCTATTCTAACGGAGGCTGACAAAGAAACACAGAAAACCTGGTCTAATATAAATATTGCTGTCACAGAGGATGTGGTCATAACTTGAAACTCAATGTGGGTATGTAGTCAGTATGGGAAAGAAAACGTTTGGTCAACAATAACCAACGTTTAAATCGAAGACTAGAAAACCAAAAGGTTATTTCTAAATAGTTATTCAGATACAAGGCATACATTTATAGGCTTGATTAAAGAATGATTAAAGAACTATGATTAAAGATTAAAGGCTATGATTAAAGAACAACTGTTTAAATCTGACACCTACATTAATGTGACAAGTCAAAGTTTTACTTGCAGTAAACTTTGGTGAAAATGGTGAATGTGGGAAATGAGGTAGCCATTGCTCATTTTCTTAATGCTGCTACCGTCACTACCAACATATCACTGATATGATGCACAGTTGTTCAGTATTATCATAGTTTAATAGTAGTTTCAATATCCTGTTTGGTTACTGTATACAACTTATTAGCACTTCAAATATCCACCCACAATTTCCTGTTTGCTCTGAGAAAATAAATACTAAGAGTGTCTCATTAGGTACCCTGTTCAAATGCTTATTAACTCTTTAAATGTTTAACCATGTTACAATTGCCAAAATTCCCAAGATCCCCATGTCCATCACTCTTCATGAAAATAATACTGGGGGGGGGGGGTGTCTAAAATCCTTTCAAACAAAACCTGGTACCTGGTCCAATGAGTCTCTGTGACAGATAGTACAATCAGAATTTTATTTTATTTTTTTAAAATATGTGTGATTCAACCCTGCATTGTATGAACAATCCCAGTTGAGGGTAGGGGTGTAATGATGAGGGAGACATTTCTCTTGACACCATTCAGGCCCCACAGCATCAACCAAGCTTCATTTAGATGCCACATCCTAGCCAAGTCCTAATGTTGACCACGATGTACCCACAATAAAACATGCCCTTTCTGCAGACAAAAGGCCCACGTAGTCCCCAGACCTCAATCCACTATATCAAACTTTTGGGTCACATGTCAGTGTGGGGTCTAAACTAGCATTATGTACCCAGTAAAGTCTCCTAAACAGCTTAAATGGGCATTCTGACTCAAAGCATGCAGATGTTTCTGTTTCACTGACCTTTCTGGCACTTTCAGGTCCAGCTTCTTCAAAACAGAACCGTATCATGCGCAAGTCTTTGCAGTACAGTATGAGCTCAGTGGGGTTGAACTTCAGCTTCTGGTTGGAGCCCAATACTTTCTTCTTTCCCTTTGTATCATTCACTGAAAGGAATAAACACAAAACTTAAAAAGAAAACAAATTTTTGATGACTGAATTTCCAAAAATTTACTATTCTGTGGAGTGTACTGCTAATGAAGGACACCACTTGATACTTGGTAAACTTTGGCCCCATTCTCTCCTGTCTCTGTTGCTGCCTCTTTGATTTAATTAATTGTTATGGAGTTCTACTGTGCTTATTTCACTAGATTCTTATGAAGAACCTAACAAACATGGTTAAAACAATTTAGCCTGATTAGCTGGGCATGCTAACTTTAGTTGGATTCTAATAGTACTCATTCTCCTATAATACAACAGCACCATGTAAGCCGTTTGAACTACTTTCCTCAGCAACCTAACTTATTAAAGTCACTACTTTATATTGCCGCATGATGACACTGATGGCATAATGACAAGAGGAACAGGGTCGAGCAAATCACAATGATTTGACACAATATTCAGATTAAATAATGACAAAAGACCAGATTTCATTAAATATATGCATCTCTTTCTTTTTAACTGCTCAGATTTGTATTTTATTCAGATATTTTTATTTGGCTGCCCTGTGGGTACTGCTGGGACGCTGTGTTGTTGTACCATCAGTGCTGCTGACAGCATTTTGTCACATCTATCACAGTGCATGTCTGCAGTTAATTTTATACCAGTATTTGATTTTATAAGTGAACCAGCATTAAGGTCTTATTTTATTCCCGATGCCCTTATATTTGCTCTTGTCCCACAGTGATAGTGTCCTTAGATGCCGAGGTCATACAGCTCAAAAACAAGCTGGGTAAAACAAACCCTCATAACACAATAAACCTTGTTCTGGACAGACACCCTCACAGTGTCAGCAATGGACTGCAGTGAGATATATAAACAAAGCTAATCCTAAGCTGGGTAGCATTGTTGCTAAACACTGCATTAGCCATGAGATCATTTGCTATCAGATCACTGACCAGGAAAAAGGGAGTGACACTAGGTGCTCCTATACAATGAGTGGGCAAAGCTTCTGTGTTTGTGACCACACAGTTGCCAAATGCACAAAATGATGGCCTAACATCATTAATAAATTTCACATTCTGTGCTCTAATGGGATTTCAAGACATTTCATTTGGGCTCAAGGAATTCCAAGAATATTTTCCTCACAAACATTAAGAAAAGAAATGAAAAAAAAAAAAAAAAAAAAAAAAAGAATATCAAAGCTTTTCCTTAAAATTCTTTCCCTAAAATTTGGAATTGTAATGAGATACCTGTTACTACTTGCTCCAGACAGGTCAGGGGGATGTCATGCTCTCCGAGCAGCAGGTGGGACAACGTGGACTTCTGTAGTGAAAGGAGAAAAACAAAAAAGTAGGTTTGATGTGTTGCAGAAAATGTATTAGCTCCCAAAATTAACTGAAAACTGTCTTAAAAGGCTGTTTGATATATTGAGTTAACTTTCCCAGACTAAGCAATGATCCAGTTCCATTTTCTTATCAAGTCGCCAATCTGCCACATAGGTGGAAATGACGTCTGTTCTCTCACTTCTTGTGCGATATCACTGACAATGTAGAGCAGGAAAGTACACCAGTTTTCCTTCCTCTTTGAAAGAAGGCTGTAAAGTAACAGTATTCAATCTATTCTGCAGCATGGTGCTGGCGATACTAACATATATCACATCCAAATATATAATTGAAATTTGCCCCCCCCCCCCTTAAAAAACAAAAAACAAAAGACAAACGAACATTAGGTACTCTTAAGAACCTCAAAAATGAATTTTCACACTATTTTTCCTCTAAATAGCTTAACTGCTACTAAGAAATCCACTCAAATACCTGCTTTGATGAAGTGTCCTGAGGAATGAAGGACACCTTAAAGTTGGTACATATCAGCTTCCCCCAAAGGCCTTCTTGGTTGTTTTCAGTGCTGATACATTTCCTCACAAAGTTCACCTCATTAACTACTATCTCACCTAGTGACAAATAAATGAGCAAAAAGACCAGTGTAAATCCAAAGGTTATTGCTGCAATTCAAAGAAACAAGTAGAAAACAAAAATTGGAAACTCAAAGGAAGTCCAAAAAACAGCTTGTGTATTTCCACTATACTGACATCAATTTAGAAAGGTATCATGTTGCAATACAGCATCAAACTGTTTTATTTATGCTTTATATTTACATACATTCATAAACAGTAAATTCTGACAGAATACTTTTCTGGACAAAATGCATACTCCATAATTGCATATACCATCTCTTGAACTTATAATTATACATGCAGACCTTGCTTAAAATTTTAATTACACAATCATTTTCTATGCTTCTTATACTGGGAAAGATTAACACTGCAAAAAAAATTTCCACACAACCTTTAAGTTAAATTATGAATGGCCATCAGAGGAGGACAAAGGAAAGCAAAGAAGCCTGAATACTTAAGCTGACCTAGATAAATTAGAGAAGAGGGAAAATGAAACAATCATATCACAAGTCAAACAATGCTGACTTTGAAGTATACGCAGACACAGGTGAGTCATAAAAACATGGACTTTAATCAAGACGAGTACCTGAAAACTCTATTCACAGCCGTACTCATGTGATATATTGTAAATTATAAACAATATCCAGAGAGTGCATTTTCTTTTGCCTGTGCGTGCATGATAGCTCTTGTATAAATAAAAATCATTACAATTTCTTGCAGCTACTTTCCCCATCTACTGCTACTTGATATGTTAAGATGGATGGTGAAGCAGTAGCTCAGATCTGGGTTTTGCTGACAGTGCAGAAGGAAAATAGTCACAGCTTGCAAAGTTACCAATGCATGCTGATACACATCAATTAAAAATAATCCCACAAACTTTACCGCAAACTAATAAGTAGACAGCAGTAATGCTATAATAATGCTATTAACTTCTTACTAAGTAAAGACTTTAATAAAGTATCTGCGTTTTTACAAGTCTTTGCATGCTTTAACAATGATGTCACATCAGATTTAAAAAGCAAGTCCACCCAGTCTAACAAGGTTAATTGTACTTCATAATACTGGAAGGAAGAGTACAAGAAAGAAATACTTAACATTATTATGCTTTATGAGAAACTAACGTTTTAGATCAGGGTTAGACCCAATGACTGATGGAACTCGAGTTAACTCAGGCCCTCCACCGCTGGATTTTGGAGGGGCAAATGTCTTCATACTCAAAAGGATGTCTCCATCGTTTCAATTTTCTTTACGTTTTTACAAACGATGATTAAAAAAAAACAAAAAACAAAAAACACAGCAAGCATTGGGGTACTTTCCTTAGAAAGTACATTAGTTGAGCCAACAAGATACTGAGATCACTCTTGCATATCTGATCACGTTTCTCATGTATGACTGCAAAAGGATGTGCTTCTAAAGCAAACACTAAACAATTTAAAAAGCTGGCGCTAAAAGCCAATTCTCTCCACACACCTCTTAAATGTCTGCAAAAAACAAGTGAGACGGTAACCCTCAGTTCTCCCATATCTAAATGGGTCAGCGTTTTTCATACACCATTTACATGAGCAATGCAGACTTTGTACCTTCACGTGAATCCGGCTATAAAAGGTTGGTCTGCAAATTTTAAAAAGATGAGAACTGTTACAGAGGGTGGAGTTCTTTAGAGGCGAATTCAAAGCCCTGCCTCAGAGGAGTCAACTGAGAATGCACAGTTAAAAATAGGGAAGCTAATCATGTAACCTGTTAGTCTGTCTTGCTCACAATTCAAAAAGGGAAATAACCAACAGCCTTCAGGCAATACCACACTTACCTCCTAACTAGTACATCAGGTTAGTTAAATCTGTCATCTTACTTGTGACCTAAATTAGCCTACACTTTATTAAACTACAATTTTACATGTCACATGACTGAAAATGAAAAACAGTAGCTCTGAAGAACTTCATTAAAAAAAACAAAACAGTAAAACTTGCAACCAAAATTAGGCTCAGTTTACAGTATATTATACAAAGAGCATGACAAGCCATTTCCACAAGGCTCACAAGCTCCCAGATAATACTGAAACTACTAAACTAAAGGCTTTCCTGCTGTTTCAGTTAATGATACAACTACAGTCTGCCATTGTAATGATAATATTTGCATCAGTAGGCACATCTTGAACGGTTGAGATTCCTAAGCTGAATCCACTTTAGCTTCTAAGTTTAAAGGCTGTTGTTTCCTGTTAACAAAAAAATGTTGACAGAGGACAAAACACCATTCGGGTGACGTTTATAAATAGTTATGAAGAGGAATTTCTGCCAGAGCACCTGCTGCAGTGCAGTTCACTAGATGTTATGATACAATCGTATCGCCTATCAACCACGTGCCAAAAGGCTAAAATGATCCACTTGTGATAAAAACAAGAACAAGCACAGTAAGACTTCATTAAAACTTTCATTGCACATGTAGTATGTCATCTTGTTTCCTAGCAACCAGGTTGCAAGTTTAGGACATTTCTACAACGCCTTCCCTTTTCAGACCCAGAAGAGGGGCAGTCTTTTATATACAGTCTATGTGCAAAAAAAAAACTGCCTGGAGCCATTACCAGTAAGTCAGTCTGCGGTGGGCATTGTACAAACTTTAATAGTCAAGTATTGAGACTTTGACACTAGATAGCCGTCTAAGGAAATGCACCACCGACCCTGTGTTGCAAATAGTTTACTAGAATAAAACAAAAAATAAAAAGCAGAAACATTCATTCTAGTTCTCCATTTCATGAACCTTATGCTCAGTTCTCACAGACACCCAAGGTATCAATTTGTACTGTGAACTGAAATAGAATAGCTGCTTTTGATAAAATGTCTCTTTCATCTGCATCTATTGAAACAAAACCAGTCATTTTTCATTCATTTTGGACCAACTATTTCACATTTCTGAAGTCACTAAGAAAAATAATCAGGCATAACTATTAGATAATTCTGCCTGCTCTCTGCTTAAAGCAGTAAACCTCTGTAACCAAGCACAAAACGTTTTAGTTAATGAAAAACTGCTCATTCACAGATTATACACAGCACACAACTCATGAATGCAAAATATGAGACACCGTGTAAACATGAAAACTAACTTCTCTGTGATCAAACAAATTTTAGTGACAACTATTCTAATGCAGAAAAAAAAAAAAAAAAACTTACCTGAAAGCAACTTTGCCTCCAACTTTTTAAGAGGTTTTTCAACTGTATTCTTCACATCAGTCTGGAGACAGACACACACATACACCACATCTTAGTTAGTCATTTACCAGCTCTACAGTTAATTAGTTAATAAACAATTAAAATTATGCATCTTTACACTGTAAGAGAGTAAAACCTGCCGTTCAAATGTGTTATTACAATGTCCGAACCCCGCAAATCATAGTTTAAATTAATCTGTGCTCTCCTAGCATTCAAGCTGAACATCCTGTTGCTGTTTTGGCAAATTACTGTTGCATAAACACCATCAACATGCCCCAGGTAACAATACCATTGCCTAATTTTTGCTGCTTACAAAATTAGGTACCAAGCATGTACAGCTGTCAGCAAATGCTTATTAAAAACTTTCCTGTGATGCTGTGACAGTCTGTTAGTATCGGGACGGCTGTGTGCTTAAAGTAAAACTCTACTCTTTGAGATTGAGTAAATGGATTCGAGGTTAAAACACTAAGTTTCAGCTGCAGGAATTACTTTTACACGTTGGGCTAAAATTTCTACATGTTACTGCTTATACTCATATTATACACAGTTATGGTTTTATTTTAAAACTAACATTTGGTGATCCCTGCGCTTAAATGCTTGACAAAGCAAAATTTAAAAAGTTTTTTTTTTTTTAAATGATCAAAACCTTACTTTAAAAAACAAACAAAAAACAAAAACACACACCCCACAACAACAACAACTCAGTACAACTTGATGAAGAACTGCCATCCTGCTGAAGTTTTATTGTTAAGTGCATCACTTCTAGCCTCACCCAAAATGTGAAATGCCCAGTTTTAAATAATCAAGATACACAAAAACACTATCATCACCAGCTCGGTAATCAAAAGAGCACAGCCATCCTTATTATGTACTTGAAAACAGCGACTTTTTTTTAAGTCACACAGATACAAAACACTTTAAAACCCTTGTACAATGTTTGTGTTGGCCTTTCTCAGACAAGCACTGGTTTTATTTGGGTTGCTCCGCCAGCGACTGTAAGCAAACACTTACCCTGTCTAGAGCTGCATACACCTGTAGGCAAAACATGAGACGCCCAACCGCTGGGTAATTATTTCTCTTTTTCAAAATGGTGGCACATTAGCTGTATGTTTGTTAAAGGTTTCATTTCTCGAATTTATACGAGAAATGGGTGGGGGGCTTTTTTTCCTTTGCTTGTGCCACCTTGTGACTTTTCACTTGACATATATAACCGTAAAGCAAAAGCAATGTGGTGAAGTGCTTCCCTATTTTATGGTACGATGGTGCTGCAGAAAGAAGATACCTCCGCTGGCATGGATGCTTAATGTGCAATTCATGTGTTACTTATCTGACAATGCGCAAACACGTAGAACAGCAAGTTAACAAAGTGTTAATCAACCCAGGCAATTACTGCGCTAACCAAAATATGCTGTACCATTATCGATCATGAGCCCGTACATACCTGAGCAGGAGGGAGATAACACTTGAAGGTCGGTTTCGTGACTTTGGCAGGAAACATTGTTTATGTAATTTACGTTCCCAAACGGACGCCTGGCAAACGATATCCTGCTGCCAGTAATATTAAAAATAATATAATAAAAACTATCCAAGGGAAAATCTTGGAGAAAGTTTCTAGGTCAGCCCTTAGCTGAGCAAATCCAAGATATCCGTGTGTAAAACATTCATTGAGACACTGTGGGCAAGCGACGGCAGTCCTTCATTTTGTGAAGTAGTCAAGTAGCAGATGAGGCTGGCTGGCAGAACAAAGTTGACAGAAGTTGACGCTGAGACGTCGGCGTTAGCTCGGTGTTAGCTAGCTAGCTTAAAGTACTATATCAAGTTTATAAATATCGCTCCCATGCACAGAAAAAAAAACTAAGGGAAAAAAAAGATAAGACGCACTGGCTGCGTGTCTACATTTTCTTTACACCTGTTACAGTTTTAGTTAACCTTACCGACTTCCTCAAAGTCTAACTAATTCAGCCAAACGCAGTACCTGACGCTGTAAAGGATTTAACGGCCATGTTTATACAGAGCAGAGGTCCCGCCCTGCTTCCGGGCTCCACTCCACTCCGAGATCGTCTTTCATTAAAGTTTCCGAAAAGCTGGAAGGCGACAGGAAGGTACTCTGGCTTTATCCTCTGCTAAATGGATATTTGCTACTGTGTGCGATAGTAAACACGTATAAACCTGTCATGTTAAAGTTTTAAACAACAATTATTTTTGCGTTCATCAAGTGCACCACTTATGGACTACAACTCCCATGAGACACAGAGAGAACTTAGGCGACCGACCGTGCCCTAGTTTTTCCTCTTTGTTTTTGTTTTTTTCAACGCAACTGCTTAACTTTATTTAGCATGATACTCAAAGCTTATAACAGAAATGCATTCATAGCACTTTTATTATGTCATTTAGATTATTAATAAAGAAGTTATTGTTTTGTACTATATTGTATACTACCACTTCCCAAACTAAATGTCTTTAAACTCAAAAAGCAAAACAAAAAAAGAGCTGTACATTGAATAAGATCCAGAAATGTTTTCTCGTTGAAATAAGTTCGTAATTAAAAACCCACAACTACAGGTGATGAAGCCATGAAACTGTTCACAATGAATTGGGTTTTCACACACACACACACACACACACACACACACACACACACACACACACACACACACACACACACACACACCAACAACTACTACTACTACTACTTTTACTACTACTACAAACAGTAGTTAATTGTAAGCTCCTGAGAATAAAAAGGTTTTGAGTTTGTTCTGTTTCTGTAATAATTGCTGCCATCTCCCTAAGTGACCACACGGTGGTGATAAAATACCAAGACTGACTCAAATCATGATGTGATTCATCTTTTAATGCATCGCAAGAATCAGAGATGGTAGAAAACTTTTTTCTTTTTCGTTTTGTAATAATTTATCTCTTATTTATTCATTTATTTATTTATTTATTTTGTTCCATTCAAATAAGCACACACACACACAAACACACACACACAGTATATGTCTATGCATACAGAGGCACCCTGCTACACTGGTTACACCCAGAGGCTTGCCTGACCGCCCAACATTATTCCAAGGCAAGCCTCAGTCTGACTGGAGACTGGTTGTGAGAACTGGATACCAGTGCCACCCAAAAATCTTAACAGGGATTTTCTAAAAGGCCTTTGAGCTGCATTTTTATTTGTCTGCTGATAAAACAGAACTAAATTTGGGAGCAACCAAATTAAAAAAAAAAAAAGGGTAAACAGGCAGAAGTGGAAATGAGTTTCTAAAAATAAGTTAATGTTACTGTTTATGTCATTTAGACTGATTACTAAGTATTTTTTTATGTTTTGTATTTACTAGATTGAACGCAGACTGAAACTTGTATTTCCCAGGACACACTGCCCCATTAAAATGTCAAAATGGAATCCTTTATTTAGTGAAAACCAGCAAGCTTAAAACTCTTGTCATTTTGGACTTTTGATCCATCTCTTCCCCTCCATGCTTTTTGAAAAGGATTTATATGCTGTCATAAATGCAAATCAATAGATTAGAGGTCCTTTCTGCATCATGCTGTTAGACTGTGACACCATGTCTTTGTAACTATGTTTTAAATTACTGGCCTACACACTGACTCTATACCTAATTTGGTAGTGGATCTTAAAAGTTGCTGAATAAAGCTGACAGTATTTTTCTTCATCAGCATGTTAGACAATTACTCATGATTAGGTTTAAGAATTAATATTACTGTCCCGTTAAAATAACTAAGATAGATGTTCTTATCACCTGGTTTATACATTTGTATTTGGTAATTTGAGTCAAACACTGATAAGATTTTTAATAAATGAAAACTTCATATGTTGAAATCCGTAAGTTGTGCTCTTTACATAATGTTAAAGTGTTTGTATCTCTTAGTTTACAGTCTCATGCGTCCAAACATTATGAAGATGGTGTGACCGACATCCCCAAATTTGTGTGTGAAGTTCAAACTATTATTTCACATGCAATACAAAGAGAAAGAGTGTTTTAATGTTGCTCTTTAACTTATACCAGCTTCTGCATGTTTCATGGTGTTACATTACAAACCTCTGTACATAACATGATGTTTAGACACTTGTCAGGTTATTCAGTGTAGTTAAGTATTTCAGTTTTGAGGTCATTTATAGATTTGCTCTGCAGCAATACTTTGGTCATGTAGGTAATCTATTGTAATGGGTTAAAACACACACACACACACACACACACACACACACACACACACACACACAAAACCCCGTTCAGCTATCTTAGTGAGGACCTTCATTGACATAATGGTTTCCCCAGCCCCTTACCCTAACCCTAACCACAACCTAATTATAACCCTGACCCTAAAACCACATTTTGAGCCTCAAAAAGGCCTTCAAACTTGTGAGGACACAGACAAAGGTCCTGTTGGTTCTCATAAGTATAGTAGAATGCAGATTTCGGTCCTCACAAAGATAGCTAGACAGGAACACACACACACAAGACCCTGTTGCATCTATGCAGGATATAAAATGTTTAGAATAAGGTCTCTACTAGCTGCAGACTTGTAGAAATGATCGTGAAATAGTGTATTATAACATTCAGTGAGTACTGTAATCTGAAAACACGACCTTTAGCCTGTATGAGTTTTCCTTTGCCACTTTTCCTAAAAGCTAAGACCCCACTGACATTATAAGCTACGCCCCTGCGCTGGATCATAGTACCATCTGCCTTCCTGTTGGCTCTCTCTTTGAAGACAGCTCATGTTTATTAGTCGTCCTCTTATGTTTGAGTCTGTTGTTAGGGAACGACAAACTTGCGCATGCCCAGTTGCCCTCCCTCCAGGAGCTAATGAATATTTAACAACACTCGCGCTTTGATTGGACCGAGTTTCCCGTGTTGTGTTTAGAGTCGGGCTGTTTGGGCACTGCTCCTCCGTAAATTGACCATCCGGCTCGTTGTCTGAGGACTGCTGTGCTTCTGTCAGTGGAGGACTCACATCTGACTGAACAACAATGGACGGAGGGCACCGCTAAGGAGCCGCATCCATGCTGTCTGGAGTTTACCGGGAATAACTTGTGTATATTTTGGATTTGGTCGCTTGGTTTTAGGTTAAACAAGTCAGACCTTGTTTTAAACAGCGTGAACTTCCCCGAGGTTCGCTCAGACACTGGATCGCAGGGAATACGACATCGAAGACTGCGACTGTTGTGAGGACAGAGGATGGTAAGCGGTGTTTACACTGGCTGAGATAGTAGGGCACTATTTGTTTAATATAGTCATCATAATCCAAATATTTGCCACGGAGCGGCGGTTCCTTTTTCTAGTCTGCTTATAAAAGTTGTCTCGGGTGTTAAACGTGTTTATTTTAAATATTAATTGAAAGTTTTCTTAAGTAATATTAACGAAATTCGAACTGATAACTCACATGTCCATAAATATAGCTCACAGATTGCTTCACTGGAGGCTTTTAACAGAAAAATCTTTTAAACCACAATCGCTGCTTTATTAATCTTTGATCCCTGACGAGTGTAACATATCCTATGATAAGAAGCGGCAACCTTGGCTGTTTCAGGCAGACTTATAGTTTTTACTGCCTGTGGTGAAAGTAGTCAGAAAGCACTGATAAATTAGGTTCAGTCTCTTTTGTTAGAAAACCGGTTAGCCTTGGAGGACAATGTGTCAGGTGGAGTGTGTACTGTGTGCACCTTACTTTGTATCGATGCATCACAGAGAGGCAGGTTTTTCCTGGTTTCTAAATGCCAGGTCGGCAGAAAACACACCTAAAGAGAAGTTATGGGAGATATTGTATGTTTTGCATATTGGAAACATTTCCTCAACCCTGTCCTCTTAATAAAACAGCTGATACAGACTTTTAGCACATTTCCACTTAATGATATGGCTGCATCATTGATGTTGGAGACATAATGTTTATATGAAGGGGGGTTGCAATATTTTTTTTTGTGGCTTGTATATAGAAATATCCTGAAAGGCAACTGAAAAACGTACCCACCATTCAACTTAGGAACCTCTTCCACGTGTCTGTACAGTACCTCAGACTGTAAACATGCTTTGTCCATTTAAAACAGGTAGACCTGAAAGCTGTTTGCATTCTTCGATTCCTAGGTGATGCATTAAAACCTGTCGGTTTGGTTGAGATAATATCCAGTCAGCACAACATATGTAATCCTGCAGCATTTAACTCAGCTTTTGTAGACATTGTTGACACTCACACACTCTTGCTAAAGCTTTTTACAAGAGGTTAAGAAGAGTATCAGTTCGTGCAGAGAAAATAGTCTGTCACTGTATCTGTCTAGAATAGCAGACACCAGCATCGCTCAGTGGTTCCTTCTCTGCCAGATGCTGAATAGCAAGTCGGCATGAGAGCAGCTGGTTTGCATTAGTCTCTCCAGCAGGGAGGTGCATACTTCATCTCAGAGCTGGTGCTCCATTTTCAAACCCATCACTGCTTTAGAGACTTGCTCTGGAATTCAAGCCCTGTCCCTGAAAACAGGATGAACACCCGTTCTGTGGACCTGGGGAACTCGTTAGTCTTGTCGCTGCAGTGCAGTGTGCACACACACTCCTCAATCGGTTCCATACGTCTTTGTTACGGAGCCAAGTTTTCCCCACTTTGCTGTTTGGCCTGATGGACCCCATGAGTGCTGACTCATTCTACTGTTGCACTTGCTGTAAATCAGTGAGGACACGAGAAGCTTATAAATCGCTTATAAATGTGTCAAACACATTGTAAACACAAGTTGTCAACTACCAAAAAGTTTTTGAGCTTTCTTCTATTTTGCCCAAGTGTCAAATCTGGTTTTACTTCACTCTGCAACTGCAGAGTCTCTTTTTTTGATAAGAAATTAAGCATTTCCATTACTGCTACTGTTTATTATTATAAATGATTGCAATCAGATGGACTATTTTTTATCCCTTTCTTTGGATTTGTTGGTCGTGAACACATTCTGTGATGATATGATATTTTATTACATCTTCTCATTTGGACAAAATATCTTTACTAAAGCTAAAGTTGGAGTCAAATGAAGATGATTTCCCAAACATGAAATTGCTGGACTTCCTGCACAGAATGTGGCTGGATCACTGGGACCTTGGCTGTTATAATAATCTTTATTTCTTTATTGCAGTATGGATGCTATAAAAAATGTTTAGGACACACAACAAAGGCAGGATGAGACTTTTGGTTTTGATTTAGGGGAAAAAAGGAGGGACTTCAGACGTCCACACAACACGAGTGGAGGCTGAGAATTATTTCCACAGAAAAGGTTTGATGAGTGACCTTTCACAAAAGAAGCATATTTTAATAGTCGTGACTTCATAGTAAGTGATATAGTGATGGGACATTGGGTATTTTTGTAACTATGAAGCATGATTCAGTGGAAGTGGTTAGGTGGGGAACAGTTAAGCAGTGTTTTTTTTTGTCTCTGTGTTTATTTATTGTGTTCCCTTCATCCGAAATTCCCCAGTAACTGCACAATTTGGCTCTGGCCTTGTTTTTAAAACACTTAAATCTCTGCCTGCTCTGCTGTAGTTCGGCTTCAGTCCTCAGCCACAGTGCTTTCAGTGATGCAGAGAGGATTCAGCTGCTTCAGCTGATCGCCAAAGGTCATGCCCCAGAGCGAGCGTTCAGTGGCACAGTTTCTCTGAGATTGATAGTAACTCTTTTCAGTGTGACTTGTAATTAAACAGCTGAAATATTTTTATTGAGTCATCACATATTATCATTGCATTTTTATTAGCTCATGTCAGTGGAGCTTGTCGGTCAGTGTCATTGGGCTGGCCAATCACTTTATACCAGACTGAAATATCAGGAATAATTTGATGACTTTTTAAAAATCTCTCAATTACTTTTAGGTCAAATGTGTCTGATGGATCATACATTTTATAAACAATGATATTCAGCGCTAACTAAAGACTTTTTTTTATTTAGCAGATGTTAGCATATTAACAAACTTAACTAACAAACTGCACCTGCATCGATCAGCATTTTGACAATGTTAGGCCTAAGGATTTAGCTCGCTGCAGCGCTGTGTGCAATAAGCCTCACAGGGCATTTGTCATGAATTCTGAACTTGTAAGCTTAGCTGTTTATTTCAGTTTGAGTTTCAAATGGAAGCAATGGCTTTCTCATGTATCAGTTGTCTTTGGTGTCCAATGGAAAAGCTGTAGTTTATCTGGTTTAGATCCTTCTTTCCAGCTCAGTAACACAACCAGCCTCTCTTCCATTTTGCAGGTAATCTGTTCATAGAGTAAAGGATAAATTAACTTCCTTATAAATGCTCTTACTGTGTCAGCATTATCCTGTAGGCATGCTTCGTGCTAGATGTTTGTTTATTCTCCTTGTTCTTTTACCCTGAACGAAGCAGTGTCCTATTATACCTGCCTATTTGCATGTATGGCTTACCTCATCGCAAACCAGGAACAAGGTCAGACTTATGCAAGTGCTCTTAACCTCCCATCATCCCATGCCAGCCAGCACTCAGCCACCAAATCGCCTTTAACTCCACCCTTCATTTGTCTTGATGCTGCTGTAGGAAATTTGGCTTGTTAGTTACTGTTTAGCCCGATTTGCTCACAATGAAACTGTGCTGGCACAGAAAATGAAAATGTATGTGTTTTTGTGTTTTTCAAGAAGCTTGATACTCCCTCTGACACATTAGTTATTGTTAGTGAGTTTGCTTTTGTTGCTGCTGGCTAATAGTTAAGCTAATAACAACAAGGAATACGGACGTGAGTCGAAACCAGACACAACCTGAAATTTCTGCATTTATTAATCGATTGATTTGAAAAAAAAAGTTAAAGAAACCCACACAGTTAATTAAAAGGGGACCTTGTAACCTTCCTTTGGTTTCCTATCAGTCCAAAGAAATGCTTGATCGGTAGGTGTGGGTATGTCTTAGCCCTGCAATCGACTGGCGACCCCACCTCTCGTCCGCTGTCATAATCTTTCATTCATCTTTGAACAGCTGATAGGAAAAGTGCACTGGATAAGATGGAGCAGGTTCTCTATTTGTGGATTAAGATATATGGGAAAAAAATCACACAGCTGTAGACAGTGATCAAGGAGGAACAAGAACTTAGTACAAGCTTTTAATACAAGGCTTGTCAGCTTTTCTATAATAGACATAAACAAACTGACTGGAAACAAAGTCAGAATTAGCTGGTTTGAATTAGCTGTCTTTTCTGGCACATATCCTGTGGCAGGCCTGAGTCACTGTGGAATCACCCACTGACTGATCATTTATAAACACTAGTTCAGTCAGGGCTGTTATAATCGAAAGAAGCATGGAAGTTGGATACAGCAGGAAACGGTGGGACTGGATTGAAGGTGGGCTGCAAAGTAGCTTGCAAAGCTTTGCCTCAAATTGAAATGGCACAAGAGGAAAAGTTATTTACTCGGTCCCTCTGGCCCTGCTGCACATCCTTTTCTGTTGTCGTACCATAAACCAATCAGCTGTCATTTCTCATGAGTCGTGCATCAATCTAACCCCCCAAACACAACCCAGTCATGGCAGTTTTTAGTGTTTTATTTTGAAAAGGCAATTTACTAGGGTCCAGACTTCCTTATACCTTGTTTCAGTCAGCAGCAAAATTTAGTCAAACGCAGCAGGTATTACGAACCACTGCAGTCCAGCGTTCTGTTAATCATAAACTGGGAAGCAGCGCAGTAACTTTCTGAACGAAACAAGCCTGAGTTAAACCTACGAGTCATTAGTTGTCTTCTCCATGAGTTCACTTTTATGGAGTCAGCATCATTAAAATCACATTCATAATTTACATGCATGACACTTCCGAAACTGTAGGAGACAAATCGTGTTTATTTCAGCATGAAAGCACAGGGATGATTAATTAATTAATTTTAAATCTTATTCTTTCCTAATGCAGAGTTGCTTCAAATAGTCCAGCTACTCATTTTATTGCAACACTGTATCAAGTACAGTTTTGGGCTGCAGTAAATTAATTAAGGTAATGCTGTGTTTGGTTGGTTTAGTTTTTTTTTTTTGTTTGTTTGTTTGTTTGTTTTTTACAACTTAAGTTTTCCAGCAGCTGAAGTCTATTTCAAGTTCAGATTTTTAATAGACACAAAAAAGCAGAAGCAGTACCTCTAAAGTCCAACTGCTCTGATTCATCTGGAACTGATCTCAGTGACCTTGGCTTTACTAATTTCCTTCTTTCCTGGCAGTCGTTTGATAATGTCAGTTGCAACTGTAGCTTCTTAAAGGATTTTTCTGTTCACAGTGCACTATGAAACGCTGGATTCGTTGTTATTATTATTATTATTATTATTATTATTATTATGTAATCAAAAACAAAGCCATTTTTGGCAAATTACCGTAACAAACAACTTTAAGGTTTCTTCCCTCAATGCCAGACTGACTCTTACCTTCTAAGAAGAGGAGACAGCTTTGAATAATTAGTTGGAGCAGAAGGTAACGCGGAAAGCTGGGATGGGTTGTAACATGTATTTTTGTGTGCTCAGTTTAGCTTGACTGTAGTTTGGATTTCACTGATTTGAGGCCCTATTGTGGCACTGGCATGGCTATGAATTGGTTTCCACTGCAGATAGTTTGTTTATGTTTAACTGAAACTGCTTTAAAAAGGAAAACGCAGCACTTAGTGACATGCCTCTTCAGCAGACTTCCACCCTGAACCACATTGTCTTTGATGTTGTGTTTTTATTAGCAACCTTATTGCTATTGTCATCCGTTTAGGAGACTAATGTTTAAAGTATCCATTCACTCATGATCATTATACCGTCTTTATATGGGAGGGGCAGCATTCAGCCCAGCCCTGCAGGCATAGCATATTAACGTCATCGCAGCCAGTCGGTGCTCATGTTTCCAAATCCTCACCGAAGAATAGATTCCTTTTATTATTCCTTTGTAGAAGCTCAGATCCATAACAACAGTGTGAGAAGTCTAAGCATGGAAACTCCGGGCAGGCTTGTTGTTTGCATTATTTATGATGGTGTCCCAGTTACATCCAAGTGACCGCTGTCATCCTTGAAGTTGTGAAGTGGAAAGATGTCAAGAGAACCCACAGTCTCTGCTCAACAATCTTCTACAGACAAAAATATGGAGCTGCTAATATGTGGAGCAGCTGGTTTCAGCAGGTGTAGAGTGGAAACTGGTGTTTTCCTTTCCTCCTTTCCAGGTGAGGAACAGTCAAATCCAGTCTGTGATCCATGACTGTCAGATGGAAAAGCATGTCATTCCCAGTACAATACACCTATATTCACAAGAAGCTGTTCCTACACACTCTGCACGACTCTATTTTTAGTATCCTAATATTTATATTTAGTATTTGTTGTGCTATTTTTAGTACATTTCTGATTTACATTTTACTGGAAATACCTGGCTGGAAAAAGACGTTAAAGTTAAAGATCGCTGTCTGCTGCTGGTGTTAAATATGTGAGTTTGGAGGCTATATATTTCTCAGTATGATCAGAAGTCATATTTCCTCTCGGTCTGTATGCAGGTGTTGTGACAGATTGCCTCCTTTCGTCATCCTTTTTTGTGTCGAGCCAAATGTGACTGCATGTTGTTGCAGTGCTACAATATGTGGTTTTGCAGTGATGCAAGATTGAATTTTACCTTCATAGTTATAAAAATATATTTTTAGGAGGTTAAACTGGTCAGCAAGCATTTCGCTACTGGGATCTAGCACGTCCCCTTTTGTTTGTTTGTTGTTTTTAAGTAATAATGGTCATGAAAAATGTGAAGGAAGGTGTTTTTGTTGATCCTGAAATCTGTGAAGTGATGCTCGACAGTGAGCTTGAAAGTAAACTGAAGCCTGTCTGAATCAGCAGCACGGGAAGCATTCGTGCAGGTTGTCCTTGGCAGTCACGGAGCAAAGAATATTGCTGAGCTTGTGGATAACATGCTGAAAGCATATCAGCTAATGCGTGCCAGAATGTCACTGAAGATGCATTTTTTACATTCCCGTCTTGACTTTCTTCCATCTTGTCTGGGCGGTGTTTGCGATGATCATGGAGAAAGATTTCATCGAGATATACAAGTGATGGAAAACTGTTATCAGGGAAAATTTCCATACATGATGGGCGACTACTGCTGGTCCAAGCAAAGAGACACGGATGTGCGGTACAAGCCAGCAAGAGCTCAAACATTTTTGACCACTGTCTTCTGGTTAGTTTTCAGAATAAATGTATGAAAATATTTTGGTGGGAAAAAGCTTCTTTTTTTTCTTTTTTTTTTTTTTAAAGTGTGTAAACATCAAAACATCTCAAAAACCTGACGTGCAACTTAAATCTGATCTATTATCTGAAAACTGTGTTTAAAAAAAGGCTTGTCTGTGTTTCCCAGTGCAAACAAAAAAACTAATTTTTAGACCAGTTTTAACTTTAACTGCTTTATTTTAGAGGAAGACCTCCTCTGTGTGTTAAACTGTGAATGAGCTCTTTAATCAGACTCCAGCTTTTAACTGTAGTTTTCAGCATTGCTTCTGTGTGTTTGCATGTGTGTGTACAGAGCTTACTTAGACCTGAATGAGCATCCCCTCGCTGAGAAGCTCAGACTGGGTCACTGCTCCTCTGACTCCACTCTCTTTGCTTCTTCTGCTGAGCTCCTCCTCCATCTCTCATCATTGTTTATCTTTTTCCTCCACCATGGAAAGGCCAGCTATCTTAGTCAGCGGTTTCGTCTGCATCTGGCCCAATTACATGCAGTGACTAATCTCACACAAAGTACAAGCGTAAGCAGCAGAGACCAGGTGGGAATTCAGCTTAGAGAGTGGTAACTCCTTAAGCACTGTTTGAAATGTTTTGGATCACAACAAGCGTTCAAGAGGGGGAAAAAAGAAAATCGGTCAAAATCAACCCACTAACCTAAATGTGTGTTGGAGCGATTCCCTGACTTGCTTTGGCGTTACTGAGGAGACGGTGATTGTAGCAGCTTAGCTGAAGTAGTACTAGAGGAAAAGAGTGACTAAATATCCTGTGTTTACTTTTTGGTCAGGGCAAGCAATATTCTTTACAGCTCACCTGCAGAGAGATCAGACTTCCTTGAGATCGTTAACAGCAAACAGTGACATGCCTTTTGCTGCAATGGCTACCATATGGCTCTGTTTGGAAGAGCGAAACCAGGGTGATAAAGATGAGAACGAGGACCTGTTTTCCAGACAGCTTTAGTAACTTTATGTAATTTCAGTAAGCAATGGAAAAAAAAAAAAAAACTAACTTATTTAGGGAAGCTGAAGGCTGGAGGTTAAAGCTCATGTACTGGCAGGGGCCAACCTTTTAAATCTGTTTGGATTTGTCCAGCATTATTGTCAATTTGTGTGTTTACGTTGTGTAATTATTTAGGTCTTTGTTCTTGGTTTTATGTCATTTGTCTGATTTACACAACTGATCAGTCCTGATAGTCCTGAAGTAACCATCAGATAGAGTTTATCTTATCACACCCCCAAATCTAAACTGGGGAGTAATGACTAAACATCTCCCAGGCACTAACAGGTGGAGGCTGTGGTTGTGGAGGGGGCTGAAACTGCAGGTAGCGAATCATCGACACGTCAGAGGGAAAGATGGGAAATTTTGCTGCTTAAATAGAAAAATAAACAAATTAGGAGGTTGTGTTTGCTGTGCGACGTGAGGAGAGTGGGTCGTGTTACGTGTGTGTGATGCAGTGCGGCTCGAGTTGCCCGGCTGATCTAACTCACAGGCTCCATTTAGTTTTTATGTCATCGACCCAAATATGTGATGTTGTAAGTTAATTGCTGCGTGTGTGTAATTTCTTAAAATAGACTTCATGAAATCAGCGCTAGGAACAATATATTTAAACAAAGCTCCGACTTGGAATGGCAGCACAACTAATCTGATATCTGAGGGCTTATCAGATGTAGGGTCTCGCTTCAGACGGTCTGATCCAGGCCAAAAGTCTTAAGTCATATCAACTGAAATGCTTTCTTGCAGTCTCCTTTAGTACGTGACCAGTATTAGCTTGTCTTGTACTGCTGTTCTTAGGATAAATTTAATTACAGCAGCTTTAGCTAAAATATCCTTCAGTTTTTCATGATGCGAAACAGGATGTTGTCCTGTATCGAGACCTTTTCTCTGTACTCGTACTGCTAGCGATCAGCTTCACAGAGGATTCCTCAGCCATGTGCTTCTATGAAAGTTGTGTGATTTCTCCAGACTTTTGCTGCTCAGTGTTCAATGGCTTTAGCTGCTTCTTATTTTAGAAGCGAGGAATTCATTCTCATGGCTTTTATCCAGATCTGTCTCAGAGGGCAGAGGAGAAACCTAGCCCTAACACACGGTGGACTCACTGTTTCAGACTCTGATGTGGAAGAAGGAGGAAAATGGCATAGAAGGGAGAAATAAGAGGGAAAGTGCCGCTTATGATAGTGAATCAAACCCAGCCATTTCCTGTATCCCGAGTCAGAGCTGCTCACACACTTTCCATATATGGTGATGGTATTTGCATGGAGGGAAAGCCTGGGCTTATGGATCAGGAGCGGTGTTGAAATTCCTTTGTAGTAACTTCTGGGAAAAGGTCTGGTTCTGTTTTCAGATTTGACGAGAGAAAAGGAATCCACTGTCTTTTCTGCCCATATTTTTTAGGGGAAGTTGTTGTCACAATATTATATATATTTGCATTTATATAGATCTTGCCATGTGTGAGCTCCTTCTGTGTATAGCTGTGCTCAGAGGGAAGTCTCCGGTTGCATGGTGATGATGTCGTTATGGCCACTATAGACTCCACATTATGCCAGATGTCCCCTGTGTGTGTGTGTGTATGTCTTACTCCATCACCACAGACTACGGTAACAGTAGTAAGATTTCCTGTAAACTGAGCCAAAGCGATTTCATACCATAAAACCTGTAAAACCTGAGAAAGTATGTTCAATATTATTTACCATAAAAGGTAATTGATTAGACATTAATGGTGCTGTGGCCTCATATTAAATTAAATTAGTTGAGTAATTAGTGCTTTGAGATGGACAGCTTTGTTGTGGAACAAATAAAAGGTCATGTATCCACAATTCATGTAATTAGGTCCTGAGTCACAGTTATTTACTGTTACACTGTTCTCTTATTTATTGTGCTCTTCACCTTATTAACAGGATGGCAGCAGAGTGGCTCAGTGGTTAACACCTTTGCCTATTAGCAAGACAGTCCTGGATTCAAACCCAGTCAACTGTGTGGAGTTCGCATGTTCTCCAAGAGCTCCCAGGTTTTCTCTGGGAGCTCCAGTCTGAAATACAGTAAATGCTAAACAGCCTCCTCATTTAAGGTGCTGCACTTAGCAACCTGCAAAAGGTTTTTTTTGTTTTTGTTTGTTTGTTTACAGTCTGGTTCATGTGCAGGGACTCAATTTAATAAAACTAGCGGCTGTGTGCAACACTACACTAACTGTAGAGAAACATCTGCTTCATAACTTTTAAGTGTCTGGATTTAAATTAGTGGAAAAGTGTCTTTAATTAAAAGTATAAAACAAGCGTTTTTGGTTCAAAGTCACGCTCCAGCCAATCATCGCTGTTACAGTCGGCACAGTCAGCTGCTCCGGAGCTGCTCAGCAGCAGAAGAGTGTGATTCTTTCAGGCGTCTCCCTGATGTCTGTACGTGTGCAGCTACTCCCTCAGTCGCTGCTGCGAGTATGAATATTTACTTAGTATGCTTCCCTCATTAGACAAGACCCAAGAATATGTGACTCTTGCCTCCTACGTTTCCAGCTTATTACCTCTCCCTTCTTGAGTCGGCAGACTTTCATTCCACACATAGCAGAGAGAAATAAAAGATATCATGTTCACTTATTTTCTCTTTGCAGTTGAGCCAGCGCTGTCTCTTAACATTGGCATTCCTGATGGACAAAAGGTGCTAACCTAAATAAGAATGTCAGAGTGTGCGATGGTAATTTCCTGAAATAAGAAGATCATCCGAGTTCATCCATCAACAATAACGAATAACACTTTGTGTCTTTACTGAGGTCTATTAAGGACAAAGGAACCTCGAGATGAACACAATGCATTTAGAAGGATCAGCCTCACTGTTATATGCTGTCATTTTACTGTACACAGTAATACTGCTGTTCTCCTATTTATATTGCAATTCTACACCCTTCCTCTGACATTTTTTGTGTGTGTAAACAACACCTTTTAAAAGGCTGCTCATCCAGAAAATGGAAGATTTTTCCCTTTAGGTGGTTTTTCCAGATATACATTTTAAATATTTCTTTTTGTACAGTTTTGTAATTTACAGATAGAGAAGCAAATTCACTTCACCAAAAGAGTGGCATCATCCTGACACTGCTGACAATGAAAGAAGTCGGCATCTCTCTCAGCCACACCTAAAAGTTGTGAGGCCTGTTAATCCGTATGATGTCGAGAAGTAATCAAACAGCAATTTGCTGCTTCCCACCTAATGGAAAATACCCGCTGAATTAAGCTGAAAAGCCGTAAACATTCCTCACCATCTCCCATGCTATGACTGAGTCTGTAAAGTGGTTTTAATCTCGCTGCTGTAAAGAGACTGTGGAGGATATTAAATGCTTCTGGCTCTCCTCTTCCTTGGACATGGTAATTTAGAGTTAATAAGTGAAAGCACAATGACTTTCCACGGTTAATTTTGTACTGTAGTGTTACGTTGTGGCTTTTTCCCTTTGCTGTTTTTGTTTCTTTCCCTTTTCCTGCTGTAAAAGCAACTTTAGTGCTTGACTTTTATTCACATCTAGCGTGTACTAGAGTCTCTATGTGCAGGAAAGATTATAGCATTCGGTGGAAATCCAGGCTTACAGTTTTAACGTGTTGTGTAACACTGGAATAAGCAGGACTCCGCGACCTCTAAACCCAAGAAACCAGAATGAAGTTGAGGTTTAAAGTTCAGCCCTGATGCTGGTACAGAGTTGAGAAAATAATTGACGGCCTTGCTAAACTTCATCTTTGTCCTTGGAAACCACAGTTGAGCAACAGTTATTGTATTCATAGTTTTGTTGTTGTTGCTTCACTTATTTTTAACAATATGCCACAATAAGACTGCCTTTAATCGAACCTCACTTATCCACGGAAAATATAGAGGCATATTATGTACTCAAGACAACAAATCAACCATACACTTCTGACACAGAAAGTATCATCACCGAAAGAATAAAAGAACTGGGATTAATATGTGTGTCCTTTAGTAAGTGTCTGTTAGCGTGCACTATCTGAAGACTCTGAAACCACAGGCTGAAACCACTCGTTTTGAATTCTGTATTTTGAGGACTAAGCGTTAGCATTTTGGCTGCTAATGGCTAGAATGGAGTTCACCGTTATCGACAAACGTGATAAGGATTACTTAGACTGTGCAAATATCTGCAAAATAGTACAAAGATAAAAGACTAACTGCTGAATTTGACTCACCAGAACTGAAGTGAGGGGACAAAGACAAAACGAAGTCATGCAGTCTGGTTTTGTTTGCACCATTCCCCACCAGTTTTGTAGTTGATTACTTTCTAATCTTCTCTCATCTCCAGCATCTTTATTTTCCATGACTTTTTGTGTGCTAGTAGTCTAACAGGAAGATGAAATCGACTGGCGACAAGTAGCCTAAATAATATCTCGCTCCAATGAGTCGAAATTGTGTTCGATTTCTTCCATCGCATGTAGACTCAGTAAAGCCTGGACTTCACTGCTGCTTCCTTTCTTTAAGACTAACTTTAAGAGCTGATGTTCACACAGCTGCTTTTTATTTTAGTGATGAGCACCAAAGCTGCATTTGACCAATCAGTGTGTCATGCTATGCATCTACACCACACCACACACAGCTCTAGGAGAAAGTTTCTATTCTACAAGCTAAAAAAGATGATCGGCGTGGTTCTGCCGCCACATTCTAAAATTATCAAAAAAGCTCCCGTGGTCCAAAAGCCCCTAATGATTTCTTTCTCTTGGCAGTATTGTTTGAAGCCTTGCTCTTCTGCTTCCTCTCCCCACATTTCCTCCCTAAAGAGAGAGGAAGTCAAGAGTTAACTTGTGTGTTGACTAATGTTCTGGATGCTGTCCGTGTCTTTGAGTGGTTCTCCATCCAGGAGAAAGAGACTCACCCCTCACAGCACATTGTGACCCTCGTCCACAGTAGCCAGACAATACTGACTCATAGCACATGATGAATGACCTCAGTTCTCCGGAGACTCACTCGACTAAAAAGAAAAACAGGGATGTAGAGAGAAGCCAGAGTTTTAGGATGCTGGATAAATGTTTAGAGCATCTTTGGCAACAAGCGCTCCTGGGAATCTGACCTCGCACTGTTTTCATGTAAACATGTTTCTCAGGTCAGGAAATGTGTGTAATATTTATTTTTCTGTGTTTTTTATTTGAGTGATAATGACCGTGTTCCACTTTCGTTTGATTGCCTGAGTGGTGTGGTTATGACGAGTGTGTTGAAAAGTAGCAGTGTGTCTGCGCATCCGTGACGTCAGACTCTATGCATGATCTCATTCTGTCTTTTTCAGTGACCTAACAGTTGGACATTGTGTGTGTTTTGTTTCAGGGGAGCCGGGGGCACTACCGGTACCACTGGCAGAGCCACAATGTCAAACACAGCGGCGTGGATGACATGGTGCTGCTCAGCAAGATCAATGAGGACGCCATCGTGGACAACCTCAAGAAGAGATACATGGATGACTACATCTTCGTATCCTTTGCTCACGCTCACAGTTCACACCCCAGTGAGGAATAGCGGAGCCCTTCTCTTTCCTGCTATACCCAGAATAGCTGACTGGTCATTCGCTGTGACATATTAGCAATGAGTAATAGGTCAGTGTTGGAAGGTGAGCGGGGAGGAAAGGGCGTCTTTGTATCTCTAACTCCTGCTCTTTCACCAGGCCTTTCACTGTGAGGGGGTGGTGGTGGTGAGAGCATAGCTGCTATCTTTTAAACAGCTGAATTTGATTGTGTTACGGATTTAAAATGATCTTCTTGAGAGCTATCATTTTCATACACTGCATCACACAAATGCTGGGTTTAAGTTTAAAGTGCAGCTGTGGCCACACACACGCGCGCGTATTCACGACGTGAAACGAGATGAATGAATGAGTGCCTTGAAAGGCCGCTCCTAATGGCTCATTACATAAACATAAACCCTCACTGTCGCTCGGCCAGCGCTCGGCATTACCAAGTTTACCAAATGCAGACAGTTTCAGGTTCGACAGCTCTGAGTCTCTCCTTTGATTTTGCTCAGTAAATATCTGTAACTGTGAGGTCTCCCTGCCAAGGCTGTGGGTCACTATGGGCCACCCACAATAGCTGCTTTATTTGCCTTGAGCTGCATTTTGGCTTCAAGGCATAAAACCTCACAGTGTTACATGGTCGGTCTATTCTCTGTCATTTGTAAGCACTGCATACTTATTTAGGCTCAGGCCTGATCGCCAAATACGCCACACTGCTGCACTGTTGCCATCTCTGTTGACGTCATGGCAATTGGAGATTAAGTGCTTTCTTTTCGACACAGTTTTCTCTTTGTGAGAGGTAATTGTAATTTGGTACCACTGTTTTGCTCCCACTCTTTAATCTCTTTAACTCACGATCTCACCAGACGTACATCGGTCCCGTGCTCATATCTGTCAACCCCTTCAAGCAGATGCCATATTTTGGGGATAAAGAAATTGAGATGTATCAAGGCGCAGTAAGTAGATCCAGCATCATCTTAAGGAAATAAGCTTTTTTTCTGGGTCTCTGATGTTATTGAAGTGTCAGGCTGGTTTAGGCTGGTAACGGTCTGAAAGACAAAGGTTTTAAATGTACTGGGTTAGATGCTGTGAAAACTTTCCAGCGAGCAGATGCTGCTGTCACAAACTTGACTCAACCGCTGGAGCAGCTTGGCAGCACCATCACAGAACATCCTGTTCGAGTCTGCCTCCTCTCTCTTGGCCAGCCCGTTGACAGCGAACTCGAATTCTCGAGCCAGGAGCACACTGAAAAGCTTTAAAAATTCTAACAGACTGTGAAAGCATCACACATGTCAAATTCAGATCACATTTGCACACAAGTGCACGGGGTTTATATTTGCACGGTTAGCCAGCTCAAATTATCGGGGAAAAGTTCATATTTGTTCACAAGTTGTTTGAAATAATCACAAAAAGGGACCAAGTGCAACTGTCTTGGCAAAAGGTCGCTATTTTGTTCTAGCATCACAGACAAAAATGACAGCAGTGTGTAATTGTATTATAGTAATTTTTTTTTTATGGTTTTTGTGGATTTTATAGGTCAGCCTGTCTCTGATTACATAATAACTTTATTATGCATAAAAGTTCGTTTAAAATTTCACTAGGTTTCCTTAACCGTCAGGGCACTGTAGTTCTCAGCAGATGTTACTATACTACGAGTTAATGGTGAATTAACTGTTTAATACTTTTTATATTAATAAAATGAATATGAAATATAACAAAATAATAAAATATAAAATGAGTAAGCCTACCCCTGAGCAGTGGTGTCCAAACTTTTTTATCTGACATCCCTTCAGCTCAGTATTAAAGTATTTATGTCCTAATTTTTGCTACTACTCTTTTTTTTTTTTTTTTTGATTAGATCCATTCATTTCATGATATTTTGACCCGATTATTTTGCTAACAGGTTCAGCTGTTTATTGCACTAAAAACAATTATGGAGCCATGTTAGTAACTTCCACTTTAACTGCTAACTACACTATTCGTGTAATTTATTATTAACGTTCCAGGTAGATTTTGCATCTTTTTTTTTTTCTGATATTTTTGCCAAAAATTTCATCATTTATTATTATTCTCAGCTAGCAGCTCTTCTTTACTGTTCATATATTTAGCATACAGTTGGAAGAGTTTTGACTGTTTGACTGCGAGCTAAAATTTTACTTAAACAAGTCATGACTGCATAATTTTATACAGGCTATTTCAGCTGTCTCCATATTTTATTTATTTGTATATTTTTTTTATATATTTTATTTATTTATTTATTGCTTATGTGTCTGTTGAAATCATTTGTCTTTAAATTTTCTGCACGTTTCTTTAGAATAGTTGAGCTAATTTGGAGTATTTGTAGCTGTGGTGGAGAACCACTGATCTACTGAACATGTACAGCAACACGATACTGTGTGCATTTTGTCAGAATTTACACTTCCCATTTTTAAAATTGAAAGAATATATCACCCAGTAATACTGAATCCAACATAATGTTTATTTCATAAATAACTGCCTCTGTCAGGGTCAAGTTTGTCACATCCAGTTTCAAAGCACCAAGATGGCAACAGCTTCATAATTGGCTTTCCTAATAGGTGATGTCACAGAGGTTGTATTCATCTTTTATATACAGTCTATGGATGTTAAAAGTGTTACTTAGTGATTCATAAAGTGATCTAAGGAGCTTGAGTGACCTTACTGAAACTTATTGAGGTCAATTGATGCAAGATGTGAGTGGGCGTTAAGACACCTGGGAAGGGATCTCAAAACTGGAGTAAAGATGGCAGACAGTTGGTGCCATCAGTTTTTGAAGTGACTGTTTGGTTTTTCCAACGTGGAGGTCTTAGCACTCCTTGGTGAACAGCACAGCATGCACTACATTGTCTAGTTTGCGTTTGGGAGTTGTGTCCGTGTTTTTGTCTGAGTGTGTGACTGGCTCTGAAGTGCACTGGGATGGAAACTGGGAGTTTCTCTGATGAACCTGATCCATAAGGGATGATGATGTTGTTCTGTTTGTCCGTCTGTTTCTCGCTAGTTGGCGTCTGACCTTCTTTACTGTGCTGATTTGATGAAAGCCCAACTGGGATAATCACATGTATTAAAAGTTTTTTTTTTTTGTTTTTTTTTTACAAGTGTGTGTTCCTTTTCTTTCCCTTATTACTTAGAGGGAATGTTTTCTGCCCGGTGTTGCAGGGTCCTGATCACTCCACGTTTGTGGCGGGAGTCAAGGAGTAGGTACAGCACAGTCCGAAATGGCAAACTGTTGTCCTTTGGGTCTTCCCTGGTAAACTTTATGTTTCTGTCCTCTGAGTTGATGTGAGCAGTGAAAGCTTCTACTTCTCAGCTTTTGATTTTGAACCAGATGTCATCTACGTATCTGTACCAGTGGCTAGGTGCTGTCCCTTTGAAAGAGGCAAGAGCTTTACTTTCCACTTCCTCCATGTAAAGGTTGGCTACAATGGGTGACACTGGGGAGCCCATGGCATCCATGTTTTTGTCTACAGAAACCCTCGTTGTATTTAAATGTATATTCACTTGTCTAACCACTAATTTAATCTTTTATCCTCTCTCAGGCTCAGTATGAGAATCCTCCTCACATCTACGCTCTGGCAGATAACATGTACAGAAACATGATGATAGACCGTGAGAACCAGTGTGTCATCATTAGGTAAGACTTTGAAATTCCGGCCATTCTTTCTCTGCCTTCTATAGTGATCATTAGTTAACGGCATGTGACAAGGAAATTATTTTCAGAACCAGAAAAGCTGCATTTTTATTTAAATTATCCATTCAAAATAGAGCCTGATAAACTGTACTGTACATTGGGGACTGATCTCGGTGCTTTTAAAAAAAACAGTAGATTTGCTTTAATCTAAAATAATTAAAAAGATCATAAATCAACCAAAATATGACCTTATCCATATCTTATTAAGATACTATAGTTGCCCAGTTTATTGGTTTCAACTGATATTTTTGTAACCTTCAGCACTTTATATTAGCGTGTCAAATGTCCAGGATGTGACAAAATGAGACAAAAGCTGGAGACGATAATCTGTGCAATGTGATCTGTGAGATCACAACACTGAACTGCTCTGCAGGTCATGATAATAGACGGGCGAGAGGACAGACCTAACAGGTCTGACCACATCATTCAGTAGAGCTGAGTCAGTGTTTGTGTGGTGTTTTTCCATCATACTGTTTTCAGCTTCAGTGAATTACAAATTAAAGAGAAAATAATAAAATGTGCCAGTCCTCAAATAGGAAAACAATGATTTTACAGCTTGATCTGGCTGCTAAATCCTCAGGATGTGAGATGGAAACAAAGCAGCCGCTATAGCAGCTATTTTTGAAAAGCTTCCTGTTTTTAAAAAAAGAAAAGAGGACACCTGCACGGTCCCTAGATTTAGAGGGTTTTAGATGCTTTCGCAGCCTGTTTGAGTTTCCCGATGAATGTTTCTGACCTACAAAGCTGAGAAAAATGTGGTGTCATTAGGGGGTTTTTATGCTATGGCCCACTCATCTGAGCAGCATGGTTGCTATAGTGCTTACCTCATGATGAATGAGCCCTGCTTCAGCACTTTCGGCTGTTGTTTGGACAGCCAGCAGTTGCTCGTTCAGTTTTCCACATAAAGGCACCGAGGTGGATTTTGTGATTGACTAAATCAGCAAACAAAAGCATGGAAGTGGTTTTATGATGAACCAGGTCTCAGCAAACAAAGGCTGCTGTGAACTGCTAACCGTGCAGCGTGGTCAGCACCCACCTGTGTTAGCAGTTTTTAAAAAAATATTATATTAAGAATCAGAAATGAGGTTAATGCAGAAAAAGAGCGGCTGAGCATTTCTTTTATTTCTCTGATATTGTAACAGCATTTGAATATGTGACGATTTGGATTTAACAAAGTGTTTATTTCTCTTTTATGATACTTTTTGTTTTTTATCGAGGACCAGTTCCTTTACATGTGCTCTAAATACAGATATACAGATATTTCAGAAATACACGATTTCACAATTTCTAGGCAGTTTTGCTTGATTTTGTTCTTTGAAGCCATCTTAAATTTCAGTCACATGACGAGTGAACAACAGCTTCTTAAACCCAGTCTGAGAGAAAGCAGGCGTATTCATTGCTCGGCTGGCTTTTTACCAGGAATCTGCTCTTTCTTTTTTTAATGATTGTGCGTGGGATCCTTTCCACGCATGATTGTGTCTTTTCATCGGTGTCAACAGAGCAGGTTGCTGTTATAATTAGATCAGTTTGAGAAGGACAATGTGTGGTGAGAGATTGTCGGGATCATTTTAATGCTTAAAATATGCACGTAGTCATTGGGTGTGGCCTGCACTGTGAAAATGCATTTATGTTAGGCTTTTAGATATTTCTGCAGCTGTATGTGGAGACGCATGAAAATGAATGTCCTCGTGTGATCGCTCAAAGTCTCAGGTAGTCAAATTCTAGCGGTATATTTCCTGCACTTTCTTACAAAGAACATGGTGTCATAGGAAAAACTTTAGGGTAGCCTATACAACAAAGATAAAGACACGCTAATTAAAATGTAAAATTGTAAAAATTTGCTTAATTTCACCAAATATCTTAAAGTAGAGGTCAGCGACTGAAACAGGGGTCCTGTGAGCTATGACTTGAAGAGAACGTGGGTCTTAAAGTAGCAACGGTCCCTCTGCCCTCCTACTCCTTAGTATCAGTAACTAAAACAGATGTTTAGTATGCAGGCAAAAGTCATAGGAGGTGATGTATACAAACAATGTAAAAACATACAAAAAAACAATGCACTGACATTATCACAGGAAAATCTTGTCAAACAGACTGTACATGTGTCTCAGCGAGTTCTGTGGGAATGCAGCGAACACCTTGTTGGATTCAAAACTGCCAAAACTAGACTGTTGACTGAACATCCTTCACATAGCTCAAGTCAGTAATAATTTATGAAAGATAATGCTTAACGCTCCCTCCCTCTGCACTGCATTGTGTAACTCATGTCCTTGTTTGGGTAATAAATCGCTGCAGAAGTCAGAAATGTCTTCAGCATTCAAACGCCACAACAATGAGACCTGCCCCTTTGGGGGTTTAAATGGGCCTCAAAGTCTCACTGCAGCTTGTGCTGGAAATACCTCTTTAGAGGGTCGATTGCAGGAGGAGAAACTATGCTCTCAGATGCATATAACTAAACGATCAGTTTCCTACTTGATTCCAAACTGCACAGCGAGGAAGTCCAGGCAAAACTTTAGCATCTGGTACAGGCTGGGAGGTGTATATAGTAGGATGTGTGCAGCTATACTGAGACTGTGTAATAGAGCAGCTCCCATGACTTCCTTTGGCAGTCTCAAACAGTCTGCAGCTGTGTTTCTCACAGCGGCTGTACCATCCTGACTCTACTTTAAGGCACAGAAAGAAAAAACAGACCCAGCCATCATCCACTGCCAAACCACATAGGTCAAAATAAGTATGACCCCGGCACAGTGAAAGGCAAGGAGAGGAAAAAGACAAGAGTAGGCTGAGGGAAAAGATACGAAGGAAAGCTATGTAAACAAAACGGGATAAATGTCGTTATTACTGCAGCGTTCATCCGCCTGCACGTGCAAGGCGGTAAATGTAGCTGTCTAGCTGTGACTGCTTATTTAAGAGATTCAGTTTTACTTTCTGAGGTGGAAATTTGCACGAAACGTGTCTCACACACACACAAACATATTCTCAACCAGTTTTGATCTGGATTTTTGTCTGAATGAAGAGTTTGTGCAATTCAAATGACACGTGTTTAAACAGTTACACTTTTTTTTTTCAGACTCTTTATTCACTTTAACATAGAGTAAGATACGTTGCAAGTCTCTTTAATTTAAGTAGGTTTACATTTGGGACAAAAGTACTGTGTCCAATTGCTTTTTACCCCTCAGCTTTGGGTACTATGTGTTTAAATCTGGGTACATTTGCTACATAGTGATTTTTTTTTTTTTTCTGATTTAAATGTACTCCAAATGAAAGCTGAGGACTGAACTTGCAATCTGGAATCTTGTATTCCAGGTTGATGCCGCTAAAATAGAAACTCTAAAGGATAAAAATGTTGTAACTGTCCAAATACCGGCTGTCTGGACAAAGTTTACCATGTTTAGTAGTCCAAATTATCCTGTTTATTGTAGTGTGTCCAACCAAAACAAACACATGTAAACAAACCATGTACCAGATTCTGTTTTCAAATATGGATGTAAAATATGTGTTTATTCTTAGAGAAGAGACAAAAGTCTGCACTGGGACGTATGCAGGAAACTATTTAATGCACAGGCCGAGCTGTTCCTAAGCAGGCTTATTGTTAAATATCAGATCACATGCAGGTGGGGTATGACATAAGCTTTAGACTGATAAGCCACCAGAACAAACGGGAAGAAGGAAAATTCATTTAAAACCCATAATAGGTGAACAAAAATCAAAACCAAAAAACAGTTTTGGGGCGGGTGTTTTTTAGTCACTGAGTGAATAAAAACTGTGCTTGTGTGAGACAGAAAACAATGTCTCAGTGAGCGTGTGCCGCAGGCTATCAGGTGTATCTGAATTTGGCTTGTGTTTGAGAAAGCATGTGATGAAGTCTTTATCTGCTTTTCAGCGGCGAAAGCGGAGCAGGGAAGACTGTGGCAGCCAAATATATCATGGGCTACATCTCCAGAGTGTCAGGCGGTGGACCTAGAGTGCAGGTGAGAGGAGATGCCTTTTGTCCTTCTCGGCAGTTTGTAAATGAGGAATGCATATTTGAAATGCTTAAGTGCACATGTGAACGATAACTAAGTTAAACCAGAATGATTTGTGATACTAACTGCACACGTGTGCAGTCAAACCACCTGTTGCTGTCTCATTCCTGCATTGTCTTTCACGCTTTGCTCCAGTCTTTGTCTTGTCATCCTCATCCTTTGTGTCCTATTGTGAGCCCGTCAGCAGACTCTTATACACCAGCCCCCTCGTGCCATCTGGCACCCCCCAACCCCCCTCAAATAAAAAAAGAAAAACAAAAAAAACAGCAGATGTCCAGTTTCTAAGCGCGATAAAGATCTGAAGTTTGATGAGGAAATTCCTGCACCGTGATGGCAGTGGGAGTTTTATAATTAATCCACTCAGAGCTGCTTCCACCAAGAAAACAATCAGAAATAATTTTCGGGCTTAACCACTTAGGCCCAGAGAGCAGCCATTTGGCTTTTCTACCTTTAAATTCAACGATAGACTGCTTACACTAAATCAACCAAGACAGCTTTATTATATAACTATGATAATGTTAACTGTACTTCATGCCTTAAGATAATATCACTGTGTCAGTTCAGCTGTTTTAGCAACATACATTTCTCAAAGCTTCTACATATCTAATTAGGGCTGTTCGATATAACGATATATATCGGATGACGATATAAAAACGTCTATCGTTTCATTTTAGCTATCGTTTGTTCCGTGGTGTCGCAAAATAAACTGTTTACAGCAATATTTTTTCATCGTTTAGATGGTCACTGTAGTGGCTATATTAATTTCTTAAAGGTCTCTCTTTCTCTTATATTTAATATAACCACACTACAGACGGACAAGCTCCCGTTTTATGCGTTGTCGTTAGCAACAATGACGGTAACACCATCGCGTGAACGCTTGTTTATGTTCCACATAAACCTTTCACAATAAAGCTCAAGATCCTGTTGAGACTTTTCAAAATAAACTGAATCACGTGAAAGAGCAGATTATTTATGGATGAGAATTAAAAAAGAGCCGCCAGGTGCTAAAAAATAAACCTTAGACTCAAACGTTAGAACAGGTTTTTACCCGCAGCACGCCGTGTAATAAATACTCACTAAGAAAACGTCAGCTGTTACAACTTATGTCTAAAAATGTATAGTTTCATGCATCGGTTAAAACACTGGACTCCAGCTATATGACGCGCAGCTGGAAACACTTCCCGCAAGACGAGCTGCCCGAGATTCACAGAATTTACAGAAAATGTTACATTTTTGTGATTTATATCGTTATCGGGACGATAGAATTCTTATATCGTGATATGAGATTTTGGTCATATCGCACAGCCCTATATCTAATAGTACTTGTACTTATTCAGATTTTTGGACATCTCGAGATCATGCTGGAATAAAACATCAGTGCAAGAAGAACTTCAGCGTAGTTAAAAGGCTAAACTCATATAAGAATGTGTGTCAGCGAAGGATGTTTTTCTTTAGTACAGGACTGATAAAAGAAAATTTCCAAGAAATACCACTCAGCCTCTGTGAACAATACTGGAAGTGGGGAATATCTCTGTCTGCTGTACTGATTTAAAACTCATGTGTTTCTGACACACACATGGCTCATAGCGAGGATAATGCCCTCCAGATTTTGTGTGTCTGTCTGTAGATGTGCATGTGTGCGCCATGCTGCTATCTTAGTGGAAACTTTCAGAGAGTCGGGGTGTGAAGTGTGTGGTTTCTCTACCTGCTGCCTCATCTGTTTGTGATGTAGCATCAGCTCACTGAATCTGTCTCCTCGCAGCACGTCAAAGACATCATCCTGCAGTCCAACCCGCTGCTAGAGGCCTTCGGCAACGCCAAAACTTTGAGGAACAACAACTCCAGCAGATTTGTAAGGCTGCTTCTCTCCCCCCCTTTAACATACAGTGTAATCAAATTTAAAGTGAAATTCCCACTCGTAGTCACAGACAGGGACGCAGCTGCCGTGGAACAAGCTGAGTCCTCAACTTTTTTTTCGTGGCATACCTTCGAGACCTTTGAGATTTACAGTAACAGCTTGCCTTCTGTTTTCTGCTTTATTTCATGAGGCATCAAACCTCGTGTGTGTCCCGGTTAACCAGAAGTGCTGCGACGACGCACTGCACAGAAAGACACACACGCAGAAGCGCTGAGGCTCACTAAGAAACTTAACCAATGAAAAATAAGCTTCACATAGAAAGTGCAACTCCCCCGAAATTTTTCAACCGAGTCTGTTAGTTAAATTCATAAAGAGCAGATGCCATAAAAGATATTCTTAGCTTCAAATTTAAAAGAGCAAAAATAGTTTGGCACTAATTGTGTAAGGTCACTACATTTGAAGTGCTTTCTTTGAATAATGAGACATTGCATACAGGCTAGTCTGGAGTTGAGAGTAAGACAAAAAGCTGGATCATATTTCTATTTAAGCTGACACACACACGCACGCACACACACACTGCTAGTAGCCTTAGAACAGCTAGGTGCCAGTATTTTCAGACCGTATACGCTGCCTTTTAAGCTTTATTACAGTTGGCTGCAATACAAAAAAAAATGCTTTGATCCATCAGGGGAAATACTTTGAGATCCAGTTCAGCTCCGGCGGTGAACCAGACGGCGGGAAAATCTCCAACTTCCTTCTGGAAAAGTCACGTGTTGTCATGAGGAATCCTGGAGAAAGGAGTTTCCATATATTCTACCAGGTGAGGCCTTTTTTCTTTTTTGTAATATGGAAAGGAACACATGTGACCTGAGAAAAGGGCCTGCGAGGTGATTTCAGGACAGTTTGGGTTAGAAAAGCAGTCTGTTTTTGTCGTGCATGGCCAGAGGTTCTCATTTTTCGATAGTACAGCTTTCTTTTTTTTTCTTTTTTCTTTTTTTGAACTTTTATTGCCAAAAATAGCAAGGCAATTCACAGCAACAACATGATCTGAGACCAAATCTGCAGTATATAATGGTGAGGGTAATTCGAAAACTTAATTTAAAAGGAAAAACACACATATACATATACATACATACCTATACTTACATACCTAAACACAGATGTAACAGTGTTAAGGCTTTAGTGTCCTGTCAAGATATTTTATAATTTTTCTCAAAGGTTGGCCCTTTTTGTTGTAGTTGGGCTGTTATCCGTTCCAATGTATAGACATGTCTAGTTTTCAGAAGCCAGTACAGCTTTCTTTAAACTGTGCGTTATATATTTTGTACACACAGTTAGAGACTTAATTTCTGCTCAACAGTTGATAGAAGGAGCCACCTCGGAGCAGAAGAATAGCCTGGGAATCACAAGCCTGGATTACTACAGTTACCTCAATCAGTCTGGCTCCTACAAAGTGGACGACATCAACGACAAGAGCGACTTCCAGGAGACAATGGTACGGTCAGACTCTTTCTGTCTGCTTGGGAGTCAGTGGTGTTGTGTTTGTCTGTGAATCTCATACCAGTGTTCATGTGGCTCACAGTCTCTCAATAGCACTCCTCTCTTGTTTTCTTTTTTCCTTTTTTTTTTCTCAATGATCTCCTTCTGTTTTTGTTTACCAGCGAGACCACAACAGGAGTAATTAGAGAACATGAGCTAGGTACCGCAGGAGTGAGTAAACCCCCACTGTGGTCCTGATTTAGCATGCTATTTTTTTCCCCTTTTACTTCCCCAGAAAGCCATGGATGTGATTGGCATTGCACCAGAGGACCGCTCCATGGTGCTTCAGATTGTAGCCGGAGTCCTGCACCTGGGAAATATCAGCTTCAAGGAATCGGGGAACTACGCTGCTGTGGAGAGCGAAGAGTGTAAGTGGTCTTGCACAATGAGCTGATCACCAGTCACTAAAGATTTTTGTCACCAAAAGGAAACAGAGCGCTAAGGCCTGAGTCTGAGTAGTGGTAAATCTTTGTTTTTTCGCTGGGTTCTTGTCCTGACCTGCCCTTCTCTGGTTTTGGAGGGTGTTTCTTTTTCACCACTTTTACTCCCTAAAGTTTTATTGTGTTAATGCAGGGCTGCAGCCAGCTGTCTGGAGTACTTCAGGCCATGCAAGATCACCAGAATATAAAATGCTATTATTGAAGGTCTGGACGTATTTCGTCAGAGACTAAAATTACTTGGAAAAATGCTTTTTTTTGTCTGTCCCCCTTCTCCCTTCCTCTTTTCTTTTTCTCCTCATGCTGCGTCTGTATGATGCAGGGGAGAGTGCAGTTGCCAGTCTACAAAGCGCTGGTTTGTTCAGGGCAGACGTAACAGCAGCATTTCATAATCTAAGCCTTTCCTGCTCCTTTCCTGTGTGCTTTAACTGCAGTGTGCTGTTGTATTACTGCTCCTAATATAAAACTGCACACGCCACTTCAATATTAACTACTAAAACTAAAAGTATAAAGATGAAAGTAGGCAGACTGTAAATAGATGACGGACACTGCCACTGCCAAATCACCCAGCATTTGGTCCTTTTTTTTTTTTTCTGAGCTGTGCTAGTTTTAAAGACATGAGGGTATCATCTCTTTTCACCATTAATATGTTGACATTAATTCAGTTCAAAAATTAGTAATGCCTTTTTGGACTGAAGAACTCCATCCATCACTTCAATTCATTGTCACAGAAGTCTGTCCCAGCTGCCATGGGGCGAGAGGCAGGGTACACCCTGAACAGGTGGCCAGTCTCCCACAATGACTAAAAAACTCCCACGGCTCAAATTTAACATGCAAATATCCAAGAGTTGATATTGAGGAAATGAAGTGAGCTGTCACAGGACTGTTCATGTCTTACTGGAGTGAAGCTGCAAGCTTTGAAAACGTCTGCACTGACATCTACATTATGCACTGCTGCTTTGACTAACAAATCTGCAGGAAAACACAGAGTTACATTAGAGTTACATTGTTTCCAAAGTTCACAGAATGTGTCCACACCGCCAGCCGTCATATGCAGCCATTACCTTTATTACCAAACACAAAGGACGACTTTTCCTCACGGTTTAATCGGGCGTATGGTCAGTCACACCCTAACGTCTCAAAAGGGGGGGCTTCTAGAGTGGTCTGATGCATTCTCAGACGCAGCGAGTCTGCAGGCCTGAGAGCTATTTCCTTTTAGGGGAAGTGAGTCACTGTAATAAGGCAGGGAGGGGCTCTCAGGGGACAATATCAGCGCCAGGTCGGGGCTTGATCTGTGGTGTGTGCCACACTTTTTATTGAAGAGTTCAGTAGCAGCTATTTTTATATTTTACGCTACACTCAGCTGCAGTACGAAGCTCATGAAAAAGGCAGATTTATTTGAACCCTGGATTTCAGTGTTTTCTGTGCTAATGCAAAGGTTGCACCTTTCGAAGAGTCCAGTGCTGTGTATTGATTTGCATGCTGGTTTTCACAGAAGTGTCTCGTAGTTACTTCAGAGAAGGATCCAATCCTTACATGCCGCTTTTCTCAGCTCATCATAGCAGTGCAGTAGCAGAATATTATAACAAAAGACTGTCAAGCAAATACAGTGGTTATGATCATTTTCATTTAATCAGCTGCTTGTTTTCTTGATTAAGGATTAAAACTATAAAATGTCAGAAAACCTATCGTTAAAAAGACATGCTAATTGCTCTTTCCCTTTGATCTACATCCCAGTCTTTCCCCCAAACTATTCTCCATAACTCAAGAGATATTTAATTAAAGATTACAAACGACAAAAGCAAAATATAATCTCATCTTATTTTAGGAGCTGGAAAATAGTTTCAGCTCTGCAATGATAAATTCTTAAATAGCCAAATCATCATAGTCCTTATGAAATATATATTTGTATAGAATAACACCCATAAAGTCACAACTGCTTTCTTTTCCCTCCTTTCCTATAATAGTTTTAGCCTTTCCTGCATTTCTACTGGGGATTGACCACATCCGTCTGAAGGAGAAACTGACGAGTCGAAAGATGGACAGCAAGTGGGGAAGCGCGGTGGAGTCCATCGACGTGACGCTGAACGTGGAGCAGGCGTGTTACACGCGTGACGCCCTCTCCAAAGCCCTGCATTCACGTGTGTTTGACTTTCTGGTCGAGGTATGATTACATGCATACAGTGCTTTGCGAGAGTAAATGCAAAGTGCTGAAGCCGGTTATATTTTGGTAATAACAACTTTTAATCTTTTAATTTCAGTCCATCAACAAAGCCATGGTGAAGGATCATCAGGAGTTAAATGTTGGCGTGTTGGACATTTATGGATTTGAAATTTTCCAAGTAAGTGTTTTTTGGACATGTCTCAGGCTGACACATGGCTGCAGGAATGCAGCAATGTGAAAATGAGATTAACTGCTATTAGCAATGAGCATTTAAACAGATTTAACACAAAGGATGAGGATGAGGTTAATGTAAAAAGTATGTGGATTAGGTCCCATCTCCTAATTGAGGCAGCAGTCTTCAGCATGCTTTTTTTAATCTGATTACGTCATTGTTTACTTTGTTTAATGAGACTGGACATTTGTGGTTTACAAACAGCTCTTTAGCCCTTTTATCGACGTTGCTATGGTGACCGTGACTCTATCTCTGATAGCTAAACGACATCTAATCTGATCCAGGTTTGGCTGTTTTTTCAGGTTAAAGAGTTTTTTGTATGCACAATATAAGAAAAGGTCAGCTGCATTCTGGTGACTGCAGGTTTTTAGAAAGGAAGCTGCAGACCTCTGTAGCCTAAAGTTCAGGCTGAAGGTCCATTGTATGTGCTGCGAAATGCACAATGCTCCCCTTCCTTTAACATCAGGCAGTCAGTACATCACTCCCCGTCCAAACAAAGCCCATTGAGCTTAGAGGATATCCGCACCCCACTGGACATGCAGCTCATTTAGGCTATACAGATTTTATTCACCCTGTTGTCTTCTTCAGAAAAATGGGTTCGAGCAGTTCTGCATCAACTTTGTGAATGAGAAGCTCCAGCAGATATTCATCGAGCTGACTCTAAAGGCGGAGCAGGTAATGTTCCTCCACACTCTTCTCTTCTTCCCCCCCCCTCACTCTATTTTTGTTTTTTTCCACAGATGCTTTATTCTCTAATGCTGAACTTTTTTTCCATGTCTTGCAGGAGGAGTATGTGCAGGAGGGCATCAAGTGGACTCCTATAGAATACTTCAACAACAAGATTGTGTGCGATCTCATCGAGAGCAAAGTGAATAAACTCTGAATAGGACATTTGTTGCTCATACACAATATACACATTTCTTTCTCTTTAATATAGAAAAAAAAGCCTTTCATTTTCATTCACCACAAACATGACAGAAAATCTTCGTAGGACCTCAGTTATTTAAAAAAAATGCTGCCTATGTGATGGTGAATTTATTTTTGGGGGGGAGGTTGATTTAAATATCCACCCTCTAGGCTTTTATCATCAAGAAAGTAACAGATTACTTTGTAAAGTAAAATGGTATGGAGATTAGATCAAACCTTGGACCTGTATAGTAGAGGAGAAGAAAAATTAAATCGATCACTCTAAAAACATAATTGACATCAATGGACTCCTCCACAAACAGATATCTTTTTAGAGGCTAAAAAAATATAAACCACAATAAACCAGGGTGTGATCATTTGTTAATCTTGTTTACTAGTATTGTAAACTGAGTTGCCCAACTTACTGCCAAGTTTCTGCTCTGTTGCCATGACTCGCAGCTTAATGCCCTCAAACGCACCGACATGCCTCTTAATTTGATTTATATGTCCTACTGAGAGGTCTAATCCATGAAATCCACAACAAGGGTTTTAACACAAGGCTCCATCTGAGAGGAGCCGGGGATCTGCATCAGTGGCTGACAGTTTAGTTCTTTGGCTAATGTGCTGACAAATTTACGCGTGTCCTTTTAAAACTGCTCTCCGAGTCTGAGAGGCTGTTGCCGCGATCCGGTCTGAAGGCCGATGATCAGCCTCGGGCATAATGAAAAAAAAATGGGAACAACCACTGTGAGAGTAGTCTTTAGGACATGCTGTTTTAAATGAGCTCTGCTGTTTTCATTTTAAAATGTGTAAAATGTCTTTTGTGTGTTTGATAAATACCAAGCCGTAGTAATTTGTTTCAGCCTTGAAATCGAAGCTTTGTGTGGTTTCCTATGTTCCACCGCTCAAATTTTTCGTGCCACTTGATTGAAATTGGTGCAGAGTCCTTTCAGATCTACATATAAGACCACAGTTGTGTATACATGTGCTGCAGATCAGACAGAAAAAGGTCAAAAAAAGATCTTCAAGCTATAACAGATCAAGAACCTAAAGTTTACCGTGATCCCCAGAATCCTCCTGGCATCATGAGCATCCTGGATGATGTTTGCGCCACCATGCATGCCGTGGGCGAGGGGGCCGACCAGACGATGCTGCAGAAGCTCCGAGTCCAGATCAACACCCATGAACACTTCAACAGCTGGAATCAGGGCTTCATCATCCACCACTATGCTGGCAAGGTCAGTTTCACTTTGATCTGTTTGTTTGCTTTCCCTGACAACTGGCTTCAAACGGCAGTCATCTGCATTTTGAGCGGGAAGCCATTCAGCTTTTTGCAGACATAAAACGGTAATGTACACCGCGACATAGTGTGTATATATACAGTCAAGCATCTCTGTGCACTTGTCTTCGTCCCTGACGTCAACTTTGAAAGAATATTTTCTGCATGTAGTCTCCGGCTGTAGGAGACCAACAAGTCCAACACCATAAAAAATGGCATTTTTTTAATGGAGTTGGAGCTGTTCCTCCGTGCTTGTATGATCTGTCATAAATACTAGTTATACGCAGCTGGTTCCTCCATCTGTGTCGTCATTTTGTCCTCAGAAGGTTTCCACTTCTAAAGTAGCTTTGTGCACCATCTCTGCCATTCTCCATTGTCTGTCTGTGGAGGAATTTACCTCCCCGTATTAAACCTGCTCATCGAGCCGAGCATTACAGCTCACTAGAAGTCTTCTTGTGGATTATTTTAGGTTTTCGGTGGTCTGAGTAGAGGTCGCCTCGTGTCATTCTCCAGATGTGTGGTGGCCTCAGCCTGGCACACATGCCGTAAGCTTAATGAGCCGTGCCATTAAGGCTCGAGAGGCTCCCATGCCTGTGCTCAGAACATTCCTCCCGTCTCAGCCTACATTACAGGAGAAATAATGGAGTTTAATTTACACACTTAAACCACTGCTGGGTTTATAAGGATGCTAATCCTGGAACGTGTAAAGCTCGGACCCTGAAACCCTTCATGTTTTGTTTTTGTTTCTCTCCCATAAACTTCAGGGCATTTATTTAGGCCACAATATGAGTTACACTTTTTTATTTTCACACAGGGGTCATCTTCCATTTTGCTCAAGGTTTCATAGAGTTCAGTTTTCTCCTCTTTTGATAAAGATGACTCCTGAGAAATCCTTCTGTGTGTCTCTCCTCCAGGTGTCCTACGACGCGGAAGGTTTCTGTGAGAGGAACCGAGACGTCCTCTTTACCGACCTCATCGAGTTGATGCAGAGCAGTGAGATGTAAGTAAATCCTTTTTGCACATTGCACCGACATGTGGCGAGCATTTCTACGGCGCTCGCTTAAAGGGAGTCGTCTTTGTGATCATATGTTTATAATTGAAACCAGCTGAATAAGAGCTTCAGACGTAGCAGTGCATCTGGAAACTGGTGGGATGTAGCAAAAGTGTGCAGGGTGGGGTTATGCCGTGCCCTCTACCCTCAATCGCATCTGCTTGCTGTCCCATAATGCGGTTTTCGGGGTCTACTCAATCTGCCCTCGCAAGTGCAGGTTGTTTGTGGGGTTGTGTCTGTTCCCCCTGTGTTATGCTTTCTTGGGCTTTTTTTGTGTGTGTCGAAGTGGCCATCTGTGTAAACAGCCTGTGTTGTCTGCGCAACCCCTGCAGGTCTCCTTGTAAGGCACGAAAGGAGGTTATACCAAAATCCCTTTAGGACACATGCTAGAAGATGCGTTGATGCATTTGACACGACATGCAAAGATAAAGAGTCGTACACAGTCACACAATGAGGCGGAAGGAAGCACACCCATTCCTCCAAGCAGCAGGTCCAAACGGAGAAGAAAGGACTGACCAGTATTGTCAGCTGGACAGTATTAGAAGTCTTTGAATCTATTTGTACTGTTGATCCTTTCTTCTGTGTCCAAGCACGGAGTCAGAAGTTTAAAATCAAACAAATCCCAATGTGGGGGAAAACCAGAAAGGGTGTGGGATTTACACCAACATGAAACAGCATTTTGAAATCATACACTAATCAAATGTTAGCCAGAAGTGTGCGTCAATTTAAGATCGAGTTTTACCTGCATCATAGTATCTAAACAAGCCTTTGAAAAAGCTCATTAAATAAATTGGAACTTGACAACATAATAAAAAAACAAGACATCAGCAGTAAGTTAAATAAACGACATTATTAACTAGGCAGGGCTTTAAAAAGGAGTGAGGAGGAAATACAAATTATTATCTTATGATTTTCATAAGGGACCATAAATGACAATGACTTCCCGAAGCTAAAACACGCACACTGTTCCTTTATTGTTACTCCACCGTGTGTGTGTGTATGTGTGTGTGTGTGTGTGTGTGTGTGTGTGTGTGTGTGTGTGTGTGTGTGTGTGTGTGTGTGTGCATAGTTTAAATGGTGCTCAACAAAGTAAAAAGGTACTTTGGAAATGTTTGAATCTTGACGGTCGCATGTCTCAAGCTGAGAAGAACCTGAAGATGTGGAAAGTTCACAAATATCTGCCACATTCTGACCAGCAGCAAGAAATCCTGGTGGCTTCACAGCGCAGACATTTACGTAACCACCTAACGAGTGAAGGAACTCTGGTTTGATCCCAGGAGGAGAGACAAGTTCCTCTGGGATTGTGTCAGGAAGAGTATCCAGTTTTTAAAAAATAAAATAAAATAAAATACAAATAAATACATTTAAATTAAATAACATTTTTAATTAAATAGATATATGGATACGAACATGTGGAGCTACATGCTTCAACTACCCCTTGTACACATCCTGGTGTTGTGATGCATTTAAAGTTAATGCTGAACCTCGATCAGGACCATATACTGTATATTAAAGATGGATGTAGTCACTGTGATGTCACTCATCAGCTTGTCAAGCCGTGTTTTGAAGTTTTGACCTATTGTAGGATTTCAGGTGTTGCTATGGTTGTTTTTAGAGCCAGAAGTAATTATATTTTACACTACAAGGTGAAGTGCTGAATGTTATGAAGCCCTGTTAGCAGCTGTGACCACAGTCTGCACACACACAGATTAGTGCTAAGTAACAAATTCTAAAAATAAAATGCTACGATTTCATTTCACCAACAATTAGAGGCACAAACTGTACTTCTTGGAGAGTCTTTTAGTACAAACATCACATCAAGTCATAACATTTATTTTAAAAAATTGTTTAGATTGAGTAAAGCAGCTATAAATACCAAAAATGTTTGCATCATTTTAACATGGAAGTTTATGGAGACTCAGTTTTTACACTTCCATGCTGGCTTCATTTCTCATGCTCTGGGGTTTCCACCTGAAATCCAAATTATTTGTTATACTGGTGAAGCAGCACAAGTTTACAGTGTCTAAATCCTGTGTTTATGTATATATATTTGGGAGAATGTAAGCAATGTATGAATTCACTTTGAAATATATGAATTTAAAAACAAAGGTAGTTTCTTTAACAATGTCACTCTGTATCTACTACCTAAATCTCTACCGTGAAGTAAAAAACTAGCTTTAGCAGCCCTTTTCCTCATGAGTCATTTCACACTGTCAACAAGCAGCACTTCACTGAAAAATCCCCCTTTAGTTACAGAAAGACGGGAGAAAAAAATACTGGAAGAAGTGGGATTGATACTCTGTCTTATTTTAATGTTCTTCTCTGTTTCTCCTTTTCCAGACCCAGTATCAGTCAAAAGAAATTATTTATTTTATTCTTTGAAGGAATTCCTCAAGTAAAACTATTCACTCGGCCTCTACAGAAGAGGCCTTGTGGGGATTTGCTGCAGAGAAAGCTGTTTGTACAAATACAGCACAGTGTGGACACACACTCACGTTTTTGTTTTTTTTTTTGCTTTCCCAGCCACCCCCAGCTCAAACTTACTAAATGGTTCAGGAATTTAAATCAGTGACCTTCATCAAGGGTCCTCGGTTCTTTAATCATTAACTACGTTTTTTGTTTGTTTTGTTTTTTTCACTGTCTGGAAGCCTTGGTGTGATTTTTAGCCCTAAAGCTGTTTGTTTTTGTTGATATGAGAATAATAAGAGCTTTTTTCTTTTCTTTTTTTGACCTAATCTCTCACTTTCTGTCCTCCAACAGTAGCTTCATCAGAGCACTATTTCCGGAAAACCTCAATGCTGACAAGAAGGGTCGACCCACAACTGCAGGCAGCAAAATAAAGGTGTGTGAGTGCAGCTGTGCCTTCTGTTTATCAGGGTCACTGTGGAAAAGACCTTTGCTGAGATAATGTGCGTGTTTGCTGTTCAGTGGGATGTCCTTCAGCGTTCCCAGTCAGCAAAGAGCCAGTAATTTAGTCACAGACGCGCCAGCCTCATCATTATCTTTCCTTTTTTTGATGTTTGCTCTAATTCCATCCTTCAGAAACAAGCCAACGATCTGGTGAGCACACTGATGAAATGCACGCCGCACTACATCCGCTGCATCAAACCAAATGAGACCAAGAAGCCCAGAGACTGGGAGGAAAGTCGGTGAGTGACTGAATCACTAGCACCCACTCCTTGTTGTCCTGAAAAGTTAAAGATTAAGACACATTCATTAGACGGCTTACAGAGCCAAAACATGAGGGCAGCACTCGAGTGTACACGACCGATCCTGAGGGCGGTCTGAGCAGGAGCAGCCAATCAGTGGCAAGTTTTATGATAACCATGAAAAAGTGATGTTTACAAGAACATGTATGAACCCAAATAAAAATAGCTTGTTGGAAAAAACTAAGTATACCCTTAGTATACCCTAAGATAATCGAATGCACTCGATTAACTGATCATCAGCAAGTGTGAGCGCTTCTATAAAAGCAGTTTTGCCATTTTGTTGGTGAAAATGAAAGTACAATTAGAAAAAGACTGAACAAGTATGAAAAACCTCATCTCGCTAAACAGACCCATGACAGCATGTCCTGTGGACACCAAAATATGCTATTAATATTTCTATGAAACACTTGAAGTTGATCTAAAATGCTCATTTCCTCTAAAATTTCCTCTAAGAAACCTTTTTTTTAGTCCTGCAGAGTTAAGAGTGGAAAAAACTGTCTAAAACTGAGCCTTTAAAGCAGTCTGACCTCATATTTGAGTTGTGCTCATATCAGATACAACCATAGTGCTGTATTATTATATCAGGGGAAAAAAGTAAAAGCATAATAGGTCCACCTCAAGCTGTCTTGTAGAAAACACAATAGAAAATTAACAAATAGATTTAAAAATAAGATGAAATAACAGAAAACTGACTAAAATACGAAGCGAAGACCATTAAAAATGGAGCACGAACACATTATCAAGGACAAAAAAACAGATTAATGACATTTATAACCACAATGAAAGAAATAAAGCACAGAAAGTGATACATTAAAAACAAAAGTCTGGGTTTTGTGTTTGTTAAAACTGATCCACAGTCCTATCAAATGTTTAAATCTAATAGAAAACTACCCTGTTTGCAATATGCACCATCACCAAAATGCTGTGTTACGTTATTTATGGCTAATTTTATTACATTTTTCTCTTATTTAAGTATGTATTATAGCACATGAGATCGTTATCCAATTTCTTTTTCTATCTTCACTAAATTTCTTTGCGCTTTTGTCTTTTTGGGGTCTTTTTGTCCCTCTGAAGACATGTGAGACATGTTTCAGGCATTCCCCGTTCTTTATCCCTTTGTTTCAGTTTCCTACACTTTTGTCCCTGTGCTCAGGTTTTGGGTACTACATGTTCACATACAGTCTGATGGTGTATTGTTCGGAGCCTACCGCCTTCCTGTTGTGAGGGTGGATCGTTAATTAGCACCGGAACCGCTGTTTTCACAGGAAGTTTGACTACTTTGTTTGAGGAAAAAGTTAGGAAAGCAACTCATTTGCATACAATAACCTCCGATTATCCCTTCCTCTAGTATGAGTGGAAGCTTCACGTGATATGAAAAGACTTATAGTTGATTCCTTAGAGGTTAGAGAAAAAGGAATCGGCTGTTATTGATTAGTGTTTGTACACATCACTAAATGATGTGTACAAACACAAAAGTATGAAAAATGAACAAGTTTCATCAATTTGTGGTTTATCTGATACTGAATGAGGTTTTTCTGTCTTTAGGGTGAAGCACCAGGTGGAGTATCTGGGTCTGAAGGAAAACATCAGAGTGAGGCGTGCTGGCTACGCCTACCGCAGGGTCTTCAGGAAGTTCCTCAACAGGTATCAAGCTTTTTCTTTTTCGCCGTGGTTCAAGGTGCACTGTCTGACTAGGCTATGAAAGATACGTTTCATTCTCTCTACTGCTTGTGTCCTGTGCTTCAAACCGAAGTCACACAACTTCTGCTGCTTATCGCCACTCAACTTCGACAGGTACGCCATCCTGACCAAAGAATCCTGGCCAACATGGCGGGGAGACGAGAAACAAGGCGTCCTTCATCTCTTACGGTCTGTCAACATGGACCAGGATCAGTTCCAGCTCGGCCGCACCAAGATCTTCATCAAAGCCCCCGAGTCGGTACGTTTCACCGCTGCGTCTCTTTCGGACTGTCGCATCTTCTCTTTGTGCGTTTGTCCATTTATAATGCAGGGTCTCTTTCAGGAAGCTTTCCAGGAGTGTAAAGCACAAAGTAAAAACTACAGATAGTTTGTAGCAGCTCACATCTCTTGTCAGAGCGTCATCAGCAGGCTGCAAAAAGCCTCAAGTCATCAGTTTTTGCACTGAACACCATAAAAGGACATCAGAGCCCCAAATCACGCTCTAACCCTCGTCACAGGGGAGGAGACTGAACCCGACCCTTGCACCACGTCAGCACTGAGTCACCGCCGCTCTGAAATGAAAACACGAGCGCAGGCTGTGGTTGCAGAGTTTGGGGTGACATCGTAAAGGCTCCTATTTTTTCCACCCAAACTTCTTTTTTTCCCCCTCACGATTCTTATGAAAGCAGCACTTGTGTGCAGCCCTGCGCTTTCACTCATTAACATTTGTACACGTCACACAAGGGTAAGCATGCACGCCCACAGATGTATGTTTAGTAGCTTTAAACACAGACATCTTAGTCTCGATTCAGGCCTTACAGCGGATCCTGAATGCCTTTACTTATTTACTGCAGCCGCTCACTGCCAGGAGCCCCCATCCCCCCACGCCACCACACTGAGAGCCACTGAGGTGTGTTTATGAAGCGCAAATATCACATGGGGCGGACCGCTGAAATGAGCTGCCAGGCTTCTCAAAACAAGTCTCTGTGCATGATAAGACACTGACACCAGCTAATGAGCTGCGTGACTGAAGCGTTTTTCTGTCGGCTGTAATAAGTAAAGTTTGTTTGACGCCAGGCCAGATGTTGGAGGAGTTTCAGCCCCTCTGTGATGACGGATTTGCTCGTGGCTTACTGTCCATCAGAGGTCCTTTGTAAGCAGAGCTGAGTGACTATGACAGACAGCTCACCTAAAGAGTTATTAAAAAAACTTTTTTATACAGCACTCACAGCTGTTCTTCTGTTTCCTGCTTCATAATAGTGTTTAATCATCAAAGCCACTGAAAGTGTCCTAAACCCCTTACATACAAATGTTGGGCCACAAACTTGGGCTAATTTTCAAACCACACATTAGAAAAGTTGTGTAGTCTTCCAAATAAGATCCATCTCAGATTCCTGCTGCTTTTTTGGCGGATGGCATCACATCACCCCACTCCTAGCTTCACCCTTTTAAATTGACTTTTAAGGTTTTTCTGATTGCGTTTAAAGCACATTGTGGTTTAGCACAAGTAACATAGCAGGTATGTTGAGCCCATATGAGCCATTTTGCAGCCTGAGATCATCGTGTGTTGTCCTCCTGGCTGTTTCAAAATCGAGGCGTAGAGCTGAAGGGTAAAAAGCTTTTTGCCATTAGGCCCCCTTCAGCTTTGGAATAACCCGTGACTTCTTTCTTTTTGTAATGTCCTCTCTCTGTCTTCTCTTTCTTCTATCATCTGTCATCATGGTGGATTTGATGATACTTTCTGCATTAATAATTCTATAATTTGACAAGATCTCCAACACCACTGGCTGAAATGCAGCCCCGAACCATGAAAGAGCCTCCATCGCGTTTTAGAGACACTCACTGTTGTACCTCTTCTGCATATATTGATGATGATTTGCACCTTTATATAAGAATGATTTGGGTTTTTGTTTTTATGTTTTTCACTAATTCTTTCAATCTCAGCTTGTCCAGTTTCCTCAGATTTTATAACACTGACTGCTGAGATATGCCAGGTTTTTAGCTAACAGCTCTTTAAGAACCAAAGATACTTTTTTTTTTTTGTGTCAAACTGTTTTAATCGCTGGATTTACTGTAGATTCAACTAAAGAAATGGGAGCAGATTGTGTTTTTGTGACAGGCTGATAGAAACAAAGTGCCTAAAGATACAACTTAAAATTGTTTTTTTTTCCTAAGTTCTCTGTTATTTGTAGACACAGCACTGGTTCATCCGCAAACCTCTGTGCTTTTTTAGCCTTGACTGACTCAAAGGTCAGTGTTTAGTGTTAAAAATATTTCTTTGAAAATGGTCAGGGTAAAGACTGGAATGAAAATGAGTGAAAAAGCAGGTAATGTACAAAGAAAAACTCTAAAAGACCTTTAGAAAGCCTGGGGAAGGGTCACTTAAGCCCACTTAGTAACAAAATATCAACAAATGAGAGGTAGCTCAAGATTTTTGCTCGGTACTGTTTATCTGGTACTTTCTACTGTTATAATCCATTCCCTAGTATTTGTATAGGGCCTTTACAAATTCAAATTCATCCATCCATCCATTCGCTTATCCTTTTCGGGGTCGCGGGGGGCGCTGGAGCCTATCCCAGCTGTCATAGGGCGAGAGGCGGGGTACACCCTGGACAGGTCGCCAGTCTGTTGCAGGGCTAACACACAGGGACAGACAACCATTCACACTCACATTCACTCGCACATTCACACCTAGTGGCAATTTGGATTATCCAATTAACCTATCCCCACAAGCTGCATGTCTTTGGACGGTGGGAGGAAGCCAGAGTACCCGGAGAGAACCCACGCAAACACGGGGAGAACATGCAAACTCCACACAGAAAGACCCCGGCCTGATGGTGGAATTGAACTCAGGACCTTCTTGCTGTGCGGCAACAGTGCTAACCACCGTGCTGCCGTGCTGCCTAAAATTCAAATTCATATTCAAATTTTATTTGTCACGTACACAGTCATACACAGTACGATATGTAGTGAAATGCTTGGACAACTGCTCGTGACCTAAAGAAAACAAAAAAGGAAAAGGCTATGAATAAGATAGGAAATAAATATGAAAAATTAAAAAAATTATGAAAAATTAAAGTAAGTGAGTACACGTGTAATTAATTAACCATACTCTAAATATATTTATTTATTTATTTATAGTAAATACAGTTGTTTGTTTCAGCACTGCTTCGATTTGAAGAGTCAGCCAGATGTTTGTGTAATAAAGACATTAGGAAGTTTGCCACCATTTCCTTCTCGCTTCCACTAATATTAACCAAAACACCACCTGCTGTTTGCTCCTGGTGTTGTCAGCCGGGAAGTGCAATCACTCTCACAGCCTCTGTGATTTTTGTGGTGTCACTGTTTCTGTGACTCAGTGTATTTTTCTGCTTGCAGCCTTTCTGGGTGAAGTTTGATCTGCTGTGTTGTGTTTCGGTCTTGCTTGCGGTTTGTTCCTGTGGCCGGCTCTGTCGATGCCAAGCCTATTGCAGCACCGGGCAGGATGTTTAGTCTGGCAGGGAGAGGGCAGAGAGTGTGATTGCGTGTCCCGACGCCCATCGGGAAATGACATATCCCGGTGACAAGATGAGTCTGCTCATAAGTGCTAGCGAGGACCACAAACACTTGTAATTTTAAGGATTATTGTAATTAAATTCTAAGTTTTTCTACTTTAAAGGGTAAGTGTTAATGTCTTTGAGTCCATCTCGAAGCAAAGATCAGAATCCTGTTCACACTGGATTCAACTGCCAAACAATTTCATTACAACAATCCAAACAAGCTGTGGCTGTTTGTCGTCTGCCAAAAAATGACTGCTGCTATTTAAACAGGTGCAAATGACTTGTTGGCCTATAATCCATCAAATATATCTCTCATGAATGATATCCAGCCATTTAGAGCCAGAAAACGTCCTGTCATAAGGTTAAAGCTGAAATCTGTTTGTTCTGGCAAAGTGACTTTTATATATCCTTTATTTAGCTGGGTAAAATGTGTCGTTGGCATTAAAAATGTATTTTTCTGGAGAGATTTGACCAAGAGGGCAGCAAAAATTGCAAAAAACATATATATATATATATATATATATATATATATATATATATATATATATATATATATATATATATATATATATATATATATATATATATATATATATATATATATATATATATATATATATATATATATATATATATATATATATATATATATATATATATGACTTTCATAAATCCTGTTGACTATTTACCAATATAAGCAAATATATCACACATGAAAAACACACAGGAACATTGGAAATCACTTTTTGGCATGACACGGGTCTTGTTGTCAGACACCAGCACTTCACTTCTGCACTGTAATAAAAATGACGAGCCGACAGCTCGGTTTGTCTATTTAACTGTACTCAGGTATGTTCTGTATGCATTCCTCCCACTGAGTTCATGTAGGTGTGTCTGTGTTTGGGTTTGTGCAGTGAGCTGAACTCGGCATGTGTCATCCTGAGTCTCGCTCTTTGTCTTTACAGCTGTTTCTGCTGGAAGAGACGAGGGAGCGCAAGTTTGACGGCTACGCCCGGACCATCCAGAAAGCCTGGAGGAAATATGTGGCCCGCAAGAAGTATGTTCAGATGAGGGAAGAAGGTGAGTGAGGGAGCGACTTACTGCCGGAAGTATCTACCTGCCTGGCGCTCCCGCTCTTATCCTCTTTGTCTGGGTTCATTCAGCTTCCGATCTGCTGCTGAACCGAAAAGAGAGGCGGCGACACAGCCTCAACAGAAACTTCGTAGGTGACTACCTCGGTATGGATGACCGGCCTGAGCTCCGGCAGTTTCTTGGAAAGAGAGAAAAGATCGATTTTGCGGACAAAGTCACAAAATACGACCGTCGCTTCAAGGTTGGTTCGATTAAATTTTCAGTCTGGTTTTCCAACAACTGGCAAAATAGTAACATTGTGTTTTCCTTCTTCAAATAGGCAATTAAGAGAGATTTGATCCTGACACCAAAATCTGTGTACCTGATTGGAAGAGAGAAGGTGAAACAGGGGCCAGAGAAAGGGCAGGTGACAGAGGTGCTGAAGAGGCGGATCGATGTGGACAAGATCTTAGCGGTGTCTCTGAGGTGCAAAATGCTTCCTTCACATCTGAGTAACATCATTCAAAAGAAATTATAGTATTGCCTTTTCCAGGTCCAGAGAGCTTACAACTTCTAACTCCTCCACAAAACTCAGAGAGAAAGGTTTTCTCCTGAGAGAATGATGCTAGAGCAGATATTTCCAAACTTCAGGCCAACACGGCACAAAGATGAAACCTTTAGTCCAGTCTTTCATTATCAGTCAGGCAGAAAGTTCAATATTATTTTTATGTTTTCGTAAATTCAATCAGCAGGCTTTCTTCTGCCACCCGACGGGCACGGCTCCGCTAATGACGAGACCAAAGACGAGTTCATGATCTGCAACCCTGAACTGGTGAAGGGGTTAAGAAAATGGATGTGTTATCATTTTATTCGGCTTCTTACCTAACACATTTCCACATGGTTAAGTGGCAAATTTAAGCCTTTACAATTGTATATTCCAGTCTATCTTTCAATTTAAAATAGCAGCAAACTTAATTTCTTTAGTATTTTTATTTTTACTCACATTAAGGAGAATATTGGTGCCATCCTGGATTCATTTCCACTGTCTGGGTCGACTTTGCATGTTCTTCCCATGTCTGTGTGGGTACTTTGCCTTTTCCTACAGTCCAAAGACATGCAGTTAGTGGCATTAAGCTAACTGGTGATTCTAAATTGCCCATAGGTGCGACTAGTTATCTGCCTCTCTGTGTGTTAGCTGTGTGACAGACTGGTGACTTGTCCGGGGTCTACTTCGCCCTATAGCAGCTAGGAGTGGATAAGTGGAAGAAAGTGGATGAAGGGGTACTTTATTTTCCATCACATAACTTTAATGCAGGTTTATTGTAGCTCAAAGCAGGAACAGAAGTCATTATACTGTCTAATAATTAATAGAATTAATAACATGTGCCACACAAATGGCATCCATAAAAACAAATTTGGAGCTTATTCTGTTTACATAAGTCAACTCTAACTGCTACGTCCTGCTGCTACACCACATCCTGCTCTCTAGAAAATCTACCTACAGCAGCATTTTTATTTTGGTGTATTTCAGAATTTACACTGCACAGCCACAAGAAAAGCCACACACTTCATTCGACCCCGTTTAGCTTTGATCACAGCGCGCGATCGCCGTGGCATCGTTTCAGTGTCGCAACAATTATTTCCATCTATAGTTGCATTCTTTTTTTTCGAAGATCTTGCACTGATGATGCTGATGAGAGTCCGACTGCTGCGTAAAGTCGTCTCCATCGTATCCCAAAGGTTCTCAAAGAGGTCGAGAACTCCGGACTCTGGTTATTGAGTGTATTCAGATAGTCAGCTGAACTCATGTCTTTTTGAGCACATGATGTTGCCTAACCTAGACCTGACCAGCTGAAGTAATTCCAGATCATAACCCTGCACCCACACGCTTGCACTTCATCCGCCTTTCTTCTCGTGCCGATCACTCCTGGATCACAGTCGGTCTCATCAGAGCACATTTCCATTGCTTCAGACTCTAATCTTTATGCTCCCTGGCAAATTGAAACTGATAAGTGTGTTTTTATTAAGGCTACACAGCTGTTCTCTTCTTGCTATATTTGTGGAAATGCTCCAACCTTCACTTTTAAACATAGCTGTGAGTTCTACTGTAGATTTTATATATTTTTAATTATGTGATTTCTCTCCGATCTCGATTATTCAGGATTTTTTTCCCCCCCGACCACATTTATCAGAGATGATGGTTCCCTACTACCCGTCCAGGACTCAGTTTTCGTAGTTTCGCCAATCACCTTAGTAGTTTTCTTTCCTCGTTACAGGCCAGCAATTTGACTCCAATGAAACAGCTTTTTTCACGCTTATGAGACTTTAGGATTAAGTAACCTTTTCCCAGCCGAAACATATCAATCGCTGCATCAATCCCTCCAGGTGGTGAAGCTTTTTTTTCCAGTGTATTTTTCTGCTACTTTAATCAGAAGTAAAGTGCACGCTAATATTGTTGATTTTCAAACTTCAGCCCCTGCTCTGCACTCCTCTCCGTTATCTCAAAGCTGATGTTCTGAATCACACGTTTCTATGAGCAGAGGTACATACCAGCAGATATTTGACTGTTTCCAAAACAAGACAACATCTGATTCTGTGGACACTGCACTGCAGAAAGCCATGAATCCACTTCAAAGTCACAGTCTGGATTTGTAATCAAAGAAGTTCCCATGTTGCTGTAAATGTCACACAAGGGACGCGGAAAACATGTGGAGTATATTTAAGCTGCTTGTATATGTTAGTGTTTTCAGGTCTGACTGAAACCAGTTTAGTCCACATCTCCAAAACGTTGCTAAATTACTCAAAAATGCTATAGTGGGGAAAGAACGTTGATCAGTTTATTGTGAAAGTGCGGGGAAAAAAGGAGCTGAGAGACTTATCGTAGCTTTGTTGTTCATGGGAACGCAGCATAGCTCGTTTCAGAGGTGGAGCTGCTGGAGTAACATGTGGCTTTTGAGTCAGCGGGGTAATACAGACCAGGTGGTGCAATGAGCGAAAGCAGGAGTTGTAAAAAGCTCATCAGAGAAAAACCCGACTTCTCTGGGAGGAACAAAGTATCCTTGTGCGGGTTACGGGCTCAAGCTGTCGTCCCTCCTCAGATGTGAGCCGCTTTGTGAGGCTCTTGATGCAAATGTGAAAGCTGATTCTGACTCGTGATCTTGGCTTCTGTCAAAGTTTCACAGAAAACGGAAAAACGGGGAGATTTGATCTGTTATAACACTTAAAGTTTCCCTTGCTTTGTTCGTCCTTTCAGCACAATGCAGGACGACGTCTTGATACTGCACGAGCAGGAGTACGACAGCCTGCTGGAGTGCATTTTTAAGACCGAGTTCATCAGCTTGCTTGCTCAAAGGTTTGAGGAGAAAACCCAGAGGAAGCTACCGCTTAAGTTCAGTAACACGTAAGTAAACACTTCAATAGTAAACATAGAAGCCAAAAGGACAAACAAGACAAAAACAAAGTCCGATGATATAAAAATGTCTGTCGTGTTTCTCAGACTGGAGATGAAGTTGAAGAAGGAGAACTGGGGCTTCTTGAGTGGCGGCGGCTCCAGGCAGGTCACATTTGTCCAAGGTCAGGGAGACATGCCTGTCCTGAAGCCTTCGAGCAAATCTCTGCAGGTCAGCATCGGACCCGGGCTTCCCAAGAATACACGTGAGTATGAACGAACCTGTGGAAAGGTTACCTGCTCTCACAGTGAGCCGTAATCCACCAAATGCTGCGTTTCCTTCTTTGAGAGGTTGTTTGTTTGTGGAGCCATTTCATGCCTTTTTGTGTTACTGAGAAAGAAGTTGTCCCTCCAATTATTGTTAGATCCAAATCCACTGTGGTTGTGAGCAGAGGCAAAACTGCAAAAATGATATTTTTATCCAACAAATTATGGATCCAACTGTGTTTTAGTTTTGTTTATCTAAATTACAAAGCTGCTGGTTAGTTAATATCTGAATATCTCTCCCCTTTAGGCCCAACCAGGAAGAGCTTCACTCAGAGTCGCTCAAACATGTCCAGAAGCCACCAGCACACCCCATCACGAGCTGCACCGGGACCTCCAGGTACAGCGTCCGAGCAGCTCGCTGGTCACCTGTCCCGAGTGAATCATCTCTCTCACAGCTCACATGACAACAAAGCTTTTCTTTCTGCAGTTTCACACCAGAACGGTGGCATAAAAAACACCAACCATGTCACCAATCAGAGAAATTCACAGCATCACAGCAAGAGGCATCCATCGTCCCACAACTCAGCGCACCCGGTCCTGCCCAGCAACATCAACCAGGTGAAGGAGCGAGGCGGCAGTCGCCAGCAGCCGAACTTAGACTGTCTGAGAGTCCCCGATCAAGGAGCAGCAGGGTGAGAAACCGGCACACACTGTAGCCAAACAGTCCAGGCAGGAACAGACAGACTAACTCACCCACACAAAACAAGGACTTTCCCATCACCGCTTCAAGCTTTTAATTAGTTTAAATTGTGCCTGAACTCCTCATACTGCTGTAAGTTACACCTGTTCTTTAGCGTCTACACTTTGCTTGGTTAATGTTGTCGTCTCCCAGCTTTGAAATAAAAATGTCACAGCTGATTTGTACGTTGAAAGAGTCACCAGCAAGTCGGCAGTCAAGCAAAGCTAGCTTTTATCTCTGACACCTGTTGGCTGAATCTTAATTGTATGACTAACGTGATGTTTCACAGAGCTCAGCTGAAAGAAATCAGCAGTTTATCAACTCATCTTTTTGATTTTCAGCTAAAAACAAATGTCGCTCGTTGTCCTTAAACTTAATGTGACACAGCACTGTTTTAGCTCAGCTTTGAAATCCCATTTGATGAGAATTTACACTTGCACCTTAAACTATGTGGATCTTTTAGTCCCAGGAACTTTTCTCAAAGAATTTAAAGGTTCCTTCTGACTCTTTCTTGCTCTTTGTTGGTTTAAAACCCTAAGTTCCTCAAAAGGTTCCTGTTTCCCGGATAAACTCATGTGGTGGAAAAGTCCTTTTTTTTTCTATTGATTCTGTGTTAATAAACGTATGAAGTCATGTAATTATTTGGCGTTGTGTAACGTACAGTTTTCCTGTGTTTAGATGTCCAATGTCCAAACCCAGTTTCATAAAATAAGACAGTAGTCAGGCTCGTGTCACGAACACAGTTATAACCGTCGTATTAAAATGACTATAGACACTCTCACACATAGCTGTGTTTCTGTATTTTGACATAATTGGATAATTTATTCTTTTGTAGTCCTGGAGGCAGACCGCCCACTTCAAACGGAGGAATGTGAGTTGGAGTGTTTGCAGTGTTTTGACTGGTGTTTCATGAGTGCAAAAGTTTGCAGCAGCAGGAAATGCTCATGCATATTCTCTTGTATGATTAAAATTCGACTTCCTGTCGTAGTATGCAACTAAGATTTTATTTTATTTTTATTTCCTGCTCCTGCTGCTGCTCTGTTTCAATCAAGTGGGAATTCTTTCTCAAATTTTTTTTTTCATTTGTAAACAAGATTTCTGGGAGGTTGAAAGAATCCTTCTGTGCTTTTATTGATTTATTGATTTATTTTAATATTGGTTCAATTTTAATATCACAGGAGTAAATAATTTTATTGGGTCAATGCATAAGTTACATATGTATAAAACAGGCTGCTTCACTGCCTGTTTAAAGTTCAGTGTATAAAAGACGGATGTGTCATACGGCACTAAAAAGTGAAGCCACTGGAGATGTGCCTCAAACCTGCGTTCTTTTTCGTGGCCAGCAGGGGGCGACCTTTCTGGTTTTAAACAGAAGCCCGGTTGCAGTGAACACTACAGCTCATTGATCTATGGCCTTACTTATTATTTGTTTTTTTTTTGTTGAAGTTGATACATAAGACATCTACAATATAACTCATGTTATAGATTATCCCTACAGGATAAAAAAAAAAAACTATGATAAAGCAGGGTACGAGCTCTCTTTGGTCAGAACGTCAGAACACCTGAATGATGATGATGATGGTGAATTTGCTCCGCCTGACCAGCAGGTGGCGCCATAGAGACTGCATCCCTCTTTTATTTACAGTGTACACCGATCAGCTGCAAAATTATACCTAATATTGAGTTGGTACCAAAACAGCTCTGACCTGCCAGGGCATGAACTCCACTAGCCCACTGATGGCCACAACCATCAGGGAATAGTTTCAATGAAAAAGTGTACATGGTCTGCACCAACACTTGTGTAGGTGTTACATGTCAAAGTAACATCCACATGGATGGTAGGACCCACGGTCTCCCAGCAGAACACTGTCCAAAGCATCATGCTGCCTCCACCAGCTTGCCTTCTTCCCATAGTGCATCCTGATGCCTGGTCTTTACCAGGTAAAAATGGACACACCTGCCCATCCACGTGTTGTAAAAGAAAACATGATTCATCAAACCAGGCCACCTTCCTATATTGCTCCATGGTTCGGTTCATTGTTGGGCATTTTGTTGGTGGACAGGAGTCAGCACGGGCACCTGGCTGTTCTGGTTATTCTGACTCCTTTCTATCAGAACCAGCTTGAACTTTCTGGCCAATTTGAGCTACAGTAGCTCGTCTGTTAGATCGGACCACAGGAGCCGGCCATTGTTCCACATAAGAGCTGCAGTTTTGAAGGCGCTCTGACCAAGTCACAATTTGGTCCTTCTCAAACTTGCTCAAATCCTTCTAACATCAACCTTGAGGTTTTCACTTGCTCCCAAATACATCCCGTACACTAACTCGCGCCGTGGTGACGAGAGAATCAGGTACAGCAATATGCAAGTAATGGAATGCAGCCAGTATGCAGAAAAAAGGTGCTGCTGACTTGGGATCAGCACTCTGTGCTCCTGAGGGCTTCACAAACACATTTTAGGTTCAGTTGCAGGCATAGAGATGGCATGCACCATATCGCCATCTTGTGTCTGATTTATGAACTGCTGCTATCTCTTTAAAACACTTTCCGTTTGATTACAGTGTTGATTGGAAAATGAAAAATCTTAATCCTCAAATCGGTGTTTCCTGGTTGGTATATGGTATAATGAGATGGTGGTTATGCATGCCCTCGTATTCTGAGATCGACCATAGACAAAGTCACAAACGCGTTTCTCTCTTTGTTTCTCTCGATGTTACCTCAGGGCCCACAGACCGTCAGCCAGCAGGCCTCCGCCGGGAGGAGGACGACCCAAGCCTGCACCCAAACCCAAGCCCCAGGTGCCCCAGTGCAGAGCTTTGTACGCCTACGATGCTCAGGACACAGACGAGCTCAGCTTCAACGCTGACGACGTCATCGACATCATCAAAGAGGGTAAGCGCAGGGCGAAAAAGGCATTCAGGGGCTTATTTGTCATCTATTTTTCATGAGACGCTAATTTAGTCGTGTTTGTCGGCCAGATGTGTCCGGGTGGTGGACAGGACGCCTTCGTGGGAAGCAGGGACTTTTCCCCAACAACTACGTCACCAAGATCTAGGAGCTGCAGGTTTCACAGCACACGGAGGAGAGAACGCTTCATCCCAGCTGACCTTCTCAGAGGAAGGGGCGGAGCTTAGAAGCTTACAGTTGGAGAGAGAAGCACAATGAGACACTTCCTCCACTTTACTGCCTTAGAGTACACGAATGTAACTCCCGGTTACACCAGCAGACTAAAAGATCATCGAGCTTGAAATGAGGCTCTAAAGACAAAGAAGACTGTTTGACCCCAGGGTCTGATTTCTTTTCCCTTCACAGTCCCTCTGAGTACTGAACAAAACTATTTATTGTATTTATAGCTTCTGTGTTCTCCTTACTGTCATTTATATCTTGCTGAGGACTTTTAGCTCAAAACATTTTTGAAGCGCTGGAATGAAATCTGCTAAATCTGTGGGACCAGGCTGTGATTTTTACTCTCAACACGTTGTTTTGTTTAGCTTGTTTTAGATGAAGGTTTGATTGCCGAAGCAAACGTGGATGTGTCCGTGTCAAAAATGAAGTGACTGCTGTTTTACCAGGAAATATTTATTTTTGGTGCAAAACTGTAACTACTTTCCAGGAACACATATTCATTAAATCGCCACACTGTGATTTCTAATGATTAGAAATACCAAAGCAATACCCAAACCAGTCAAAGGGCAGTGTAGTAAAGTGGTTAATCACTATGTCTTTGCTTTTCTAGCACACCAGTATATTAGACTAACAGTAGAGGCCATGTATACTGTAACCTGAGCATGCTGTCTGCGGTCTATTAGCACTTTATTAGCACCGGTACTACCTTGGACACAGACATCGTTCATGCCACAGCCAGTAAGTCAAGTTGATGAAGGACAAGTTGCCAAGATAGCAATAAGTCGCTTTGGTAATTAATTTGTTTACATTAAATGTTAAAAACAGGCATTTTAGATCTGATTCTGTATATGTGTTCATATGTAGGAGGATGCCTGGTGCTGGTTAGAATTTAAATTAAATATTTTTTTGTTTTGTATTTTCTCTGAAGGATTTTAACATGCTGGTTTTCATCTGCCTTTGTTGCTCACAGATCTGCTTTATTTCCTGTTCCGCTCGGTGTGGTTACTATCACAGATCACGGTGAACGGATTTTTGTTTCGTCAAGTGCACCGATTTGCTTTTAGGTGAATTTGTTGCCATTTTTCCCTGTGGCGCTGCAAACTATTTAACTTGTGCTCGACTGTTTCTGCACATCTTTTTGCACTGCTTTCATTACTTACACATTCCTTTTTTTTCCAAATAAAATAACCACATTATACTCTGGTCAGTGACAACTGCTGGGACTTCTGTCATAAAACCTCTGCATCATGAAATATAGTTTGAACAGATGGTGGAAAGTATCCTTGTGCAATACACAACAGTAGATCAGTCCTTTAATAAAGCATGTAATACTGCATATTTAACTGCTTTGGTTTGTTTTATTGTCAAAGAGGCTTTCATGTTGTTTACATCAAATTCTGACCCTGCCATCAGAATCTCACAGCAGATGTTTTTCCAATCTTCAGTTCTGTAAATATTTGGTGAACCTGTGCGATTTGAAGGCTGAGTTTCCTGTTCTTAGCTGACAGGAGTGACACCCACTCCTTAAGGTCAGACGTTTCTACATTCATAGATACTTTTCTTCATACTTTGGATTAGTTTGATTAGTTTTCACTTAATGTTGCCTTTCTATCAGCACAAAGCAGTCTGGTCATCGAGACATTCTCTGGTGTCAACAAGGTATTTTCTGTAAATTTTAGAAATTGGTACTCAGACCTGGACCGTCTGTCACCAACATGCACGCCACATTCAAAGTCACTTAAATAACTTTTATTTTTCATTCTGATGCTCAGTTTGAAAGTCAGCAGGTCTCATCTTGGCCTTGTCCACATGCCTAAATGCACTGGGTGCTGCTGTGTGTTTGGTGATTAGATATTTGCATTAATGAGCAGTTGAATGGTGTACCTAATGAAGACCTGGAGGGTAAATGTAGTGATGTGTATGCCTTTTTTAAAAGTAAATGTCTAAGCTGCAGATTTAACTGTTCAGTAATTTTTTACCAAAATCTATGTTTAAATTGTGACTGTTTTCTAAAGATTGTCTCTCAGCCCAGCTTTACAGGTACAAGAGACTTTTACCTTGAAATAGTTTTACTCAGCTGAAACAGAAAAAAAATGTATCTGTGCTGGCAGGAACATTTCCTACTTATGTCTTCTACATTGTTTTTATTGAGGAGGATCTGTCACACCCTGCACACCCTGCTGCACTCAGGGCCACAGCTTTGCTGGAAGACTGCGTTTCATTTCCACCTTGTGGCTACAATCGGTACTGCAACATTTTGAATAGTTGACCTTTAACATTTATGTTATCTGAGAAACGTCTTCTTTTATCGGTTGTGATAAATGCGTTTATCTTCTTTAGACACTAGTAGTTTTTAATCACATTCATTTTAACTATGGACCATTTCGAAAAACTGACTAGACTTGCTCAGTTTCTTCTGTCTTTTTGCTTTAACAAAATAACAATTTCCTAAATGGAATCACCTCACTCACCTGGTCCATAACAGACTTTCTAACTTATTAAAACCAGAACAGCACTGATTAGAGAAAAATGATTGATTAAAATGATCTTACATTAATTTATTATTTGAAAATAGAAGTCCTTTTTAATAATACAATAAATAATGACAATAACGAGAAAGAATAAACTTGATATCATCTACATGTTCTCGATCTAAGGCTTTCTGAGATTACATATCACAAAAACGTCTGGAGGTCAAGCACTAGGAAAGTTTGGAAACTGCACATCTATTCTATCTATATCTATCGCATCAGATTAATATATAATGAGATTAGTAAAGAGTAAATGTGCCTGTAGTAATAGTGATCATTTTCTATATCTGACTGATTTTTGTACATTTGTGTATTTATTTAACCCAAAGATGAAGTTTGGGAAGTCAGGTCTGTAAATTTGTGCTTTTATGTTGGTTTTTCTCCAATATAAAAGATTTAAGCTTTTACATGATCTTTAAGCCAATGCAAATTTAATGACAGATAAGCATGTACTATGAAAGCCAGTGAGAAACTCGCATGTCTGATGAATCAGAAAAACGCCAAAGAAACGACACAATTAAGTTATCCAAGTTTATTAATATCATTTTTTAAAACTAATAGAAATCCCACAGAATATGATCCTGGTGCCTTTAAGTCAATGAATGCATGGCTACCTGCTTTAAGTACTGCATTTCAACACTCCATTCAAAATTGTAATTTTTCCGTTTTTACTATTCGTCAGAGTGGAAATACATGGCCTCAGCACACTGTCATATTCACTACGGTCCTCCTACCCTTTTCTCTCTTGTGCAAGTCTATGCGAGTGAGTTAGTCGACAGCATTAGTGTTTTTTTCTTTTCTTTTCTCAGCGGCCAAAGCAGACGCCGCTGCTCAACTACAGAGAGACAAAAAAGGGAGGGTGGGTGAAATGGTTCGACGTGTGAGAATAAACAGTAAATATTCATCTCCGATTGAGCTGTGTATTTCCCTCTGAGCACACACGCACGCGCGCACACATATACACACAGGAAATCAACGCCACTGCCAGTTTCAAATTGACAAAATGATCCCAGGTTGCGGGGTCGTGCGTCGACCTGAGATCACCTCACATAAACCTAGCGTCCGCAGGCCCGTCTGCAGGAAGGAACCCCAAACAGAATGAAGAAAAGATTCACAGCAGATCCCGACAATCGTTCGGTTTAGAAAGAACAGTCAAAGAGAGGGAGGTGACATTCTTTTTTCTTTGTCCTCTAAAATACATCGGATGGTGGCGGTAACGGTGTTGTAGTCAAAATGAAGGTGCTGGAAAACGGGGGAAGGGGCGGGTGGTGTAATCGTAGCAAAGCGTGTGCATATTCTGGGAGTGAGGTGAACATCTGAGTTTATTTCCACTCTAGAAATACTGGGTGTGCACTAATACAGCAGCTGATCTGTTAACATAGTTCCCTAGTTAGGAATGTCTTGATTTACTTAAAAAAAAAAGAAAAGAAAGGAAAGGAAAAAAAAAAAACCATCTCTCACTAACAATCCACATCTTCTAAACATAAACTAATCAATGATACAATGATTGGTAAAATGAATCCTGCAATGTTTGTTTTGTTTTTTGTTGTTTTTCTTTTTTTTTCCTTAACTGGAGGTTGACATTCTATTCTAGTAAAGCGAGGCATTGGGTTTACAGAAATGCATCTTTACTAGAGCAGCTATCCTCACCTGCAACTTGTTAGGCCGTTTCGAGCCCACGTTATATGTGCAAAGAAATGCATTGCAAGGAAACATGCAGAGAAACAGAACGCAAATGACACTTGAGGAAACGATCAAAAAAGCTACATAAAAGCTTTATAAATACAATAAAATCTTAAACCCTTAATGGAGAATTCTAGCTGTTGTAGTAACATGTGATAGCTGGCACTCTAGGCTCAATGCTTTTATTTTTTTCTCTGTCAGATGTCTTTTTTTTTTAATATCCTTGCAGTAGAGCTGCTGCAGGGGTAATTCATGCCATCTTTGGTTGACTGCAGTACTGAAGAGAAATTAATATGATCTCAAAATAAATTTTTAACAAAAGGGTTGTTAGAAAAGAAAAAGGGGAAAAAAAAAAAACAGCATCAACTCTCAGCAGACAACTGCGCCTCAATGTCCACTCTGCAGATGGGGCACTTCTTATTGGTGAGGAGCCACTGATCCACACACAGCTGATGGAAGAGGTGCATACACGGTAGGCGTCTGGAGGGGAAACAGAGGAGAGAGACGTGAGACAAAGAAATAGATTAAGCAGGCTTTCCCTTTCCCTATCTTGTCTTCCTTCTCCCCAACCCGTCGCCCCTCCCTGAGCCTGGTTCTGCCGGAGGTTTCTTCCTGTTAAAAGGAAGTTTTTCCTTCCCACTGTTGCCAAAGTGCTTGTTCACAGGGGGCCATATGATTGTTGGGTTTTTCTCTGTATGTATTATTGTAAGGTCTACCTTAAAATATAAAGTGCCTTGTTGTGATTCGGCACTGTATAAATAAAATTGAATGGAATATTAACATGCATGATACAGCAGCACTGCCTGATCATGAGCTTAATTAAAATATAGTTTTGGGGTTTTTTTAAAAATCCGATGAAAACAGCGAAACCTATTTCAAAAACAGAAACGATTGCACTACTTTGTCTACTAAAATCTTTGTTTATGGTCACGTGCAAAAGCCAGGAAATCTGTCTGTTTAAATCTATAAACTATATTAATATTATTCTGAATTCATGCATTTATACTCAAATAACTGAAAGTCAGAAATAAACATTCAACCACTAAAATATTTTTTCTGTTCAGGATGCAAGTAAATAACACATTTTAAAAACATTTTTTCTCATTTTGTAAAAATTTAACTTGATGGATAACAACAATAATTATAATTTAGCCTATTAAAAATATCTTTTTGATTAAAGAGGGTGTGAATATCAGTGAATTAACCATTACAGAAACAGAAATAATGATTTTGGTAATTACAGTTCTGTTTATTTGGCATAAATGTTATACTGAGTGGTGATATTAATAAACTTGCTAAGCACTATGTTACTGTTCAGCTATTTTAAATGATCACCAGTGCACCGAATCCACAGCTAACAACAGGCCCCAAAAACAAAGCTTTCAAAACCCAACATCTTTAGTTAATCAAAGACTGAAATTGTTGTTTTCTGTCACATTAAGTCTTAAACCACTGTTGTGAGTAAAATACAAGCTGTATCAAAACCACCGACTCCCAGCCGGGGCTACCCTAACCCAACAAAATCCAGTGGATAAGCTATACAAACATACAGCTGAGTTATTGGTACATTAAAATGTCATTAAGGTTAAATTAACATTAAAATGGCTCAAAAAGTGAATAAGTTGTATTCTGTAGAAGCTGCATAAAAACAGCTCAAATGAATGAAACTGCTGCATGCTGGTACCCTCAATGCAGAGATGGGTTTAAATACAACAACAGCTGAAAGAAGTCAGGAAATGGCTGAAATAGTGAGCTAACAGCTGTAACAGTTGTCCAGGGCGCACCCTGCCTCTCGACCTACGACAGCTGGGGATAGGCTCCAAAAAACAGAGTTAAGTATATTTTACAATGTCAGACACTGTCAATGAGGAAGTTTTTGATTTGACCGGATAAAAGTGCCTTTAAACACTTGAGTCCATCGTATAATTCATATATTTAAGTTTTCATCTGTATTCCTTACAAACAGAGCTGCCATCTGCTTTCTCCAATTAGGGAAACACTGATTTTAAAACACAGTTTAAATGTAAGAATAAAGACTAAATGTTGTTAGTGAGTAACAATAATTAAGGGATTCGCAATTTGTAGTGCACGGTAAAGAAAACAGAAAAACATTTAATTTTTCAGTTTCTCTTAAACCAACAGGGGGCAGAAAATCCTCTTTAAAAGAAATACTTGAGTGAGTGCCAAAACGCAGCACCATGAGGCTTGTAATTTTAAGGCTCTTTGGGATTTTCTGCTGATTACTTTAATGCCTCTGGGTCTTTTTTTTTTTTTTTGACATCCTATGAGACAATGTGAAACGGCTAAACTACACCTGCTATCCCACCTGTCTCCGTCACACCCTTGAAAGCGTAATTGAACACACAAAACCGAGCGCGGCGAGCGGGACGAACACCCAGGAGGCGAGACATTTACCTGACATCCTCCCCCTCCTCCAGTATTGACAGGCAGATGGTGCATTTCTCCTCTGTGTCTTCATCTGCCCCCTCGTCTTCGTCTTGCTTACCGTGCAGCTTTCTCTGTTTGTGAGAAACGTTTGTTTTTGATGAGCAGTGTCGATCAACAACTGCTATTACAGATGGTTAAACAAAATCCTATGAATTCAAACACAAGCTACTCAATTAAAACACTGTAGTAAGATTAGAAGTATGTATTAAGTTTGTATTTAAAAAAAAAAAAAACAAGTGATATTTTTCCGATAAAGAGGTAACTATGTTTACAACAATACATTAGATTTGGGGACAGAGAGAATGGTCATTTTGTCCTGAAACAGAAAAATGTTTTTTAATCAAATCAAAATGATTCAAATCAAAGTAATTAGCCGAATTCCCTGGCCCCCAAGACTAACACTAACATCTACTGTACATGTGAGCAGAGACATGTTTCCAAATTGATTTGTTCATTATTTCTCACCGATTCTGGGTCTGCGTGCATATTTTTCCCAATAGATGCCCAAGCTTCAGGGGTTAACTGTTGGTCAATGTCTCTCTCCAACACCTTCTGTATTGGGTGGCAGGGTGTTAGATTGCTTATTTAGATACATTTGGAAACCTCTACGGAAACTTTGCCCCAACAGATATCGTCACAGCTGCAAATCTCTGGTAAAAGACACTACAGTGTTTTTCTAAATGCTGGCAAAACATCAGATGTTTGAAATGAGCACAAAAGACCACTGCGCACTCTGTCCCAGAGGCAACTGCAGCATACATTCACAACTATAGACAGCAGCTTCAAAATCTGTAAGCACATTATATATTTATTACAACACACACACTCTGACAGGTCCTCACCTTTTTGTACTTGTGTGGGTAAGTGCACCTCTCTATGGTTCCCTGAGAGGCTCCTCGGTTCACAGTCCCCAGTCTCTCCTCTAAATGCAGCAGGTCCTGATTGGAGGGGGAAAAAGCTGACATTTTCTGTACAAACTGACATTTTTCTTCATGGAGAGGCTTTACCAGCTGTTCGATTAATCAATTAAGCAGATAAAGCCTTTGACTAAATGGGTTTCCAAGTAGTCATCGAAAGTCAGATTAATATTTCTAAATCAAGCCAATGGTTTATGCAGTGTCAGCAGGACAGCTGTGGTTACCTACTGAGCCACTCACTGTGCTTGTTGGCTTGTTGAATAAATTCAAAAATTGGCAAATAAATTCAACTCACTGAGGCAGACGGCTCTGTGAGAAGAAGCTTTCACGTCACGGCTGACAGACACGTGTTCTGGGAGCAATTTTTTCAGGTTAAAGGTTGCTCATGAACATTTGGCCACACCGAGCTCAGAGGTCAATTCACCATTTTGAGACTGTGAGTTGGGGTTGCAGTGTGAGAAGCTCAAAACGGGAACTATTTTCTTTCTATTAAACCACATTCACCACCAAAGACGACGTGTACCGAGCTAACGTTACAGCTCGTTGTGAAGACGAGCGTTACAGCTACAGTTATGAAGACGCTATTGATCTTTACATCCTACCCCGATGTCACAAGTATGAACCTGCCAAAGTTAGATGCACTCCTTTTTCTTGCGGTGATGTGGTTGATGGGTACAGTTTTCTTCAGCAGAAAGAAAACAATTCCTATATGAAAAAATGCCAACGTTTGTGGAATTTTCTGAGCAATCATGTGATGATTGCGTGGACATGACGCCACTGGTGAATTTTTCAAATGTACTTATTTGGTGTTTCAGGCCAAATAAGGCAACTGGGATTGAGTTCCTTTTATATTCAATAGGAGGGAAACATTTTAGATAACACTGCAAAACTCAGACTAAAATAATCTGCAGTGAGGTCCATAATTTGTTGCACAACGAAGTGGTTTTTGTAATTTAGCTGCTAAGATTGGATTTTAAAAATCAAACAATCAATATGCCACTGATATGTAGACTTCAACCTTTAAGCTGAGGGGTTTTATGATCATTTTAGATGAACAGTTTAAGAATTACAGCAAATTTTATACCAGCTGGTTTGGTCACTTCTAAAGTTCCTTACACCAATGTGGTCCAGTCTTAAATAGAATGAATTCTCTGACCACCTCAACAACCCCAAAAGATCACAGATAGCATTACCGTCTATAATCAACAGATGCTTTCATGAATATAAATACATGTAGGGTTTGGAACAAAGTGCAAACCACTGGTTACAGGAAGAACAGATCAGAAAACACTGCTTATAGAGTTCTGGGGAGAGAAAAAAACTTGTGTACACGTGTATATATAAATATATATGGACAAGACGAAACAAACGAAAATTAACTTGTACTATGGGTAACGATCAAACTACATCATCTGTCAAACCTGAGGCAATGTTATGACACGGGCAAATATAGCTGCCAATGGAACCGGGTTACCAACGATGTGACTGCTGATAAAAGCAGCAGAATTGTGAAGTACAGGGCAACACATTCTGCTCAGATTAAGACAAATGCTACCAAGCTAATCAGATAAAAAAAAACATATTTATCAACGTGTCAGAGCACTCCTTACATTGTGGTACATCTTATCTCCTGACAAACACTGAAGGTGGCAGCAATAAAGGGCTGGTAGACTGTCTCAAATTAACCAACAAGGCATTTGATGATGTCCACAAGTTCATCCAGGAATTGAAAACTAATGAATATAAATTTATGTTATTTCATCAAAAAACAAATTTTCAGATGCTGAAAATGTGGGACAATCACAAACTGTGATGCCGTTTGATTTAAAATCCACTGTGGTGGTGTAAAGAGGCAAAACTACAACACTTAAGGACCTAAATGTAGATGTGCAACAGGCCTCAGTGAATCTGATTTTGGTTAATCTGTCTCTTTAATAACCCTGCACTGTTTATTAAACGCTAAAAACTTTCCTTGCACAAACTTCCACTAAAACACCGTCTCCCTTCTTTTTCCTGCGACAGCAGCATTCATCCGATTCCAGCGTGCATTTTCAATAAAAACAAACCAACACTGACGCCATGACAGGATCACAATAATGCTGAGTCATGCGGAGATGAGTCAAGCCATTTTAAAATTTATAGTAACAGACAACCGTGATGAACGAAACAGTAACTCGTACTCGTGTTTTGACCCAACTGTCCTCAGGCTTATACATTTACAAACAGTACTCACCTCATAATTTCTTCCGAAGCCAGTAATTCTAGATGAGATGTACCTAATGTGCGGGTAGGTCACTTCAGATATGCCAGTGTGCTGCAGGGGAGGAAGTTTCATTAAGTTTAGCCTTAAAATACAAGGAATGCAGTCAGTCACACTGTAATGTGGTCCATGAAGGGTGTTGTGTCAGCTTAGCTTTATTAAAAATAAACAAAACCAACATGTGCTGCTGCCATTTCTAAAACGGAAGCCAAGTTTCAACAAAATAATGTAATTAATTAAAAACTTCTGAAAATGCAGGCACTGCATATGTGTAATGATAAAGGTCACAGATGATAGATTCCTTAATATAATAATAACATCACAACTGTCGGCTATATTTGCGCAGGATGAGAATCGAGGATTTTTTTGGATTTGTTGAGTGTGCACTCGAAATGGTTGATGAGCCACTATTAATTGCTAATGAATTATTCATGGGTTCACTAAACCATCCTTGAAATAACTGATGTTATAAATAAGGAGCAAACTCCATTAATCGCAGCCAAACTCCATATAAAAGTGATTCATTTTCATGTATGCTAATGGATGCCTGTGTGCTGAGGGTTTCTCACCATGAAGGGGATGGGGAAGTGGTGCAGTCTTGGGGGAGGGTGGTAGTGTGGCAGGTGGGAGTGCAGGTGCCCTGAAGGGAACGGGGCTACGGCTTCGATGCCGAGCTCCCTGTTGACACAAGGCGGTGAGTCATTATTACATCAAACCACATCAATCCAAATAATCATGTAAGTGCAGTCACATTAAATATCTATAATACTGTTTCTAAAGGGTACTTCACTTCATGGGCATTCAGTTTATTTAACATAGAAAAATAACTTCAGTTTGTGACATGATAGGAAAGACTAAAAAAAATAAATAAGTTGTGACACTGAGATGGGTCTCCATGTTTCTTCTTTGCTTTCTTTTTGGTAGTTATGAAATCTAGGAATCACTGGATTAGCTAGTATGAAACTTACACATTACACACATTACACTCCTGATGATACTGACCATGCTGTTCTCTGCTCAGGCTGGCGAGGATGGGAAGACATAGTTTGTGGCACATGAATGTGGTGCCCATGGCCGTAGTTGGGGTGCATTCTGTGGGGGTGTGGAGGAGGACGCTCGTGTGCTCGTCTGGAAAGACAGGAAAATACATGTTCAGCAAAGAAAAGCCATCAATTATGTAAGTTTAGCCTGCACTGGTACTCACGTGGGGTGCTGCATCATCCTGCGCCTCTGAACCTCCATCCTATACATGTGCGGCAGGGTCTGGTGGTCCGCAGGGAGATGTTGGGCCAGCTGGGCACTTGAATTAGTGAGGTGGTGGGTGGACAGAGACGGGGGAGGGGCGGGCGGCACGGCGTGGCCTGGCGGATGGGATGACAGAGGTGCATGAAAGGTGTGGGGAATGAGAAATTCACCTTGTGCTGGGGTCTGAGGTGTAAGCTGGGGGTTCCCATGGGAATGAGGACAGGCGGAAGAGGACTGATGATGCAGTGAACGTGTTAGAGGGCCATCTGGGTTTGACAAGAGATAAAGGGGAAAAGTTAAGACTGTCAAATTATGCAAGGATCTTCGTGTTTAAAAAAAAAAAAGAACAAATAAATGCAGATATCTTCCGTTTCCAACCTACTCCAATCACAAGTCTAATAGTTGATGGAAAATTATCACTTTAAAATAAAATTATATATACCCAGTATGGCAGAAAGGTTCAGCTTCTCATCTGTCTAAAACAAGATATTTAGCTCCCTACAGTTTTCTTATCGGCTCGCCCTCAAAATCAGTTTGAATACGAGGTTGCTATGGAGCTACTGCGCTCGCAACCAGCAAAGGACATCCCGTGTCTATGACCTATCAAGCCAAGGGACTAAAACCTTTTTAAAGTCAACTATTTAAAACATTGTGAGGCCTGAGCCTTGGACTCATGGGATTTACTTGTTCACATGCTGACCTCACCATTCGAAACTTTTGCTATGTTTAATACAAGCACCAGTTATCCATCCACTTTCTGCCACTCAAGCAGGTCCAGATTGCAGGGTCAGCAGTCTAAGATGAGACACCCAGCCCTCCCTCAGCCCAGCCCTCCCCCAGTTCTTGTGGTGTGGGTGGAGACCAAGACATTCCCAAGTTAGCTGAGATATGAAATCTCTCTAGCATTTCCTTGGTCTGCCCCCGGGCCTCCGTCATTTGAAAGGTCAAATACCTGGACCAAGTGGCTCCTTTCTGTGTGGAGGAATAGCTGCTCTAATCTGAGCTCCTCACCCTATCACTAAAAAGAAATCCATACAATTTGGAGTAGATCATTTCCACTGCTTACATCTTATATCTCATTCTTTCAGTCACTACCCAGAGCTACCTATAGGTGAGAATAAGAACGACCCCTGAACTGACGGTTCTGTCTCTTTACTATAAAAGACTGGTATAGCATTAGGATTGTTTTAACAGTACATTTTAGAATATTATATATGACAGAAAATAAGAAAAAACCCATTATAGGTCCTCTTGGGGCCTTGCCCGTTTCCTGTTTTGAATTTGAATTTGTTAATATTTGTCCACACTGCACTGAAACAGGGAGGGTGGACAAGTAAGGGAAAGGTAAGGAGAGGCACCAGTGACTCTAAATTTTCACGACATCCCCACCAAGAATCCTCATCGCATTGCTTCAGACTAACCAGATACTGGAAAATTCTGAGTAGCAAATTAAGTTTCTCAGCACTGAGCACATTAACCTGTTAGCCAGCACTAGTGTCTGTGAGCGAGCATTGGTTAGTATTATTGCATTGCAAATCTGTTTTCATAGGCGGCAGCAAACATTCAAAATGCATTTTCAAAAGTTTAAAAAGTCTGATGTAATATACTGCGTTGTACTCACAAGTTGGGTGCATGTAATGTCTGCAGGGCTGGGGCTGTGTTTGCGGCTGGGGCTGAGCCACCATAGGGGAGTTGAATGAGTCCACCACACTTGGCTGACTGGGCCCAGGGGTGGGCTGGGAAACATAAGCAGGGGGCCGTGAGGTGGAACCTGGGCAGCAAGGGTCAAAGGCTGAAGTGCTGCCATGGAAACTCGCCCCGCTGTTTCCACTGCTCCGAACGCTGCTGTTGCTCAGGTCCACTGGCAAAGTTTGCTATGAAAGGAAGACAGACATTTCAGAAAGAATTGGGACCAAATCTGCAGAACACTGAGCTCGTCTTTCTGAGTGAAAAAAAAAACCCATCAGGAACCTCTACTTAGTTTTTTCTCCCTCAGTCTCTAACTACAGTGCTGTGAGGAAGTGTTTGAATCCTTAATGACTTCTTTTTTCACATTTTTGTCACACATGTCAATGAAACTTCATTTAAGACAAAGACAAATCAAGTAAATACAAAAAGCAGTTTATAAGATGGTGATTTTGTAGCAAAAGAAATTGCCCCCTAAATCTAATAACTGGTTGTGCCACTCTTAACAGCAACAATTGCCATAAAGTGCTTGCAGCAACTGGCACAGAGTCTTTCAGATCGCCGTGAAGGAACTTTGGTCCGCTGGAATTGTTTTAATTCGGCCACACTGGAGGGTTTTCGTGCATGAACAGTCTGTTTAAGGTCACGCCACAACATCTGAATCAGATTTACGTCCACTCTTTGAGTGGGCCATTCCAAAACCTTCATTTTGTTTTTGTTTCTTCAGCCATTCAGAGGTGGAGTTGCTGGTGTGTTTCTGATCATTATTATGTGTGTTGTTTTTGGTCAGCAGTGGTTTTGCCTTGGAATCCTCACATAAATGCCATTTTTTAACAACTCTCCTTCTTATTGCTGAATCATGAACTCTGACCTTAACTGAAACAAGTGAGGCCCGCAGTTCTAGTTGATTCCAGGGAAGGTTCACCACTGTTCCAAATTTTCTACACGTATGGACTCAAGTGAACCCTCACTGTAGTTTACTTGAGTCGCAAAGCCTTAAAAATGTCTCTGTAACCCTTTCCAGGCTGAGAGATGTAAATGTAAATCATATGTTCTTGAGATGCTTTGGCGTGACCTTAAACAGGCCGTTCATGCTGGAAAACTCTCCATCGTGGCTGAATTAAAACAAACGGGCCAAAATTCACACCAATGTGAAACACTCACTTCCAGTTATCACAAATACTTGATTGCAATTCTTGCTGCCAATGGTGGCATAACCAGTTATTAGGGTTGAGGGGCAATACGTTTTTTACACGGGGTCACACCTGAAAAGCATTTTATGGACATAAAATGATGATAAACAAAAATTCTGTATTGACTTATTTTTGAGAAGTACTAAAATGTGTTTGAGGATCCGAAGCATAAAACAGACACAAGACAAATATGCAAAATGAAACAAAACGACTAACAAATCAGAAAGGGGGCAAGTAGTTTTTCGCAGCACTGTAAATAAAACATTAATGATCACATTCACTGATTGATTCCAAATGCATCATGAAGCTTTGACAAAAACAGGCTCAGAAGTTGTCGTGGAATAAAATAATAACAAAAAATCCTCTCACTTCATTCACCCTGCACTCTACTGAAGGTTATGGATACTGTAGGGATATAACGAGTCCTCATGACAGAGTGAGTACAGCTGTTCTGTGTTTCCAAACACCTGTCAGATAATCTCAATAAATGCCTGGAATGAGGCAAAGAACGAAGCAACAATGAAGGTAGCTAAAAGCCTCTAACCTGACTACTGTAACTCCCCATTACTCAGACTACATCATTGCTCTTCAACATAAGGGTGATTCAGTATTTGGGGCAGTTCTTTGCTGACAATATACATTTGGATAAATATTTAACTTAATAAATTATTTTTTCCTTAGCTCTGATCTTCCCTTAGCTCCACTTAAAATATCTCTGGGGTGCCAGGATTTCTTCATGCAAGAAAATAAACCTTAGTGGTCACGAAAACCTGGTTTGTGTGGAATCAGCGTATGCTTATACTGCCTCGCTAACAGCTATGAATCAATAAATATTGTACAAACAGCCATACTTGGTCATGGTAGTGGGCTGCGTTGCTGCTACTACTGCTGTTGCTGCTGCTGCTGACTCCGGCGCAGGGGGCGGGCAGAGCACTGGGTCGCACCACGGGGCATATCGGCTCCGGAAAAAGCATGGTGCCTGGGGGCTGCGGTGCTGGGTGGTGGGCATGATGGAGAAAGTGTTGAGTGTTGCTGTGGCTGTGCTGAGAGCTGCTGGTCTGCTGAGGGGACGACGCCTGCAAGCAACTTGGATGGGAGTGGCTCAGGGGCAGGTGACCAGGGGAGGGGCCTCCGCATGGTGAGTGCTGCTGACAACAGGATGGGAGCCTAGGCATGGCCACGCCTGCATTTTCTCCTGTTGTACCTGACAAACCTGGTCTGTTGTCATCTGATGAGAGAAAGATATATGAGAATTATTTTTCTTTTTAAAAATGCTTTTACAGGGCAGACAATATCACAGAGGACCACACAATACAGACTAATTAGAAATTGGCCACTAAAAAGAATTGATTTTTTAAACACAAGATGTCTCCAGACAACAGTTGAAAAGAAACTGCCTGCTGCAGCAATGTCAACATGCTGTGTCCTGTCTTACCCTCTGGACCTGTGCGAGCAGAGCCACTTGGCCTCTGTGTGTGCATACTTTCAGGTGTTGAACCTGGGCAGCTAGTGGAAGGGCCTGGGGCATCATTGAGCTCTGAGGTAGAGGCTTGATGGGATGATGATGATGATGAGGACGACCTGACTGTTTGAGGCTGAATCCCGCCAGAGGTTGTTGGCACAACTGAGAGATCTGTGGATTAAAAAAAAAACAAAATCAAATGGTAATCAGAAAAGATTATGTCACCAGAATAAAAACCAGCTGACTTTTGTCAGTTGAGTTATTGATCAGAAGTAGGGTGGGAATCGGGAAGTTCAGTTCCTTGGAAGTGTTAGCCTGCTTGCCTATCAATCCCCTTTATCGACTTCACTTGTGCTACAATCAGCTGATTTCAGTTTGCAGGAGGACGAAGATAGTGGCACAGTCTACAGTGTGGTTATGACATTACTTTTATTTTTATTACACAAAAGCATGGGAGCGCAAAGTGCAAAATCCATCCATTACAGAAACAAATGAATTAGACTTGTAAAAGAACTTTGGCTCTTTGCAAGCAACTCCACAGGCAGTATGCTAATGCTAAGTTAGCTAGAACACAGACTGATGATAAAGCTGAGTGAATGCCCAGCAGCCAGACCGTGTACTTTAACAGGTAACAAGCAGATGAGGAGTTGGGCTGCTGTGGCGATTTATTTTGTGCTGTCGGCTTTGTGTAAATAATAAGAGAAATATCATATGTGTGTCCTCATTAGGATAGGGATTCGTGTTGGTGTGTGGAACCTATAGGTTTATATTGTTAACTGGTAATTGTCAGACGGTCTGTTTCAGGTCATTTTATAGAAAAATGTGAAAGTAATGTTAACGAATAGTAGTAATAATTAATTACTCCAAGGATAAAGACATTAAGTAATGTACAGCATTACGTTTAAGACAAGTGTTCTGTGTAATAGGTAATAATTACTTTTTTGAGTAATGAGCCCAATAATGATCACAACAAAGAGGGGAAACACCTCCAGCGTGCAACATTTGACCACACAGCACGCTATTAATTTCTAGGAATGCAATGTCTTTGATATGCTGCTTAGAAATCTTGGCCACTCTCAAAGCAGAGCCAGAGAGAACTTGATGAGAATCGATAAGGAATCGAATCAATAACTGATATCGATTATGGAATCGGAATCGCTTATTTCTTATCGATTCCCAAGCACGATTATGTGTGGAGGAGACACTGTGGTATTTGTGCACACTGGTAATGTCTGCCATACCATAGTGTCTGCAGAGGCTTAGCAGCCAAGTAGAAGAGCAGACCTTATTAGCATTCCAGTGTGTAAATACCATCTGCTTTTCATATTCACAAATTAATTTCCCCTCTTTCTCCTAAGAAATGCAAATGCTCTAATACTGCGTGAGGCACCATTTTGCTACCCATCACAGGCGCAGGCTGATACAGAGAATGACATCCAGGCTAAGAGACAAATACCAATACAAAGCAATGTAACAGAAAATAAAGTGCGAGATACGAATACACTGAAAAGAAATGCAACCTTACTGGTTTAGGTTAATGTTGTCACAGAACCATACAAAGCTGAGTATGAACTAGAATGACACTAAAATTTAAGTCAATTTAATAAATAATTAGCCAATTCTGTTACTAATTGTACGTTTTTTGGTAAAATATCGCTTTTGGTTCCACTCAACATTAGATCTTTGTCTGCTTACTTTACATCTCATATCTAAATTTAAAACACTCCAGAGATGTGCATGTGGCTTAAATTAAAGTTCTGTAACAACTTGACAATTAAATCCAGCATTTTTGAGTATTTTTAAGTTTAATTTTAAATGTTTTTTCCTTGTATATATTTTAGTCTTAGTTTTATCTTTCACAGTTGTAGACTGTGACAAATAAGTTACTACAACTCTCGCACAGCTTGCATGAAAAGTACATTAGCTGAGTCAGTAAGACCCAAGTTAAAACATCGCTTAGTAATCTTTTAACCAGGCTTTGTTGAAACGAGTTCTGTGTTACCATCTTCATCAACCGTGAGGTCCACCACCTCCCCAGCATTCTGCCGCAGCGGTTGGATAACAGTGGAGAGCCTGTGACGTCCACGTGGCTCCTGGAGGCGATTCTGGGAGCAACTATTACCCCACATTCGGCCAAGACCCCCCACTGAGCGTGACCTGCAGAAAATAGACACATTGAAAAAAGGGGAGAAAGAAAAAGAGACTGTTACAACATGCTGGAGTTCAGGACCACCGGGACTATTCTCACAGCTCACTGAAGCATTTGCTTTACAAGAGCCAGACCAGTTCATTTCCAGGCCAGCAGATGCTGCTGCAAAAGTGGATGAGGAAGTAAAAGTGAGCAGATCTGACAGAAGGACTTTGTGTAATGGCTTGTTTTGCTGCAGCATCTAAAACAGTGCATGGTAGGCTAGGGATGTGTGTGACTAGTCAGTGATACGTTTAAATGTTAGTACTCTGCTAATATAAATAATGGTCAATGCCTTTTAACTGCTAAGCAACCATCCACCACTAGTTAGCAACAGCCCCTATGACTCTGTGGCAGTAAGCTGTAAATGAGCATGCTGGAAAGTAAAACAGATGACAAGCCCTGCAACCAGCGCAGTTCTGTTATACTTTGATCTGCAGCCTGTGGTGGCGTAAAGTGGCATATCACCACCAGAGCAACACAGAACCACAGTCTGCACACGTGTGTGGACCTGCAGAGAAAGAATTACAGCTGGTGCTGCTAAGATAAGCCACACTTGACAAACTAGTCTCCTGTCTTTGTAAAATATTTAACATCATCCATTAGGTTGTGTAGTTTTGCATTCTTTTTTTGTTCTGCACTAATTGTTTTGTTTGAAACTTTAATAATTTACTTAGTAAATTAGTCGCTAAATAAAAAAACCCCAAAAAACAAAAACAATACAAAAAATTGACTTTTAGAATCTGCAGACTTGTTCTGCAATCAGCCTTGCATCTAAATATTCCCATCGTCTCCAACCACCTTTCGTTTTCCTCGAATTAAGTCAAACGCTGTGCTGCTCTTGCCCCACCTTTAGCCCATTTTCTTATCTTTCTTTTAATTTTCTCTCTCCAAGGCTCCGGTCGCTCTACCCCATGGCCTCTGAGACTCAAGTGAGAGGCCAGGGAGTAGCCACATTTCCCTCCACAGCACTGTAAATCTAGGTGATCAGAGGGAGGAGGGCATGACCTCAAGGGACAAGAGTCAAGAGACTAAATGGGAGTGCCGTAAAGCTTGATGCCATGGAGCTCTGCAGCTAGGGAATTTCACTGTGGCTAAATGAGAGATTAAAAACAGGAATACAGAGCAGCAGAGGGAAGGAAGCAACAGCACAGTCTCAGTAACCCTGATGTGACCAGCTCAGAGATTCCTACTGATTGATACATATACATCAGACATCAATATGTTACTGATTAAGTCATTGTTAGATTGACCCTTTTCCTTTTTTTAACCCTTTTTAAGGAGCAAACTGGGGGCAAAAACTTGACTTCTGCCTGGCTTCACAAATGAGTCAATCCTCAGAGACTCAGATGTTAAAACGCTGAGCTTCAGCCATTAAATAAACTTGTTTACAGTCTGGTACAAAAATAGATTTGCTCTCCATTGATAAATTTGCCCTTTGTGGCAAATGGCATCTAGGAGTGAGGCCACTTGTTGTCTACTATGTTTCACTCTGGCCAATTCAAATCACTGAACTGAACCTCTGGGCCACATTTGTGGTGTTGGTGACTTTATGAAAAAGCATTTTTTAAATGGAATTATTTGACACATAGCATGGCTTACAGTGAGTTAGAACCATCTTAATGAGTCAGTGGCTCTGTTTTTGGTTAAATCTGGTATTTCCTTAATCTGCTTACCAGGCACTAACTAGCAGGTAAATGTGTCTGTGTGATACCAACACAGAGTTTATGCACACAGCTTGCTAACAATACTAGCTATGATTAGCTCGTAACTTAGCACCTCACTCTCTTAAGTCTTAATGTGTTCAAGTCTGGCTCCAAATAAAGCATGGTGAGAACCAAAAGCTTACACAGGCAGAGTCCAGAAATCAGTGTGTGAAGTCTTTTGTATACAGAGTATCCTCCTGAAAAAGTGGCGCAATCTCATCACGTTACTATGAAGGAACTTTTCTGCAGCCTGAATATTGAACTGCTAACTGTTGGAATGCATCCATATTAGTTGCCAAGGGAATTCATCATTGCTGTTTGAATCCAGTTTGAATAAACACCGACTGGAATCTGCTATTGGCTCATGCAGAGTTCATCCAAATCGCTGTGGCAATGAATAATGGTCACCCTGGACATACTGCGGAACACTTTGTACAACATCTGTTTGAGCTCAGGATGTATGCAGAACACAATGCAAAGACCTGCATCCTCATATTTAGATTTTATGGTATTCAGCTCTTCATTTTTTGCATTTTCGTTTTAACCGAGTCCCATTTTGAACATCAGTTTTAACCCTAGAAGCTTTTTTAATCTGGTATGTTTTGGCTACTGGAACACACTAATTTTCTAACTTTTGGGGAAATTAAATTATTTCTCATGTTTTCCTTTTAACACAGAGAAAACAGAGAGAGATCACATGAATTGGAGGCCTTTGCTGTAAACGTCCCAAAATCTTTCTCTTTGTTTTAGCCAAATGACGTACTTGTGACTTCTAAGGGTATTTCCCTGATCTTGTCCGAGCAGATTACAAAACCAAATAGAAACTAGAACAACTGAGTAGAATAGGAAGAATGGACTTACTCACACCAAAGAAAGAAGTGAGCAAATACTGCAATCTTTTTTTCCTTTTACCTTGTTAAGTCATTGTCACGAATGAGGTTTTGTTTTGTATTTTAAAAATAATAATAGGATTTACCACTCTGGGATCACCGGAAGAAATATTAAGACAGACTTGAGTCCAATGAACACTCATGGTAAGCCCTGAAAGCTGGTGAAATAACCAAACTACCAAATACCTTAAACCTATGGAAGTGTTACTGATGAAAACTAATGTTATTTAAAAAGCAAAAGTGTTTACTGCACTGTATAAAGTTAACTAGTAAATAAAAAGCATTATTATTCCTCATTTCACTTTTAGTGCCTGCATGTTTTACTTTAATACTTTAAAGATGAATATGTAACGTTTTGAACTGGCTAACTAAGAAACAAACTAATTAAGAGATGGCTTTGATTTCATTGCTTAAATGTAACAGAGCAAACGCTTTGTGCTGAGGGGGATTCCCACTAGCTCATACTGTCCTCGTCCAAATCAGCTTCCTCTGGGACGTACTGCACAATGCAACAATAGAGGAGGAAGCTTATTAAACTTCATACTTCACACATTGCTAACAAACACTTGTTCCTCACCACTGAACACACAGCAGTGAGGGTGGCATCTGTGGGTGGAGGGAGTGGGAGTGGGGGTGAGGGGAGGGGTGTACATGGTGGTTGTACTGGGGTCTAATTGGCCAGCATTCTCAGCTCAGGGTTGATCCCAAGGAGCAGGGCTTGCCACTAGGGATGGGCTCCTAATTAAGCAGCCCTGGGATTATTTTGTAAATATCTGTTTACCACTATGACCCCTTGAGTGTGGCAGCAAAGAGCAAAACAGTACATTGTAAATATGAACACTGTGGGAATGGGTGGCTTGGCAATGTCGAGGCTGTGCCAAACCAAAGTGTTGAGAGACACAAACCCCAGGGAGCTGAGGTTCTGTGCACTGCGGCAATGTAAACTGCTGGGACTGATGCTATGGGCAGCTAAGGCTGGGAGGTTGGGAGTTTAAAGGTTGGGAGGGGATCATACAAGGCCAACAGCACTGTGTAAGAGAGAATAAACAATGTGAGGCATTAAGCTTTGCCCTGACAGCAGTATTGGCTGTGTATTCATAATTTAGGCCTTCCAACTCTAAACACAGAGTAGAAAACTTTCAGGAATCCTGCAGAAAAATGTAGCACGCACATAACGCTCACAGAGAGTCTCGTGATATTCACTGCCCTAATATGCATATACTGAGCTGATTAGCAGAATCAGGGCAGGGACTCATCAAGGGCTTTTTTTTTTTTTTTAAATTGATCCATGTCAGCTACATAATCCTTGTTTATTGTAACTCACTGTGCTCTGGGTGAACCAGCTGCCAAACGCAGCCCACAGTGCACTGCTAAAACACTGGAATTTTCTCCTGACGCACGGCTTTACAGGCGAGTCAACTGCATGAACGAATAAATAACTGCCAGCCGTTCAAATTCATGATGAGAACACTGACAGCAAGTCAAATGACCAATCTGAGAGGCAGTGGGTTAAAAATGGAAACACTTTACTTAATTTTTTTAGCGTTTTTTCCCCACTTATGTCAAAAGTGCTGCTGTTGGTTTAAACCTGAATTTGGAGTGCCACATTTTGCACAAGCTGGGAGTGAAGAGAGGCTGTCCAACCCTGTATGGTTTTACTTATCAGGCTATTTATTATGTTATCTTCAGCTTTTACACTGCATTCCAGTCTTTTTGACTGGTTTTGGCTGCTCTAAGACTGTTTCTCTCTGTTTTCAGAATAAAAAGTATATCTATGTGTAGTGAAACTTAGGAAACCCACTCTTCTGCCTACAGAAGTTGTTTTCATGCAAATGCATCACACACAATTAAATAAATCACATCAGAAGCAGCCAATCACCCAAAATACCAAGAAAAAGTCACGATACAATATGTATGTGGGTTTTCATACTTCTGAATATCGTGCCTGTACTAATATAAACTGCATGTGAACATATAAATTAGACCACTGGCAGTGTGAACAAAGATTTCACTGCTCATTCTCCTGGCCTTTGATTCTCCGCCCTTCTGCTCTGCTGCTGCCCATCCCCCTTACAGCAGAGCTCATCTCTACATTCTCTAATGAGACAGGACATCTTTGAAAGTGAGGAAAACAGGCAGACAGGCCATGACATCGCAGGCTGGGTATACTCACTTCCAGGAACTATTTTTCATATATTACTGATAGACTAATGTGAAAGGTAGGAACAGGAAAAATATGGTTAAAGACAGAAAGCCAAAGGAGACAGATGGAGGTTAACACAGAGGGAGAGGTTTGTGAACTGAGCTGCATAATCGCCTGCATGAGGAGACAAGAAGTTATATGAGAAGAGAGAGAAAAGATTCATTGGGTGAGGAAAATGGAGGTGGGTGTAGTGGAATACAACTTCTCTAAACACACTGCTCTCAAATGTCTGTCTCTAACTAGCATCCATATCAAAAAGACTTGAGCATTATATACAGTGATATGGCAGCCATGATACCAATCAGGCTATGCAATGTATACAGTGTTTCCCTAAATACGGACTTTACTTGTGTGAGATGCCCAGGTATATCAAAAGTAGGATAAGTATATTCTGCATGTCATTTTAGCAGTTTCTTTATTAGTGAGTAATTCTGTTAGCTGGCACTGCTGTGGCGGTCCTTGATATCATTTAGCTGTCTCTCCAGAAAGTCTATTACGCAGTTGTGCACAGTCCAACCAGCCTTGTGCATGCCGTCGTTCTGCTGTGGAGAACCACTCTAAACAACAAAAAGGTACAGAACTGGTTCATGTGCTGCAATGCTGAGCCCAAGAGGCTGCAGAGCAAAACTAGGACTACAACTTTCTCCGTACGCACCAGAGGTTGGTAAAGTTGGACTCCATCCTCGGGATAAGGGACTCAGTGTGGAAGCAGCTAGTTATTGTTGTTATTCTTTGCCACAATATAGCACTACATCTACTCCATGGTAGTTTTAAGCTTACATAATAAACCTCTAGTGATGTTAAAAAAACAAGTCTGGAATACGTTCTGATGTATACATGTATACATGTATACATGAAACATGAATTTTAGAATTATTCTGTGATATGGGATCATTATTCACATTGGTTATACAGTGGGGCAAAAAAGTATTTAGTCAGCCACCGATTGTGCAAGTTCCCCCACCTAAAATGATGACAGAGGTCAGTAATTTGCACCAGAGGTACACTTCAACTGTGAGAGACAGAATGTGAAAAAAAAAATCCATGAATCCACATGGTAGGATTTGTAAAGAATTTATTCGTAAATCAGGGTGGAAAATAAGTATTTGGTCAATAACAAAAATACAACTCAATACTTTGTAACATAACCTTTGTTGGCAATAACAGAGGTCAAACGTTTACTATAGGTCTTTACCAGGTTTGCACACACAGTAGCTGGTATTTTGGCCCATTCCTCCATGCAGATCTTCTCGAGAGCAGTGATGTTTTGGGGCTGTCGCCGAGCAACACGGACTTTCAACTCCGCCACAGATTTTCTATGGGGTTGAGGTCTGGAGACTGGCTAGGCCACTCCAGGACTTTCAAATGCTTCTTACGGAGCCACTCCTTTGTTGCCCGGGCGGTGTGTTTTGGATCATTGTCATGTTGGAAGACCCAGCCTCGTTTCATCTTCAAAGTTCTCACTGATGGAAGGAGGTTTTGGCTCAAAATCTCACGATACATGGCCCCATTCATTCTGTCCTTAACACGGATCAGTCGTCCTGTCCCCTTGGCAGAAAAACAGCCCCATAGCATGATGTTTCCACCCCCATGCTTCACAGTAGGTATGGTGTTCTTGGGATGCAACTCAGTATTCGTCTTCCTCCAAACACGACGAGTTGAGTTTATACCAAAAAGTTCTACTTTGGTTTCATCTGACCACATGACATTCTCCCAATCCTCTGCTGTATCATCCATGTGCTCTCTGGCAAACTTCAGACGGGCCTGGACATGCACTGGCTTCAGCAGCGGAACACGTCTGGCACTGCGGGATTTGATTCCCTGCCGTTGTAGTGCGTTACTGATGGTGACCTTTGTTACTTTGGTCCCAGCTCTCTGCAGGTCATTCACCAGGTCCCCCCGTGTGGTTCTGGGATCTTTGCTCACCGTTCTCATGATCATTTTGACCCCACGGGATGAGATCTTGCGTGGAGCCCCAGATCGAGGGAGATTATCAGTGGTCTTGTATGTCTTCCATTTTCTGATGATTGCTCCCACAGTTGATTTTTTCACACCAAGCTGCTTGCCTATTGTAGATTCACTCTTCCCAGTCTGGTGCAGGTCTACAATACTTTTCCTGGTGTCCTTCGAAAGCTCTTTGGTCTTGGCCATGGCGGAGTTTGGAGTCTGACTGTTTGAGGCTGTGGACAGGTGTCTTTTATACAGATGATGAGTTCAAACAGGTGCCGTTCATACAGGTAACAAGTGGGGGACAGAAAAGCTTCTTACAGAAGACGTTACAGGTCTGTGAGAGCCAGAGATTTTCCTTGTTTGAGGTGACCAAATACTTATTTTCCACCCTAATTTACGAATAAATTCTTTACAAATCCTACCATGTGGATTCATGGATTTTTTTTTTCACATTCTGTCTCTCACAGTTGAAGTGTACCTCTGGTGCAAATTACTGACCTCTGTCATCATTTTAGGTGGGGGAACTTGCACAATCGGTGGCTGACTAAATACTTTTTTGCCCCACTGTATATAGTTTTACAATTTTAGTAGCATATAAAAAAGCGGCATGTCAAAGTGACTTTTTTTTTGTCCCTGCCACTTAAATCATTCGTGGTGTAACAAGTTAACTATATTTAACTATAAACCTTTAGTCACGCATCTGGTTGACCTCACATTGTGCTTGACATATCTAGAAAGATTTAAATGGCAGAGGCACAGCGTAGGTGGCTTCAGGGTGATGTGGGTTTACAGCTATAAACATGTAGGCATGCAGCTCTACTAGGACTGGTTTCTCTGTTCAATGTAAGCAGAGCTATGGAATCCATGAGCAAAACAAATCAACTAAAGCACTACACACCCCCATCCTACAACTTCTCTTTAAGCAAGCAATGACCAACCTGCACTTACTCCTTTTTCTAGTTCTGTCAAAATGGCTACACCCACACTAACAAAACCAGCCGTCTAGCGCTTGGTTTAAGTCTTAAAAGGCATTTTAAACTATCCTTACTGCACATTATCACAGATCAACCCTTAAAATAAAAGGTCTAAGCGAGCAAAGTGCTGAAGCTGGAGCTAACAGTGTCTTAGCTATTCCAGTAAATTTAAGAGGAAAGCCATGTCCTGATACAAAGCAATTCCCCTTTGCTCTGCAGCTGATGTCTGGTAAAGATTTCACAGTGGTTAGGCTACATCACACAGAACTAGATAAGTTGTTACCCTCCTGGTAACCCCACCCCAGATGCTAGAGAAAAATGTGCATTTCCTAACTGGATGGCAAGTGAGTTGCCGGCTGTCACTATGTGAAAACAGTTGCAAAGAGGACCCTACTGCACCAAAGATCTTATTTGGTTAATAGCAGACTGCAATGGTCACCCTTAGTTTGAATGGAAGATGCTCTTCTCTTGATGAGTTAAAATTGACCCACTGAGCTAAAACTGGATAAAAATGCAAAGCAAAATAGAAAAAAAAAAGATTTACCATATTGTGACAAACAACATGTTTCAAAATGCGCAGTTTCTACAAATGGTCTCTTTTCAGTTTGTGTTGCACTTCTCATAGTTTCACGAACACTTGGAAGGGGTTTGCAGGTGTTTGTAGACAAGATTGTTTCTTCCATGCAAACTACAGTCGAGTGCAGCAACCTGCTAATGACCAAAGCAACAGTAAGGTGGTTTTCAGTGCAGCACTGTGTACCTCTTTGTGATCAGTTTCTAGTTTCAGTTTTCACTAGTGACTTCTTGCCAATTGTCACAGAAGAAACAATTTTCTCTGGTGACCAGTGGTTACTGGGCGTCACTGGCAGATCTCTAGGACTGCATGAATGAAGCTTTAGCATCTGCCACTAACCAGCAGGCATTCACATGGTATGCATATTTTTTTCCAGCAACCTGTGGATTGCCAGATAGTTGCCAACCAGTCTCTTAGCATTGGTGCCTCCCATCTAATGCATTTACCATTCCCTCATATGTCAATCAACAGAATCATTCACTCCCATAGGTAGTCATGTCAGTAGCTCGTGTCAAAGTTGAGGAGTTATTACCTAGTCTGCTAAAAGGTACGCTAAGGATGTAGCTTTGCCAGAAACTTTAGTATCTGCAGAAAGTCTCGCATTAATCTGCCACACTGACCCAAGTGGACACTTTGCATTGTTGTGAAAGCGTAATGCATAGCACTGGTATACAAAAACAGCATTAACAGCACATGCGTAAAAGTCTATTTTTGCAAGTTAAGAAAAGTCCTAACCCAACTTTCACAATACTGGGCTTGAGTTTTTGTTTGCTGATAAAAAAGCAAACTGTACTAACAGTTCAGACGCTTAGTCTGCATCCACCTAAAACCCTTAAGAATTCAAAATAGAATCAGGGTCAAATTAATTTCAGATCTTATTTTACTCTCACTAATTACTCAAAAAGCTGGGGTGCCTACCTGAACCCATCTCCAACTGTGACGATCTCTACCTCACTGTCCGTTGAGGTCACATTGATCTCCTCACTTGCAGGGACAGCAGGAGCGGGAGCTGGAGACGCCTCAATCACCACGACATCCTCGTCCAGAGCACCTGAATAAATCCATTACCAAAAGTTAGTGTAGTACTCCAGACTCCCTACAATACAATATTATCACAATATTTCACTCATGATGCATTATTATTTACATTTTTAACATATTGATTATTAGATCACAGTTATGTGCAAGCCTTCAACTTTCTCTGATGGTGATTGCAGTCAGTCCAGGTCAGAGTTCAACTGCTTGCAGAAAGGTTGCCTCCTATCATGCAATCTGTACCTTGCGATCAACACGCTCAAGCTCTGTGCAACCATTTAGACATCAAAAGCTGCAATCGGTCACAGAATGTTAAAAGATTCAATGCAATCACCAGGCAGATTTTCTTGTAGATGCAAGGATGTTGCTGTCCTACTTTTACTCATGTGACTGCGCCCTTAGCTAGCTTGATGAAGCTGACTCCTAGTTCACAGCAAAGTGTGTCCAATGTTGGATGTTTTTTCAGTTGAGTCAATAAAATGTATGTTTGCTCACCTAATGTTATCCCAGGATGTACGAGATGAGCCCTCTTTTTCATAGTATCCCCAGAGTAATTTAATGTATTTAAGAAAATATAGATATCATGTGTCCCTGCATTGATACAATACCACCATATGACAATACCATTGTATCAATTTCCCCCCCAGTTCTAATAAACTGACCAGATACTATCTGATAAATGCAAATATCATCTAACTACAATAAAACAAACAGCATAAACATGTCATAGTCCGAATTTTTATTAATCTCAGTTTTCTGCTTACCAGAATCAAGTTAAATATAAATAACTAGCTTAAAGCATACAAATAACCCAACCAATAAACCTTTGTGCTGAAATTGCTCAGTTCAGCAGCTCTGGGCACAAGAGAAATGTAATCAATGCAACAGATCCCACTCTATCTCTACTTGCACTTAACACCATGGGACCTTAACACTAAGGTGCGTCTGCAAAGCGTTAATGGTTGCACTGACACATCAAAAGAAGGAAACCAGAAGATATTATTACATTATTTGTAAAGTAATCCATTTTAAAAAATACAATAAGCATTATGCAAACCCACAAATGTGTATTTATTTAATTTTACGATTTATATCTAATGTATGTGGTCAATTAATAACACTCAAGGGGTCCTGTGTGGGTGCATGTATTAATGCCACCCACATTATACTCAAGGAGCCCAGTGCATCATAGGCACTGCTCAAACAGGTTAGTCATGGCAAACTAATTGGAGAGAACTGCATCATTCCTCTCAGCACTGCAAATGGAGGCAGTGCCGGTGCCATGGTAGGGTAATGACAGCAGTGTCCCCAAACATGAATTTATTTTAGGGTTAGCTCCAGACTTGAAACTATAAATTTGTCTCCACTAATGATGACGACAATACACAGTATAAGTCAGAGACGTGATTATTTCTGCTTACAGTCCCATGCCTGTTTCTAATTATTATCACAATATCTCAGTGCAAGTCAGAGTTGCTGACTCATGCATTGGGTGTTTCAGTCAAACTTACAAGTTCTCTCCGACATGGTTGGCCTTCCACATAAATACCAAGGCAGGCTTACAGCGTATAGCACATTTAAACTGTAACACCTTATGATCTCTAAGGAATGAAATTCAGAAAGATTTGTAGAACAGAGCTTGTGGAAGCTGGTTAAGAGATTTTAAAATAACTTAAATTAATGCTTGCTTAATTTACTTAGTGCTAGAGTATATTTGTGCACTTTGTTTGCTTAGTTAAACCGTGTCTTTGTGCATATCACCAAGTGACTTGCCATGTTACTGAAGTCTAATTCCCCAGTGTGATTTCTATTCCTACTCTCTCATGAGAACTGCTGCTTAGCACCTTCTGCAAGTCTAGCTGCCTGGCACTCAGGTGAAGCCTTTATGTAGTCACAAAAACAACAAGTTGGTTGGGAACTGTAGCCAATATGTGCAATGTTTAATAAGATAAACAACACCTCGTATTACTATACCTTTTAAAAAAAAACACAACACTGTAAGGACACATAATATGCTTGAGGCAATTTAGTTTGGCCAAGAGTCTGATCTGTGTTTAAACCAGTAATTTACCAGAATTTTTATTTGATTTTGTTAAAGAAATTCAATTAAGGTGTAAACTGCATTGAAACTGAATTGAAATTAAATTTGGCTGTGATATTGTTTTCCCATTTTAATACATCGTGTATGATTTAACTCTTTCCTCTCTACATCACACACCTACGTCAAACCCTGGACAAGAAAGGTTTCATCACTTGCCTCCTTGCTTTTCCCTGCTGTAAACAAATGCCTTGTTTTTCCTCAGAGACTCACTGTTTCTATGCAAAGGCTGCTGCTCTACAGTGTTTGAGTTTTCTCCCACCTGTCTCCCACCACAAAGGCACAACAACTAACTTTCCATTCTCCCTTAGGGCCACAGCAGCAGAAATATCGCTCGGGCTAAACAGCTACATGAAAGAAACAATGAACGAAGGCGGAGGTGGAGCTTTTCAAAGGATTTCATTCTTACAGTCACTGAGAAACAAATCACAAAGTTATAGTTTGAATTTAGTGGCTTCATAAACCTGAACAGGTACAGAGGGCAGCAGTTGGCATTTCTCTGAGGTAGGGCTCTGATTATTCAGCCATCAAATTCTAATGTATGTTTCAACATTCATCACATTTATGAAATGCTGTAATGCAAGTCAAAAACTATAATAAAGTTCATTTAATTTTTTTAGTTTCCTTTCATATTAACGGGACATGCTAGTAAGCCAGAATAAAATCTCCTTCTGTAAAAGGAAAACCTGTAGACTCTGATCCAGCTTCAGAAAACAGAAATTAATAGGGTTTTCATTTTGCTCATGTTAGTCTCATTTAGCCATGCTGTGCCAAGCCATGATTTTCCAACAGGCTCACAGCAGGGGCTAGCCAAGCAGCTGTGGTCCGTCTTTATAGGAGGCCAGATGAAGGCCTCTTTCTCTTAAGGACCCTCATGGTACTGTGCGGGTCATGTATAGGTGTACACAGAGCTTTTCAGACCCACATCTATACGTTATGGTGGTCTACTGCCCGCTGGGGGAAGTTTAAAAATTATCTGGAATGCTGACTACTCTTGTTTAGTTTTCAGCTTAGCCTGAAAGAAGTCAAACTATTTAAAGAAGTTCTTTGTAATACAGTGAAACATAGTGTTAAAAACAACTAAGGACTTTCTCAACTTTGGCTCACCACTGCATGTCACCAAACCTAGGCTACAAAAATGGACGAAAATATGGGACCATAAATCTGGCTTTGGCTGTGTCCTGACACTGTGCTGGACGTTACTGCAAGGTCTCGGTAAAGTAGTTCTGTGTTTGGAGCTCAGCACTTCAGTAGCTTCTACTTGAACCTCTGTGGTTAGTTTCACTCTGGTTTTCCCATTTGTGCTTTCAGATTGCAGTACACACTGTTGTATTATTTCAGTGGTATAATTATTATAATATTCACAATTGAATCTACCTCGCTATGGCTTCATGTCAATCACTGCATGTAACCTTGCAAGATAGATGTGTTCGGACACATGCATGCTTCTGAACATGTAAATGTGTGTGTATAACAGCTACACTGACCCATCATTATTATTAAATGAAAGTAAAGAGGATCTTTATGACTTATGATTTAATGTTTAAATTACACCGTAATCTGATCTAATCTGACTGCATTTTGATAGACAGTCATCTGTCTTGTCGCCATAACCTTTTTTTTTCTCACCCCGAGTGTTTAAATTGGTGAAAAACACAGTGTGCAAATGTTACATTAAAGAGCAGACACAGGTCTATAGGTCGAAGGTTAAACTGTTAGGGAAAAAAAGCCAAAACATCACAAAAGCATTTTAGCTGTTCAGCTGATATCTGTCAATTTATGTTAGTTATGATTAATTAATTGTATTAAACATACAAAAATCTCTTCATCCTGGAAATGTGTGTTTCTCTCACCTGTGCACTACTGAGATTCTTTTCACACTGTGCGATATATGGGTAGGACTGCTCTAATGGTTGCACCTTAAAACTTCTACGTCACCCCGCCCTAATAGCGATGCTATTGTTCATCTGTGATTCCACAGTAATTATGGAGTAGGAGACCCTACCCAACCAAACCTGGAGTCCAAAATTGTAACAGCACACCTAAAGAGCTAGCGGCTCCAACTACAGAAACAAATGAGATACTTTTCATCATTAAACTTCTACACCAGAGAATTAGATCCTGATTGTGCTGTGAGGGAACAGGAAGTCTATAAAAATTCCGTACTCTGCTACTCTTGAGTCAGTCTTCTCAGGAAAAGGGAAATTGGTGCAATTGGTGTAATAGGTGAACTATACAGTTCTAACATCTTGAAAGTCAATGTTTGGTACAACCTCCTTCATTTTTAAACACAGTCTGAACTGTGTTAGCCAGGTTTTCTTGTAATTTTGTTAAGTAGTATTAAGGAATAGTTCTCTAGGCTTCTCGAAAGACATTCAAATTTTTTGTTCTGTTCTCTATCAAGATGATCCCACAGTGCTTTGATAATGACTCATATTGTTCCACTATATGTAATATGCTTTTATTGAATTGGCAGTGTGTTTAGGATCGTTGTCATGGTGAAAATTTAAATTGTTGTCAATCAGATGCTTTCCTATTAGAGACATGACTTTCAGATACTCTCTGTCTTCCTTTGATAGTATTTTAAGCCTGTCAGTTCTTCTTTTGCCTAGTTTCCTCCAATTTTTAACGACACTCTGCACACCATTGTAGCTACGTTTTTGGCTAATAACTCTCTGTCAATCACCTTGTTGGCCAAAAAACTTATGTTTATGCCTACCAGACTGTTATTTTTAGCTTTTTGTCATAGATTCGATTAAACAAATGGAACTAAATCATCTGCTTTTGTGACCGGCTGCTGCTAAAAATGCAATTTTAAATTGGTCCCTTGCTAAGATGTCTGTTATTTGTGGACAGTGCTCGTCCATCTCTTGACTAAAAAAGAAAGTATTCCTCTGAAAATGATCAAGTACAAGGACCTGATTGAAAGGGAATTAAAAAAAATAGCAGTTAATGTCCAAAGAGACCGTTTAAAAGTCTGGATAATTACTGATTGAATCCTGGCTCTTTGGAAGAAAAATATAAACAAATAAGGAGTGACTCAATACTTTTGCACATTACTGTATGAATATTACAGTAATTTGGATATATATATATTTTTTTGTTTTTAATCTACCACACTAACAACCTTTATTGTGAATAAAAGCAGTCAGTGAAAGCTGTACGACACATGTTGACCTCACGAGCCATTTCTGTTTTTTCTGTTCCGCTTTTCAGTGCATGTTAATTTAACATTGCATCAACGTACTTCAATTAAAATATGTTAATTCATGCTGGATGGTTGTGCAGCATTAGAGATCATGGTGACCGTGATGTTTAGGAGAAATAATTTCCATCATAATGTTACAAGTGTGGTGATTTTTTCTTCAAAGAGCTGAAAACAACCCATTACATAATGGAAAAATAAATGCCCAGGCTGTGGTGTATAATTTTGCCTGCTGGTACATATAAAACCCATCTTACCCCATGTCATGTCCAAACAATCTAATCTTTCTTTTACAGACTGGTTACTGAGAAAATAAATTATTCCCTTACTTGTCAATTCATTAAGCACTAAAAACTAATCCTACAAAGTAATGTAACACAGAGATAAATGTATAACAAAGTAAGGGTTAGTGATTACCTGAGGCCACAGCAGCACTGTTGGTCTGGCTGCTAGTGCTGCTGACATCTACATACATCTCATCCTCTGCTTCAGTAGAAGATTCAGAGGACAAGTCGCCGCTGAGCTCCTCACTGGAACTACTGGTGCTGTGGTGTAGAGCATACTTCTTGCGTGCAAACATTTCACGATTCTTTCTCTGTTGTAGTAGTCTCTCCTTTTGCTTCTGAGTCCGCTGACCTCCTCCAGGAGCCGTTTTCACAAAGCGTTTCCTATGTAGAGGCCGCCGGCTGCTCAGGCACGCCCGCTTCAGCAGCACGGGCTCAGCATCAGAACGCACCCAGTTATGAGTGCGGCTGCCCCGAGTTCGGCCCATAGCAGGGCGCAAGCCGACTCCAGTGGCTCCGCCTCCTGTCAGGGCAGGGGCCTTATGTTGGCCTCCTGTTGCTCCTGCTTCCCCCTCGTCCTCCGAGCTAAGAGTGTCTGAGTCCCCGAATCGCAGGCTGGATGAAGGGGACGAAGCACAGTCACTAAAAGAGGACTCGTGATTATGCTCATCCTCGCTGGGTTGCTGTAAAAGTTCTACTCTGGGACGCTGAGGTGCCAGTGAACTCTCACTGATGTGGCCATCCTTGAGCGAGCAGTCTGATGGGCCTGCCTGTTGGCCTTTTCGTTTTCTACGTCCGGGAAAGCTCCGTTCTGAGTCTCTATGTGTCCCTGTGTCTCTCAGGGGCCGATGCCTCGACTCACAAAGAGTTTCAAAATCGCTGCCAGCTTTTCCAATCACCTCCATGTTGTTAGGGAAGCTCTTGGATGCCTCCATGGGTTCGGGATTCACCAGTTGCTCCTTCATATGCTCCTGTCTGTTGGCGGCCTCAGACGGCACCTCACTCTTCATGGTGGCAGGTCTGACCTCAAGGAGCAAAAACCAAGTGAACTTGCATTAATTCCAAAGCTTCTCACCACTGCATGTCACCAAACCTAGAAAAGGGGGAAAATGTAAGAGTTAAATAACACAGGTCAGTCAACAAAGAAACAGAAAATAAAATAAGCAAAATGTGAATGAGTACTGTCAGCTCAATGTAGGTCTGATGGATGAGGTATTAATAGTCTATGTTACACAGTAAACACACTTAAAGTCCTCAGTAGTCAGGCAGCTTCAATTGACCAACTTAACTAAATAAGACAATTCAATCATGTGCTTTTCAGTGTTCTTCAAACATGACTACAATCTGCCTTACAGACATCATTTAAACTGAAGTAAATGTAAATGTTTGTTTACACATCCAGAAGAAAATACACGGAGAGGGAAAACCAAAAGCATCAACTACTGATGGACTCTGTTATGGCCTCTGCAGCCTATCCTACAACAAAAACAAAACGACAACAAACAAACAGACAAACAAAAAACACTAGATGCAAAAACAGGTAAGAAACATACATTTAATCTAAGATGCATAAAAGAGAAATAGTAGATGATTGTTCTGTACTGATGGTGTTTAAAAGGAGAAAAATAATCATTTCTTAATTCAAGTAAACACTCATTCATGTTGAAACTAAAAAACTAAACTAAACAAAGTCTGAGAATATTTTTATTTGAATACTTTAATAATAAGCTGGATAAAACCTGCAGACAGCTGTCAACAAGTTATTTAATCACTCCTAGCAATGATTTATCATGTCGTCTTTCAGGACTAAACTGTGTTTCCTTATTCCAACTCAAGAGCAGGTGAACACAGCTAGGCCGGAGCTAGACTTCCTGACTCCGAGAAGTGCATGAATGCACGAACAAGTCTTCATTCTTAATATCCTTAACCAAATGCAGCATTTTTTAAATAGACTGTAAGACAATTATACTTCTATTTTCATTCTGCACTGAATTGTTCAAGGTAAACATTTTTGACATTTCACTGGCCAATCAACAACATGAAGAAACAGTAATTCATCTAAAACAATACCTCACCGTCTAAATACAAGACAATCTATTCACTGAACAGGTCATTTTGTTTTCTCATACAAATTAACACAAAATGACCCCAAGCTGCTGATTAAAGACAGTAAATAAATACCCATAGGCTGACTCAAAGTAATGATGAGTCAACAGCCCTGATATGTTTGCATTGTTGTGGATACCAAGAAAAGCATGACAAAAAAAAAAAAAAAATCTGAAAGGGAGACAAATTCTCGCGTTTATTTCATGACTCTGAGACTATATGAGTTATATTTGGGTGCACCAACGTGTATCTGTGAAGAGAAGGAGCCTTTTTCACTCTGGTGCCGCGGGAAATTTTTTCACAGTGGTTTTGAAGTCTCCCAGAACAACGACAAACCCAGTCATTTGTGAAATTTAAACCATTTTTGCACATACAACAAAAAAAAGCAATTTCCGTGACTCCACGTGTACATTCTAAAAGCACACAGCAGTCAACAGTGCTCTTTGCACCAACATGGAGTATAAAAACCGATAGGGCTCTGTTTCCAAACTGTCAAGAAAATCACGATGCCATTTAGTGATCAGTGAAACTGGAAACTGCTTTTAATTCAATCATAAATATCAAATCAAATCCAGAATTCAGTAGATGTAAAGCAGAATACTTTCTTGCAATATATTACATAATAAATATATTGCATAGCTTGGCATTATTGGCAATCCTGGATTTGTGTTTGGAAACATATGGACTGCAAAGGTACACATTAGAAATCTGTAATAGAAAAGGCTTTAAAATTGCTATTAAAAAGGGCAGAAAACATTCTGTTTACATACTGTAGAACATGGGATCCTAGCCTGACCTATATATCCATGTATAAGTGGATACTGGCTTATTTAATATACCTTATGAGCATTCATGTTTTGGCATCAGAATCTTTCGTTTTACTGATTATAATGCAGAGAAATATGTTTGGGGGTAATAGCAACATCACATAGTTGTTCCATCAGAACAGCTAAGGCTCAAAGATTACTGCAGCAAATGCAGTAGAGTAGCACCAGAATGGAGCCAAGCAGTGACTTTGCAATAGGTTAGGTACTGAAGGGTTAATAATCGGCAATCCTATCATGTTCATTTTTCAGTAAAGCTATAATACACTATATGTACCTCAACAGTTGCAAATATATTGATAGAGAAATTTAAACTTCCCAAATATTGGCATTAACACAATCAGTCTAGTTCTGTATAAGGTATTTTCAAGCACGAACAAACTATTTGATCATCTCTTAAAAAGCAGATCAGTATTTTTCTGGCTAACTTTTTTCTGATTTAGGGCGCTTTATACCATCAGTAAACCCAAAGTCAAATAGTCTGCACTGTATGCATGTAGCAACAAGCTGGTCGTACTTGTTGACCCGATGCAATCAGAAAACAAATTCATGATGCTACTATTTCAGAATATAATTTGGGAACATATTGTACCAACTCTGTCAATGCAGCCATCTGGAAGTACAAGTGATGTAACACAACACAAAAATATGAAATCAGTGCTTTGCTAGTCCCTGTCCACATTGTGTGCTGGGAACACACAATTCACAACAATATGAATTGGATTTCAATTTCCTGCTTCAATCTGCTTTTAGAAAAAATGGAGCTAAAAGCTAAAATACCAAACATGAAGAACACTGCATGCATTTAGGACAGACACAAAGTCAGTTGATAGCAAAAATAAGCATTTCTTTTTAAGATACAAAATAGGGATTTTAAAAAAAAAAAAAAAAAACACTACACAGTTCAACATGCTCCTGGAACTGTCTGAGTAAAATGCACTGCACTGCTTTGGTATGTACATTTGTGCAACTCCTGTAGGTTATAGAGCATTTCCTGAGACAGAGAAAAGCCAAATGCACAAGTGACGTCCATTAGCAGCATATTGCACAACAGCACCCTGGCTGTCACTTGACCTGAAGATGCAACTTCTGTCAAAGGGGATGCTGGGTTTTATGCGAGCAGAGAGTGATTTGCTTAAGTATTTAGCATAACTGTAAAAAGCACATGCAACAATGGTCTTATATGCTTTTATATATATATATATATAAAACACATAAGTGAGAGTGCTTCAGATCTCACTGTAAAAGCTGCGCAATGACAAGCATGAATTCAGGGGCCTCAGAGGACAGCCCTGAAGGGGAAAAAAATCCCAAAGGCTCAAAGCTGCACCATAATACTGCTGATTTCTAATGCAGGCGATAAGATCACGAAGAAAAGGGGTAGTTCTACCACGTTAACTGGTGCCTATCTATACTAGAAAATACATGGGGGTGGGTGCAATCAGAAATGGCAACAGCAAACCAATTCAAGATGTACGACTGATTCAGTACTGCTGAGCTCTAACGATACCCACAGTGCTTTCTGACCACTAACAACTGATTAGGCAAGCAAAAACACAGATACATAGATTTATTTAGGCTGGCAGTATCGAGCCTGAAGCTGGGGGCTAAGCATACTTTCTACAACGCTTAACAATTACAATAAGCCCAGCTGCTGTCTGCCTGCCTGCCTGCTTGCCTGTCTGTCTGTCTCTCTCTCTCTGTATGTCCCATAAACGGTGCCGAAGTGACTGAGGCTGGATAATGTCGCTTTATTAGGAAAGCACTCGCACCACAATATCAGCTACCAATATTACGATAACGAATCGAGAGAAACCAGAGTGGACAGCAAGCCGTTGCCTGATAAATATCCCAGACAGAAGACAACAAAGACAACACGTACCTGTGTCCAAATCCTTTTTTCAAAATGTGTCACCGTCCTTTTTGCAACATGCGGGGTTGAATCCTGCAGGAAATAGTGACAAGTAGTGAAAACAGGTAGTTTTCTACGTGTTACCCGAACTGCAACTAGGCAGGCCTAGCACGCAGAAATCGCGACCCGGAGGACTGTAGCGGCCGGGATTGTGAAACTGGCAACACAGTCCCGAGCCGTGCCGAGAAGCAAAATCGAAGGCAGTGGGCCCCGGATGGCTACGAGCTAAGCTAATGCTAGCTCCACTTCACTCAGTAAATACTCGATTATTATCAGCCATTTTGGCTCGAAATGGAAACCCAGACGACTCGGACGAGACAATACGACCTCCGTGTTATTTCTCTATGTGACAAGATAAAAAAATCTCACTGTTTGCCCTCGACGAAGTTCCCATTCCTGCCTTCCGAGGCATCCACTGTTGTTTACCCAGCAGGTCGTCTCTTGGCTGGCCGCTTCTACAATGCAGTCATTGCCTGTAATGCCGCATGGGGGCGCTGAACCCCCGCCATCTACTTTTACGACACTTTACGACAGGTTCTTTACTCTTGAAAAGTGTGCCTTAAAAAATAATAATAACAACAATATAAAATGGTCGTTACAACCCAGACGGGAGAGTCTCTCTTTCTGTTTTTTTCTGCCAACAAGAAAAGAGTAGAACACCGGTGTAGTTATAGGTGTTTAATCCTATTGCCGGAGTTAATTTAAGATTATGTAGCGTTATTCGAGCCTCTATTTCAAGTACTAGCACGCCCACTAGTGTCTACTAGTAGACATACATTTTTTATGAGCATAGATGCGAGATTTTTTTAAATATTAAGTACTATTCTTTTACAAAAAACAAAAACTAAACTAAACTAATATCGCCACATGCATCCAATGATGTAAAATAAAAAGAAAAACAGGAACAAGCTAGATCCTGACATAGTAATATGAAAATGAAGTCACTTTGATTCTACGGTATTTTTTTTTTATCAGGACTTAATAAAATTAATCTGCCGCTTTGCAAGTCTAAAAATAGACAAATACAACCTCAGTTCCCTTAAAAACACGACGTATTACATTGTGCCTTTATTTATATAAGAAAAATTCAGCCAACATGTAGAAGCAGTGTGTGTGAAAAATACTAAGTCCATACTCACTGCTTTCATAGGAATTAAGACAGTACAAAGCAGCCAGTTTCTGCTAATCAAATGCACTCGTGTAACTGATCATCAGCAAGTGTGAGCGCCTCAATAAAAGTAGAAATTTTGGCATTTTGCTGATCTGTGTCTTATGTTAACACAATGCTTGGGAGTAAAATTCATCAGATCGTAGAGAAGCAGTTGTTAAAGGACTATTTCAAAACAATTTGAAATTCATCATTCTACAGTTAGAACGATTATGCACAGGTGGATAACATTAAAGACAGCTCTGAGGTTTCCCAGGAGAGGACCTGTGAGTAAACTCACCCCAAGATCAGACCATGCAATGCTCAGAAAAACTGCTAAAATAAACAAGTGTTACAAGTCAGACTCTTTTAGGATGTTATGATTAAAGTTCATAACAGAACAATTTTTTTTTTTAAAGACTGCTTGCTTGGAAGTGTTGCCAGGAGAAAGCTTCTTCTCTCTAAAAAGACATGACAGCAAGGGTTAGGTTTGAAAAGTTGCATTTGGACAAACCTTGAGACGTCTGAAACAATGTCCTTTGGACAAATGAGATCAAAGTGGAGCTGTATGGCCATAATACAGGGCACCACATTTGGAGAAAGTCACACACCTCATATAAGCAGAAACACCTCATATCAGCTGTCAAGCACAGTAGGGTGAAGGTTTGTTTTGTTTTGCAGCCACAGGACCTGGACAACCTGCAGCCATCAATTCAAACATGAACTGCTCTGCATTTCGGAGTTTTCTAGAATCAAATGTGAGGCCATCTGTCCAGCAGCTAAAACTTGGCCTAAATCAGGTCATGCAACATGTCAGTGATCCCAAGCACAGCAGAAAATATACAGCAGCATGGGAGAAAAAGAAAATCAATGTGCCGCAATGACCAATCAAAGTCCAGACCTGAACCTGACTGATATGCTGTGCTGCAAATTTAAGACAGCTGACCTTAAGAACAAGTGTCAGCAAACCTCAGAAAAGTGAAGAAATGTCAAAAAGAAGAGTGGGCCCCAATCCCTCCACAATGATATAAGAGACTGATGAAGTCAAAAAGAAAATTGCTGATTGTGTTTCTACCAGTTATCAAATCATTGAGGGGTGTACTTGGTTTAACATGTCATATATTTTGATTAGTGTGCTTTCTTTTCACCATTGGCTGTCTATTTTTACAAATAGACAGTCATGGGAGGAAGCTGGAGTACCCGGAAGGAACCCACGCAAACAGGGAGAACATCATGCGAACTCCATACAGGCCTGATGGTGGAATTGAACTCAGGACCTTCTTGCTGTGCAGCAACAGTGCTAACCATCGCGCTGCCCTAAAAGTTAAAAATGAGGGAAAAAAATACAAGCACGCGTGTCCAAAAGAAGAGGAATCTAATGGTGGTTGAATGGTTTTTCTAAGTTGAACATGAACAGTATTGAACTTACGGAAGATTAAAAGTAGAAGAACAATGCTTAATCGCATCCACACTAGATATCAACAAATGAAATGTAAAACAAAGATTTAAGAGTAATCAAATTAAATTACAGAAAACACCAAGTGTGGTACAATTCCTTAATCTCAAAACCCCTCCAGGAAGCAGCGGTGGGAGTATTTACACGTATTACTTTGGACGACAGCATTCTCACCAATCTCCACATTACTGTTAGTTGCCACAGACGACTGTGAAATCTGTTCCATCTTACAACTCGTAGCGTTTCAAACATGTTTTACCCTTTGGCTTAACATGAACTTATAGACACTCTTTAACATCAAAGGACATAGCAGTGTGGCTGAGAGCTCCTCGACGCTGGATTGTTGCGTGAGACTTCCTGCAGTTCTCTAGCTAGTCGGTTTGTGAGTGGGAGCTTGCCACAGTGAAGTTATTTGTACTAACAGCTGCCTCTGTTATTTCCCGGTAGGAGTACGGAAATGAGAAGGCAGCAGGCACGGACAAACAGAGCACGGACACGGCACGGTGGGAACACCGGGCGCACACGGGGATTCATTGTGTAATATTTACATCACTGTAAATAAATGCACTGCACTGATCGCACAGAGTCCTGCGTTTTGGGTTCTATTTTCCCCACATTCCCACGGTCTGCCAGTGTAGCCGTGACAGATAACTTCAAGTCCTGCAGATGTAAAACTTTAAAAAGAAAAAAAGTAAAAAAAAAAGTAAAAAGGCTTGGAGGAAGAGGAAGTTTTGGGCGAGTGGTGCAATGCGTAAAATTGGACACATTTGAAACGGTAGCAGTCAAGCAGGGGCGATTCTAGGATCAGAGCTTTGGGGGTGCTGAGCACTCAGAGAGCTGCCCAGCCAGGCAAGATAAACTTTACTCATCATGATGAGTCTTCTTCCCTGTCTCTGTCAGTCCCTGCATCCCTAAATGTCTCCAGTTGTTCCAAGTTCCCTCTGACTGTCTCCTTGGTGTATTTAAACCCCTGTTCCTCCCTGTCCTCATCATCTGTTGTCTTCATCTCCGTTATCAGTCATCATAATTTTACCATCTCTGTGCAAGTCTGCAAACTTTCCATAATAATTCATAAGATTCTTAAATTCATCAAGAAAGAAGAAGAAGAAGAATGAAGAATAATGAATGATGCTCATAGTGAGTAAAAAGTAAACTAAGTGCATTTTTTGGACAGAGATTAACTTTTAATGTGTATTATAATACAATACAGATATATGAAAATACACTCCAAAAATAGAGTCCTTGAATGCACAAATGTACAAAATATTGATTAAAAAATTATAAAAATTGAGGCAACTTTGCCTATGGTACAATGTATGAAAAGATCTTTATTGACAATACTACTATGGCTCTGCAGATTTTTTTCTTTTATTTTAACCTATGTCGCCTCACCTTGAAGTTGGCAAATCACTTTTGCTGGTCAACTCTCTCAAGCGGTTAAACAGTTTCTGTTTTGCCTGTCACTATTCCCTGTCTGTTTCCTTACCTGGTTCTTCCTGAACTTGTACTTTCTCTTCACGTTCCCCTCTTTCCTCTCTCCCTCTTTGGACTGACAATCATACACAAATAGATTGTATTCAATTAGATGAAAAATTACATTAATATGAAAAAAAATATATTATTAAGATCACTAATAAAAAAGTCCTCTCTCAGTGTGTTTTCACCACAAGGTAAATAACCAAACCACATGTAAATCTAATAAAAGATATAAATATTGAAACACTGATCCAACATTATCCTTTATTGACGGATCATTTGTTATTACACTTTTACCTGAATGTGGCTCCTGGGTTTAATATCGGCACAAATGACAAAATAACCAGATTCTCTCATTCCATTTCAAACAGGACAGTGGTAACAACAGTAGGCTACGACAATTTTAAGTTTTAGATTTTAAATAGGCTGTATACATTTCAATGGGAGCAACAGGACGGTCAAATGTCGCTGAATTTACTACAGAGTAGGGATTGTAGGGTAGCAAACATCATTGGAAAACACGTTTTCAACACTGCAGGTTACCTGGGTGTAATGTTTTTCAGCCAAAAAGAAACATGGTGTGACTCCTACCTAACTATATAAAGAGTAACTTAGGGTTAAATGCAGCTAACATGTCCTGTTTTAAGCCAGGCACTTACACCTCCGCTCCGCTGCGTCTCAGCCACCATCGCTCTGGCAGCAACGGCGCTAGAGCCAGAGCAGGGGAGAGCTGGAACAAACCATTTTGAGAGAGGGGGGGGGGGGTATCTATACTGTTATTGTTAAAATGTTACGTCTCAACCTATGTATGCTTTTTATATTTTAGTAGTGTGTCACACAAACAGCAAATATTGTCAAAAACAGCAAGAAATCTTTGGGGGTGCTTTGATTCATTTTGCTGAAGCACCCCCAAAAATGGGCTAAAATCGCCCCTGCAGTCAAGGTTGCTAAAAGGGAATGCAAAAGGATGGCTTGGAAAGAGGCCGCGGTTGTAAAAAAAAAAAAAAAAGATGAGTGCTCTGGACAAGGATCGGTGCAATTTGGTAAAGTACTATGAAATCTTCGAGTACAAATAGTGCGCCTTTATTTCAATGGAAATGCTAGACATTAGTTTGATTTTTTTTTTTAGTCACAGGTACCGCCATCCACTCGCTCTCTATGAGATTCGGGTCATTTTAAAGCAGATGTTTGTAGCTCTTACCGCTCTGAAGAGCATAGGTATAATGTATGCGGACATCAAACCTGATAACATCATGCTTGTAAATCAGTCTTGACAGCCGTTTAAAGTTAAACTTATTCATTTTGGTTTGCCACTAGTCCTACAAACATTCCATGTGGCGCCATAATCCAGGCCCTTGGTTACAGGGCCCCTGAGGTCATGTTGGGTATACCTGTGACTGAATCTGCAGACATGTGGGCTCCTGGTTCTGTCGCAGCTTTTCTGTAATTGGGCTACCACCTGTATGTGTGAATATGAAATGATTGGAAGTTTTGTTCACATGCGGCACATTAGTCGGCCCCGCAGGGGACATGGGAGGAAAAAAATTAAGAGGGACTTTTGCGAGATCTCGCAAAACTAACTCGGGATCTCGCAAAAGTTTTGTGAGATCTCGCAAAACAAACTCGGGATCTCGCAAAACTTTTGCACAGCAAGAACTATTTCTGGAAAAGAAAAGGGATAATGAAACACACATGGGTAATGAAGACATCAGTTCAGTATTCAGTATCTACAAGCACTGTGATCAAACAAAGTAAATCAATCACAGACAAGTTCACAGAGATTTAGCCAAACACCACCCACAGCCAAACAAAGAATCCGAGAAGCCTGTTCAAATGGATGCTATGTGTGGATCCTGTAAAAAGAATGACACCTGTTGAGGGTCTGGGAGATCGTTTTATTACAATGAAACATCTTCCTGAGGACCCTGCAGTAGATTGCTACGCGGAGTCATCCCATCTCATGAAAGTGTGCCCACCCCTCAGTCTAGAAAATGAAAACGAAAACTTTGTTACCTCAAGTGAAATCATAAAAAACAGAGAACAGAGCAGTGGAGGATCTAGACTGTTTTCCACTTTTGACAACTGTGCCACTGCAGCTGAAATCCAGAGAAACCGACAGAAAAGAGCAGCTGCACGCAAAAAGGATCAGCCTGTATTTAGTAGGTTTGCATGGCATGCAAAAGATGAAATGTCTTGGAAGCTGGGTGTCAAACAAAAACAGCTGGTAGAATCTTCCTCTAAATCCAGGGATTCAGCTGTACAAGTGCAGACAGCAAAGAAGGAACAGTCAACGCAGCGCCTCCTATAGGTCGGATTTCATTAGGGAAAAGGATAAAAAAACTTTTTCTTAAGGCTGTTTCGCTTTTCTTCAAATACTGAAGAAACTTAACATCAACCCGCAAACCGGCCATGGCAGATGACCGCCCCTTCCTGAGCCTGGTTCTGTCACAGGTTTTTTCCTGTTAAAAGGGAGTTTTTCCTGCCCACCGTTGCCAAAGTGCTTGCTCATACGGGATCATCAGATTGTTGGGGTTTCTTTCTTATATCGTAGGTTCTTTACTCTACAGTATAAAATGTCTTGAGGCAACTGTTTGTTTGTTTTTGTTAGAAATTGTGTTTGTTTTTTAAAAATGTAAAAAATAAAATGTGATCAACTTTAATCAACTCTAACTGTCAAGTTTTTTTTGTTTTGTCGCTGCTGTCATTGTCTCTCGGTCCTCCACTTTTTGATATGCGTTAAGCTGATCTGCTTCAAACTTGAATTGATCGGGACCCTGTGAGCTCCACAGTTGAATTTTAGGTGACTGGATAAGGGCTGGTCTCAGTACTGCGGTTATTTGTTGTGTTCTGTGTAAATAAATAGCCAGCTCTTGTTCCCACAGATGCAAAATACGATTTCATGCAGTGAAGTCATAACAACAACCAGTTTAAACTGGTTTGTTGTCTGGATTTTGATATTTAATTCTACCTCTTTATATTTATTTAGGTTGACAGTTTAATCATATTCTGATTCTTGACAATAATCTGCTTTTCTTGTCACATATGAAGGCATGCAATTCTGTATTCACAAAGTCAGACAGTTCAAATGTAAATAAAGATGCAATACACTGATTACAAATCATTTAGCTGTACCTCATTATATAATCTCCTCCTAGACAAGTGGGTATGGTATATATGTTTATATGCAGTTTATATGGTTTGGGTTTTATATATGTATTTTTAAAAACTAATCATTTCACTTACAGGCAGCCACGGCTTACGCTGCAATGTATTCTGGGTAGCTAGTTCAAATTGGTTGCACTCAGAATCCTGAATTGAAGAATTCAGAAGATACTTCTACCATCAGTTTTGCTCAACTTCAAAGCCACAGCACTGATGGCAGATCCACAATGCGTGAATTCATGTCCAGTGCTCTTACTGTGGTTTCTACAAGTCCTGCTGAAAAACCAGTGTCCTTTTCTAGCTCCAGCTTCCAATGGTAGTGTTCATTGATTCCACACTTTCACTCTGATGGCAGTCTCTGCCAAAATGAGAAGCTTTCCAAGCAGACGCAAGAGGGGATTTGCTGACAACTGCTGACATACTGCCAGAATGACGTTTGTACATAATGGCCTGCAACAGACGATATCTGGAATTTGGTCTTTCAGGAAATCCGTCTGTCAGACCCTACAGAGGCTGTACAGTTAGTCCAACTCCTCCAGTATTGCAGAGCAATAAGTGCTATTGCCAGAAGCTTTGCTGTGTCTCCCAGCAGAGTGTCAAGAGCATGGAGGATATTTCAGGAGACAGAAAGTTTCTCTAGGAGAGCTGAACAGGGCTGTAGAAGGTCCTTAACACATCAGCAGAACCGGTATCTTCTCCTTTGTGAATGTAGGAAGAGAATGAGTGCTGCCAGAACTACAAAATCCACTTGAAGGGCCCACTGGTATGAATGTGTCTGATCAAACAAACAGAAACAGACTTCATGAGAGTTGCTGGAGGCCCCGATGTCCTCTAGTGGGCCCTGTGCTCACTGCCTGGCACTGTAGAGTCAGATTGGCATTTACCATAGAATACGAGTATTGGCAGGTGTAACCGGTGTGGTTCTGCGTTGTGTCTGACGATAAAAGGTAAAAGAAAGAAAGACCTCCAAATAAATAGCTTGCCCATTCCAGCTCCTCTCCCACAGGGGATTGTAGAAAAGGGCTGGCATTTATTTTTTACATTAAACATAAAGTATGAATTTACACGTAACATATTTGACATAAGATTAAAAAAACAACAACACGAAATCGGACATACCTGACGATAAAAGGTAAAAGAAAGAAAGACCTCCAAATAGCTTGCCCACTCCAGCTCCTATGACCAAATACAAACAGTGGGGAAGAGGGTTAGCTCAACCCACCACAACTTCCAAGCTAGCAAGAATTATCTATTCATGCTAGTGTTCACGTTCCCTAGAACACACATATGGCACACACATACTACACATTTATAGCATCTAACAAAAAACAGGCATAATGATGACAATAATTGAACTAAAATTGCAATCAGAAACATCAGGGTGGCTAAATATGAATTATATGTGTGTTTTACAGTGTTGGAAAGAAATGACACCCACCTCTCCCACAGGGGAATTGTAGAAGAGAGGCAAAAGGGGTACACTGTATTTATAGGGTAGCACCAAAGAAGAAGAACAATGAGGAGGGGCTCTAACTGATAATAAACATAACTACAGGCTTGGAGGTCCTAAAAGTCAGGTATAAAGGGAACAGTTTTGGGGGTTTAGAACACATTTTGTGTAATTATAACAAGATGTGATTTATGACCCTGTTACACAGGTCCACTTCTGATGCTCTGTTCATTTCACAGATGAAAGCAAGTTCATCCTGAGCACATGTGACCGATCTGAAAGGTACTGGAGAAGTCGTGGAGAACGCTATGTTGCCTGTAACATCGTTCATCACGACCGGTTTGGTGGTTGGTCAGTGACGGTCTGAGGGAGGCATATCCGTGAAGGAACATCAACAAGCTAGGTAAGTACACCCTGACTAGGTATCAGGATGACATCACATTATCAGACACTATGATGGTGCAGTGGCTCCTGGATTCAGCCTAGTGCCCGGCCTCATGTGGTGAGAGTATGTAGAGAGTTCCTGGAGGATGAAGGAATAATAATCATCATCATCATCATCATAATATCACTGGCTGGCCCCAACGCTCGCATGACCTAAATCCAGTAGAACACAACTACTGTTTTGACTGCACCCCCAGCACCTGGCTGCATCTGAGAGGAGATCCTGTACTGTCCATCAGGCCATTACAAGCCCCGACATTGTCAGACCAGAAGTGACCGTATTTGGAGGGTGTAGAACTGTTTTATGCTCAGAGATGTCACATTTATTTATGGTTCTTTTCATGCAACAACCCGCAGTCTGGTCAGCGCCGGTCTCAGCTTTTCCAAAAACCAACTTCTCTCGTCACTAAAAAGGGGGAAACAGACCGTCCTCAGTCCAAACGCCACCAGCTGTGTTCTCACCTTGCCTCCCCGGCACCGCCCCGGTTACCTGGTGTGTTGTCCTTTATCTGCTTGTCATCCCATGTGTAATCTCTGCTCTCCGTCTCCTTGCGTTTCCAGGTGGTTCTAGTTTCAGGTACATGTTTTTGGGGTTTTTTTTTGTTTTCTCAGTTTAGGTTTTGGCTCATTTTCCATGTTCCACCTGTTGGCTATTTTGTTCCGCCGTCAATAAAGGCTCACTTTCTGTTAGTGATGGCCAGATAAAGCTTTCTGAAGCATTGAAGCTTGTGTTGAAAAAACGGTTCATTACTCAAAGCTTTTCAACACAGTCCTCTCTGGTGACATCTGGTGGCCAAACATATGAGGAGCAGCTAGAATCTACAAAATAAAATCAACTGCTTCATTATTATTGCCCACTCTACAGACTCGAGTTCACAATTCTGTCTCATATTGGGCTGCCGTTGTGTTGCTTTGAACATGTATTTTTGGGGGGCTGAAAAAATTGCCATGTCTATTTGTTTAATAAATAATTTTGATCAATTAACACTCCTTGTTTAAACATGTGCCATGGTGTGGACTTTCTTTGTTTGTGACTCCTTGATGTTTGTAAATACAATAGATGAAAAATGCATATAATAATGTACAACACATTATGCCGTATGCTTCTGCTCTGAGGTCCTGACTCCATGTACCTATGCAATTAATCATCGGACAGGTATGTTTATAAATAATATTAAATTAGGCCAATTTTCTTATACATATTCTTGACCTGGGGTAAGACTGATTGTGAACTGGAAAGGGAAAATGACTTCACATGTCATGAAGATGCTAGAGAGATTCATCCTGAGACACCTGCGTCTGCTTGGCTGGATCCCCTGCAGTTTGCTTGTCAAGCCCGTATCGGCGTGGAGGATGCCATCATCTACCTGCTAGACCAGGCTTATTCTGGGGTGGACATTTTTGGAAGCACTGTGAGGGTCATGTTCTTTGACTTCTCTAGTGCTTTTAACAGGATCAGACCATCACTGCTGGGGAATAAGCTCACGGAAATGCAGGTGGACGCCCCACTGGTAGCTTGGATCACTGACTATTTAACAAGTCGACCACAGCATGTTCGGCTGAAGAGCTGCCGCTCTGATAACATCCTGAGCAGCACGGGGGTGCCGCAGGGGACTATCTTATCACCCTTCCTCTTCACCCTCTACACATCTGACTTCAGGTACAAGTCTTAGTGATGTCATCTGCAGAAATTCTCTGATGACTCTGCCATTGTGGGCTGTATCAGGGATGGACAGGAGGAGTGCAGGAGTGTGGTGGACAGCTTTGTTGAGTGGTATGAGTTAAACCATCTAGAGCTTAACATCACAAAGACAAAGGAACTGATCATGGACTTCAAGAAGCATGCTCCTCCTCCTACCCTTGTCACCATCAGAGGGGCTGATGTGGAGATCGTTGAGGACTACCAGTACCTGGGAGTATAATACATGGACTGTAAACTGGACTGGAGCAATAACACCAATGCTGTCACGGCTGGCGAGGCAGGCTGTGTGTAGATAAAGTGAGGACCCAAGTGCAGGCAGAGGTTGGTATGAGGAGTGAGTTTATTTAAGGTGGAGATGGCGAGGAATTAAGAAATAACTAAACTGGGAAAACCTAAATACATGAAATTGAAACCAAAACTCACAGAGTGACATGCAAAGGAACATAGGAAGGACCACGGCAGAGACTCAGGGAAGACATCACAGACAAATCAGCAACAGGCAGGAGAACACACAGGGCTTAAATACACACAGGAGAAATCATAGGATGGGAGACAGGAAGGGAACACACCTGGGAGAAATCAGGGCTGACGAGACACAGGCGTAAAGCTTAGAACACTCACATGAGACGGAGACCTTCAGAATAAAACAGGAAATACAACAGGTATGCACAGACATGAGCTTAACACAAGACATGGCGACAAGGAGGGAACACAAAGATGTGGGACCAGGGCAGGCACAGAGACACAACAAAAGGAGCTTGAAATACAAAACAGAAACAAAACCTGAGAACAAGAAATTCCCAACAAGAATGAACCTAAAACACAAGATAATAATCAAAACCTAAAAGTCCACCACTGGGTCCACAGACTCAGGACCACGACAACTGCTGTCTTCAAAAAAGGGCAGAGTTGGCTTTTCCTACTGAGGTGGTTCAGGTTCTTCAATGTTGGTAGGAAAATGCTGACCATGTTCTATCACTCTGTGGTAGAAAGCGCTGTGTTCTTTGCAGCTGTGTGCTGGGGCAGTGGGGTGAAGACAGCTGATGCCAACAGGCTGAACAAGCTGATTTAAAAGGCTGGTTCTGTCCTGGGTGTCAGACTGGAGAACCTGGAGGAGGTGTCTGAGAGGAGAATGCTAAAGAAGCTTCTTTGTATTATGGACAACCCCTGCCACCCCACGCATGCCTCCACGGTGAACCATTGGAGCACATGCAGCAAAAGACTAATCTAATCGCCCCGAAATGCAGAACTGACCGCCACAAGAAATCCTTCATACCAGTGGCAATAAGACTGTACAACTCTTCCTCGCTCTGTAGGTGATTTTCCTGAGGATTAATACCAATGTTATTCTGTTCCCATTCAGACCGTGCAGTATCACCCAACAGTATTTTATTGAATGTTTGTTTCATCTCCCCATCATATGCTGCTACTCTCTTTTATTTAATTGCATAATACTATGTCACTTTTTAGAGTCACCTGCACTGATAGTTAAGTTATTTATTTTTCAGGATATACTTACATTGTTACTTCGTTGGAGTTATTTGATATATTTTGCACTATCCTACCTACTACATATTACTACTATTATTCTTATTGCATATATTATATATCTTATTCCTCTGTCTCTCTTGCTGCATTGAGCATGTGTATGACAAAATACTTTCCCTCGGGATAAATAAAGTTCTTATCTTATGACAGAGTCAGTGACTGAGTATAGAAAGACCAGCTCTTTATCCTCTCAAGGATACTTGATAGTGATGTGCGATACCACTGATTTCCTTTCCGATCCGATACCAAGTAAAATTCAGGGTGGTATCGGCGATACTAATCCGATACCGATACTCTGTACAAAAACTTAATGTTTCATTGCATTTCATAATACAATATATAATTTTATTATATAATTGTAATAATAACATAACCATATTGCTTCATAATGATTAGAGGACATCAGACAACTTGTTTTTATTGCTTAATAATGCAGAATAATCATATAGAAATAAAAAAAAATGCCTTCTCCAAGTCCACAAAACACATGTAGACTGGTTGGGCAAACTCCCATGCGCCCTCAAGTATTAGTGGTGTGCGGATCGAGACTGAAATATCGATTCTTCCGATACCAGCAATTTATGTTCTAGAATCGATTCTCATATTATAATATCGATATTTTAGTACTCTGGGGTAAATTTGTAGTTTTTCCATTAAAATGAACGCAGTGAAAAGAAACTATACCATTCGGATCGTCTAATTTGGAAGGAACTACTTCCTCTTACGCCTTTCATAGTCATATGCGAAATACGGCTGTATAAATGTGTCGCAGCCCCTGGCCTGCACACTCACAACAATGGCTGAGCGCAAACAGAGTCATATGTGGACGCGTTTTACCTCCACAAACAGCCCAGACGCGGTTTGTGATATATGTGGCAAGACAGTGAGGTGTTGTGGCAACACCACTGACCTCGTCAAACACCTCGGAGTAAATCACATCACAGAATATGATGAGCTTATGTTGAGGCGAACTGTAGAGGAGGACAGGGACACAGACGTCTCTCGCAGAGTCCTTTAGTGCTGCAGGCAGGCAACATGCTCAAATAGCGCACAACTTCAGTTTTTTTTTTTATTTCTATATGATTATTCTGCATTATTAAGCAATAAAAACAAGTTGTCTGATGTCCTCTAATCATTATGAAGCAATATGGTTATGTTATTATTACAATTACATAATAAAATTATATATTGTATTATGAAATGCAATGAAACATTAAGTTTTTGTACAGAGTATCGGTATCGGATTAGTATCGCAGATACCACCCTGAATTTTACTTGGTATCGGATCGGAAAGGAAATTAGTGGTATCGCACATCACTATCCAAAATATTAAGTATTTGCCTTAACAATAGATGACGGTGAAGCATTTAATCAATAACTACTGAAAACCAACGAAGAAGACGCAGGGGGAAAGTGTCTGCGCGCGCAACCATTCTGTAATCTTGAGGTAAAATGGCGTCGGGTGCCATTTCAACCGAGTGCAAGAAGATATCGGAATTAAGAGTTGTTGATCTTAAATCGGAGCTCAAGCGAAGAAATTTGGACACCTTTGGTGTGAAGAGTGTTCTTGTCGCGCGACTTAGACAGGTGAGTCAGACGGAGCTGATGTGTGCAGAAACGATGACCGAGCCTGGCTGCACGGTGCACAGATGCTAACGCTAATGCTAGCCCGTGTAGTCACAGATTTCCCATCGATTCTAGCGAACAACACTCGTGGTATAATTGCTAGAGTGACCGAGTTTTGGAGGCATTAAAGCTAGATATCTGTCGGGAAATATTTCGTGTTTGTAGCTCGGACCAGGAGCCAAGGGAGGTTGTGTTGAAGTATGTAAAAATGTTAGCGCTCGCCTTAAATTAGCGGGGGTGCCCAAACAAAAGGCCTGTTTATTCCCCCTTCGCCTCGAAACATCAGACGGACGAGGGCTCTCTGGTTCGATGCCGCATTTGAGGACCACTTAATCTCAGCGCAAACAGATGCAGCAGATTGCGCGTGATTGATCCCAGGTGCTGGAAGCGTGGATTTTATTGTTAAAATACGCATGCGCTCATTGTAAGTCCGGATCTAAATAAGAGCGCAGTGGCTGCTCTGTGTTTTTGGTTTTGCTTGTTTTCGATTGAGTTTTCACGATGAGTACTACTGACACATCCAGGGTACGGATAAAAATGTTTTTTGTTTGTTTTTGTTTTGTTTTAGTTAATATAGTCGAACATGTGGTTGCTTTAAACAGACGGAGGAGCCTGTTTAATAGATTTTTAGCTAAACGTCAATACTGTCTGAGGTTCACATTTAAAAGTCGGTCTCAGAATCAGAAATCCCGAAGGAAATTAGGGTTACAGCAGGCAGCACGCTAATGGCGCATGCGCACTTACAAAGGAACCTTCTGACCAACTTTACACAAACATCATATTGGGGAGACATGCCAGAAGGTAGGCTGATAGGAAAAAAACAACGAAAATACATAACATGAGGTAAGAGGAGGACTGAGGTCAGACTGAGCTCCTAGTGGGAGAACAGTTAGATAACAGAAAAAACACCTCAGCACAAAAAGCACATGACTATCAATACACCATAGAAACACAAGACAACAGGGGCGGGTAAAGGGTAAGAGAAAGCCGGTGTAGACAGCGCATCCGGTCCTGCAGCATGTCTGCGCTGGTCCAGTCGACTGCCATCTCCCCCGGTAGGGCACAAGCATCGAAGGCGTTTGGAAAGGGAGGGGGGATGAGTGTGTGTATATCAGTGTATGTGTGTGTGTGTGTCCAGAGTTCAGTTGAGACAGTGTCCTTCGCCCCACCAGGCTAAGTAAACAGTCTTCCAGCCAACCCAGGTGGCCTTGCATGGAATGGGAAGGAACAGTCTAAACACAGTCGTTATCAGGGAGCTGTTTAATTATTTAATTTGCATACTGATTAATTAGTAATCCTAACTTGATTGTTCTTTAAGGCTATTGAGGATGAAGGTGGCGACCCAGAAAACATTCAGCTCCAGCTCTCAGCTGAAACACCAACTCGCAAAGGCGGAAAAGCTAAAGGTAATCTTTCTTTCTTATAAGAGTCAGGTTGCCCCAGGTGTGGTCAGCGAGACCCTGGCATCCTCTGTCAGAGGAAAGTGCATTTGTTGAGTGGGTGCTGGCTGTTACCCAGTCACATTCACAAAGACGGTGCTGCACCAAATACCTCCCTGCGATTGTTTTGGTCTCTAGCAGATTGACTGACCAGCCTCTTGAGTGGGGCTTTACCAGTCAATTCACAGTGACTGCCAGTAGCCACATTCAAACAACATTTGGATCCCTCCCCAGCCCCTTTTTTTCATTTTCAACAGCTAACATTTGTACTTATGCCTGGAGGTTGCCAGATGGTCACCGACCGGTGTGACTGGGGCCTCAACAAGTTCATGTTTTCTAAATGTTTTCATGTTGAGTTTTAATTTAATCTTTTAGGAAAGAAAGTGGATTCGGATTTGGACAACACCGTGGAAGATGACAGTTTTTCCAAGGTGACTGTGATAAACACATCTGTTGATGTTTGAGACATTGACACAAACCCTTTTTGTTGTTGTACTTGACACTGACAGCCTTCTCAACTCACCTGAGTGTTTTTGTTTTCTAGGAGGCTGAAGAGTATGAGTCAGAAAAGGGTATGTATGATAGCACACCAATCCCCAATGCTAACATTTGGATCCCTCCCCACCCCCTTTTTTTCTTTTTTTCAACAGCTAACTCCAGGTACAATGCATATATCATGTGGTATTTCATGCTTCCGGTAGCTACTGCATCTATCTAGGTTGCAACACATAAAAGGAGGAACAAATACATGATTAATTGAGACATTTCTCAAGATCGAGTCAAGGTTTTTTTGTTGTTGTTTTGCATCGCATGTCAATCGTTGGATACAGGATGCCTGGGTACCCGGTTTTCTTGGATTGCTCAAAATATTTAAAAGAAATCAGTTGTTTGCTTCAGTGAATTTCTGTTTTTAGTGGCATTCGTCTCCCTACATCGCCTAAGGAAATGAAGATTGAATATATTCACTGAATGAATGAAAATTGGAGGCAGCACTAGCTTGTAAGATTTGAGGATCACTGCACTTTCTTGTTGTCACTGTGATTGACAGCATGATTGGACAGGACCTGTAAAATGTGTGTTGGGTAGATCTGAATGGTTCACTCCATTCGCCACAGGAAATGGGCACCTCGTGTTAGGTCTTGGCAGGTGAAACGCTCTGCGAATGAAGTCGGTACATGGGTTGACTCAAGGACTGCGACATTCATGTGAGCATGTTGTACACGTACAGAAGCCATTTGTCAAGAAACAGCAAGAAACCTCATACATTTGTACCCAGGTGGCTGCAGCCCACCCATGATGTGTGCAGTGAAGATGCCACAACATGTTCAGCAAGGATAGACTGTCGTACACAAAGGGATGGACTCTTTCTAACTGCATGGGTGTGACTGAATGGACACGTTACAGCGGGTTGGATTTGATGATAACTTTTTAACTTTTACATCCCCCCCCCATATAAAACCTGCTAAGATAAGACATTTATTATACAAGAAATGCTGGATGATAAAGAAGATATCCTAAAACTCAGACGACTTTTCAAGAACTGACCCACCGGGAATGTATTTTGCCTAAATGGAGAAAACCCAAAAGATGAACTGATGCCATTCCTCCACATGTGAACTTTCTGAAGAGCGACCATGACTTGTCGTAGGACGTATCGGGAATTGAATTCATACTGAAGTACTTCATGTGTCAAGAAATGAGAAGCACGGAAATATTCCCACATGTCCAAGGAGATTGTGTGTTTTGTGTCTTCCTGTGGTGTCTACGCCCTCGATGACCATTAACACTAAATGTGCTTTCTATTCTACTTTATAGGTCAAGTAACATGCGACATGTCAAATGTTAAAAGTTGTGTTTTTGCCATGTTTATCCTTGTTAAATCCCTCAGATGTAACTGATACAGATGATGGTATTCGTGAAAATTCTAAGCCTCCACCCTGTGAGGACAGCCTCGCTCACTCTGAGGCTGAACCCGAGACAGACGCTGTGGCGGCTGAGGCTGATTCAGAGCCTGAGCCAGAGGTGGACGCTGAGCCCGAGGCCGATCCCGATGCTGAACCAGACGCGGATGAGGATCCAGAGGTCGAGCCTGAAGTGGCTGAGATGGATGCTGAAGCCATGAATTCCTCTAAAGAAGCCGAGGAGGATCACCTATCCGTCTCAATCCCAAACGAAGATGCCATCACTCTGGATGTTGATGGTGACGACCTCCTGGAAACAGGTAAACATGTGAAACTTCCAGATCCAGAGGCAGAGAAGGGCAATGATGAGCCAGAGGCCTCTGCTGAGATGAGCCCAGACGATGACATGAAAGCGAAAGAGTCGGAGGGCCACAAAGATGGTAAGAAGGACGATGGATCCCGTGGCGAGCCCATGAAGAAAGACGGCCGAGACGCCACGAAGAAAGCTGAAACGGGTGATAAAGAGAAGGATTCTGGGAAGAAAGGCCCCTGCACTACTGGGGCATCAGGTCAAGCAAAGAGGTTTGTCTTTCTATGTCAGTTCTTTGATACTACTACCAAGTCCAGCTCACTAAGAACGCAACATTGTGGGTAGCCTCAAGAAATATTTTTTTATTTTTTAAAAAATTTTTTGCCATGAGGGAGATGTTCACTGATGTACCTAATCCTGCCATTTACGGCATTGATTTATTTCTCTGAAGTCGGTTAAAATGTGAAGTTACCCACAAGCTGAGAGAACGACTCTTATTTTGTTACTTTGGCCTTTCCAGCAATTTTTAAGCCTTTTCCAGTTTCTACACAAGGCAGTGTAAAAGAGCATTAGTCTCTGTGATGACGGTTTTTTCCCCTTTGTGGCCAAATGATTCGCTGAAGTTGAACAAACCTCCGAAGATTTCATTTGTCCAGAGAATAAATTGGCTGACAACTTGACCCCATCTCACCACTGGAAAAATCAATGAAGCCTTTGAGACATTGGTTCAGATCCACGTCTTGCCTAAAGGATTTTTTTTTTTCTCCCCCTCAACAGAACCACGAGTTATTTTATTCCACTAGCCGTGTGCCTGTCAGCTTACGTCATGGTGTTATTTACCGTCATTCATTTCCTGTTTGTTGTTTCAACCTTTTGCTTTTTAGCTCTTCAAGAGACAGAGATGGAAAAGCTGCAAAAGATGAAAAGGGTAAGGATGTTTTTAGAGAGGGGAAAAAAAAAAATTCAGTGGTGTTTTGGTTTTTCTGATACTACTGCTGTTTGGAAAACATGTTTATTAGGAGCTGTGAGCGGCAACAACACTGCCAGCTCGTCTCGTAACATTTGGGTGAGCGGCCTTTCTTCAAACACCAAAGCAGCTGATCTGAAAAACCTTTTTGGCAAATATGGCAAGGTAGATAACGTCTTTTTTGTGTGTGTGGTTACTTAGTTGTCGTTACTTATTTTGAGCATAAAAAATATTCTTGGAATTTTATAGAGAAAACAAAAATTTCCAACAGGTTTTAAGTGCCAAGGTGGTTACGAACGCTCGCAGTCCTGGTTCGAAATGTTACGGCTTGGTGACGATGTCGTCCAGCACAGAGGTGGCACGCTGCATCTCCCACCTGGACTGCACAGAGCTTCATGGACAGCAGATATATGTTGAAAGGGTTGGTTGAATGCATTATGTCTCATTTCTTCATAGAATAAAACGTTGGTCCTGTATCACTCTTTTTGTTTTTTATTAATCTTGTTTTTTTTGTTTTTTTTCTTTAGGCCAAAAATGATCCATTCAAAAAGGAGCCCTCAAAGAAAGAAGCAGAGGAGAAGGCAAATGAAAAGCGCAATTCCACCGGGATGAAGGCGACTAACAAGTAAGTGACAGGAGGAAGCGGAAAAAAGTGCTAATGGTAATTGTATGAAAGCCTATTTAACTTTCTGTCCTTTTCTCATTTAGGCCACAGGCGTCCTACAAAAAAGAAGACAAGAAAGTTGATAAACTCTCTGAAAAGGACAAAGACGTATCCAAGAAGCAAGATGCCAGAAGCGGAAAATCCAGCTCCGTTTCATCTGGTTCAGGACACGAAGGTGCAAAGAAGGATGACAGAAAGCATGGCCGTAGGTTTTAGCCCTCTTCTCATCTCTGATTTGGAGAGTGTAACGTAGCTGCTTTGTGGTCATAATTTGCTTTTTGTTTTTTTAACAGGGGCAAAGAGCCCAAGCAAGATGATGGTGGTAGATCACAACAAGGGAGAGTCTAGTTTTGGCAAAATGAGACCTTTCAGAAGGGGAAAGTATTTTGACAAAGTAAGAATTATTTCTGCTTAATTGTAACCACATTTTAAATGTGTATTTGTCTTCAGATGAATACAAATGTGCTCTGTTTGATACTTTTTCAGCCTTTTGTTAACATGAACTTTCAAAGACGGCCAAGAAGTTTGATTCCTCCCGAGGAGGTATGAAGTTCTCTCTATACTTTTTGTTTGTTTGTGATTAATGTGCTTTAGTTCTTATTTTTTTTCAAGCTTGAATTTCTGTTTCCCTACTAGCTGGAGATGATGAAAGATAAAATGCGACCTTTTATGAAAAAGGGGGAGGAGCGGGACATCTTACCTTTTGAGAAAATCAAGGAGCAGAAGGAGCAGAGGATGCGTGAAAGGATGGCTCGTATGGAGCGTGTCCGCAGAGCCGTGGAGTTGCGCAAGTACGCACACAAGTTATTACACTTGGTAGATTTATAAAATGCTGAGGCTGCTGTATGTTTGAGTTTCAAGGCGAGGGATGTCTTGTTTGTCTTCAGGCGCCGTGAAATTGCAGAACATGAACGTCGGGAGCGTGAGCGTATCCGCCTGTTGCGGGAGCGTGAAGAGCGGGAGAACCTTCTCCGGGAGCGCCAGAGACTGGAGATGGAGAGGCAAAAACTGGAACGGGAGCGCTTGGAAAGGGAGAGGCTTGAGAGGGAGAGAATTCGTATAGAGCAGGTACAGCGTGAAACGTGTATCAGACTAACTTTTTATGTTATAGCTGTCATTTAGCGCGGCTAGAAATGGTGGTCACAGATGTAGCCGTCTACTAACCCTTGCATGCACTGACTGATATTAGCAGCTGGCACTCGAAAGCTGCTGTCAACATTTTGGTAATATGAAGCTTGTAATAGATGAGATGTGGTGGCAAATGCATGGGAAACTCCAATAGCTGTGAGAAAGTTTGCTGCTGCTTCAACAAAAAAACTGCCCAGCAACAGCATAATTAGCTTCTTTTTCATTAGCACTTAAGGGATAGAGGGGGCTAACCTGTTGAGGCAAGAGTGAGCTGAGGAAGATGGGAGCGGCTTTATCACGTCTTTAAATCTAAATCAAATCTAACGTAATGTTGTAACCGCAGCCATATTTTTAATTGTTTAAATTTGTATTTATTTTTTTCAGGAAAGGAGGAAGGAAGCGGAGCGCATGGCTCGTGAGCGCGAGGAACTGCGGAGGCAGCAGGAGCAGCTTCGCTTTGAGCAAGAAAAGAGAAACAACCTGAAGAGAGGCCGTGAAGTGGAACACGGGTACATGTAGTTTTGTCTCAGCTGTTTTAATGTGAAGACGAGTGTGGATAATCATTACCCATGAGTTACATTTATTTTAAAATGGAAACTGAGCAGCTGACGAAGAGCTTAACAGCTTTTTCTTCTGTTTTCTCAAAAGTAACATTTTGTTCAGTTTGACTTCGGTACAGAAAAGATCATCATTGGGTCTGTGTGTGCGCAGCACAACCATAATCTGAGAGTTTTTGGTTTTCATTAGGAGAGGGAGCGCTGTTATCGAGTGTCATTTACATAATATGTAAAGTCTGTGACGTAATGTTGTGTTTATAGTGGTAGCTAGTGTTATCTATATTGCAGAGTGACAAGTGGCGTCCCGCACTCGTGACTCAGTGTCTGTATTCGATGTTTCAGTCGACGAGACGACTCCTATTGGAACGGCAACAAGAAGATACAGCCTGACGCCCGTTTGAATCAAGGCTCAAACTACAACAGGCAGCAGAACCGCTTTACAAACTTCACTCCCCGAGAGAGAGGCCGCTTCCCCGAGACCGCCAGCCAACCACCCAACACGTATGACAGGTACACGTTTAAACTACATTAGTTTACTAATCACAATGTTGATGCCATTCGTTGGAATCATTTATGGACTCCAAAGAAAGCTTTTATTGCACTTTCGGTGAATTACATTTTGGTCCTCTTTGTGTTCCAAGACGAAACCGGTTTGACGGCGAGCCTGAGGTGAAGAAGAGTCGGCCTGCTCCTCACAGAGAAGGCTCCGGCTTTGATCGCTACCACAAAAACTTTGAAACGGTCCGCAGAGCTGAGCCGCCACCACCTCCACGCGCTGAACTTCGGGACACCGACCGCCGGGACAGAGACGACAGACGCCCCGCTCCCATGCACGATCGCCCTATGGGAGCAAGAGGCGCAATGCCGGGCATGTCGCACAATCGCGCACCGAGGGATGGAGGGCATGGATGGAAGAATGACGGCGGGATAAACTCCAATAAGGGAGATATGCGGTAAAGGAAAACTCCTGTTTGAAGATTAAGCATTATTAGTTGCTTGATGGTTTTGGAAAGCTAATCTCTCTTTGAAATCTCTTGCTGGGCTGAGCAGCGGGCCTATGCGCATGCGTGCAGAGCGATCGGGCAGGGATGGCCCAGGTGTCGGTCCAGGTCCTGCTCTCAGAGGAGGCCACTCCATCAACCGTGAAAGGAGCTTTAATGATCGAGATGAAAGAAGACCCATGGTGATGAGTGATCAGGTGAGTTTATCTTCTGAAAAAGGAGTGATGTCTTTCCCTGATCCTCCTGTACGATGGAAAACCTTTACATTTTGAGTTGGCTTTCCTCTGTGTGAGAGACCCAAACACATTCAGCATTTCCTTTGCCTCTGCAGCCTTTCAGCTCGGGTCGCCAGGTCGTAGTGGAACGTCACGGCAGGGAGCAGGGAATGAGGAAGGAGTGGCACGGTGGCTCAAGCTCCCAGGGTGGAGGCTTTTCCGATAATCGCAGGATGGGGGACTCTCGGAGCGCCATGATGCCGCCTTCCAGGTATGCTGCATAATGGAGACGTGTTGAGAAAGCAGAGTAGCGTGCCGCCCTTCCATCCTTCTCAGACATGACCTTTTTGTCTTTCTGCAGTCACTCTTCGTCTGGAATGAGCCGAATTGTACAGATCACCAACAACTCCATCCCCAGTGGTGGCACTGTGGGCGGATTCAAAACCTTCAAAGGAACGCCGCGGCAGTTCTAACCACAGCCACAAATCTGCAACATGAAAGCTCCTGAAGATCTGAAGACTTTTCTGAACTTTATTTTTAGAATATCAACTTTTTGTTTTTTCTTTTTCTTTTTTCTTTTGGCGGCACGTTTGTGCACAAAAGGTTGATGACACTATTTTATTTTGTATAGACAAGTGTACCTCCAGTGTAGGGTTTTTTTCCTGACAGTTTTGCTGTTACCATTACACAACCCTGTGCACATGTTTTAATAATATTTAGAAACCTTATTGTACAGCACAGTCTTTGTAACAAGTTTTCAAGTGATGTTAAGACTTCTCTTATTGAGTGTTCTCTGTACATTTTCAGTAGCCTAGCGTCACACTCAATTTTCCTGTGTAATATGTCTTTAGCGTATTATAGAACCCGACATGAAGGGATAATTGACTCATTTGGAAGTTTCACAGATGACGAAAAGAAATATCTTTTTTGAAAAGTCATTTTTGCTGTGGATGTCCTGTTTTTGTAAAAGAAATGATTATAAAACTGTAAAAGAGCCCGCATTGTAGCTAAATACCTCTCATAGGCCACAAATTGAATCACAGACAGGTCTGTGTGTCTAAACTCAAATTTGACTTTCAGGTCAAACTGCAGGGCATTCAGTGGAGGTAAGCGAGGCTTTTAAGGGCACACATGGTTGTTGTTTGCTCATTGTTATTTCAGTGAAATTTGAACATTTGCTTTTCAGCTTTTTTTTTTTTTTTTCCCTTTTTGTGAAACTTGTATTGTAGAGACATCCTGTATCCATCATTGAACTCTCTCATGCTAGCAGGAAGTATCAGTGTAGAAAGTTTGAATTTGAAAAAGTGCACAAGATGGGTAAAACCTGCCCTTTGAAGGGGACATCATACTGTATGTAGACTGTAAGCTTCGTGTCAACTGTGACTAAACCAACATCTTGCCTCTGTCTCGTCTTGTTCGGTCATTTCAGTGCTTTTTTTTTTTTTTTTTTTTTTAAATTTTGTTTAAAAGCTCGTTAAGCTTCGTAATTCTTTCAGAGCTGGACCAATACTGCACACCTCGGACTGCCATGCATGTAGTTGGATTTAAATTTAAATTACACATCTGTTGTAACTGGTTGAAGCTGATTCAACTACCAGGAGGGGGGGTGGGGGGAGTGAGAAGCCAAATGTCTTTGTGCTGAGTCTTCGGTCATGCCAGGATCAGTTTGCTTGTGGGCCTCAGCGTGAAACTGTTGATGCGGTGGGAGTGAAGATCTCTCAGCTAGTGCGTCTACGTGCTTTGCCAGTTGGAAGTTTAAAATGAAATACAAGTTTCTGTGTGTGTGTGTGTAAATGTTTTCCCCCCCCCCATACTTTTTTTTTAAGAACAGTGATTATGAAGTGGTGGATATCTTGAGAGTTGACTGGTTTATAAAGCAACACATAAAACACTTTACTAAAATCCATATATTGCTTACAAAAATATGTTTTAGAGAACTTTCATAAGAACCTTAGACTTACTCAGTAAACTAAACTTAGTTTAGTCATTTATTCAATTTCAGTTCAATTTTATTTCACAACAACAGTTGCCTCAAGGTGCTTTATATTGTAAGGTAGACCCTACAGTAATACATACAGAGAAGAAACCCAACAATCATATGACCCCCTATGAGCAAGCACTTTGGCAACAGTGGGAAGGAAAAACTCCCATTTAACAGGAAGAACCAGGCTCAGGGAGGGGCGGGGCCATCTGCTGCGACCGGTTGGGATGAGAGAAGGAAGACCGGATAGAAGGTTTGTCATCTGTTCAGAGGTGCCCTTCTGCAACTTGGTTTTAATTAGTGGTTATTTCCTTTGCCTTCCTGTCAGCTCAGAGCAGTCTGGCCTTTTCTTGTCTTACCTCTGACACAAAAGGGCATTTTCGATGGTTGTGTGTAGAACTGCAGCAGGTCATTTTGACCATGTCTCAATGATTAATTCTAATGAGTTGCTGCCATACGATTGGCTAATTAGGTGTTTTCAAAAAGAAAACAGTTGAACAGGTGTACCTAATGATGTGGTTGGTGAGTGTATATTCCACTGCAGTGTCTAACCAACTGGTACAGTGTCCTTGGACTTTTATGCTTCATACATCTTGTTCATATGTAAGGCAAACAGATATAACCAGTTCCTCCCACCTGGAAAAAAAAGTAACCAAGTCAATCTTACAAAATATTTTTTATAGTGTGAAGGTGAAGTTTTGCACGGCTTCAATACATACGATAATGAAACTGTATTAACTGATTCTCAGGTGGTCAGGTTGGAACTTTTTTCCAGAATGGATTAATTTTACGTGGAATGATCCAACTCACAGTTCCAGTTTTCACACATACAGGCTATGAAATGGTGCAACTTCCACTTTTCTCAAAAGACATTAAGACTTCAAAGCAATGACAACAAACCAACAACTTATCTTAGTTTTTTATTTTCCTGGTAACTTCTAATCAGGTTGAATGTCCCTCGTCTATAAGGCATTTTGTTATATATATATATTTATATATATATCACCATATACAATATGTGACTGTAATGTGAAAGGCTACATACATTATTTGGTCATTTATGTAAATACATGAACATTGAAATCAACACAAATGAGTAACCTCCCATATTCACAAACGCTTTCCTTTTTGTTTGCTTCTTTTATGCGAAATATAAACAAAACAGGCCGGACAGTGGAAAAAAAATTTCTTGGGGTAATCGATGATGAACTTTTACTCCTCTTTATTTTTCAGCCCACACTGTACATGCATCACAGGGTAAAATCTGGGAGTTTTGATATTGCAATAAAGAAAAGATCTCCCTTAGATTGCTCAGCACTCTGGATCTATCTGTCACACAACAACAATGAACATTTCCCTCTGCTACATTAATGAAAACACTCAAGCCTGATGAAGCATTTTCACATTTGTATGTACTTTTGACCTGTTGCCTTTCTTTGAGAACATTGTGTAATGAAATGATGGATTTGATGGGAAAAAAAATAGTTAGGGGTTAACCTACACCATTTTTTTGCTGATGGAATTGGATACCAGTGGAATTGAATATCAGCGCCGAGCTGATAACTCCAGCCTTTGTATTGGTATACTTGAGTCTGGTGTAGATGTACCGCTAACTACGAATATATCAAATTGCAGCAAGTTCTATTGAAGGTGCTATGGCCCGATTTCCAAAAACATCTGGATGCTGTGAAAAATATAAATTAAACCACAAGAAGACTTTAAATTAATTTAAACCATACATTTAATTATAAATACTACAAAAGCGCCATATGTTATAACTAAGCAACTTTTTAATGCTCATTTTGAATTTGAAGCCAGCAACACAATAAAAAAAACCCCCAAAACAAACAAACAAATAAGAAAAAATAAATAAAATGGACATAGGCATCTAAATGCTCTTATTGATAACTGCACAGAATTTAGTGATTTCATCATTTTCATCATCAATACAAGAGTCAGAGAATCTGGACAAAATCTCTCAATACAAATGACAAGGCTGGAAAAACCTGAACTGAATGACTGTGAGGATCATTAGGCTCTGGGGCTGCACTGCCTTAAAAACAGGGATAATCATGGTGGGAATCACTGCGTGGAGTCTGAAACAGTTCTGCAAGCAGTGATGCTGCATCCACAAAGTTAAAAACCTCATGTACAGCAAGATCCATAAACACCACGGTCTATTTTATAGTGGACTGAGCCGAAGCAGACAACTGTGCGTGGGTTTGAATGGTCTTTCTGGAAACCACTGGCACCACGTCCTCCAGAGTAAAAAGGACAGGGGCTGTTCAGATTGTTTAAAAAGCAGCACCTGTGATTATACGGAGGCCCATGAGCAACACGAGCAATTTGTTAATCTGCAAAGGTCCCATTAATGCTGAACAATATCTACAGATTTTGGAGCAACGTGTTTCACACGGAAGAAAGGGATGTGACAACAGCATGGCTCTGTTTTTAGAGAGTCTGGCTACTAAATTTGAATGCTTACACAATCAAAATCTCTCAAAAAGGGGGAAAACATGGCATTGTGAAAAGAAAATGCGACTTTAGATTTATTTGAAATGTGTTCCTGGCATCATATTCAAAATGTGCATATGTAAGAAAAAGTAAAAAAAACAAAACAAAAAAACGCCAGTTTTAATATTTGATATGTTGCCTGTTTTTCTATTTAAGTTCAAAACAGGGTTTCTCTATGGAAGCTTGTTGCTGCCACTGAAAAAATCCCAAACAATTTTAGCTAAGCCAAGTCAAAATTTCAAGTTATTTTCTCAATTTGGGGTTACAAACTCAAACTTCTGAAAAAGTAAGTCAACATTGTGAGATTATTATGAACTACGAATGGCTCCTTTTTCAGTGGCTGAAACAAGCTTCCATATCTCTCTGCAAAGTTGTATGTTTTGTCTATTTTTACATTTTGCACAACATCCCGCCATTTCTGGAAACAGAGTGGCTCCTTGTAACAGATGTATCCTTTCATTTTAAGCCAAAACATTTAATCAGCCCTTTCATACTTTTACAAATTCGTATTATTTAGCTGGCTTAAGAGCAACTGCTACTAAGAATTATTATTTTGGCCATTATTTACTTTTTTTAAGGTACCCAAAAGAACAATAGCACTCTTGCACAATTTGTGTTCCGTAGAAAATGAGGTATGTTTTTTTTTCTGTTAGTGCATATCAATGTAACAGTGCAAAACCAATTACAACAACTATATGTTCAACGATCACCTTGTCAAAATACTAATTTTACAGCATTTACCCCACCATCACTTTTACAAGGCATACAAGAGACCACTTTGAGACATTAAACACACAATATCCTTCTGATCAATTCATCATAGGAAGTAGGGTGAAACCAAACACATTACAACAAAAATACTTAATTCAGGTGATAATGACTAAGAGTAGCAAGCGGATGCACAGTAGTAAATCTGAAATAATAGTAAAAATCTGTGGCATTTAGGTAACTTCACGCTGTATTCAAACAAAGACCCACATAAAAATCTTCAAAATCAAATCCAACTTTAAAATAAAGTTTAATTTTAAAAAAATCTCCTCTGGAATGTTTAATCAGCATGTTGTTGATGGGCCAAGACAGGGTGAAAAAAAAAATCAGAAAGCCTCCCCTCTATCTTCTTAAAGAGAAATTTTGATTACTTTATTACTTTAAGGTGCATGAAAAAAAAAATCTGCAAAGAAGTAACAATGTTCCTTAACCCTGTTCAGCGAGGTCTTTATTTTTCACCAGGACCAGCCAGTCCATTGCTTTTTACTGTTATTTGAATGAATTCAGCTGTCAATAACAGTGTTAGTGTCAAGTCCTTCAAAGTGTCCTAATAGTTGTGTGGTGTGTACATATAACGGATGCTTAAAAGTTGCGACTGAGATAGTGACTTCAGGCCGAGGAACCGTGTCATTAGAAACATTAACATCTGAAAAGACACCCGAGGATATGTCCCATCAAAAAAGGCCTGAGAGAAGTTCTGACGTTTACGTGAAAAATGTATGGATTGTCTCATTCTAGTAATACGCCTGTTTCCTTTTGTCCTATAAAATATGCTGAAATGCTGTAAGGCGTTATATATTCAACTGTAGTTATGTATATATATACAAAACATAGCCTTGCTAGGGCCAAAGAAACAAATGGGGAGCACAAACTCCAGCCATCACACAAAGCTCGTAAGAAAGGTTTCCCACACAGTAGGTAGCCTGCTGTCCTGACAGAGAATTTTCTTCTCACTCAACAAAATAATGGAGACCACTTTACAAGCGCTGCAAAGACCTCCTACGCCAACTGTCTCCCTCAGTCTCTAGCAGAAGGCTCGAGTCAAGGCATCCGACTGGAATGTGTAGATAGAAAAAGTTTGTCAGGAGGCAGTCCCATGGTATAATAATGGCACAAACCACTAGCTAAATTATAAGAATGGGTTAGATAAATATGTACATCATGTGTCTGCATGCGCAGCGCCGCAGTGAAAATGCACAAAAGTTTAAAGGTGATACCACAGAATTTCCTACAACCTCCAAAGACAGCTCTGTCTGCGAACTTTGGGCCTGAATGTTCATAAATATCTGATAAAATTAGTCTTCTCTGAAGCTGACTAAGAAGGGGCTAGGAAAGGGAGAACTGTGGAGAACAATGGGAGAAAAATTCAAAGCAGAAAATGATCTTGTAGAGCCTGATATATACAGATACCGATATTTGATTTAAAAATCTGATTTTATAATAAATTAGCCACAAAACAAACAGATTTCCGTAACATTTGTTATTTTTTAGTTTTATTTTCATTTTCTCGTTTATGGTCGACTCTGCTCGGATTAGCCGGCAGTCGTTTGGGTTCCAAACACTTGTGTTGCCAACAAGGAAGTTGCAAAGTGCCCTCTGGTGGACAAAGTATGCAACATCAACACTCATAAAATAGCTGAAGGGTGTTTCTCCCATCTCTTCTTTACTTTATTAGTTTACATTTATTGGCCACTATGATTGCCGATATTGACAAACTGTCAAATGGCTAATATCATAGGATACTATCGGCCTGCTGTTAAATCTGACTCTATTATATTGTATATCCTGATGTCACATATTTGGAGTCCAATTTATATGTTAATAAAAGGACCTCCGTTGTTCAGAGAAATGTATGTGGATTACTGAATTCAAAGCCCTGATTCTAACAGTGTCTCCACACACACAGACACATACGCTCTACAGGAAGCTGTCAGAACAGACTTTCAAACTACCGCTCACTCTAAACTAGGTGCCATCGAACGCAAACCTAATCTGCCGAAAGATAGGCGCGTCTCAGAAACATCAGATTCAGACATAACGTGCCAACGTAATCTTCAGTTTTCCTGTCCCAAATCTTGTTTTTGTGAAACAGAATCACAACAAAAAAGACACAAAATGTCCCAAATGTGTAGCTTAACTGATGCAGCATACAAAAAAAAAAAAAAAAAAAAAAAAAGCAATCTTGTTACATCAGTGATGCTCAGTAAATGACACGTTTATACCAAAGTAGCACATGTTTACTGCACATACACATTCAGACAGAGCAGAATACAACACTGCCATACTCTGGTAAGGCAAATCTGAACAGGGCAAGCTGTGATGAGTGTTGTAACATAGCTACAGTATCTGGCAGCTAATTAACCCTTAGTATGTAGTGTTTCAGAGGGGACACGAGTGGCGTTACATCGACTTCCCTTTAGACTGCGAGAAAAGGAACAAAAAAGAAAAAAAACATAGAACCTCTCCCAAAGCTACAGGTTACTCAGATAAATAAAATGTGAATGTTGGCATCAATGGCTATATATGTTTTGTAAATATTGACGCATACAAAAAAGCTTATAAGCTGCACTACTGAAAAAAATGACCAAAGTGAGTTAAGTTTTGTAAAAGAAGAGAATGTGAGAGGGTGAGATTTAGTTTCTTCGGATTATGTCGTTGGCTATAAAATACACCATCCCCAGGTAAACTTGACCCCCCTCCCTCCCTTCACAAATATAGTGTGCAACTTGTAACAAAGTTTGGCGGACTCTAAGAAAGAGAAGGGGTAGTAGTTGTTGTTTTGCCCCTTCCTCTGATGTCCAGGTTCCACTGAGGATAGAGGATAGCAGGCACCAGTGGTTTGGGAACAGCAAATCCTCTGTTAGTCACATCTCTCCTCAATCGTCTCCTTCCCTTGTTTGCCATCAAGTGGGGGCTGTGCGTTGTGTGTGTCCAGTCCATGGAGAAAAAACTCTGTCCCCTTTCTCACAGATAAGCAAATGCACAAAACACTCACATGCACACTCACGCAGACAGCTATATGTTACAAAATAACACATTTGTCTTTATCTTTTGATTCTTTCTTGTTTTTACGCTCCCCACTAGATGACTGTTTCCCCGGGCTGGGTGTGGCTCCAGCCGGTGCTGCTACGCCACCGCTGGCTGCTGCTCCCCCTGCTCCTGGACCACCTCTGTCCGTCTCGGCCCCCTCGGCAGCATCCTGCTGGCCCTCCTTCCCGAACAGGACAGCAAAAGAGTAGAAATTTACAGCTTTGTTTGTATTTGTTGAAAAACTGTGGCAAGAAATGATCAACCAAAAATTAATCTCTCTCTGGAATTAATTACACAGACTTTGAGAGGTAAACTAAAGCTATTTCACACATGCACTGCAGTCCTGAACTTTAACAGGACTCTACCAGGCAGGTGATCATGAGAATGCAAACACATGACGCATTCAGGTTGAACGTGGTCGCTCTGTGAGCTCTTTCAAGTCTGTAATTCGCACTGATGTGAGAATAATCATACAGTACGGTGCATTTACCACCAGGTACAGGACACAAAGACAAACACCATCCACACCTAACCCATGCAGACAGATCCCTAAAGTAAAACATATTTAGAATTTAAGATGACCTATTCTGTTTGATTTTCATTTTATGACATATTGACTTCATGTTGAACACATAGTATGAATGTGTTTAATGCTGTGTGGTAAACATGGAAAAATTATCATAATCTGATTGTCCTGACACCCTGCAGGACGTTAAGACGTGTCCTCATGAAACTTTGGCCATGTGTGTCAGTGTTACTTACGGCAAGAGTGATTCACAGTAATTACCTCAGCCAAGGAGGTACTTGGTAGCGTGTATGAACATAATAGCTTAAAAAGATTTGAATGAATCCTGATCAATCTTTTTAGTGGTGTACGGGGGTGGGGGGGTGGGGGGTCGCAATCCATTAATAGTTGGCTTACATCCACCAAGGTTTTCAAGGTCAACTTCATAATTTGATTGGTTGAAAACTGAGAAAAAGCCTTAGAAACTGTGATTCTTACAAGTGTGTGTCTTGTCAACATATAGCAATCTATTATATATCACACTTGACCTCTGACCTCTCCTTCAAAGTGAATAGATTGATCTGATGGTCAAAGTAGTAATGATATATAGAGTTATTTAAAACTGCATCTCTCACTGCAATTGTTTGTATTAATGACATATAGGCACACTGGGAATGTTAGATGGGTATATCATGTACTTTGGACCTCTGACCTCTTCTTCAACATTTCTGAAATGATACTGATATATGGAGATTTTAAATATCACATCATTTACATCCAAATATTATGCCACATTTGGCTAATTTCACTTTTACATTTTACTTTACCCTCTCTTTCCTTCCAGAACGTTATATCTGCTTTTTTTGTAAAACAGTCAATTGAAAATTCGTGAATAACAACAACAAAAATGTGAATTTTTAGACAAAGATGGGCGAGGCTGAGATGGTTTGGACATGTGCAGAGCAGGGATAGGGGATATTTTCGACAAAGGATGTAGAAGATGGAGCTGCCAGGCTGGAGGACAAGAGAAAAGAGCACAGGGAAGATAAATGGATGCAATGAAGGAGCACATGCAGAGGGTTGGTGATAGAAGAGGATGCTAGGGATAGGGTGTGATGGAGAGAGATGCTCCACTTGGGCGACCCCTAAAAGGAGCAGCCGGAAGAAAAATGTAAAAAAGGAGAAAAGCTGTATAAAGAAACTGATGTGAATAAAACTGAAGAGTTTTACTTTTATCTCCTGTTCTCTGTTTTATTTCTTTTTGTCCACTTTCTGAATTTTATACTCTGCTCACACAAATTAAGGAGAAAAAGGATGATTATTTGCTATCACCTTCCCCTTTTCATCATCAGTTCCTCCTTTGTAATTCCGCTCTCTGATGCAGACATCTTTCCGTTTCCAAAAGGCAAACTTTACCCTCCGTGGTTCATAAAATTACCTCCTTTCTTACCTGCTATCTCCCTATCTCCCACCCTCCCTACCTGTGCGTGTGCTGCTGCTGCCACCGCCGCCTGCTCCTGCTCTTGCTCCTGGTAGTACTGGGAGGCTCGTCGGTCCTCTTCCTCCTGAAGCTTTTTCGCCAACTCTAGATCACTGATGCCTTCTGGGAGTTGTTCCCACTGTAAGTCCTGGCTTTGCTGCTCCTGCTGCAGTGACAGCGCCATCAGATAATCCTGATAACAGACATGAACACACATATAAAGGTGGAGAAAGAATCACCTATGAGCAAATCTATCACTGCAACGCTTAAATCCATCAAATACTGTGTTATGGTTATTGAACAGTTGGTCACAAGCCTCAAGTTTTTCCTTATTCGGAGAAACAACTGTGTCTGTCGTCTACTTTGTCAGAGTGCATTATCTAAAGTGTTTCCTTGTCTATGCTATGCACAGTGTCGCTGTAAAGATGGTGAATTTTTTTCTTCATCTAACTGAAGTCATGAGTCGTCCATAAAATACAAATTCTTACAAAACCAGTTTTGCTGATAAAGAGTGCTAGACCTGAGTAAGCAAGAAGAATAAAAAGTAATAGCCCCTCTGTTCATGTCTCATTGGTGCATGTGTGGGAGCGAGGCAGAAAATCTGTGTTCAATCTATTTTGGTCCACCGAGAAGAAGACAGCTGTGAAACAGGTAAAAGAGCATCACAGACAAACACAATGCATTGATAGGGACCACAGTGAAGCATGCATTAGAGGGGGGCAAGGTGCCATGCAGCCTTGCCCGGTGCTATTCAGGCTGCCCTGTATGTGATTTGCACTGGGAGCTACAACACATTTATTATTTAAGAAGTTTCCATTATATTTTTTTTTAGCCTGGGTTGACGCAGAGTTTATTTCTTTGGCTTCATTTCCCGTGTCTATTCACTTCGATAATTCTGTGTCTCATGGGAACTGGTGTTGTGTTTCATTGAGGCCAATGCTTTAAAGCAGCTAAAAAAAAAAACAAACCAAAACGTTACTTTGTGTCACACTGATGGTGTGAAAAGCACAACACATTTAAACACATCACGGTCTGGACGGGAATTGTTACTGGTTCTGCTAGTCTTGCCTGCATCAGTGCTCAGACCTGGTCTATCTGATCCTGCTGGCCACGGTATACAGTCTCTGGATCAGAAGGAGGCCGCAACCTGAACTCCGAATCGCAGAAATTGCCGTCGCCGTCAACGTTGTGCAGACTTTCCCAGACAACCTTCTCCTCCGTCAGGAAACCTTGGTCTGTAACCAGAAGGTACAGCTGGCCCTGGGAAACAACACACACAGATTACACACATCTTATCAGTGTATACAAACATGCTGTTAGTACAATGTGTATTTGTTATTACCACAAAGGAGGTGAAGGACTTTCAAAGGTTATTTGTCAGATTTGGTCAATGTGATAGCGCTGAAGGTCAAAGTAAGCAGTCTCAGTTCCAGAATTTATCAGCTTTGTGGAGCCAGAGATTATTGTCTACCATTTTCTATTTTCATCATTTATATGATCATTATTAATAATACATGCCAATGCCACAATATTAGTTGGTCTGTTGGTGGTGTTGGCAAACTGATTTACAGGACTCAGGACAAGGATGGGTACCGATATCCGGTGCCATTATGGCACCGGTTCTGACATAAACGGTAGTAACCAGACCGAAAAGCAGCGCACATTTCGTTGCTTTCCCCCCCCCCCCCCCCCCCCGAGATGTCATACACTTTGGATTCTAGCCGATCATTTTACCTTTCCAAGTACAGTAGGCGGGCCCAGGTACGTACGTTCTTTTAGAGCAGAGCTACAGATTAAAAATGCCCAAGGCGAAGCGGTCACAAGTCTGGCTGTACTTCACAGCAAAAGATGCAAACTCAGCAGCCTGCAACAAGTGCTTTAAGCTGATACTGTGCAAAGGAGGTAACACCTCGAATCTGATGAAACACCTGGCGACGCATAGCATTTTTTAAAAAGCTATCAAATGTACCGTATTTGATAGCTTGCTGCGAGACCTCACACAGAGCACATCTACTGCGGGTGTGGCAAATCTCCATTAGCGAGTTAGCTCGGATCGCTCCGTGCGTAGGGCTGGACCGTGCTTATCATTTTGCAGGAAAAAAAAGAGACTGCTAAAAATAAAAACATAGGAGGTTTTTGGACAAAGTTTGTGTTCTCCATTCTTTAAGCACCGGTTCGAGCACCGGCA